>NW_022631101.1:2226365-2834155 GCF_010015895.1 Lontra canadensis | reverse complement strand
AAAGAAAAGAAAAGAAAAGAAAAGAAAAGAAAAGAAAAGAAAAGAAAAGAAAAGAAAAGAAAGGAAAGGAAAGGAAAGGAAAATGTCATTGGTGAAAAGAGATTTAGAGGCATATCAAGCAAAGGTAATACAGAGACCTCATTTGGACGCTGATTGGAAGAATCAGCTGCAAAACCAGACTTTTTTAATTTTAAAGATTTTATTTATTTATTTGCGAGAGAGAGCAAAAGAGCACAAGAAGGGGGAGCAAGAGAGGGAGAAACAGACTCCACACTAAGCAGGGAGCCCGATGTGGGACTCGATCCCACGACCCTGGGATCATGACCTGAGCCGAAGGTAGACCCTTAACCATCTAAGCCACCCAGGTGCCCCTAAATTAGACATTTTTGAGACAATCCGGGACACTTAAAAATGGAGTGGGTATTTGACAACAGTAAGGAATCGGTGCTAGTTTTATTGAGGGCAATGTGGTTTTTGTGTTTATGCTTTAAAAAAAGGAGGGGAAAGGCTGTTTCTGATAAAGATACATTGCTGGTAAAATACCATGTCTTGGATTCACTTTAAAACACTCCAGCAATGGAGCACACCTGGCTGGCTCGGTAGGTGGAGTGTGCAACTCTTGATCTCAGGGTTGTAAGTTCGAGCCCCATGATGGGTGTAGAGATTACGTTAAAAAAATTTTTAAAAACTTTGTTTTTCTTTTTCAGAGAAAGGGAGTGTGTGCACATGCATGCAAGTGAGCTGGGGTTGGGGGGAGAGGGGCAGAGGGAGAGAGAGAATCCCAAACAGGCTGCACACCCAGCCCGGAGCCCTACATGAGGCTTCCATCTCACAACCCTATGATCATGACCTGAGCCGAAATCAAGAGTCCGAGCCTTCACTGGCTGAGCCATCCAGGTGCTCCCCGTCCCCCACCCCCAATTTAAAGGTCTTTAAAAAAAAAATTTTTTTTTTTTTCAAAAAACACTCCAGCAAAAGAAATCGCTGGGAAGCAGGAGACAGGAAGGAAGGGGAGGACTGTGGGTGACTAAGAAGAGCAAAACACTGATAACTGTTGAGGCTGGGTCACAGGTCCCCTGAGGTTCACGGTATCATTCTCTCTACTTCTGTGTGTTTGAAAAAAATTTTTTAAATATGGTTTTACTTATTTATTTGACAGAGAGAGACACAGCGGGAGAGGGAACACAATCAGGGGGAGTGGGAGAGGGAGAAGCAGGCTTCCTGCTGAGCAGGGAGCCCGATGCAGGGCTTGATCCCAAGAGCCTGGGATCATGACCTGAGCTGAAGGCAGACACTTAATGACTGAGTCACCCAGGTGCCCCTGAAATTTTCCATAATAAAGAGCAGAGGGGACCTGAGCCCTTCTTCCCAAGCCGAGCTGTTCCGAGTACCATGTTCCCCAAGAGAGAGTCTGTGAGTCGCAGGAGAGCTGGAGAGAGCCTCGTAGGCAAATCCGTGCCCCAGAGGCACAAGACACAGCGGCAAAATCCCCATAGAATGATTATGCCGAAGCATCCAGCATTTACCGGGCGCTTACCAAGTGCCAGACATAACATAACCTCTTCTGATCCTGGCCACGCCCCCTAAAAGTTGGTGCTATTAATGTGCCCATTTTCTCAATGCGGACCCGGAGGCATAAGAAGGTGAAATAGCCTGTTCTGGGTCACAGGGTTTGGAATTCAAACCTATACAGGCTGGCATGCAAACCCGGGCAGGCTGCCCCTGACCATTTCCAAGAGGGGCTATGGATGGAGGAGGAAACTCCCAAACTCTGTGGCCCTGGGGGCTAGCCCGCCGTTGAAGGCCACTTTGTCATCAACCTGGAGAAAGGAGACAGAGAAGAAGGGAAATGGTTGTCATAGAAACCTCCAGAGCTGGACACCTGGATTTATAGGCTTTGGTTCCTACCCCCCGAAATACCCACCTGGTGGAGTATTTAAGATGACAAACGTTCTGGGACCCGGGCAGCCGAGTGCCTGGCGCTCCGCGTGGGGACAGGAAAGGGCGGCTAATATAAACATTATTTCTCGATGTTATGATGATCAAAGAGCTCATATCTTTCCCTGAACCACTTTTTTATTTCTCAGTCCCTTTATGTTGCTGGAAAGTGGGCCAGGCTGGTGGCCCCAGGGGGTCCTGGCTGGTATGGAACCCTATCAGGGATGACATCATTACTCAAAGGGAAAGGGTCAGTGTCAGCTGAGGAGGGGAGGAGCAGCATGTGGTAGGTCCACCCCAGAAAATAGGATTGAGACCTAAAAAGGAACGAGGCGAGCCACCATGGGTATTTCTTCGGGGGTGACTTCTTCTGGGGTGATGTTCTAGAAACAGAGCTCACGACCACATGACACAATGAGTGTCCTACAAACACCAATGGATCATACACATTAATACAGTGAATTATACGTTATGTGAATTTTACTCAATTTAAAACAAAACAAAACAAAACAAAACAATGCCACTGTCATGAACCCAAGGGAGGAGTGAGGGATTGTTTGTTCCTCATGAACGGGAACCACACAGGCAGGACAACCAAATGCCATGTGACATGCTGGGCTGGAGCTCAGGGCAGAAAAAAACCCATTCATGGCAAAGGGCGTGTTTGAACAACAGAGCGAGTCTGCATAGGGTCTGCAGCCTAGACACTAATATTCCACCAAATGTTAATTTCCCGACAAGGGTAACTGCTCTGTTCATGTCCGTGACCATGATCACTCTTGAGAAATGAACACTAAGGTATTTGGGGGCCCAAGGGCGTGATGCTTACACTTACTCTCAAACTGTTGAGAAAAAAAGATGGCCCCAAGACATAGATACAGATGATAGATTGAGGATAAAGATGGGGAGACGACTGATTGATAAAGCAAATTTGGAGACTCTGGTAAAGACTAGATTACATGGGAGTTCTTTGTGTTATTCTCGTAATTTTTCTTTAAGTGTGAAAATTGTTCAAAAGACAAAGTTCAAATTGTTGAGATATTTCTAGGACTAAATAGCCCCGGCTGGGAGCCTTACACCTACCCTCCCCCACCCCCACCTCCCTACCCCAGTTCCCTGGCTCCTCCCCATTTTCTTCTGGGACCCACCACCCCCATCCCTCCACTCCCCCACCCCCATCCCCATGCTCCGTTTACTAAAGGGTTAATGCCAGGCACAGCAGGGGGCCCTAGACACCACCACCCCTCTCCCCACCCCCACCCCATCCTCCCCACCTTAGCAGCTGCTCAATACTGGGTACATGAAGTTTTTGCCCGAGTGACTCAGACTCCAAACGGGGAGCATCCCTCCCCACACCCTGCTCTCCAGCTCCCCACTCCTCACATCAGCTGACAAAGTTCCTTCCTGATGTGAGCTCATGGGGCCCTTTTCCCTCCCCTGACTTTATGAGGGCAGGAAAAAAAAATGCTGATTCGAACACCCTGCGGCTTTCAGGATCCTCCCAGTGCAAGTGGCTTGAAATGTTGCGCCCTTGCGGGCATCCCTACAAAGATGGGAAATAACCGGAGTGTCCAGCAAGAGGGGACTGCCTAAGTGACAGATGACACATCAGGAACAACAGACACCACCATCTGGGAGAATGAGGGGTTGATGCATGGCTGGGGACGGAGCTCCAAGGTCCTGGGGAACCACTGCCAGAAAGCAAGGACCACCAGGGGCGACTGGATGGCTCGGTGCCTGGAGCACACAGCTCTTGATCTCAGGGGTTGTGGGTTCGAGCCCCAAGCTGGGTGTAGAGATTACTTAAAAACAAACAACAACAAAATATACATATATAGATACTTTTTCAATAAATGAATAAAATAAAATCTTAAAAATAATAAAAAGCAAGGACCAGAGGGAGCATAAAGCAGCCGATCTGAAAAAGAAGACTCTCGCTTCCTCTCCCTCTCTCTCCTTCCCTCCTCTGTATCTCCATCTCTACTTCTAGCCTGTACCTGTCTGTCTGTCTGTCTCTCTCTGTCTCTCTCTCTCCCCAGAACAGCTCTAGAGGCAGATAGAGGAAGCTTGTACCAGTGGTTAGCCCCTGGGGGGTGGGGGGGAGGTGGGAAGTGGGGGAGGGCAAGGGAGCAGGGGGAGGGGCGGGGGCTTGGGAGGGCAGGCCCTGGAAGGAAGCATTTCACTGTGTATATTTTTGTTCCTCTTGTATGAGGAACCATGGCCGTGCGTGCACTGCCCGTTCTAAGAAACAGACATCGTACAGCAAAGATAAAAGAATTTGTGGTTCCATGGTTCTAGGCAGGGTTCTTTGCCACACTAATGTTAGTCAGCTAATCAGCTGGGGGACCCTGACCCACCAGGCACCTACCCGCAGAGACATAGCGGTCTATAAGGAGGGATGAGTGAACCCCCAAGGGGCGAGAGCTGAGTGTTGATGGAGAGCCCCGCGCAGTGTGGGGTGAGGACAGGCTGTATCCCCATCCAGTAAGAGCTTTCTGCACCTGTCCTTGATGGCGGCCACCAGCAACATACGGCCACTGGGGGAGTGAAACGGGCTGACATTTGGGTGGTTTAATTAAATTTCAATAACCCCACACATGACTAGTCGCTGCCCAATTGGACAGTGCAGGTCTGGGACTACAAAGGGGCCAGACACAGTTCCGAGCCCTTCCCAGGGGTTAGTTCATTAACGAACTCATAACAGTATTGACGTCCCCACATCCAGAAGTGTGGGATACTACTGTTCCTAAGTCCACAGGCCTGGGTTTCTTTCCCCGATATTTTATACTTAAGTAACCTCCACACCCAACACGGGGCTCGAACCCTCCACCCCACAATCAAGAGCCGTACCATGTACCCACCCAGCCGGCCAGGCACCCCTCACCAGCCACGTTAAGAGGGTGGTGGCCGTGAGGAGATGTGCACGGATCAGAGAACAGGGTAAAGGAGAGGCCATGGGACTTACAAGAATAGCAATCATCGTTCTCAAGCTCTATTCTAAGCCCTTGGCTTGTATGAGCTCGTTGAACCCACAGAACAACCCTATGAGAGTTGTCACTGTTGCAACAACCATCTCACAGATGGGAAAACTGAGGCTCCTCTTAGAGCTTAAGAGAGCTTCCTGGTCCTCCCTGCAGGTAGCAAGTGGCAGAGTTGAGAGAGAACTTCTGAGAGCTTGAGGCCTCTCTGAGTGGCTACATGGTACAGGGCGCTGGGAGGGTCGGGGTTGGGGGGGGCGGGGCAGTGCGTTCAAAGCCACAGCCATAGGTGAGAGCCAGGGAATGTGCTACCCACCAGAACATGAAAGAAGGCCAGCGTGGCCGGCAGAGGGCCAGGATGAGGTTGGAAGGGCCACCCAGGCTATCCATGCTCAAGAATTTGTATCTTATCCTTGGGTCATGGGGAGCCATGGGGGGAGTTTGAGCTACAGAAGGGCTAGGTTAGTTTCAGTTTACAAAGATCCCTCTGGCCACTGTGAGATGGTGAGATGAGAGGCAGCAGGACCAGAGAGGAGCTGAGAAGGAGCTCCAGGCCACTGAAGATGGGAGCACAGATGGGGGGCGGGGGTTCATGGCCAAGAGGAGGAAGCAAAGTAGAAGGATTTGAAAGCACTGAGGAGACACAGTCCTGCAAGTGGTATGACATAAACCCTGCCCCAGGCCCTGGCCTCCCTCTCCTGGCTTCCTGTAGGGGATCCTTCCATGCACCCCCATCCTTCCAGGAAGGGAAGTCTTGCCAACTGTGCCCACGGAAGAAAAAGAACAGACCCCCTTAGGGACGCTGTCAGAGCCACAAAATCCACAGGAGACAAGGTCTGCTTCCCCTTCCCCTGCCACAAACTACAAACATTCCTACAACCACACATCTCTGAATAATCCACCCACAGAACCCCATGGAGCCATCAGAGGTCGCGTCCCCGGAGAAATGGGATATGAGAGTGAGGTGGGCAACTTGTCTCCGATCGTTTTTCTTGAATTGCACAACCTCTGTGACCCCCTCAGCGCTGTTTTTAAATCCTGCGAAAAACACAAGCCTCCAGTCCTTGGAGGGACGCAGTGAACTGCCTCACGGTTGGCAAAAATTGGCAAAAATCAAAGAATTTGGATGGGGGGGGCGCCTGGGTGGCCCAGTGGGTTGAGCCTCTGCCTTTGGCTGAGGTCATGATCTCAGGGTCCTGGGATCAAGCCCCGCATCGGGCTCTCTGCTCAGCGGGGAGCCTGTTTCCCCCTCTCTCTGCCTGCCTCTCTTCCTACTTGTGATCTCTCTTTCTGGCAAATAAATAAAACCTTTTAAAAAGTTCAAAAAAAAAAGTTAGATGGGCAGGTGAGGGGACAGGCAGACCCTCTCCTGCACTGCAGATGGGACATACAAGCTGGGTGTGACTTTTGGCAAGACCCGTTAGGATAAAAATTGCCCGTGGACTCAGCCTTGGCAGTTCTGGAGACCCAGACCTGGGGCCAGTGATGTAACTTTGGCTTTAAAAGCAAAATATAGGAAACAACCAAAATTCTCCATTGAGAGGGGATGGACTCACCCAGTAGACTATTATACGGTGGATAAAAAGAAAGAAGGAATTCCCTGGAAATACACAGGGATGATAACAGCATCTTCCTCATAGATGTAAATGCAAAGAGTCTAGCACAGGGCCGGGGCATACAATAAGTACTCAATAAATACTGCTTAAAGATACTCTATGTTAATCATGAAAAAAAAAAAGCAAGATGTAGGCTAAGGTGCAGAATGTACTTCTACTTGCAGGGGGCAGAAAGGATAGACACATCACAAGCATTGAGCGCTGACTGTATGCCTCGTAAGAGCTTTCCGAGTATTATTTAATACTCTCAACGAGCCTATGATGTTGGTTCTAATTCTGTAGGATTGTTACCCCCGTCTTCAAGGTAAAGAGAAGGAACTCCAAAAGAGGATTCGTGTTTTGCACAGGAGAGGCAGAATTTGAAGCTTATTTCAATTTGATACCCTGGCCAAACTACCAGCTACCTCATTCCCTGTACTTCTGTCCTTGAGCACCTGTAGACTTTCTGGAAGGATCCAACACAAGCCGGTGTCCACAGTCGCCTCTGGGGGCCGTGACAAGGAGTCCAAGGCTCTGGGCTGGGCAGGGAGAGTGACTTCTCACTGAACATCCTGGGTGGGTGGGTGGGATCATTTTATGGAAAGGAAAAGAAGGTGAAGCCCTTCGCTGGTTTCTCAAAGTCCAGTTGGTCCTGGTCAGGCCTCCAAAGTGGGATGAGGCAATGCCAAGCCCCTCCCTGGTCAGCTACTATGTCCTCCGTTTCCTCTTTCACACCGATGAAGCAAGAGGACAATGAGACAAGGTACCAAATCACAACCCTGCCTCTCTCGAAGCCCATCCCGGGGGCACAGGTGCACATGGCGGGGGGAACCTCCCTGAGCCTGGAGACCATCTCCTTCTGACACCCACAGAATCCACGGGACAGCCTGGGTCAACCACAAAGGACCCGGGCCATTTCTGCTCTTGCCTGAGCCTCAGTTTCCCTGTCTCTACAATTCAGAACATCTGAAAGTCAGAATGAGTCACTGTCTTTCTCCCAAGCCAGCTCTTTTCAGCCCCCCACGCTTCCCTCCTGCCATTCCTGAAGCCTGAAAGACCTCCTCTGGATCTCTCCACTTGAGGAAGGGCGTCATTGGATCAGTCCCAAGGCACGCGTGTCCTGCCCTGGGGACCTTTCGGATTCCAGCCCTAGGGCATCTTGGTGTCTCTATATTCCCTTGACAGTCCTTCCTTCTTAGCTGCCTCCCAGCCCCGGGGGAGTCTGAGATGAGGGTCAGGGAGAAGGGAGGAGACAGAGGACAGAGAGAGGAGGAAGGAGAGGGAGAAAGAGTGTGAAGGGGAAGAGGTGGAGGGGGGAGAGAGACCCAGCAAGGAGAGAGGGAAGGGAGGTGGTGCCCGTGCCCATGATCCCTCTGGGGAACTCACCATGTTCAGGTCTCCCGGGGTCCCTGCTGATCAAAGGTCCCTCCTGCCCACAGACTGTGGTTTCTAAGCCCCAGGGGAGGGTGCAGAGCGCAGGGAGGAAATGACCAGTCTTTCCCCTCTGGGGTTCTTATTGGTCTGTGTACTGGGCACCCCATCTGGGGCACTCACCCAGAGAGTTCTGAACACCTCCTTCCAGTCAGAGGAGGGAGGCTGGGCTTGCAAATCTGAGGAAGTCCCTCGCCTAACAAGGGTGTAATCCAGATAAAAGAGCCCCTCCCCCGGCGTTCTAGGCTCAAGCCCTCTCTTGGCCTCAGTTTCCCCATTTGGGGCCTTCTAGGGCCCCCGGTGGCTGCAGAAAAAGCTCAGAGGTCCAGCTGGCTCAAATTCCCCCCAAGGGTTCTGGGGAGCAGGAATGGTGAGCCCCAGCCTCCCGGCCAGGTTGCTTTGAAGCCCAGAGAAGCAGAGCAGGTCTGTGGAGGCGGCCCAGGCCTTGGGTACTGGTACATCCTCCTGCCTTGGGTTTGGAAGGTGGCCAACAAACCCAGGAATGTATCCTGTCACAGATCTGGAGGCCAGAAGTCTGAAATCGGGGCAACTAGGAGGCACTAGAGGGGAATTGGTTCCTGCCTCTTCCAGCTTCTGGGGACTTTGGTTGGTGGCCATCACTCCAATCTCTGCCTCTGGGGTCACATCTCGTACTCTCCTACGGTGGGTCCCAAACTCCCCTCGGCCTCCCCCTTGTGATTATATTTAAGGTCCCCCTGGATAATCCAGGATAATCTCCCATTGCAAGATCCTTAACAGCAAAGTCCCTTTTGCTATTTAAGGTCACGCCACGGGTTCTAGGAATTAGGATGTGGACATCATTGGGAACCTTCCTCAGCCTCCCGCGATGAGCGTGGTTGTGATGATAAGCACAGAGACAGGCTCATTTTCTCTGTGTCTTCGTTTTTCAAAAACTATTTACTTGACACAGAGACACAGAGAGTGTGGGAGGCCGCAATAAGGCTTGAGACGAGGACCAAACCAGGCCCTGACTTGTGCCTCCTTTAAAGTCCAAATAACCTAACAAAAGGTTTAGGACGGGAAAAGTTGAGTAGCACTGAGAAAGGGTCTGTGCTATGTGTTGTGCGCTCACCTACATGACTTGACTTCCCGCAGGCTTGCTAAACAAATGAGAACAATTCGGTTGGGGTCAAAAGTTCGTTGCTGGTCCTTGCTGCCCTAGTACAGCCCGTAAATGACTTTCAGGTTTGCTGTATCAATGCAGAACACTTGTACTGTCATCAGCCACTTGGTGTCACGAGGTCTGCTTATAGTTAAATGTGAAACTTATTATAGAAACTCGTGATTGTTTAACTAGACACAGGTGTATTACTTTTCCTATTATCACTATATATGGCCTTAATGCTTTGAATAAACTTAGCACTGTTGGACATCCTCCTCAGTGCTCCTCCTGCCCCCATCTCTTTGCTTCTCGAGTTCTTTTCTTCATCCTCTTACCCTCATGTGCCTGGTCGATTTGTCACGCTGGCTGCGACAAGAGAGAGCACGAGCAGGGGAAGGGGCAGAGGAAGAAGCAGACTTCCTGCTGAGCAGGGAGCCTGACCAGAGGACCCTGAGATCATGATTGAGCCAAAGGCAGATGCTTAACCCACTGAACCACCCAAGTGCCCCTTTCCTGTGCTCTTCAGCAGCTCTGGAATAAAGCACCCAGGTCTTTTCTCCACAAATAGCATTTTTCTCCAGCAGCCTTAAACCTTGTAAAATATCTAGCTTTCTTTTCATGGCAAAGGTAGTCCATGAGCACTGCAAACATTTGAGCAATGCAGAGATGCACTACTCCAACCAAAAAAAATTTTTTTTCTTTTTTAAAGTGACAAGTCTCCACTCCATCCTTCCGAATCTCCTAGTGAGTTTGGAGTGTGCTAGACTTTTAAAAGTGTGGTATTTGTACTTGGGGACAGACACGCGGGTGGACAATGTTCGGCAAGTTTTAATTGCGCTAAATGAAGCAGCGTGGGGGATCTACATGGACTCAGCACGGATTCGGAAGGTCCCTTGGTGAGGGTTTTGTGCCCACTGAGAGGAGGTGTTGTTGCACACTCTGGCCTCAAGGGGGCGCCTGAGCTGGGGGAGACTCAGAAAGCCAGGTCACACCCCCTTGATGTTTTTTAGGATTTTGGACCAAAGTTGTGTATTGCCTTAAATTACGGGTTATTTTTATTTTTTAAGATTTTATTTATCTTTATTTGAGGGAGTGAGCATGAGTCAAGAGGAGGGGCAGAGGGAGAGGCTGAGTAGGGCGAGTGACCAGGTACTTGATGTCAGGACGCTGAAATGACCCGAGCTGAAACGCTAACCCACTGAGCCACCCAGGTGCCTCAAATCACAGGTTCTTAACGTTTTCTACGTCTTAGACCCTTGGTGAAGCTATCAACTCAGATTTTTTTTTTCTTGCAACTTATTTTGATGTGATTTAATTGGAACTTAAATTGGAAGTGGCAAGGAGAATAAAAGCAACACCTGTACACCCTTCACCCAGATTCACTCATTGTTGCATTTGCCCCCGGGTGCTTTCTTTAGTATGCTCCCACTGTATGCTTGGGGGAAGACAGGCTCTTGATTTCAGCTTAGGTCATGATATCAGGGTCAGGGGATCCAGGCCCCCCTCCCACCCTCTGCCTCCGGCTCTGCACTCAAGGGGGAGTTGGCTGGAGATTTTCTCTCTCTCTCTCTCTCTCTCTGCTCCTCTCCCCTCTCAGATATTAATTAATTAATTAATTAATTAAAAGAAGAGCATACCCAGGAAGCTCAGTCAGCTGAGCAGCTGATTTGATTTCTGCTCAGTCATAACCCTGGGATCATGAGATGGAGCCCGGCATCTGGGTCCCTGCTCAGCGGGGAGTCTGCTCAAGATTCTCGCTCTCCCTCCTCCTCTCCCCTGCTCTCTCTCTGAAATAAATCAATCTCAAAAAAAAAAAAAAAAAAAGGATAAGGGCAGTCAGGGAGGGAGGAAGAGGGTGGAAGGGAGAGATATTTGTCTTAAGAAACTGGCTCCCCCAATGGTGGGGGCTGGGAAGCCTTGGGAAGCTGACAGAGAAGGCCCGCATTAATGTCTATATATCTCTATTTTTGCATTTTCCTCCAGAATCACTTGAGGGTAAGCTGGAAACCCCGTGGCTCTTCACCGCAGGGCAAGCAGGAAATGTACTACTGATAACAATCCTCCGTCCTCCTCCAAATTTTCCCAGTTGTTCCAATAAGGTTCTTATCACTTTTGCTTTCCAAAGCATATTTTTTAAAATACATTTAAAAACACCTTTTGTCCATTTTTTAATGGCATAACAAATCCATTCTTCGCTGGAAAGCCGTTTATTTAATCATTTCCCTATTGGTGGAATTAGGTGGTTTCCAACCCTTTTGTTCATACCACTGTACACATCCTTATACACATACCTTGGTGCCTGCATACAGGCATTTTTAAAAGATTTATTATTTATTTGAAAGAGAGAGAGAGAATGAGTAGGGGGAGGAGCAGGAGAGAGGGAGAAGCAGACCCTCCACTGAGCAGGGAGCCTAATTCAGGACTCTCCCAGGACTCAAAAATCAGGACCAGAGTTGAAATCAGGAGTTAGATGCTTAACCCACTGAGCCACCCAGGCACCCCTAGGCACCTCACTAAACACCCCTTAAAAGTAAGGGGGAAAAGGGCGCCTGGGTGGCTCAGTGGGTTAAAGCCTCTGCCTTTGGCTCAGGTCATGATCCCAGGGTCCTGGGATGGAGCCCCGCGTCGGGCTCTCTGCTCAGCGGGGAGCCTGCTTCCCTTCCTCTCTCTCTCTGCCTGCCTCTCTGCCTACTGTGATCTCTGTCAAATAAATAAATAAAATCTTAAAAAAAAAAAAAAGTAAGGGGGAAAAGAAGGGAGGGCGCAAATGGGTGATCCTTTTAAGGGTGGGACTCTGTTGCTGCCCACGATCTTCCTACCGCACAGCCTATTGGCTAGAATGTGTCACATGACCACGCCTGGTACAAGGGAGGCGGAGAAAAGCCACTGTGAGCTAGGTGTTCCCTGCATCCCGTGAACACTCCATTCTGGTGGACATCTAGAAAATACATTCTAGAAGACCACAGAAGTCCGTTACAAACAGCATCGGGAAGGGCAGCTCTAATTTTAAATGACAGTCTTGTTTATTACTGCCAAAATAAGAAACCTAGCAGAGGATTGGGTGCCTGGCAGGCTCAGTCAGAAGACCGTGTGACTCTATCAAGACCGTGTGACTCTATCCCAGTCGTGAGTTCGAGCCCCATGTTGAGTGTGGAGATTACTAAAAAAAAAAATTAAATAAACTTAAAAAAAAAAAAAAAAAAAAACAAGATGGGACGCCTGGGTGGCTCAGTCAGTTAAGCGTCTGCCTTTGGCTCGGGTCATGATCCCAGCATCCTGGGATCGAACCCCAACTGGGCTCCTTGCTCATCAAGGAACCTGCTTCTCCTTCTGCCTCTCCCCTGCTTGTGTCCCCCCCCACCAAATAAATAAAATCTTTTTTTAAAAAGTCTTAAAGAAAAAAATCTAGCAGAGGAAAATGTGTGAAAGAAGAAGAATGGGCCAATAAATTTCTTCTGTTATTAAGTCAGACAACTGTGAGATGCTGAACGGTCCGCAAGACCACCCTCGCTTCTGAGGCTGGAAACTGTTGTGCTCCAGGTTACAGTTTATTACATGCAAAGGACAGAGACTGTAAACAGCCAAGGGAAGAGATGCAGGGAGCAGAGACCAGGAGGGCTCTGTACTCAAGAGTTTCCACTTGTCCTCCCTCCACAGAGACACAGACAGCTCTTTCTTAGCAACAGTGTGTGATGATACAGACTGAGTATCGCCTACCAGGATGCCCACCCAGGCTCTGATGTCCAGTCTTTGCTGGGGCTTGGTCACATAGACCTGGTGGGTCACCACTGTGGCTGGTCTCGGTCTCCAGCCCCTCTGGAGGTCTAGCCGATTGACACCACGTGACCCAAAACCCCCCACCTTAAATCACATTATTAGACCATCTGGAGTTGCCCAAGACTCCATGTAAACCAAGATGGTCTTATCAGGCTTCATTCCAAGGGCTTCAGTTACCTTCCAGGAGCTGAGGAAAAGTCAGAAGTTTCTTTGGACACAGGTAAATGTCTTACTACCTATCAATGGATCACAATGATGGAGTTTGGGGGGGTTAAAAGTTACTTATGTAGGGATGTCTGGGTGGCTCAGCGGGTTAAGCATCTGCCTTTGGCTCAGGTCATGATCCCGGGGTCCTCAGAAAGAGCCCTGTGTGGGGCTCCCTGCTCAGCAGGGAGTCTGCTTTTCCCTCTCCCTCTCCCTCTTCCCCTCCCTCAGCTTGTCCTCTCTCACTCTCTGAGCAATAAATAAAATATTTTTTTAAAGCTACTTACATAGGACACAACAAAATCTGAAGTTTTAGATGTCTTATAAGATTCCTTTGTTAGAAGAGTGACTGGGTGGCTCAGTGGATTAAGCCTCTGCCTTCAGCTCAGGTCATGATCCCAGGGTCATGGGATCGAGCCCCGCATCGGGCTCTCTGCTCAGTGGGGAGCCTGCTTCCTCCTCTCTCTCTCTCTGCCTGCCTCTCTACCTACTTGTGATCTCTGTCAAATAAGTAAAGTTGTTTTTAAAAAAAGATTCCTTTGTTAGAAATAATATTTATAGGGGCAATTTTACGATGCAGAATCATATCTGCTTTCCTGAAATTATGGAGGAAGGATGAAAGTTTTTTTTTTTTTTATGTTGCTGAGATTTGTTCTTACTAGTAGTTGGAAAGACTGGGAGTTTCAAAATAAAGTGCTGGGATTCTTTCAGTTTGCCCTGAGAGTAAAAAAAAAAAAAAAAATGGATAAAGAAAAGAAAATTGGTAGTAGGTCTGATGACTCAGAGAGTGCAAGAAGGTACATTATTTATCTTCAACGAAGGATTTGTACCTAGACTCCATAAAGAATTCACAGAGGGGCGCCTGGGTGGCTCAGACAGTTGAGCAACCAACTCTTGATTTCAGCTCAGGTCATGATCTCAGGGTTGTAGGATTGAGTCCCTCTTGGGCGCCCTGCTCAGAATGGAGCCTACTTGAGATTATCTGTCTCTCTCTGCCAGTCCTCCCTCTAAAATAAATGAATGTGTCTCTTTAAAGATTTTATTTATTTATTTGACAGAGAGAGTCACAGCAAGAGAGGGAACACAAGCAGGGGGAGTGGGAGAGGGAGAAGCAGGCTTCCTGCTGAGCAAGGAGCCTGATGCGGGGCTCGATCCCAGGACCCTGGGATCATGACCTGAGTCAAAGGCAGAAGCCTAATGACTGAGACACCCAGGCACCCCTAAATAAATAAATCTTAAAAAAAAAAAAAAAGTTCAAGGACAGACAAAACTAGATTTTGCTGTCATAAGCCCAGATAGACGTTCTTCTTGGGGGGTAGAAACTGTAAGGGGTGTGGGGCTGAGTGGGTCTAGGGAGTGGAAACTTGCTTTTCCTTGATCTAAATGAGCCAAAGGCAGAGGCTTAACCAACAGAGCCAACCAGGTGCCCTGAGACACGTTAATTTGTACTCACATCTCCTGGTGTCTGAAGTTGGCTGGGCCAAGTGTGTGGCTTGAGCCTCCATGGCCCAAAGAGGAGCAGCTGTGGCCAGCCACCACCCTGCCAGCTACCACAGGAAGCCCCAAGCAAGACACATGTTGGCCACTCACCCTGAGGCTCCCACGTGGTGGCCATAGGGTCCCCTGAGGAAGGATGTGGTCGGCCCACTGGCAGCAGTGGTTAGGCCCACACCCAACCAGGGTCCGGATCTTCTGATCCTGCCCAGACTGACTCCCAGAGCTTCCAGCCCCTGCTGAGTGGGGAACCAGGTGGTGACAGGAAGTCCAAGGTGGGGGCGGGGGGCAGGGGAGGCCAGGGGCCAAGCTGTGTCAGGCAGAGGGCCTCTGGAAGGCTGTGGGAAAAGAGCATCATCAGCAAGACAAAGTACCCCACACACTTCCCAAGAACCAAGCCAGATCACAATGAGAAGTGCCAGGCCTGACTGAATACAGAACATGGTAATTAGTACTCTGAACTTTCTAGAAGTTTCTAATCCTAAAATAGCACAGATGTGAAGACTGTGAGCATCTCTGATCCTAAAATGTCAATCGTAAGATATTTTTGTAAAGATTTAATTATTTGAGAGAGAGCATAAGCAGGGAAGAGAGGCAGAGAGAGAAGGAGCCCCCCTCTGCACGCTGAGCAAGGAGCCCGATGTGGGACTCGATCCCAAGACCTTGGGATCATGACTTGAGCCGAAGGCAGATGCTTAACTGACTGAGCCCCCCAGGTGCCCCCTAACATACCTTTTTTTATTTGTGTTCATTTATTTTGACGTTATTACAATACACTCCACTCTTTTGGACGTGCAGTCCTATACATCTTGACAAAACCCTGAGCTGAATTACCACCACCGCAAATGAGACCCAGAAGAGTCTCATCACCCCCAGAAAACTCCCTCAGGCTGCCTCTCTGTAGTCCGCCCCTCCCCTACCTGTAACCCTAGGCAACTACTGATCTCTTCTCCATCAGCAGAGTTCTGCCTTTTCCAGAATGTTCTATAAATGGAATCATACAGTACACAGCTTTCTGATCCCAACCTCTCTCACTTAGCACAATACATTTAAAATTCATCCCTGTCACCGTGTGTAGCAAAAGTCCTTCTTAACCTTAAGCGGTATTCTGCTGTACGGATGGGGGGCAGATGGTTTATTCGTTATTCAGTCTGAAGGACATTTGAGTCATTTCCGATTTGGGATGATTACTAAAAAAGCTGCTGTCAGGGGCACTTCAGTAGGTGGAGAGTTTAACTCTACATCTCGGGGTTGTGAGTTCGAACCCCATGTTGAGTGAAGAGATTACTTAAAAATAGAATCTTTAGGGTGCCTGGGTGGCTAAGTCATTAAGCATCTGCCTTCAGCTCAGGTCATGATCCCAGGGTCCTGGGATCAAATCCCAAATAGGGCTCCGGGCTCAGTGGGAAGCCTGCTTCTCCCTCTCCCATTCCCCCTGCTAATGTTCTCTCTCTCTCTGTCTCTCTCTCTCTCTGTCAAATAAATAAAATCTTTAAAAAAATAATAAAGAAAATGGTTTAAAAAAAAAAAAGAAAATAGGGCAAGATATGGAGAGGACTCACAGTTTTGCTTGCATTTCCCCAAAAGCAGAGAAAATGACTGAGACAATGATTTAGGAGATGGTAGTTTTGGGGGTTGATCTCAGGAAGCAGGAGTGAAGAGGTAGAGAACAGAGCCCAAGAGAAGGGCGAAAGGCCAATAAAAGATGTGTTAGTCACCTCGGTACAGTTTGTGGGCACCTGGGGCTTGATGCTGGGGACCCTGTGAGGAACCAGGCAGAACATGCCTCAGGATCTTCCCACGGAAGGATGGGGAAGTGGGCATTGATGCCACTGCTCTGGTCCTGCTTTGGGTATGGGTTGCCCCAACTTGGGAGATCGTAATCTCCTCCCACTTTGGGGGCTGCACCTGAAGTCCAAATAACTTAAAGCCAGAAAAAGCTGAACTGAGAGGCTCACTCTGTGCCGGAAACCATCAGCCCCAGCTGTGGGTGAACCAAGGTGGGGACAGGAATCCACAGTGTCTACCACACATAGGTGGTCCTTGACAATTTTTCCCTTTTTTTTTTTAAGCCAGAAAATTGTCTCTTCTCTGGCCAGATGCAGTAATTCGCTCTCTACTTACTTTTCTTTATTTTTAACGACTAGAAATCAGTGTCTCTGCTTCACTTCTAAATCAATGCTCAAAGAAAAATAATGTAAAACTATCAAGTTGAAAGACGACTGAATGGGTTACCTTTTCCAAAGCACCAAATTGTCGGCATGCCCGGGAGGCTCGCATATTTCAGCCAGGCGTGGAAGAAACAACACCCAGTGAAGTGGAGCTAATGGGGCAGGTAAAGCAAGCATAATAAATATCCTCAGAGAACTAAGGGAGGTTATTGAAAATTCCAAGCCAGAAGAGAATGTTATGAGGTAGAACCTAACTGGAGACAAGGGATATCAACACTATAATTGCTGAAATAAAGAACTCAATAGGTGTGTTAAATGGCAGGATAGACACAGCTCAAGAATACATGAGGGAGCTCAGAATGCTAGCCCGGAAGGCACCCACATGGGACGGAGGGAGGGAGAGACTTGAAGTAATAATGTGAGATATGTGGATGATATAAATGAAAGTTCCGGGTCGCCCAGCTGGCTTAGTGGGTGGAGCATGGGACTCTTGATCTCGGGATCCTGAGTTTGAGCTCCACCTTGGGTGTGGAGATTACTTAAGGCAATAAAAATTGTAAAATAAAGAAATAAATAAGGGGCCTGGGTGGTTCAGTCGGTTGAGCATCTGCCCTTCAGCTTGGGTCATGATCCCAGAGTCCCAGGATCAAGGCTGGAGCCCCACATCAGGCTCCCTGCTCAGCAGGGCATCTGCTTCTCCCTCTCCCTCTGCCCTTCCCCCCACTCCTGCTCTCTTTCTCTCTCACTCTCTCTCTCTTAACTAAAGAAAGAAAATAATAATTAAAATAAGGTAAAATCTTTTAAGAAATAAAATTAAGTTCTAACTTCTATCCTATAGAATCTCTCTGGAGAAAAGAAAGAGTAGATAGGGACACACTATGGGAAAAAAGTGTTAACTAAGAATTTTATAAGTCATATTATTATTACAAATAATAACTAAGAATATCAACCAAGAACTAAGGACACAATGCCTCATACTGAAATGTTTATTGTATGATGAGCAAGAAAGATTGCGTGGGGGAGATTAAAAAAAATAAATATTAGCCAGATTTTAAAATATCAAAGTATTAGGGAAAACCACAAACGTCTCCAGAAAAGGGAGACCCTTTTTTTTTTTTTTTTTTAAGAATACAGGGGTGTTTGGGTGGCTCAGTTGGTTAACCATCTGCCGTCAGCTCAGGTCATGATCCCAGAGTCCTGGGATCGAGTCCCACAAGCTCCTTGCTCTCCTTCTGCCTGCCGCTCCCCACTTTGCTCATGCTCTCTCTGTCTTGCTCGCTCTCTCTGAAACAAATACATAAAATCTAACAAAACAAAAAAAAAAGGAAATCCCCCTCCCACAAGAAAGAATACAAATCAGACTTTCATCCAACGTTTCCACACCAACTCTAGATGCTAAGAGATAACACAGTAACGTCCCCCATGTAATGAAAGACTGAACAAGGGTTGTATAACCAGATGGATGAAGGGGATACTAAAAAACTCAGAAAACTCCCCTCCCATAGACCCTCTTTGAAAGAACTCAGGACAAACAAGAAGAGTTAATTCAGGAGGAAGTGACAAGTTTCAGAAACAAGGTGAGAAACAAAATAAGTAGTGACCACAAAAATAAATGCTTGTCCACACAAGTGCAGATAAAACTCACTGATGTCAAAACGGGAGTTGCAGGATGTAGATGGAAGGTGGGGGGAGGATGGCCAAATCACACTTAGACTCTTATCTTGTTTGGGGGAGGACATACATACTGATATGCATCAAGCACGGATAAGAAGGGCACCTGGATGGCTCAGTCAGTTAAGCATCTGCCTTGGGTTCAGGCATGACCCCAGGGTCCTGGGAACAAGCCCCTCATCGGGCTCCTTGCTTAGCAGGGAGTCTGCTTCTCCCTCTGCCTCTGCCTCTCCCCATGCTCATGCTCTCTCCCACTCTCTCTCAAATGCACTCTTTCTCTCAAGTAAATAAAATCTTAAAAAAAAAATCTTGCCATTTATGACAACACAGATGGACCTTGAAGTCATAATACCGAAATGAGTCAAAGAAAGACAAATACTATACAATCTCATTTACATGTGAATATTTTTAAAAATACAGGAAAAAAAGATTGGTGGTTGCAGGGAAGTGGGGTGAAGGTGGTCAAAAGGTACAGACATCCAGTAATAAAATACGTAAGTCCCATGGATTCCAGGTACAGCACCATGAGTATAATAGATAATAGTGTATTACAGGGGCGCCTGGGCAGACTCAGTCCATAGAGTACGTGATTCTGGATCTCATGGTTGTAAGTTCAAGCCCCACCTTGGGCATAGAGACTACTCAAAAATAAAATCTTAAAATAAGTAATAATAATTATTATAATAGATTATGTATTTGAAAACTGCTAAGGGAGTAGATCTTAACAGGCTCATCACCAGAAAGGAAAAAAAATTGTTAACTATGTATGTATGGTGACAGATGTTAACTGAACTTATTGTGGTGATCGTTTTACAATATATACAAATACTGAGTCGTTAGGTTGTACAGCTGAAACTCATGTAACGTGATATGTCGATTTTACCTCAATTTTAAAAACAGAATTCCAAATTCATGGAGGTCTTTGCAGGCGGATAAACCTTTGTATGTGACTGGACAGGTTTTTGACCCCTCTGCACCCATCCCACATCTATAAAATGAGGGGAAAAAATATACAACGCATAGGGTTGTCAGAATGTTATGATCAAATGAGAAACACCTCACCATAGTAAAGCTTTTTATTTATTTTTTAAAGATTTATTTATTTTGGGGGGGGCAGAGGGAGAATTCAAGCAGACTCCCCGGCTGAGCACAGAGCCAGATGCAGGGCTCAATCCAACGACCCTGATCATGACTTGAGCGGAAACCAAGAGTCCAGCACTCAAGTGACTGCACCACCCAGGTGCCCCCATAATGAAGCTTTTTAAATGACTGTAGTGCTTGTGGAATTGAGTGAAAGCGGAGGACACAAAATGGAAGCAAGACACGTAATTCATTTCTTGCTAAATCCATTGGAGTATATAACAGAATTGCTATGTGCTATTTTTCAAACTTCATTAAAGTAGAATTGATGTGCCCTCAGCGCATCTCCAGAGTGAAATGTTTGAAACCTTCACCACAGTCAAGTTAACAAACATTTCCATAATGCCCAGAAGGTTCTTTGTGCTTCTCTGTAACTGATCACTCCCTCCACCCTCAGGAAACCACTGATCCGCCTTCCAGCACAAGGGATTAGTTTGCATTTCCTAGAATGTTGTATGCATGCATAGAATCATCCAGGAGGAGGGGGATTTGCCTTGCCTGGCTTCTTTCCTTCATGCTCTGGTGCACGTATAGCCCATTCCTTTTTCTGGCGAAGCTGTAGCCCACTGTAGGGGTGGTAGGCAGAAGCATGGCCCCCGGGTGCTCCCTGCCCTGGTAACTGATCCCCCAACAAAAGCTCCGGATGCCGACGCTCAGGGGAGCCTCCCTGGTTGGCAGTACACCATGTGCGTGTGGTCGCATAAAACTGCCAGGAAAGGTGAGCACTGTCCCCATAACTCTGCGGGGACAAACAAGCAGAAGATCGCACCTGGTCTCTCCCAGATGCTACCCTGCACACCCTTCCCCTTGGCTGACTCGAACCGCTCTCTTTGCCCTGTGATAAGTCATGAACACGATGATAACAGCTCTTCCAGGTTCTGTGAGTCTAAACACAAGCGTTGTCTTGGGGATGAGCGACAGACGCTCCTGTCTTTGGTGGGGGGGGGGGGGTGTCTCTCAGCTTCTGCGCCTCTCAGAATTCCCAAGCTTTACCTCCATTTGCTCTTCATCTTCAGCTTTCTTTCCACTCCCCAAACTCAGATATCACCCACCCCCCAGGACTTACCCTGCCCCAGTCTTCTTGTCTCCCTCTCTCTCTTCTCCACTTCCCTGCCTCACCCCTTCTGTTCCCAGCCAACACCACTCCACATGCTGCTCCATTTCTTGGTTTGGCTCTCTCCGTGGCTAAGTGCACACCACCTGCTTGTCTCTTTCTCAGAATTCTCATCCCCTCTCTTCTTAGTGCGTCCTCCTCCTCTAAGTCAGCCCAGATTTCAGCATTTCCTTCTCTCCATCCCTCTTCCCTTGGCCTCGGTCCACCATCCAGCCTCCCGTTCCTCCTCCATCCAGGTCTTTCTTCAGCCCCAGACCTCTTCCCTGCTCTGTGTCACTGTCTCTCAGTGTCCTTGCCTCTCCCTGGGTTCCCCCCACCTCCCTGTCTCTCCTTTACCCAGCCTCTGGGGGGCTCTCCATACCCTCTGACCCTCGCTTTCTTTGTGTCTCTGAGCCACTTCCAGGGAACTCAGGCCCTTCCAGCCTCAGCCCGTCAGACCCACCATCTGTCCTTCTCCCTTCTACCTTGGCATGTTCATCCCCTTCTCTCTCTTCACTCCATCTCTTCTTCTTTCCCTTCTCCTCCCTCTCCACCTCTCAGTCTCCCGTCTTCCTCCTGATCTTCTGTTCTGTTTCTCTCCTCCTCAGCCCCTGACCACTTTTCCTTTCCGTATCACAGCCCTTCCTCCACTCCTCTCTTCAGTCTCCCTCCTTCCCAACTCTATAAGGGTTCTGTCTCTCTCGGAACCTCTCTCCCTCCACTTCTCTCCATATTTCCATCTCTCCATCTCTCTCTTTTTTTAAAGATTTCATTTATTTATTTGAGAGGGAGTGAGTGAGCATGAGCAGGGGGAGCAGCAGAGGGAGAAGGAGAAGCAGACTCTCTGCCGAGCAGGGAGCCTGAAGCAGGACTCGATCCTGGAAACCTGACATCATGATCTGAGCCAAAATCAAGAGTCAGACGCTCAACCAACTGAGCCACCCAGGCGTCCCTCCATCTCCCCATCTCTTGACATCTCTTCACACCTCCATTTCTCTTTCACGTTTGGCCTCAGAGACTCCCCACTACCCAAGGTGCCACAGTCCCCCTCCCCCAATATCTCAGTGCCAGCTCAGCTCCCACCCTCCCACATGCACTGTCCTCTCTGTCACCTCCCTACCCCTGCCTGACATTTTGCCTTAAGAGCTTCCAGAGTTACAGCTGCCCCTTCTCTCTTGACAAAAACCACATTTGATTATTCTTATCACAATGAAGTGGGGGATATCAGAACACCGACAAGCAGAAAGCAGATAACAGGAGACACTCCCCTTGGTCCTTATCAAATTCAGAGCAAGCACTTCCTAGGTGGTCACCCACATTGCTTCTGTCCTCTGATAGTAAATTTTCAGTCACCCACAGTCCCAAGCCCCAGGCGTCCTGGGCAGCAAGGAGAGGCAACAGAGATTTCTCAGGCTCTGGGCATCACCCTGGAAGAGAACTGGATGACAAAGGCTAAACATCTTGCCAGACCTTTATTGTCACTCTAAGAGGAGCTATGAAGAGCCCAGGGTGTATCAGTTAACTATTGCTGTTGTTATAGACTGAATATCTGTGTCCCTCCCCACATTTGTATGGGAAAACCCTATCCCCCAGTGTGATAGAATTAGGAAGCAGGGACTTGGGGGTGATGAGATCACAAGAGTTGAGCCCTCATGAATGGGATCAGTGCCTTTATTTTTTTTAAAGATTTTATTTATTTTTCAAATATTTAATTTATCCAAGAGATCGTGCATGCACAAGCAAGGGGAGGACCAGAGGGAGAGGGAGAGAACTGCAAGCAGACTCCACACTACGCACAGAGCCCGATGCAGGGCTCCATCCCATGACCCTGAGATCATGACCTGAGCCAAAACCAAGAGTTGGACCTCAACCAACTAAGCCACCCAGGTGCCCCCCAAATTTTATTTTTTTAGGTCACCTTCACACCCAATGTGGGGCTCGTACTCACAACATCAAGATCAAGAGCCACACGCTCCACTGACCGAGCCAGCCAGGTGCCCCCAGGGTCAGTACTCTTATACACGGGACCTCGGGGACTCTCACTCTTTCTGCCACAGGAGGACACCACGAGATGATGGCCGACTACACACCAGGATGCGGGTACCTGCTGGCATCCTGATCATGGACTTCTAGCCTCCAAACCCACGAGAATAAATATTTGCTGTTTTAGCCGCTCGGCCTTTGGTAATTCACTCTAGCAGCCCGCGTGTAAATATCTCCAAATATGAATGGCTTCAGACAATACCTTTGTTGTTGTTCACAGGTCTGTGGGTTAGCTGGATGGGTCTTTTGGTCTCGGATGAGCTCATCCATGCATAGGACCTCAGCTGGGGTCGGGAGCTGGCTCTGTCTCTGGGAGTTGGCAGGATATCAGCTAGGTGACTTAGGACAGTCTCTTATCCTCCAGCAGGTGAGCCCAAACTGACTCCCATGACAGTGGACACTTTCTAAGAGAACAAACAGAAGACACAGACTCTTGAGACCCAGAATCAAGACCATATCACTTTCTATTGGTCAAGGCCAGCCCAAATTCAAGGGGTGGGGAAACTGACTCCCCACACTGAGGGCAAGAACTGCAAAGTCCCAATGCAAAGGGTATAGATGGAGAGGGTGGTTTGGGGCCAATCTTTTTGTTCTACTTGTGACACTGATGGACAGCTATGATCCTATTCTTTCATATAAATCTAAGGAGAAAACAAGCCCAGGGTGCCTGGGTGGTTCAATCAATTAAGCGTCTGCTTTCAGCTCAGGTCGTGACCTCAGGTCCTGGGATCAAGCCCCGAATCCAGCTCCCTGCTCAGCAGAGAGCCTGCTTCTCCCTCTCTCTCTGCTGCTCTCCCTGCTTGTGCTCTCTCACTCTCTCCATCAAATAAATAAAATCTTTAAAAAATATATATACCACTCTAAGTATTTTAAGCATAAAGGTATCTAACACAGGGAATTTAGGGATTTAAAAGGTCATAGGCTACAGCTCCTACAGAAAACAGTTAGGCAGTCCCTCAAAAACTTCAGCATAGGGGGCGCCTGGGTGGCTCCGTGAGTTAAAGCCTCTGCCTTCGGCTCAGGTCATGATCTCAGGGTCCTGGGATGGAGCCCTGCATCGGGCTCTCTGCTCAAGAGGGAGCCTGCTTCCCCTCTCTCTCTCTACCTGCCTCTCTGCCTACCTGTGATCTCTGTCAAATAAATAAATAAAATATTTTTAAAAAAACTTCAACATAGAATTATGATATGACCCAGCAATGCCAGCCCTAGATAAATAACCCAAAGTCTTGAAAACAGGGACTCAAACAGAACCTTACATGCCGATGTTCATTGCAGCGTTGTTCACAATAGCCAGAAGGTGGGAACCACCTAAGTGTCCATCAACAGAGGAATGCATAAACAAAATGAGGTATAAATAGATTATCCCCCCATAAAAAAGAAATAAAGTTCAGATACTTACAACGACATGAACAAACCTCAAAGACATCATACTAAGTGACATGAGCCAGACACAGAAGAATAAATATGATATGAAACACTCTACTTAAATGAAATATCTAGAATAGGCAAATTCGGGGCACCTGGGAGGGCACAGTCTGCTAAGCACCGGACTCTTGATCTCAGCTCAGGTCTTGATCTCAGGGTGGTGAGTTCAGGCCCCACACTGGGCTCCACACTGGGGTGTGAAGCCCACTTAGGAAGGAAGGGAGGGTGGGGAGGGAGGAAGGAAGGGGAAAAAAGGCAGAAGGTAGTTTTTTTTTTGTTTGTAGAGTTTTTTTAAGTAATCTCTCCATTCAACATGGGGCTGGGATCATGACCTGAGCTGAAGGCAGACCCTTAACCAGATGAGCCACCCAGGCACCCCACCGCTGGGATTTCCAGCCAGAGTGCCTGTACTCGGGCTTTCCATATGGTTTGGGCTGAGAAGCAAAAGGAGCAGGGAAACTGGCCCAGTGTAGAGTCAGACTGCCTGGTTTTCATCTATGCACACACGCACCCTGCGACACACACACTTACCGCTCTGTCAATTACCCTTTACCCCGCTGGGGTGCGATGTTAACATCAGTGCCTTTTTACACCGTCCCTGCCCGGACACCCAGACTTGGATTCTCAGTTTCAGGTTTGAGCACAGCGTCCTGGTCCTCCCATCCCCCTGCATCCCCCCAGGACAGCCTTGGCTGGGATGGGACCATCTGCGCAGCTCAACTTACTTTCAGAAGTCGTCATTCCACCCATCTCGTCTCCTTGGAAGGAACGTACTTCCCACTCTTTTATACCAAGTGGCCGTGCAACTTGCTTGGCCAGCAGGAGGAAGGCACACAGGATGCAAGCAGGGGCTTGAAATGCAGTTGGGCTCACATAGCTGCTGTTGCTAGAAGAACCTTCCTGGGATAGCCCGTGGGTCCCATGCACTGGATGCACCTGCCAAGGACAGCCAAGGTCAGCCTACCCACAAACACCTGAGAGAGCCCAGCCAGGATCATCAAGCCACCCAACCACGACCAGCCCCAATCAGTCAAGCCCCAGATAACCTCAGATTTAGAGGAGAGGTCAGCCAAGATCAGCAGAGCTTTCCAAGCACGATCAGCTGACCCTCAGCCGACCCCCAGATGCATGTGCTAAATAAACATCAGTATGTGTGGGTCACACACAGGTTTTCATTCTTGATCACCCGATGAGGAAACTGACAGTTACCAGCTGTATACCCACGGACTCACCATCATTACATAGTGGCAGCGTGACTATGGGATGGCCAGATTATTTTATTTAGGATCCATGGGCCACATAGCAAGAGGGTGCCGGGAATGTTGTCAGAAATTGTACCCAGCGCCAGATGTTAAATGTACAGGATCTGGATGGCGGAAGGCGGTTTTACAACCGTGTAAGTTTCAGGATGATGTGGTTGGAGGGTTAACAGGCTTGAAAAACCCATTCTCGGGACTTCCCATGACTTGGCTGGACGTCGCCCAGATTTTTCCAGAGGCTACATGACTTGTAACATTGCAACAGATCGAATGCAGAAGCAGCTCTGAGAATCCAGTTGTCTTTTATTGAGCTAGACATTAAGTATTCTCAAAAATGTGAAATAATTAAAAATGTGAAATAATGCCACTCTTCTCATTAAACTTTTTATTTTGGAAAACAGCACTTTTCTTTTTTTAGATTGTATTTATTTATTTGACAGAGAGAGAGAGCTCAAGCAAGGGGAGCAACAGGCAGAGAGAAAGGGAGAAGCAGACTCCTCACCGGCAAGGAGTCAGACACTGGGCTCGATCCCAGGACCCCACGATCATGACCTGAGCCAAAGGCAGATGCTTAATCAACTGAACAACCAGGCGCCCAAACATAGCACTTTTCATGTAAAATGTTGTTTATGCTAAAATGCAAGGAGTTTCCAAATGTCCAGCAACAGAGGCACCTGGGTGGATCAGTTAAGTGTCTGCCTCTTGATTTTAGCTCAGGTCATGATCTCAGGGTCCGGGGATCGAGCCCCGCATCGGGCTCTCTGCTCAGCAGGGAGCCTGCTTCCCCCTCTCTCTCTGCCTGCCTTTCTGCCTACTTGTGATCTCTGTAAAATAAATAAAAATCTTTAAAAAAATTTATTTATTTATTTGACAGACAGAGATCACAAGCAGGCAGAAAGGCAGGCAGAGAGAGAGAGAAGCAGGCTCCCCTCTGAGCAGAGAGCCCGATGCGGGGCTCGATCCCAGGACCCTGAGATCATGACCTGAGCCAAAGGCAGAGGCTTAACCACTGAGCCACCCAGGTGCCCCAATAAATAAAATTTTAAAAAAGATTATCTCGTTCCCTCTCCCTCTGCCTCTCCCCCCACCTTGCTCATGCTCTCTCTCAAAAAAATTAAAAAATTTTAAAAACAGATGAACAGATAAACCAAGTGTGATACATACATTCAATGGAATATTACTTGGCCTTAGAAAGGGAGGAAATTCTGACACATGCTACAGCTTGGATGAAACTTGACCACAGGATGTTAAGTGAAATGAGACAGATACAAAAGGACAAATATTGGATTACTATGAGGCACATAATATGAGGCTTATATGAGATCATAGGACAGGCAAACTCTGAGGCAGAAAGTAGACTAGAGGTTACCTGGGATTGAGGAACGGGGAGGGGGAATAGGGAGTACTGTTCGATGGGTATAGAGTTTCAGTTTGGGAAGATGGAAACATTCTGGAAAGGAATAGTAGTGATCCTTGCACAGCAGTGTGAACATTCTTCATGTCACTAACTGTGCAGCTAAAATGTTTAAAATGGTAAATTTTACGTTACATATATTTTGCCACAATAAAATATTTACGAAAAATGTAATGAATTTATTATGGTTATTTTTAAATGACTCCATAAGTAAATTTTTTAACTTCTCAGTCTTTTTTTTAAGATTTTATTTTTATGTAATCTCCATACCCAACGTGGGGCTCGAACCCACAACCCAGAGACCATGAGCCACTGGCTCCACCCGCTGAGCCAGCTAGGCGCCCCTTGAATTTCTCAGCCTTAATTTAATACTAAATATTAATAGGCACAACTCACATACACAAGAGCTGTTTGGGGTCCTCAATAATTTTTTTTAAGGTTGTAGGAGTGCCTGGGTGGCTCAGTGGGTTAAAACCTTTGCCTTTAGCTCAGGTCATGATCCCAGGATTCTGGTATGGAGCTCCATATGGGGCTCCCTGCTCAGCAGGGAGCCTGCTTCCTCCTCTCTCTCTCTGCCTGCCTCTCTGCCTACTTGTGATCTCTGACAAATAAATAAATAAAATCTTTAATAATAATAATTTTTAAGATTGTTAAAAAAAAATCCTTAGAGAAGCAAGTTTGAGAACTTCTGCTCTGTGAGCAGCTGAGCTGAGCCTGAGCTAACTGTCCCTGACACGTCTCTGCCAGAATCAAAAAATTCCCCATTAAAAGGCAAAAAATGTAGTTTTACGTTTCTTCCGGCCAAAGCAGACAGGCGACCTCTAGTGGAAGTACGAGGTATTGCTTGACGGCGCAAAATTCCTCGGTAATTTTGTAGAGGACACAACTCAGTGCTCACACACACACACACACACACACACAAGATCAAACTAACACACACATGCACACGGTCAAACACGGCTTCACACACACAAACTCTCATACAGACCCACATACACACACACACACAGCAATACTGTAACACAGAGAACCAGCCTCACATATGGGCACACAGTCACACACGCATACACACACGACACTAAAAATAGCATATGATTAACAAAGGGCACTTAGTAAATTACCCCCATTCTCTCTTTTTTTTATTGTAGTGGAAAATGAGTTTCTTCCCAAAGCCATTAAATAAATGTTGAACAAGTAATTAAGATGAATCTAGGTTTGGCAGCATGCCCGATTAGAGGTCCACGATCCCTTAGCGGAAGTCCTTCGGGACGGATGCATTTCAGAACTCAGAACTGCTCCAGTTTTAGAAAGGCAATTCTGAGCTAATGCTATATTTTGCGTAACACTCCCAGGGGCCTAAGGCAGCCCCCTCCCCATCAGACATGTTCATATATTTGCAGCAAAACACGTGTGAAAATTCACACCAAAAGGAGATAAAATAAAGAGCGTAAATAAATCCTATTAGTTCACCTGCCACCAAGTGGGCCAAAATTACCCCCAAAGAAATATTTTTCGGTTGTCACAGCTTTTACAAATTCGGAACTGTGGATAAGGGACAAGGGATACTGTTAGCAGGACCCTCGCAAGTGCGGGCACTTAGATTCCAACTTGGATTGTAAACCTGGGATTCCAGACCCGGGGACGTGGCGACCGGGCGGACGGCGACCCTTCGGCGCCCCCTCCTGGCAGTCCCACCCCTCGCAGCTCGGCTGCAGATGGGATGTCTACTGGCTTTGGCCTGATCCAGCGATGGGTCCTGATTGGCCTAAACCTTCCGAGTAATCCCGCCTTCACTTGCCAGTGAGTGGTTGAACCCATTGGCTCAGGCTCAGGCATTGGCTCCAGGTTTGTCATGTGACCTGCACTGATCCAATGAAACTGAAGGAAAGGCCTTCAGCGCACCAATAGAGGCCAGGCCTCCGTCCCTCGGAGGGTTGGGAAGGAGTTCAGGGAGGCACCCTGCGAAGCCGCTCGGGCATGAGGCTGACTCTATGCACAGAAAGAACCAGAAACGGTTTGCTGAGCGCCCAGCTGTCCGACAGCGCCACCGTGCTGGGGCCAAGGCCATGCTTCCCTGAGGCTTCTCCCGGCGACGGCACGGCGGGTACTAGTGCCCGCCCGCTACCACCCCACCCAGCACTCTGATGGGCAGCCTTTGCTTGAGGACCCCGAGAAACACAGCGCCCCCACCGCCACCCGGACTCCCTCACGACCCTGTACCAGCCTCAGGCCCTCTGGCCCAGTCCCTCCATCCCTCCCTCCTCTCACGGCAACCAGATGGGTGGAGGCAGCGATGGTTGCACAACCCTGTGCTCTATGCCCTGTACCGTACACTTTAAAATGGTTTATATGGTAACTTTTATGCTTTGTGTACTTTACACACACCACGGATTTTGACCACCCACTTTTCTTCCAGGCCACCATCTTGATCAACCCACCATTGGCCACCACCGTCCCTCCCTCACCTGAACCACAGGAGTGGCTCCTCCCTGGGATCCCCACTTCGCTCCACCCTCGCCCCGTACCGCTCCTTCCCACCCCGCAATGAGAGAGTCCTGTTGACAGCTAAGCTAGCTCTGTCCCTCCTCAGCTCACAGACTTCCCATGGCTTCACCTCACTCCAAGCAAAAGCCGAAGTCCTCAGGGCAGCCCGCGAGGCTCTGCACAATCGGCCCCCTTTTTCTCTCTCGGCTCACCTCCTCCTGCTCTCCTCATCACTCACTCTTCTCACTCACTGGCCTCGTGGTCGTTCCTTGAACAAGCCAAGCACCTGAGCCTAAGGGACACTGCATTTGCTGTTCAGACTTCCTGGCACAAGCTTCCCTCAGAGATCCGCAGCCCTGGCCCTCACTTCTGCCCAGTGACCAGCAACTCCATCCCGCTCTGTCACCTTGGCCCTGATTATTTTCCTCCTTGGTGCTTCTTATGACTGGACATAACGTATATCTAAGTTATTAATCCTATTTTTTGTGTCGCTCCTATAATCTGTCAGCTCCCTGGAGAGCAGGAAGTTTTGCCTGTTTTGTTCATGGCTGTGATCCCAGTGCCTAAAATAATGCCTCGCACATCATAAAGGTGCAGTAAATGTCTGCTAAGCCCACAATTAGGAGACAGTGGCCAAAAAAGAGACTGAGAGATCATGAAGAGAGACCAGCACAGGGGAGGCAACAGGGCAGAGGGGGCTGAACCAGGGAAGAAATGGGAAAGTAGGTTGGGCGGGAGAGCAAGGTGGGCCTGTGGGGGCAAAATGGGGGAGGGAGGAGAAAGGGAGAGAAAGGCGAGAGAGTCAGAGAATCGAGTGAGGGACAGAGGCCAAGACTACACTGAGACAGGTCAGGGGAAGACAGAGAGGCAGAGACACATGAGAGGAGGGTGGGAGAGGACGGTGGAGACGGTGGCAGGTGAACTAATAGGAGTTATTTACGCTCTTTATTTTATCTCCTTTTGGTGTGAATTTTCACACGGTGGAGAGGACGGTGGAGAGGTGGAGATGGTGGAGAGGGAGACACAGAGACAGGAAGAGAACCGAGGGATGGGGAGAAATGGAGCTGGGGAGAAGAGGGCAGGAAGCTAGAAAGACAGCCCCGGGGGAACAGAGAGGCAGCAGCAGTCCCCACCTCCAACTCACCACTTGCTGGTCTCCAGAAGCTCCAGATTGACTTGATGTCCCTTGGGATCCAGGCTGGGGTTTTTGAATCCCTGAGGGACAGAATCGGGTGGAGAGAAAGAACATGTGATGCTGTTCAAAAGGCTCCAGGCAGCTCACTAGCTTATTTAATCCTCACTGAAACTATGTACTATTATCATCTTCGCTTTACAGGACCAGAAAGGTTGAGGAACCTGCCCAAGGTCACAGAGCCAGTGAGAGGAGGAAGAGCGGGAATTTGAATCTGGGCATCTTGGCCCCAGAATCAGTGCTCTTTAACCATCACCTGTGCTAACTATAAAGGGGCGCTGTCTTCCTGGGTTCCCCTTCCATCTGGAGACCCCCCCCTGGGAAGTGGGTGCTGGAAGGGTAGAAGGGAGGAAGGCAGGCAACCAGAACGACTGACATTCTCAGCCCAGTCCTCATCCGCAGATGTCCCAGCCTGAGGGAGGAGGCTAAGCTTCACTCTTCTGGGAAAGTCCCAGTTCAAGGGAGGAGGCTGGACAGGAAAACTGCTTCCTGCCTATAGGGCCCAATGTCCTGCCCAGAGCCAGGCCTCCGTCTTCTGGGTAGGAAGAAAGACTCAACTACCTTTGACTCTCAGCAGGACCTGTATCTCTGCCTCTGTCCACCAGGAGTGATGGAGACCAGGGAGGTTGTACTCCTCTTCAAAGGCAGCACAGCGCTGGTAACTTCTGTGACTTCCAGGGAGGCAGAGAAGCCCACTACCACCCCTGTCCACCCTCCTCTCTCAGACCCTCAGTCTGAAGGCCTCAGTCCCTTCTGGTAGCATCCTGACGTCTCAGGGTGACTGAGCTTCTATCCCTGACATTGTAATTATAGTAGTCACAACCCCCCAAACCCTAATTCTTGCCCGAAATCATCCCATCTCTCCCCTCATCTCCTGTGTTGTAACAGGAGAGCAGACCCTCTACCTCCCTCCAGACGCCCTCCTCTTCTGCCCCAAGTATCCGCAGAGCTGTGAAGTCCTTCACACTGTCTGACCTTCAATGCCCCATTGCAGAGAAGCCTCCTCCCAGCCCCAAAAACCACATGATGGCGAGAGAAGAACACCCACCCCACCCCCACCCCTACCCAGGTCAGGGGAGAAGCCACCTGATCCACCCAGGGCAAGAGAGATGAAGATCAGACGCGGGTAAGGCCTTCCCCTCACAAACTTGAAAGTAGAGACATCTCGCAAACAATACAACACAGCACCGGGCAGTTGGGGCTGGAATTTATTGCACAGGGACATGGACACGGAGATTGAGAGAGGAGGGCGGTGGGCTGTGGGCTCTATGCTCAAAATCCTAGGAGGGTGTCAGGAGGCAGAGGTCAGGATGGGGTCTGCCAGATGGTGGAGGACCCCGGCCTGACGGCAGAGGAGCGAGGCCCCGGGCCAGCTCCCCTTGGCGCCCCCACCCCCATTCTTCTGGATGACGACTCCGGAGACGCTAGGCGATGTCATGAAGAGGGAGCCCGGGCCCAACCGGGTAACGGAGCATCCGCCGTGGGGGCGCGGGCTCTCGAGATGCGGCGATCCAGCTTGGGTTGGAAGGGAGGGTTACCCGGGTCCTCGACCCCCCGCGGCCTCCGGCGTCTCTCTGGGTGTCTGACGGTTCGGGCGGCGGCTGGGGTCGCTGTGGCGGCGGCGGCGGCGGCTGCGCGGCAGCTCGAGCTGGGGTCGCGGCCCGCCGGGGGCTCCCAGGAGGCAGGAGACCGAGGCAGCGGCGGGCGCCAGGGCAGGCGGCGCGCCCGGACGGGCGGCGCACGGAGGGGACGGCGCGCTGGGCGGCGGGCCGGCGGGGCCCGCTGGGGGCCGCGTGGGAACCCAGATGAGCCCGTAGTAGACGGCGAGCAGCACGGCGGCCAACGAGACGCAGAGGAAGTAGGCGCAGACCGGAGCGAGGCGCAGCCAGCGGCCCCGCGGGCCTTCGCTCAGCCCGGCGCCACCCGGGCTCTCGCCGCCGCCGCCCACGCAGCTCGTGCCCCGCATCCCCGCAGCCCACTGGGCCCCGCGCAGCGGCCCGCGCAGGCCCCGCCCCCGCGCCCAGGCCCGCCCCCGCCACCCACCCCCTCGGAGGACCGCCTCCGCGTTCTAAATCTCCCTCGTCCAACCCCGCCCCCCCAGCATGGTCACGCCCCCGAACGGGCGGGTCTCCTCCGGGCTCTGGGTCCGCCCCCTCCCCAGTCTCCAGCCAACCACCATCAAGCTAAGGCTTAACTAGCGTCCCGACCCCACCCCTCACTTAGCTCTGACCCCGCCCTAGGCCTGCAAAGCTAGCTCCCTGCGCTTCCGACTACCGCCAGGCTTCGGTGTGATGCACACACCTCTTACCTGAGAGCCCGCCCAGAGCCTAGCCCCGCCCTCCCCTTTCTGGCCTCCTCCCCCAGCCTTAACACCATCCCCTTTCGGGATTCAGACTTCTCCCAAGCATCCAGCCCCGCCTCCGAGCTCCACGGCCTTGCGAGGTTCAAGCCTCACAAAGCGCCCCCGTCCTTAGCCGCAGGCCCGCTCCGCTTCTAACTTGCCTTTCTCCGAATCAGACTCGAAATCTATTGCATTCGAAGCCGCCCTCTTCTCTCCCTGGACTCACGCTCTCTAGTCCAGGCTCCACCCCATCCTCCGCCTCACTCCACTAGTTCTAGCACCGTACTGAACACGCCCCCGACCGAGGGCTGCACCCCACACCCGCATTAAGAACGCCCATCTAAACCGGCTCTCGCCGCTCCATCCCACATCTAAGGCCATCCTGCGCTCTAACTCCGCCAGAATTCTGGCCCCGCGCCGGCATCCTAACCACGCTCCCGGCGGGACCTCCTCCGTACTTAGTGTCCTGAGGCCTAAACATCCCCGAAGCCCCAGCTGGGCCCCACAACCCAATCACGCCCCTTCCCCAACTCCTCCCCACCACCCTCTATTTCTCCCTCTCCCTAAAGTCACGGGATTCAGAGCGGTCTCCGGGGAGGAGAGAGCGCAGCCTGGGAATCCAGACTAACCCCCTCCTGCCGCCCCCACCCCATCAAGGCGGGGAAGCTTCAGTCCCCTCCCAGCAGCGTCTTCAGGAATTCGGGGAGGCCTGCGGGAGGAGGGGAGGGGAGGGAAGACGTATCAGGGGGGGTGGAGAAAGGAAGACCCCCTTCCTCCCGCCTCTTCCGCCACGGAAAAGCCCGCCAAGCGTAGCAACCCAGCCTTCCCTGCCAGAAACACAGTTCAAAGGTTAGCGGAAGCACTGCGTTTAATAGGCGACGGGGCGGTGGCCCGGTAATTCCGAGTCCAGTGGAAGAGTCACCGGCTATCTGCCAGGCCCCAGATGTAAACCGGGAGGCAGCAATCTAGGCCCGGGGACCGGCATCTATCACCCCATGGCTTCCATTAGCTGGGTGATTCGGGGGCGTCTCAGCCCTCCCGGTGCCACGGCGCCCCCTGAAGCGTGAGACTGGACTATTGCCCTGGCCCCACCCCGTTCACGGTCCCTGGCTCCGCCCCCCCCTTACATTTAACCCTCTTCTGGCGGGAGTGTGACGGAAGCAGAGGACAGAGGCGCAAGGCGGCAGGAGGTTAGTGCAGAGCTCGGAGGCCACGGTCGGCGGGCGCGGTCAGCGGGCGGCCCCCGGTGGCGGAGCGGCAGCCAGCACCTTGCAGAAACGCACCCTCTGGAAGTCGGTGATCTCCGCGGTCTCCTGGCCCTCGGTGCCCGCCTCTGAGGAAAGAAGAGGCAGTCAGCGGAGGGGACGGTCTCTCCCACTTTCCACCAGGACACCTCCTCCCCTGCCCCGTCCAGTTCTGTCTCTGATCCCAACTAAGCCCGGCTGCAGTTGCCCCGTGCTAAATGGTTTATGGGTCTCGGACTCCCCTCATCTTCGCAAAGGACCCACAAGCTGCGTGCACCCCAACAGAAGCCTGTTTACAATCGATGAAATCATTGTAGTCACCCTAAACTGTCCTCGCACACCCCAGCCGCCGACCCCCTCACACTCCCACGGGCATAAACTGACTCCCATCACGCCCGCCCTATTGGACCTGTCCCTCTCTGCCCTTGCCCACGAGGAGTGCTGACCAGATCTCCCTTGGCTCTGCCCCAAACTCTAACCCCGTTCCTGGGGAGGTCCCTGGATCGCAAACTAGTTTGATGGAGGTGGAAGCAGCCTTGGGCCCAACATTCTCATGGGGGTCTGCGTTTCTATTCTAATTTATCCTACGTGGTTAGACCTCAAAACGCCAATCCTGCCCGCAGCTAAATCCGTAATTCTACCCCTCTCCCATTTAAATTCCTAATTTTGCCCTCAGCCCCGCCCCCTTGAGCCTAGCCCCACCCCATTACTTTTAGAGGACATCCCCAGACACCGGGGTCTGCCTCCACATCCCAGTCCCATCTCGGCTCCACCTCCTCACCCCTCCACTCAATCCCCTAGGACGAGATTCTCCAGTCCACCGCCTTGACCTTGGCCCCCGTCTCGCAGGATCCTAGCACGGTAGCCTCTCCCCCACGTCCACAGCTACGCCGCACGTACCCAGCTCCACTCTGTCCTACTCTCCCCAAACCCTCCCCTCAGCGCCAGAGGGAGAAAAACAGGAAGGAAGCTGGCCCCACTGGGCTCCGTCCTCTCCCCCACCTGGAGCTGCGTCAGACCTTTCCTCCTCAGCTTTCTGGGTTCCTGGGAGGCTGGGCCCACTCTCCAGGGAGGCAGGGGCTGGCTGGTCACCTCCTGGGGAAGGAGGAGGCCCAGTCAAGTCCCTACCCCTCCCAGTTCTCCCCCACCCTGAGAGCAGGCCCTGGGGGAGTGAGGGGTGTTCAAGGACACACTTGGGGAGTATCATTTGAGGACTTGAACTCTTTATTGGGGACGGGGCATTCCAGAGACAGGTATGGGCTGTCCTCCCTAGCCACCAGGGCGGTGGGGCACCCAGGGTCCTGGGGCCCAGCCCCAGACAGCCCCCACGGCCAGTGCACCCCCGGAGCGCGCGCGCGCACAAGCAGCGGGCTTCATGCATTTCCAAAAGGCCAGGCCTCGGCCGGGGACAGGACGCCAGCCGGGTGGGCATCCCGGGGGGAATTCAGCTCCATCTCTTCACCCCAGTCAGACACGGGCTGGTGGTCCCCAGGGGGTGAAAAGGGGCTAGAAGGCGTGGCAGGGGCCTGGGGCAGCGGCAGGGGCTTCTCTGGCCCGGGCGGCTCTGTGTCAGCCTGCTCACCGGTGGGACTTCCGGTGCGGCTTCCCGTAGGGCTTCTGGGGGCCTCTGCCTCGGGGGGTTGGTGGTCTCGGGCTGGTTCTTCCTCCTCATCAGCTTCTTCTTCTTCTTCCTCGACCTCCTCTTCCTCCTCCTCCTCACTCACATCTTCCCACTCCTCATCCTCCCCCTCATCCTCCTCCCCCTCGTCCTCCTCCCCCTCATCCTCAGGGGGCCGGTGGGCGGGAGGAGCTGGGGTCTCCAGCGGCTGTGGGGAACACAAGGCAGGTCGGGGAGAGGAGGTGGGCCCCGAGCACCCCCAGGCCCCCTCCCCAGCGACGAGAGCCCGCCCTACCTGCGTGGCCGTCTCCTCAGGGGCAGTGGGCTGGGGGGGCCTCAGGGGCCGGGGACACTGCCTCCTTCGTTTCCCAGCGGTCATCATGGTCACTGGAGGGGACAGAGGAAAGAGGTGAGGCCCGGGTGGCCAGGAAGAAGGGGCGTCTCACCTCCACGTCCTCCCCTGGAGAAAAGCTGCCAAATTCAACTCAGGGCACGAGGGGGCTGGAGCTTTCCAGGAGCGAAGCCAGCACATGGGAGAGCCGAGGAGGAAATGGGGGGGGTGTGTCCCCAGGTGTCAGGGACAGACAGATGGAGGGGCGCCAAGTGGCAGAAGAGGAGCGAATGGAGATGAAGGGAGAGATGGTGGTAAAGCAGAGAGCTAGGCCCGAACTCCCCAGAAACAAGAGCCAGACCCACAGAGAGACGAGCACCGAGAAAAGACAGGGGCGAGACAGCACAGACATGCCCCCAAGTGCAGGAGTCAGAACCACCACGGATCGAGCCAGAAGCCCTGCTGGGGGCACAGGGGTGTGCACACACCAAAGGAAGGGGTGCCCCCCACCTGTAGGCACGAGGGGCTGCCTTGGTCTGGGGTCGGCTACTCTTCCTCCTCCTGCGGCTGACCTCCGCTTTGTGCTGGGTCAGGAACTCCCTGAAAGTGGGGGGCTTGGGGGGCCGCGTCCAGGCCTGGTCATCTGCAACAGAATCCAGGAGGAGTCGGGGACAGGGGCGTGGCTCAAAGTAACCCCTGTGCCGGGCCCTGCCAGCTGCCCACCCCCCACCCCAGGATACCCACTCACCATAGCGGTGGGATGGTTCGAGGGCAGCAGCTGGGCCATCCTTGAACCTGGGAAAAAGAGAAAGCGGGTGAGCACGCAGCTGGGGGAACAGTGGGAGCAAGAGGGGTGGGAAGAGATAGGGAGACAGATGGGGGCCAGGGTCAAAAATCAAGATCATAGATGATCAACCAGAGGAGGTCACTGATTAGAAGGCAGACAGGATCAGGGGACGGAAAAGAGGCAAACTTGGCATTGTAGTGACAAATAGAAAAAAGTCAGTATTTGACCCCAAAAAAACAAAAATTTAGGAAGTACATGATCTCTAGCTTCCAGTCTGGCCTCAGTTCCTATCACTGTCTCCCATCTCCCCAGCTAAGCAGAGTCTCCTACCACACAGAGCTCTGCCTCAGGGCCTTTGCACCTGCTGCTCCTGGGACACTCCCCCAAACTTTTCAGTGGCCTGCACCCTCACCTCCTCTAGGCCTCAGCTCAGACTCTCCTAAACCCCTAACATAATCACATGTTATTTTATATATATCACCAAAGTCTAAAACAAGAGCCTCCATCCCTCTCCATATTCTTTGCTGTTCTTTGTGACCTACCCCTGGTAGTGTCTACCTTTCCAACTAGACTCGAGGCTCCCTGAAGGCAGAAGTGTTTCATTCATCACTGTATTGCCATCACCTTTCATGACACAGATAAGAGACTCAATAAATATTTGCTGACAGGGGCGCCTATGTGGCTCAGTCAGTTAAGCATCTGCCTTCAGCTCTGGTCACGATCCTGGTGGAGTACCAGGATCAAGCCCCGCGTGGGGCTCCCTGCTCAGTGGGGAGCCTGCTTCTCCCTCTCCCTCTACCCTCCACAACTAGCCGTGCATGCTCTCGCTCTCCCTCAAAATCTTTAAAAAAAAAAATTTTTTTTTGCTGGGGAGCCTGGGTGGCTCAGTTGGTTAAGTGTCTGCCTTCAGCTCAGATCATGATCCCAAGGTCCTGGATTCGAGCCCCACATCAGGCTGCCTGGTCAGTGGGGAGCCTGCTTCTCCTTCTGGCTGCTACTCCCCTGCTTGTGCTTTCTTTTGCTATATCTCTATCAAATAGATAAATAAAATCTTAAAAAAATAAAATAAATCTTAAAAAACAAAATCTTAAAAAAAAAAAAAAAAAGGGGGCTATGGAAATCAAAGCATGCACGCGCTAATGGACCGGCTGCAAGCTGCCTCAGAGACACAAGGGACGAACCCTGACAAGGTCTCCCTAAAAGCCTCCAAAGGGTCAGCTACAGTATCTGTGCAACGTATTCTCACACTTGCACAAGCTCTGCCCCCTGATCCAGAAATGAACGCTCCGTGCACTGGGCACACAGCCAACAGCCTCTCTGTCCAGCCAGCGCCAACCAAACAGGGCCGGCGTGAGAACTTCCTGAGCAGCGGGGCAGGCAGCACGGCATAACAACGACAACGGCAGGGGCGCCCGGGGGGGGGCTCAGTCGGCTGGGAGTGCGACTCTTGAGTTCAGCTCCCGTCATAATGCTGGGGTCATGGGATCAAGCCCCACGTGGGGCTTTGCACTCAGCAGGGAGTCTGCATGAGGACTATCTTTGTCTCACCCTCTGCCCCCGCCCCCCCCCAAATAAAAATAATAAATAAATAAACTCCAGCTGCAGATCTAACGATGACTGCTGGCTGGCTCTTCAGTCCAGAGACCAGCCCTCCTATCAATGACACAAGGAAGAGCTTCGCCTGAAGTTGGACTAAGTACATGATGCTTCCTGGGGCCCAAAAGGGGACCAGGCCAGATAAGGGTAAAAGTGCCCCCCGGATGAGGCGTGTGGGCTGGGGGGCGGGCATGCAGTTTGAAGGTCTCATCACCGGCCGCCCATCCTTGCACCTTCCCTGTTTAGAACGTCCATCCGTGCCCTTAGCCAGGGCACCGCTACACAAACCACCACCTAGATCAGCTTAGTTTCCCGCCACAGCAGTGCCGCCATCGCCAACAGGGCAGGGAGCGTGTCCCCCTCCCTCCCGCGCACCTGCCAACGCCATGCCCGGCACTTCTCCGGAGAGCGTCTGCCGCCTGAGCCCTGGAACGAACCCACGGGGAGCCGAGCACAGCCTGCACCGGGGAGCCAAGCCCAGCCGGGATGCCAGAGGCAGAGACAGAGGGAAGTCGGGGTCAAGGCCAAGGAGCCAAATGGGGGCGAGCAGAGGGGACACTCACATCCCGTCGGTCTTCTCGGCATCCCACTCCCGCCGCCACTGGCCAGTGGGCTTGCGGTGTCTCTGCAGCCGCTCCTGGTCAATCTTCTCCCTCTCCTGCTTCCAGCGCAGATACTCTGACCGCTCCCGGCCCGTCATGGACAGCGTCATGTCACCAGCGCCGCCTAGGCCGGCCCGGCGGCCCTGCCCACCCCACAGACAGGCAGTTAGGGCCCCGTTCCCCAGGCCGGCCCACCCCAGCCTCTCCCCCATGTGCCTGCTGCACTCAGCAGTAGGGCCATGCCCAACACGACGGGGGACAGGCTGGAGGCTGGAACCAGGTCAGCTCCCGAGGCACCTCTGCGGAGGCCGTCCCAGATCACTCCCTCTCAAGTGGCGCCCTCTCTAGTCCCTCTCCCTGCTGGAGTTTTCTTCACAACCTTTCGCACTACCTGACACCCCACTGCAGGTTGGTTTACACAGCAACCCCCCCCCCCGAATCAATTTCATTGGGGCAGGGGCTTGGCCCTAAGACAGTCCCAGTGGGCACCTGAGTGGCTCAGTCATTAAAGTCATTGCCTTCAGCTCAGGGCATGATCTCTGGGTCCTGGGATCGAGTCCCGTCGGTCTCCCTGCTCAGCGGGGAGTCTCTTCTCCTTCTCCCTCTACCAAGTCCCCCACTTGTGCTTGCTCACTTGTTCTCTCTCCCTGAAGTAAATAAAATCTTAAAAAAAGAAAGAAAAAGAAAAAGAAAAAGCCCTAGCACCTAAGTCCATATCCAGCACCCAAAAGATCCCATAAACACTACTGACAATCCCGAGAGGACGTCGCCCAAAGGCTCCATAAAGCTAAAGAGGAAAGCACGACGGTGCCCAAACGAGAACGGACCATCAGCTCGTGGCTGAAAGACGGGGAGGGGAGGCTGCCCCCCCAACCCGCTGTCTTGGCCACCCTGGGCCTGGTGCTCGGGCACCCCCCTGGCACCCCCCATCAACGGTCACTGCAGGAAGGACAGGCCGTTGGCAGACTGGGGCTCGACCCAGGGTGCCCCGGCTGCCGGCACCCACCTGCCGCTCCTGCTCTAGGCCACAGCGCACCCGCTCGAAGTCAGGCCCCCCCCAGTTGCGCCCATGCCTGCGGCTGCCTTCCCGCCGGTCCCGCTCAGGCTCCTCCAGGGGCCCGCTGCGTCGTCGGGGGTCATCCAGGAAGTTCCGCACTGGGTTGGGCTCCAGCACACCTTCCTACGGGCACAGGGAGTTGAGGAGGAGGGGTTGGATTGCTCACGGGGGCCCAGGCAGCTCCGCCCCGCCGCAGGGACACCCATGGCACTGACCCGCTGGTTGCGCTCGTACTCCGCTATCTTCTCCATCTCCTCGTTCATCTTCTCAATGTTCTGCCGGCGCCGCTCCTCCCACTCCTGGGGGCAGGCAGGACACAGACAGGGACGCCAGGGGTCAGCATCCCCGCAGAGGAACAACCACAGCAGGCCGGGCCTGCTCACCAGGCCGGCTCCGGGCTGGCATCTGGGCATTCGGCTCCCAGCACGTTCCCGGGCAACGGTTAGCTATGAAGGGAGCTCAAAGCACCTCGGCTGTCTGTGCCAACGGTGTGGCATGTGCTGGGCGCCCGCTTTCCTGCTGGGGTCTGGAACTGGGGTTTGTACGAGGCAGAGGGGACCTAAGGAAACCCCAGGCAGGGAGTCCCTGGTAAGCAGCCCTTTGTCATCAGGATTCAACGCTGGAGGAACTGAGGGCACCATAAGGTGTGGCTATAACACACCAGATCGCTCCCGAGCCTGCATCCGATCCCCTCCAGATGTCGTCCCCTCCGCCTCCTCCCCTCGGTTTCCCACTATAATAGATCTCAGCCGCTAATCTTTCTAGGGGACCCCTGTAGCCGGAAAAGGAGCCAGGGACCACGACACCCCACAGCTGTCACAGAAATGATGTCCGTAACAGCAGTAATAACCTGGCAGATGGTGAGGTGCCCCCCCTCCGCCGCACAATCCATTCTCCCCTTCTTCTGTGGGAACAGAACTTTATATGAGCACACAGCCAAGTTGCCAGAGAGGACATTTGCGTTCCCACAGCTTGGCACACGGGGGAGAAATAAACTTCCACCTGGGTTAAGCCACGGTGTCCTGAGGTCTTCTGAGGACAGCAGCTTAATGTGTGCAAATCATAAACACCCGCAAGTAATGTTCTTCAAGTGCTTCCCCGGAGGGCTTCGATGCCTGATGTCCCAGAATGCTCGCAATACGCTTGAAACCTGACTCTTATTACTCTCCTGAGAACTCAGAAGCTCCCAGACGGAAGTGAGCTGCCCAAGGGCAGGGAATTAATCGAACCAAGTTGACCCCAAGTCCACAGTGGGCCCTGAGCCGCTCTGCTAGACAGTCTCCCAGCCCCTGACCCGCGCATCCGGGAGGGAGAGCAGTTGCAGGGACATCACTGCTCCCCACGAAGAAATCCAGCTGCGAGATGGACCGAGTAAGAGAGCGAGCGAACGCACATGGACCGGACGGAAACGTTGCACCAGAATGAGCAACATGAGGGGAGATTAAAAAAAAAAACCAGGGAAAGCACACGAAGCACCCATCAGGGGGAGGGAGGGAGGAATGAGAGTGAGAAAGAGCCGTGGGGGTACTGAAAAAGCCAACGGAGAGTCGGACAAAGACAGACAAACAGACGCCGGTCCACGTTGAGAGTAGGACCAAAGAGCAACGAGACGATAAGGGTAAGGGCCTCTGCCGGATGACCCCGGCCTATCCCGGGCTTCTACCTTGGATTTGCGGTCGGCAGCTGAGGCATCTCCAGCTCCAGAGAGATGAGGGGACCCCCTGGCCCGGCCCCTCCTGCCACGGCCACCAGCTCCTCCTCGAGGCTGCTCCCCAGAACTGGCCTCCCAGCTGCGGGCCGCCCGGCCCATGCCTGCCCGACCTCCCTGCTGGGGGGGCATCCGGCCTCCCTTGCTGGCCCCTAGAGGTCGCGGGGTCCCAGGAGACCTCCGGGAGGGACCCAAGCTCTTCTCCTGGAGGAGGGAAGGGAGGAAAAGTACAGTCACCGGGATGAGGAGACTGGGACCCCCCAAACCCTGAGAGCAGCGGTGAGATCGGAGGCCAGCCCCAGGGCTGAGGCAGCCAGCACGGAAGGGCTCTCAGGCCCCAGGTCTCCATGCTCACCCCCTCTCAGTCCTGAAGAGTCCCCCACCCCAGTGCGGAGCTCACCGCCTCCCCCGCCATGTTCTCCTTCTCCACCAAGCGGCCCTTCCGCGGAGCTGTCACAGCCACTCCCTCGAGTTCGGCTTTTTTCCGGTCCTCCTCGATTTCCTAGAACCAAACAGCAGGAGGAAAGTGTCAGAGGTACTGGTGCCAGCTGGGTTCCCATAGCCCCCTGAACTCCCCCCAAGACTAGCCCCCGCCTAGGCCTCTCTCCTGAGCTTGACAGGAAAGCTGGTCAGTTCAGCATCTGCCCCACCACCACCACCACACCCCGCTATTCTCCAGCTCAGAAGCCTCTCTTGAGTATGAGCCAAAGGCTTCCCCACAACCTATGGAGCCCTACAGGGTCCAGCCTCATGACCACTTGACCTCATCCCCTACCCTCTCCCCCTTCTTCTCCCCCTCACTCACCCTGCCCTTCTCACTGTTCCTAGAACATATCAGGCTCAGACCTTCCTCAGGGCCTTTGCACCTACTGCCCCCTCTGCTGGGAACACTCTTACCCCAGAGAGCCTTTAGTCCCTCACCTCCTTCAGGTTTCTTTCTTTTTTTTTTTTTTCCTCCTTCAGGTTTCTGCTCCTGAAATGTCCCCTTCTCAGAGAAGCCTTCCCTGACCTTTCCTACCATACTCTTGGCCCTTCTCCTGTTCACTACCCGGCATTACATGTATTTTGCCTATTGTCTGCCTTCTCCCCTGCAACAGATGCTGCCTGAGGACAGGGGTATCTGGCTCTTTTGTTCACTGATGTATACCCCAAAGCTAGAATCATCCATGACACGCAACAGAAACTCAATACGCCTCTTTTTTTTTTTTTAAAGTAAATGAATGAATGCATGAAAAATGAATAAATGAAACCCATTCTTCCTCTCAGGCCTCTCCTCAGGAAGAGCCCCACCAACCACCCTGGCATTTTTGACAAATACCTGGGCCGCATCGTGACCTCTCACTCCTCACAGCCTGTCACTGAGCCTTCCCAAAAGCCCTGTCCCACGCCCGGCACCTCCTCTCCTTCCTCCTTGGTCTCTGGGCTCCGGTATCCCCTCCTCCCAACCAACACCACACAGCAGCCAGGGAGCTCTTCCTAAAAGGCTACTCTGACCTGATCCCACTCCTGCTCCAAAGCCCTCCAAGGGCTCCCTGGAGCGTCAAGAGAAAGTCCAAACTCCCAGTCTGGCTGCCAGGGTCAATATCCCTCCGCGGACCTTCCAACCTTAAGCTCCGAGTTTCTACACAAACTGTTCCCTCTGCCTGAAACACGTACGGCTCTTCTTTCCAGCTGGCTAACTCACCCTTAGGTCTCAGAATCTCCTCCTCCAGGAAGCCCTCCCAAGTATCCCCCACACTGGGTGAAGAGCCGCCTTTGGCTCCCGCCTGACCTCTAAACTCCTGCGGCTCACCCAGCCTACTGCGGGTCAGCACGGCCTGCGGAGCGGCCAGTGCTCCCACTGGACTGTGAACTCCGGAATGACCTCACGGATGTCTCAGTCATAGCTGTGTGTCCAGCCACACTCAGCCTAGAGCCTGGCAGTGAAGGCCCCGTAAGTATTCCTGCATGAACAATGGAATGATGGAATGAAAGAAGGAATGGCAGGCTAAGGCCTTTGGCTTTTATCCTGAGAGTGATGGGGAGCCATGAAAAGATTTGAAGGGAGAGGTGAGGGAAACTCACTGCGGGGAGGAGAGGGGATGGGGTCTCCCAGGGCGGGGCTAGGGCACCTGGTAGCGCCGGATGAGGGCCTCATTCTTTCGCCGAAGAGCCTCGATCCTCTTGTCCAACTCGGCATCCTTCTCCTCCTTCGATTTCAGATCCAGTGTGGCTGACTGAGAGAAGGAGACAGCTGAGAACAGTAAGAAAAACCTATACCCAACCCAATGCCATTGGATCCAGGGTCTGAGTCCTGGGTCCCCTCCTCCCAAGCCCCCGACCCAAAGCGTAGATTCTAGAGACCCCACTCTCCATCTCACCATTCCACTGGCAAGGTGGGGCCAGGGTCCCAGCAACCTTCCCCTGAAGACTCTGGACACAGCACTGGGGGTTCCTGAAGGCAAAGGGAACAAAAGGACTAAGGCCAATGTCTCCCCAGTCTGCTTCCATCTCACCCATACCCGGGATCCTCCCAAACACACACACACATGAACAACCCCAGCTGCACCCCCAAGAGAATTCTAGTCCTCATTACCATTCCCTCTTCTTGTGCGAGCCTGACCCCTACCCGGAGAAATCTAGAGTCCACCACCTCCTGGAAATTTGTGCCCATTCCCTACTTAAACACTAGAGTCGCACCCACATTGGGAAAGCTCTAGTCCCACCCTACAGCTTAAGGAAACATCCAACACTGCTCCCTTCCAAAAGAAGATTCTAGCCCAGCCTCTAGACCCCGGTGCTGGGAGTTTTAACCCAGGCCTCCATCTCCGGAGTGCTTTAGACACATCCTCCCGCTCCCCATCTATACAAGAAGATTCTAGGCCCACCTTTCTTTGCCCACTCCGGTGCCCCTCCATCCCCGTGAACCGTCTAAACCCATCTCTTTCCCAGGAACGGTTCAAAATAACCCCACACAAAAACAAGCTCGAACCCTACATGTTGCCCCAACCCTGGGAGAGCACTTTAAACCCACGCCTCCCTCTGGGATGTCCGAGCCCCGCCTCCAACGCCCGGAGAAAGGTACCGCTGCCTCCCCAACAACCCCGCATATTCCCAAAACAGGCCCGGAGTCCACTGGCGAGGCTTCCTGGGCTTGGCTCAACCCAGGGAATACTCTACCCGCCCCGGCGCAGACAAAACTTCCCCGCCCGCGCGCACCTTTGCAGGGAAAATCTTCAGCCTCTACCGGGTCGGGAAGGCCACGGCCCCGCCCCACCCCAGGACCAACTTTCTCGCCCCGCCTTTCCCGCTAATCCTTTGACCCCGCCCACACGCGCGTCTTTAACCAGACCCGCTTCTGACTCTCCCAGCCCTCCCCCAGGCCCCGCTCCCTGGGTCCCACAGCAACAGCCTGAACACGCCCCCTACTCTCGCGTTATTACACCGGCCCCGCCTCCGATTTGCCCAGCCAACCTCTCGGTCACGCCCCCTGCCGCCCAGCCCCGCCTCGTCGTGTCAAACTATGGCCCTGCCCCCAGTAACGCCCCCGAGGTTCTGGCCCCGCCTCCAGCGTCCGCGCGGACGCTCAGACACCCGGCAAAACTTTCTGGCTCCACCTTCAGCATGCCCCGCCAGCACCCTGGCTCCGTCCCTGCCACCCACAACTTTTTGGCCCCGGCCCCACCCTCGGAAGTCAGGGCCGACGATCTGGAGCTACTCCACGCTCAGGCAAAACCTTCTGGCCCCACCCCCAGCACGTTCGGCCGGAGTGCCAGCCCCGCCCCCTAGCTCTCTGGGCCACACTTTGGCTCCGCCCCCAGCACGGGCACAACTTTTCAGCCCCACGCCCCGGCCCCACCCACAGCCCGGCCCGCCCGGGTCCTGCCCACCCGCCGACGTCCCGCCCCACCGGGGCCCCTCCAGCTTCCCATGTGGGCGTCCTGTCCCCGCCCCCCGCAGAGTACGCTGTCCCGCCCGCACCCGCTCCCTCTCCCCCCCACGTGGGACGCCAGGCCCCGCCCCCTCCGGGAGCGCTCCCGACCCCCTCCCCCAGTCACCTGTCCCGGAGACCCCGCGGCGTCCGCTACTCCGGATCCGTCGGCCTCCGCGTCCGCAGCTCCCGGGCCGCTCGCGTCACTTCCCGCCCGCACCACGTGAAGAGGGGAACTAAAGAGGGTCACTTCCGGTCCTGCCGGCCCGTTTCCGGGAACCTTAAAGGCGCCGCGCCCCCGCGGGTGCAGGCGGGAGTGTGTCTAGGTGGTCCGCCGGAGTATTCTGGAAGCTTGCTCAACTTCGTTTGGCCTAGATTACCTCCTTCCGGGGAAAGGAGACAACAGTCCCTTTCCGGCCTTTACCTGCTTCCTCTTTCCTGGTTCCAGTAAATAGGTACCAGGCACGAGGCAAAGACTCCTGAAAATCTGACCTGCCAGATTGTGCTGGGGGTGGCTGGGGAATCCCTCACGCTCCTGCCAGTGAAACCTTAGAGTAGAAGCTTAAAAATTTCAACGGATTGAATCTTTCCTGCATTCTCTAAATCTGCACTGAGTGCCAGGCTGGGGAAAGGTGCAGTGCATGGGGAGGAAGGGGGTCAAGGAGATGAGCTGGTGAGGGGAGGCACAAGTAAATACGAAATAACAGATACAGAAATATGGGAGATACCTTACAGAGAGGCCTCCGGGTAACAGGCGGTGGCTGTCCAGGCGGACAACAAGGCCTGTGCAAAGGCCCTGTGGTGCGTGAGCATCTTGCATTCCAGGGACTGGAGGAAGCTCAGAGAGGGATCCGCTGGATTTTGTTACAGAGGCCAGGGGGTTAACACGCGTTAACCAAAAATTCGATGTAATGAACCTATCATTACAATTAATAAAAAGCATTGACAGTTATAAGTGGGCAGACCGGATTCCCTGAGGTTGCTGGCAATTTTATCTTGAGACTCAAAACAGGAAGAGTGGAAGCACCTTCTAATCCCTGGTCCCTTATAAGGTTACTGTTAAGAGCTTTTCAAAGACCTTTTCTACATATACAACCGAATTTTTTTTGGAAGTCCCCCAAATTCCTGCCAAGTTCACTATCTACTGCTTCAGGTCTTTATTCAGATGTTAGCCCCACTTAACAGGCCTTCCTTGAAACCGCCTGTCTGGAGATTGCAAAATCTCCCATCCCTTTTCTTCTTCTCACTCTAGTTTTCCATTTTACCATTCACCCTCTAAACTACCCAGTGTCATTTCTCTTGTTCTCTGCCTGTCTGCTCCCCTGTATCTCCTCTTTTTATAACTTGCTACATCCCCAGTGCCTTCAACAGGGCCTCATACATAGTAAGCTGTCTCCTCCCCACAAAAAAATGTGTTTATGAATGGATCAATCTTTGTTACTACTATTTCCTCCCTTATGAAACAAAACCATATATACTACACTGAGATCATATATCTTTATTTAAGCAATGGATGGTTGACAACCTTTAAAACTTCTGTGTGATATTCCGTGCTAGAGATGGGCCATAATTCGCCCTGCCTGGTCTCATGGATGTTTTGAGTTGTTTCCAAATTGGGGAGATGGCCGACAATGCTACACTGAACTTCTCTGGGCACACATCTTTGTAAGTGCATGACCCATAAGCTTGCTCAAAAAGGACTCCTGAGGGGCGCCTGGGTGGCTCAGTGGGTTAAAGTCTCTGCCTTCGGCTCAGGTCATGATCCCAGTGTCCTGGGATCGAGCCCCACATCAGGCTCTCTGCTCTGCGGGGAGCCTGCTTCCTCCTCTCTCTCTCTCTGCCTGCCTCTCTGCCTACTTGTGATCTCTGTCTGTCAAATAAATAAATAAAATCTTAAAAAAAAAAAAAAAGGACTCCTGATATCGTGATTAAGACTACAGACTCTGAAACCAGAAGGCCCAGGTTTGGATCTCAGATCTATCACTTACCAACCACGTGACCTTGATCTATCACTTACCAACCGTGTGACCTTGAGCGACATATCGAACTTCTCTGGAATTCAACTTCATCTGTGAAGGAGATACCATAACACCTCCCTACTGGGTCTGTAGTGCAGAAGTGAGTGGATTAATGAATGAAAACACAGAAAGTGCTTGGCGAGAGGCCTGAGATACTGTTAAGTTCTCAATACATGGAGACCATCATTATGACTTCTAGGTAGACAAATTCCCAGATCAAAAGGTAATTTACATTGTGACGTTTCAGTACAAATAAACCACGGCGGACACAGGTAGTTTAGGGCCTGAAGTGTCTACAAAGTCGGAAGCCCTCTTGAAACAGAGAGTGAAAAAAAGTATAAGACAAGAGCACCACCCAGGGTGTTGGACAGAGCACTGGCTCTGTTGGACGAGACATCTGGAGGCTCACACTTCATCTGCCTCACAGGACAGCCTCCTCTGATGCTGGCAGCTCAGCAAAAAAGCCCACTTCCACTCACCCAAGCGAGGCCAGAGTGCGTGTTTCCCCACAACCTTGCTGACACAGTGCTTTAACACTTTCAATCTTTCCCAGTTCGATGGCCCAAGGGTTATGTAGTCTGAGTCACCTCTCCCTGGCTAAAAAGTGGCATTTTCACACACATGCATATATGCATATATCCGTTGCTTGTGAGGGTGGAATGAAAGAGGGATGCTGAAAAGTACAATAAGATTCTGTCTTTGGGGCGCCTGGGTAGCTCAGTGGGTTAAGCCTCTGCCTTTGGCTCAGGTCATGATCCCAGGGTCCTGGGATCGAGTCCTGCATCGGGCTCTCTGCTCGGCGGGGAGCCTGCTTCCCTCTCTCTCTCTCTCTCTCTGCCTGCCTCCCTGCCTACTTGTGATCTCCCTCTGTCAAATAAATAAATAAGTAAATAAAAATCTTAAAAAAAAAAAAGATTCCGTCTTTGGTTGCATCTGTGTTGTAATGTTAAAAAAAATAATAATCTTGAGGTAAGGCGAAGATCCTGGACCATTTCAAGGAGCCCACTGTAATCCCAAGGGTCCTTATAAGAGGGAAGCAGAGGGAGGGGCGACATATCATGTGGCTGCCACTGAAGATGGAGGAAGGACCCACAAGCCAAAGAATGAGAAGAATGCAGCTGGGAAAAGTTTCAAAAAGGTCAGGGGACAGATTCTCCCCAGAGCCTCCCCAGGGAGTGCAGCCAGGCTGACACCCTGATTTTGGCCCAGGGAGGTTGCTTCTGCATCTTGGACCCCAGAGCTGTAAGAGAATAAATGTGTGTTGTTTGATGGCAGCAAAAGGCTCTTAGAACAGTGTCTGGCACACAGTGGGTACGCTTAACATTACTCTTTTTTTTTTTTTCAATTTATTTATTTGAGAGGGAGAGACAGATCGGGGAGGGGGGATGAGGGGCAGAGAGAGAAGGAGAGAGAAACTCCAAGGGGACTCTGGACTCTGCCCTGAGCACCGAGCCCAACACGGGGTAAGATCTCATGACCCCAAGATCAGGACCTGAGCTGAAACCAAGAATCAGTCACTTAACCCACTGAGCCACCCAGGTGCCCCTTAACTGTCTTATTATTACCTGAAACACCCCTGGCCAGACCCTGGCCTCTGGCGACAGGTCACAGTCACAGACGTTTGCTGCCTTATTGGTTAAAGGGCTGCTCCCTTTGCATCTACCTCACGGTCTGATAGGCCTTGTTGATGCCCATTTTACAGAGAGGAAGACAGGCTCGCTGAGGCTCCCCTGCACAGTGGGTCACAGCTGCTTGGTAGTAACCAACAACCACAAACTGTATGACTTACACCAGCATAAGTGGGGCACTCAGCGGGGATGGGCAGGAGCAGGGGCGCAGTGGGTGAAACACTGGACTCTTGGTCTGGGCTCCGGTCATGATTTCAGAGTCCTGGGATCCAGCCCCACATCAGGCTCTCTGCTCAGTGGAGAGCCTGCTTCTCCCTCTCCCTCTGCCTGCCGCTCTGCCTACTGGTATTCTCTATCTCTGTGTCAAATTAATTGAAAAAAAAAAATTAGAAATTGCAGACGTGGGGGGAGGGGGGTTGTGAGAGGGGGTGGGGTTATGGACATTGGGGAGGGTATGTGCTAAGGTGAGTGCTGTGAAGTGTGTAAACCTGGCAATTCACAGACCTGTACCCCTGGGGATAAAAATATATGTTTATAAAAAAAAAAAAAAGAAAGAAAGAAATTTGTGCTGGGATTAGGATAGGGAAGCTGGATAGCTTTTTCCAGAATCTTTCAAGAAACTGTTAATAGAATGGCTTCTTTCTTTTGTTTTTCACAAATTCCCAGATCTTCAACTGTGTATATATTAAGACGAATACTAGAAACCAAAAAAAAAAAAAGAAAGAAAGAAAGAAAGGAAGGAAGGAAGGAAGGAAGGAAGGAAGGAAGGAAGAAAGAAAGAAAGAAAGAAAGAAAGAAAGAAAGAAAGAAAGAAAGAAAGAAATAGCAGACGTGTATCGCTCCACTGTTCCAGAGGCCACAAGTCCGAAATCAAAGCGTGGGCAGACTTGCCCCTTCCGTAGGCTCTGAGCTGGGATCTATCCCAGGCCCTTCTCGGCGGCTACACGCATCACTCCCATCTCTGCCTGGGTCTTCACGTGGCCTTCCTCTCCGTGGCTCTGTGTCTCCTCCTTTTCTGTCTCTTCCAGGGACACCAGTCGTGGGGTGTAGGGACTGATCCAGGATGATCACTTCTCAAGGTCCCTAATTGAAATTCACCAGCAAAGGCCCTTATTCCAGAGATGGTCCCATTCTCAGGTTCCTGGTGAAGGCATCTTGGCAACAGCAGTGGCAGGGCCAGGATTGGAACCTAGTCCCAGGGTCTCACAAGCCTTCTCGTGGCCCAGCCCTCCGTAGAGCCCTGCACACCGGAAAGATCCAAGGGAAGCAATCTTAAGGAATGTTGCTCCAGGCCCACAGAACAATGTTTTGGGTCCTGGGCCGTGGCACAGGCTAGTCCTCCTGCTTGGAAACCTCTTCCACCAGGCTCAGCGCTAAGGTCACTTCCCCCAGGAAACCCTCCTTGACCCCTGGCTAGGTCGGGTGCCACTCTGGGCTGTCCCCATCCCCCACCCCCCACCCTGATTCTCACATCCCAGTCCTGCCCACCCCAGTCCTCACTGCCCAGGGCAGGGCTGGGGTTTTCGCTGTCACCACTGAGTCCCCAGCACCGTCCAGCACAAGGCCACAGTAGTTCTCAATACATATGGAATCATTAAAGCAACCTCGTTCTCCCAGAGCTTCGGTGTCCCCAAACCATTAGACCAGCAGGACCCAACTCCATCCTATCCCAAATATACTTTATGACACAAACTCCTTGCAAAATACCCCTTGTACTCCTCTCTAAATGAAATGCCTACACAGTATGTCCTGCCTACATACATCTTTTTTTTTTCTTTTTTAAGATTTTATTCATCCTTTTGAAAGACGGGGAACGAGGCAGGGAGAGGGGCAGAGGGAGAAGGAGAAGCAGACTCCCCGTTGAGCAGAGAGCTCAATTCAGGGCTGCACCCCAGGACCCCAGGATCATGACGTGAGCAGAAGGTCGATGCTTCACTGACTGAGCCACCCAGGCATCCCATTCTTTTTCTTTTTTAACTTAAATAAACCCTACTCCCAACCTGGAGCTCAAACACACGACCCCAAGACCAAGAGTCGCATGCCCTTCCGACTGAGCCAACCAGGCACCCCTATACACATCATTTTTAGTATAATAACCTAAACTGACCATAAAGGAGAAATTACAGAAATCGAAGGGAAGAAATTTGTAATAAGGCAACACACGTGAACCCTGGAAATCGTCAAGAAGTAGTCAAACGCTTTCAGCTCTTACAACGAATACGCTTGGGTGTTGGAATGCTTGCTAATGAAACAACATCCTTTGGCGGGTAGCTGAGATTTCTAAAAAGGGCTGAGCGCATGCGCAGGCGCGTGTGCAGCCCAGTCTTCCGTGCGTGTCTTCCCGAGGACCCTGGAATACCGCAGCTGGTGGCTGTGGTGAGCTCCTCGGGTGTGACTTTGACAGCAGGAGCGGGGTTGCAGGGGTGACGTGATGATCTAGAACGATGCATCACCCTCGGTTGATTTCTGAACACGACGTAGCACAATTTTCCCTCGACGCAAGTAGGGGGGGGACTCCCTGGAAAATTCATGATATACTGAAACCATGCAAATAACACTTTGTGTCTACCCACAAAAGAATGTCTCAGGTGCAAAGGCCTGACAAGGTCAAGCGCTGGTAAAGATCGTGTGCAGCCGCGGGGACCCTTGCCCACGGCTGGAGGGGGATACAAAATGCCGCCGCCACAGTGGGGTAACCTCTGGGCAATTTCGGCTATGGTTGGACGCGAACACTCACCCTAGGCGCCAGCAAACACACCTGTCAGCATCGACCCAACAGAAATGGCGTGCACACATTCACCAAGCGACATGTCACCTATGAGAATGTTCATAGCAGCGGGACGCCTGGGTAGCTGGTTTGGGCTCAGGTCATGATCCCAAGGTCCTGGGATGGGGCTCCCTGCTCCAGGACAAGTCTGCTTCTTCCTCTCCTTCTGCCTGCTGCTCCCCCTGCTTGTGCTCTCTCTCTTTGTCGAATAAATAAATAAAATCTTTTTTTAAAAAAGGGGGTTAGATTTTCATAGCAGCTTTAACATAATTGCCCCTCAGATGGGCTGATTTGTGTCCCCTCCCCATTCATGTGTCAAACACCCAACCCCGGCCCCAGGGCCTCAGAATGTGACCTAATTTGGACATCGGCCTTTTACAGAGGTAATTCGGTGAAAATGAGGCCATTAGGGTGGGCCCTAATCCCGTGTGACTGGTGTCCTTGTAAGAAGAGATTAGTATACACGCACACAGAGGAAAGCCTGGAGGCCGCAGGGAGAAAACAGCCATCCCTGAGCCCAGGAGAGAGGCCGCAGAAGAAACCAAGCCTGCTGGCTCCTTGAGGTAGGACTTCTCACCTCCAGGATTATGAGAAAAGAAAGTTTTGTTGCTTCCTGCCATCCAGCCTGGGCTGCTTAGTGGTGGCCACGCTGAGCAAAACTGATACCACCCCAAATCAGAAGCAACCAGAATGCCCTTCCGGGGGGCAATGGATATTCTCACTGCGGTGTCTTGACACAGGGGGAGACCATCCAGCAGGGAAAATGAACCGTCCCTACCCACGCTCAGCGGCGTGCACAAATCTTAGGAACATTATGGCGAGTGACAAAAGCCAGACATGAAGAAGCACAGACCGTGTGATTCTACTGATAGGAAGTTCTAGAACAGGCAAAAGTCACCTCTGCTGTTAGAATCGGGGATAATGGGGCTCCTGGGGGGCTCAGTCATTAACCTTCTGCCTTTGGCTCATGATCATGATCCCAGGGTTCTGGGATGGAGCCCCGAGTCAGGCTCCCTTTTGGTGGGAAGCCTGCTTCTCCCTCTCCCACTCCCCTTGCCCGTGTTCCCTCTCTTGCTGTCTCAAATAAATAAAGTTAAAAGAAAAAAAAAGATTCAAGGACAATGATGGTCCAGGGGGGAGGGACTCTAAAGGGCCTCCTCCTGGGAAGAGGCTGGAGCTTATCATGTTTTAATCCCTTTCCCTGGGGACCTGATGACACGGAGTTTTACACTTGGGATATGTGGGTTTTAGGAAAGGGTGTAAGTTATGCCTTCCTCTCAACAACGTTTTAAAGAACTTTGGAAATAGGGGCGCCTGGGTGGCTCAGTGGGTAAAAGCCTCCGCCTTTGGCTCAGGTCATGATCCCAAGGTCCTGGGATCCAGCCCCTCATCGGGCTCTCTGCTCAGCAGGGGGCCTGCTTCTTCCTCTCTCTGCCTGTCTCTCTGCCTGCTTGTAATCTCTGTCAAATAAATGAACAAAAATCATTTAAAAAATTTTTTAAAAAGAACTTTGGAAATAAAATGCGGAAGTTCAAAAAGACACCATTAAAAATACCTTGTGTTTGTACGTGAAATGGAGTTAAGTTCTAGCATCAGTACATAGTTCCCAGACTACATGAAGATCTGGTAGGAAATTTGTCAGCCAAGCGGGCCGACTTTCGCGGAGCGAGTTTCCCGCTCGCCACCAGGAGCCGCTGTGGCGCACTCCTTGCCGCTTTACACGCGGGACAAGCATTCATTCAACGAACAGTACTTGAACCATGAAAACCCTCTCCGTGCCCGGCCTCGTTCTGGTTTTCCGATCTGTGAAACGGAGATCAGAACATACAGCTGTCCTGGAGGCTTGTCCCTGTCCCCATGGAGCTCACTTTCTCCAAGAGAAGACAGACCCTACGTAGCTAAACAAATGAATATGTTAATAAGAGCGCTGTGGAGCAAAGTAAGGCTGGGTGACAGGACAGAGATGGTTCCGGAAGGCTTCTCTGAGGAGGTGACGTTTGAGCAGAGACCAGAGTGAAACGTGGGGGCAAGCCAGATAAATACGGGGGCGACCCATGTGAAGGAAAGAAACATGGTGGCTCTGTTCACTAGCAGCAAGGTGGAAAAGGAGACTGAGGTAGACCCAGCCAAGCCCAGTAGGAGGTAAAAAGTGACATATTCTCTGGCGCAAACACTTCAGGCTGAGGTACAGACAAGATGATCTCCTATGAGGCTGGAGAGAGTCAAGGAAGCAATCAGAGGGTCCTGCCTGGACGAGGTGGCACAAGATAAAGCTTAGAGTATTTGTTTTATCATGATTGCTTTAAAGTCCCAACTGGCTTGCCTACAGCCACATCTCCAACCCTGAAAGAGAGTCCGTGCTAACATTTAAACAGTATATATTTATGTTTTTATTTTAATTCCAGCTAGTTAACCTGCAGTGCTTAAAGAGCATTTTCTACATGGCGGCCTCACTTTTGTTGCATGAATTATCTTCTAAGCTCATCCCAAAGCCCTTCTAACAACCACTTTACAAAGCAGGACACTAAAGCCCAGAGATGCTGTGAATTGCCCAGGGTCACCCGTCCAGCTGGGATTCGAGCCTGTAGGGATCTTTCTGACTCCAGAGCTCACTATACCACCTCTCTGACACGTCTATTACAACTCTTAGCAGTATCATGCTAGGCAAGGTACTTAATCTTTCTGTGACTCGGTTTCCCCATGTGGAAAATGGCGCTCGTGAAAACAGCTCATAAGGATTATATAAGATAAGTGCCGAGAACAGTGCCACGCACACTGCATGTTTTTGCTGTTACTGCAATGATCCATTGAATCTGCCAACAGCTACTGAGCCAGTAATGTAAACTTCACTTTCTATACGTCTATACGTATAGAATCTATACGTCTGAATAAATCCAGAATCCTACCACATCTCCTACCTCTACTTCCCGCCTTTCAGGATAGTCACAGGATTTAACGACGTCGTGTACACAGTAGGTGTGTCATTATTTACGATTATTATTTCTCTCAGCCCCTTCCTCCTTCCAGCTGCTCCCGCCAAAACCTGGAGTTGCCCAAACTTCTCTCTTTCCCTCACATCCACACCCAATGCCTCAGCCAATCCCATCGGCTCCCCCTTGGATCTGACCCGAGGATCACATCCTTGCTGGGCTCCCTGCTCTCCGCTCACAGCCTGTTTCCCACTTGACCGCCAGAGGGCGCCTGTGAGGACTAAATCCGCTCACCTCCCTCTGCTCAGAATCCTCCAGAGGCTCCCACCTTGTCAGAGTAAAAGCTAAAGTCTTCATCTGGATTTAAGCCCCTCTCAGACCTCGCCTTCCATCCCTCTCCCCTTCTTCACTCACTCCCAGCTCTTCCCAGCTGCAGAGGAGCTCCTCGCCATCCTGGACATGCCCACTCTGGTCTCAGGACCCTCGCACCTGCCCTTCCTTCTGTCTGGGCATTCCTTGCTTCTTCACCTGCTTTGGGCCTTTACTAAACTATCACTTCCTCGGTCACCCTTGTGAATAAGACCACCCTCAACACTCTTGAGCCCTCTCCCCTGCTTCCTTTCTGGACTTCGAGACTCCCTTTGCATTCTTATTTGCGTTCTTTATTGTCGGTCTCCCCTAGACCAGAGATTTAGCCTCATGGATTGAGACGTGGGTTTTCGTCTGTTCTGCTCACTGTTGTATTCCCAGTGCCTACAACATTGCCTGGCCCAGAGGAGGCCCTCGATAAGCCTCTGCTGAATGAATGAATGAATGAATGACCGACCACAGACATCCTGGTGGTCTTACCCATTCCCTTCTCTCCCCGTGGAAGCCCCCAGAGGGCTCCATTCACCAGCTGTGACCTTAGGCAGCCGACCTCAGTTCTCTGACCTCAGTTTACCCACTGTAAATGGAATTTAAGATGGTCTCCTCCCCAGCGGGGTCGTTGTAAGGATTAAATGGGTTCCTATTTGCAGCGTTCATAACCCCGCGACGCGGTCAGTGGCAAAGGTGGACTTTTTGCGCGGCACCTGTGCTTCCGCATTTCGCCGCTCGGGGGCAGCAGGCGCCCGAAGGATTCGCCCGCGCGGCGCGCGCGGGAAACTGAGCGGGGGTAACTCCAGCAGAGGAAGCTGATGAAATCCAAGCCAGCTAGCAGTGAGCTCATCCCGCCCGGGCGCCTCCGGAAGCCACGGGGCCGCCAGGCCTCCGCCTGGCCCGAGCGATAAAGCTCCGGTGCTGAACCATGGCGGGAAGTCCTTCCTGAAGTCTGCCCTGCGTGGGGCCTGCTGCCAGAATCCTAGGCCTGCAGGGAGGGGCGAGGATGAAGTCGCGAATAGTCCCCTGGCTGTCTCCGCGGAATGAAAAGTGAATTCTGAGCATGGCTGTGGGAGTGAGAAAGAAAGGGGATGGGGGAGGGAGGAGGGGGGAAGGAAGGGGGGAGAGTCAGAGACAAGAGACAAGAGACAAGAGACAAGGGAAGGGGAGACGAAGCTGGGGAGACTGAGGCAGAGGAAGGGGAGACGGAGACTGAGGAGACAGCTCGGCAAAGTCAGAGGGAGGGACAGAGATGGAGAGAGACAGAGACAGGAAGAGAGATGGGGAGACAGAGAGACATCAGGACATGCAGAGATGGCGAGACAGACCCTGGAAGAGACAGAGACGGCGTGTGGGAGACAGAGGCAGAGAGAGCGCGACGGCAGGGGCACAGAGGGAGCGAGAGAGCAACGTGGGAAAGACGGAGCCGCGCCGAGACCTAGCGAGTGGCAGAGACGCGGGAAGCCGAGGCACAGAGCCCCGCGGGGGAGATGGACGGAGTCCCGGGGACAGAGCCGCAGACTGTGGGCGAGCCAGTGGGGAGAGGGTCGGCTGCAGGGTCGGGCCGGGCGCGGGGTGCGGCGCGGGGAGGGCCCCTCCCCACCCCCCCATCCCCGGGGCGGCGGCGGCGGCGGCGGCGGCCGAGTTCCCGAGTTACCAAGTTACCGCAGGATTCGCGAGCTTCTCACTGGCGAGGCCGCAGCCAATCAGAAGGCAGCGCCGCTGTTCTCGGGCAGGAGGCCCGGAGACGCGCGCACCTTCCCCCGACACCCAGCGAAGCACGCGGACACACAATCGCAGTAGCTCGCACACACACACTGTCCCAGGGACGCGCAGCATCGCCCCCACACGCGCGCACCATCACCGTGACACGCACACAGACGTGCACACACCGGGAGCACGCCGAGACCCACGGCATCGCAGGGGCACACCGAATCTCACTCGGCAGACACAGTCCCAGAACATACACGAGCACTGCCCGGACCCACAACCACAACGACACACCTTAGGCCAACACATAACCGCATCCACCAGACACGTGCAGTCCCCATGACTTAGTCCCCAGAGCACACAGTATCAGGGACACACACACACACACACACACACACGATCACAGTGACACCCTCATAACCCCACAGCCAATTTAACCCTGTGACACACAACCACAGTGACACACTCAGTCACGGCAGTTCACAACATTGCAGAGACACACCATTTTATTAACATATATAGAGTCCCATATAGAGAGAGACACATATCATCCTGACAACACAACCACAATGACACAATTACAACGACACACATACAATGACACGAAGAGTTGCGTGGATGCACATATGCTCAGTAATGCATGGTGCCATGAACACACAACACTTTAGATACAATGACAGTGTTACACACACAATCCCACCATACACAGCACTGTTCAGACACACACAGTAACAGTGACACACATGCACATCTCTTGACACACAGCAGAGCGCAATGGCACACAACAGTGACACAACATACCCAGCACACTACACCACAGTAATGTTACACCAATGCGTCCTACCACATCAACACAAGGGTACAATGACACAGCACTTTCACAAACACTTCTACTAACACACATCATTCCCACATGTAGACAGTCCCCATGCCACACCAACACAATCACACAGACACACACCATCATACACAATCCCCATGTCACGCCAACACAATCACATGGACACACACTGATGTTGTGTCCACAATCACATGGACACACACCATCTCACCCATGCACACCAGCCCACTGCACAAAACAACACATTGACACAACACGCAGACACACCATCACACTCACACACAGCACACCAGAACATCACACAATAGCATATTGATGCACAACCGCAGTCACAGACACCCAGTGGGACAAATGTAGCAGGCTGACACACCATACCACCTTCCTGACACACACAATCGACTGACATACAATAGCACACTAACAGTCAAACACACCCACACACCGCACCCTAACACAACCACCACCCTCATATGTCAGCCCTTTGACACACAGCACACTGACCCAGCAGAGCTCCAGAGAACTCTCCAGCACACACACACACATACACACAGTCACACAAACACTGCCCCATCCTTGCCCTTGCCCCAGTAAGATGCGTGCAGTGTGGGATGCTGGAGGGGGTGGGTGTGCTGAGTGGGCTTGTGTCTGTGTGTGTGTGTGTGTGTGTGTGTGTTTATGCCTCCTCTTCCCGGCCCTTCCTGGGGGGGCGGGGCCATGCGGCAGCCGCTGTTACCGGGTAAACTTCCCCGCCCCCCCCCCAGCGCGGCCATTAGTCAACCCCCCCCAGGATGATGTCATCGCCTCATTCTGGAGGCTGAGTAATCCTCGACTCCGCCCCCCCCCAGGTACCGGGGTAGGGGCGGGCCGCACCTGGGCTCACCAGGGTCTGGAGCTAGGGGCTCTGCTCCCTGGGTTTCCCTGGGGTGGGGACTGAGGAATCTGAGCTGCTCTGGAGTGGCCTGGGGACTCACATGAGGGTCCCTTGAGGCTGGAGGCTACCAGTCCTGGATCCCTGGTGGCCAACTAAAGGCACTGGAAGGCTGGAACTTCCAGATCTGGGGTCCAGAGCATCGGAGGGTCCTGGAACTGGGAACAACGCCCCTGCACCACTGTGAGGGGCTGGGTCATCTCTGCAGGTGTCTGGGGGAGTGTCTGAGAGACTTGGAGTTTAGACTCCGAAGTCCTTGACACCGTGAGGCTGGTACCCTGGGGGCGGGGGCTGGGCGGTGGGTGTCAGGGAGTAGAGGGAGTGGCTGTGGGGTCAGATGCCTGGGTCCTGGGAAATCAGCAACTTGACGCTGGGGAAGAGGGTTCAGAGGGGAGGGAAGCTAGCAGGTCTGCACCCTGGATCTGGGCAGGTGGTCATCCGGATGAGTTGGGACACATGAGGGTCTGGTGACTGTTGGGGGGCGGGGGGGGCTTCCAGTACCAATACGGGTGAGGGCCAGGATGCCCAGGGTCTCTGGGCATCTCAGGGCCTGAGGTCCAAAGGCCTGAGTCCCTGTTAGGGGAGATGGGGGACGGTGGGGGGAATGCTGCATCCTAACTTTTATAGCATCAGACAGACCTGGAGTCCCCTTTCTGGGGCACCCTCAGCCCTTGTTTCCTGGGGCTAGGAAACTAACATCCCCCAGGGTGAGGAGGCTCATATCTTGATGTCACAGGAGAGGGCATGCCTGGGTCCTTTGGGGAGGGCGGGGTCACTTATGGGGTCGGGACGCTGGGTCCTTTTAAGAGGAGGGGGAAATCCTCAGGGTCTCTTTCAAGATGCCTGAATCTCGTTCTGGGGTGGGGGTGGGGGTGGGGGGACAAACAGCCCCTGCCTTCGTGAGGTCAGGACGCCCAGGTCTCCTCTGGGAGGGGAACGCTCGGCCCCTGTGTTCACAAGGCCAACTCCAGCGTACCTTCCTGGCGGGGCGGAGGGACGGGATGCGCAGCCACTGTTTCCAGCCCATCCCAAGTGCCCATCCTCGCCCCAAGAGTACGGGGCGGGGTGGAGGGGGGGTTGGGGTGGGAGGATGGGACGGTGCCCTGCCCGGGCCTCACCCCAGCCCCGCAGGCTTGCAGGCCGTGTGCCCGGCAGCTCCCCGGGGCCCGGTTCCCCGCCCCCCGCGCCGAGGGCTCCCCCAGATCCGGGCGGGCGGGCGCGGCGGCGGCCAATGAGCTCGCTCGCCGTCTCCGGGAGCCGGGCCGGCTCTGCCCGCCTGGCATTGGGCACGCGGTGGGCAGCGGCGGGCGGGGCCTGGGGGTCCTCGCGCCTGGTTGGGCCAGGCTTGTTGCTGGGTAACGGGGCGGCGAGTTTCCCCTGGCAACGGCGGCGGGTACCGCTCACTGGCTGGCCGGGAAGGAGGGGGGGGCGGGGGCGCAGGCAGGCCCCGCAGACCCCAGCAACAGCGCGCGGCCCCCGCCCCGCCGGGGAGCGGTAACCTTCACACACGCCGGCCGCTCGGACCCTGCGGACACCCGCGCCCCCGCCCAGCCCCCACGCGGCTCCGGTCCAGCCTCCGGGCCTGGGAGGCCGGCTACATCGAGGAACCCAGGAGGCCCCCTCCCCTCCGTGGAGAGCCAGGACTCAGGCCCTGCAGTGAAAAGTTAAGTCCTTCCCAACTCCCTCTCCCCGAGCTGCGAAATCTACTCACCCAGAATGGCATACAAGATACCGCGGAAGCTGATGGGTCGCCAGTAAACCAGCTGGGACTTTTATTTTCTGGAACCAATGAGTCACACGGAGGCTACTCCTTCGGGCCACTGTTCTGAGTGCGTTACAAACAGAAACCCACGTAATCTTCACAGTTCCTTTTTGGGTCCCGCGGTGACCCTCTCTACAAATAAGGAAACTGAGACAGGGAAAGCTACTTGCTCAAGGTCATCATTTGAACCCGGGAGCGGGGCTCCAAAGTCTGGGTCTTTTATCACTTCACTGTGCTGAATGTGTCTCTCTCAGAGGCATTCATAGTCAAAGCTTTCTTTAAAATTATTTTTTATCATTTTTATTTTGTTTAAAGATTTAATTTATTTGACAGAGAGAGACACAGGGAGAGAGGGAACACAAACAAGCAGGGGGAGTGGGAGAGGGAGAGGCAGGTTTCCCCTTGGAGCAGGGAGCCGGATGCGAGGCTCCATCCCAGGACCCTGAGATCATGACCTGAGCCGAAAGCAGATGCTTAACCCACTGAGCCACCCAGGCGCCCCAGTCATTTTTATTTTTTAAGTAACTCTATGCCCCTGATGTGGGACTTGAACTCATGACCCTTAGATCAAGAGTCAGTGAGAAATTGCAGGTCAAGCAAAACCCACTAGTGGCTGGCCTGTGGACCACTGGTTTGAGACCCCTGCCCCAACTTGAGGGTCTTAGCTTGAAGTCCGTGTTTGGATTCTCAGAGAGTCAATGGACTCCCACATTGGTAGTATTCATGATGGGTAACATGTATGAATCGCCCACTAGGCCCCAGGGCTCTCTTTTTCTTGATCTTCTTACTCTGCTAAATCCTGTAAGGTAGGGACCTGTGCTGTCCTAACACCAAGCGGAGGAAACTGAGACTCAGGCACATGACTGCTGACCCAAGGCCACACAGCTAGCAGGCGGTAGAGCGAGGGATTCTAACTCAGGCCATTTAGAACGGAGTTCATTCTCTTTGGTGAGATCTGCAAGCAGCTTTGGTGGGGATGGGCCACAGCTGTGGGGATGCTGATCGAGTGCTCTTAGCCGACTCTCCACAGCACGGAATCATCTGGGCCCAAATAAAGGAGGTTGAGAACCCCCGGTGTATGCCAAGTCCGACTCCATCACCATCACAGCCGCCACTACCACCCACTGCCTCCCCATCAGCCACCTCACCACCAACCCCTCTCATCTCTCCAGCTAATCTCTCTCGCTGTCTCTTTCTGACTTTCTCCACTTCCCTGAGCTTACTGTCTCTGTTTGTATCTCTTTTTACCTCTATTTCTCACCCTCCATCAGAGGTGTGGGTGAACCCTCCAATTTTAAGAGACCCTTGTCCCTCCCCCCCCAAAAAAGAGGCCCTTTTCCCCTATCCAGGGGAGCAGGGACCAGAGGCAGGGTTGGAAGGAGGCCCAGAATGCTCTTCCAGGAACCTAGAGAGGAGGGAGTCCCTTGGTCCCTCAGGAGACCTGGTAGAGGTGGAGGTAGGGATATGTGGTCTGGAAGATGCAGGTGGGGCCTTCTCCGTCCCTGCGCCCTAGGGTAGGGGTCTCCAAAGGCAGCCCTCGAGATAGTCACAAACATTCTTGGCCACACAGCGTTTAATCTGGAGTTTGTATGCCTCTAGAAGGAAAAATACTTGTTCCAATTAGCCCCAGTCCCCACCACGCCCTATTGTCTGACCCTGGACTCCTTTCTCTCATTTATTTAATCACGAGATTGAGCCCCCCCCCCGGTCCGGGGTGATAGGATGCCAGAATTTGGAACAGGATCTGGACTAGACGGTGAGAAAGATCATGACCGGTGACAGTGCTTATGACTTGCTAAAACTCTAGGCCCACTCCTCTGCCCACCAAGCCGGATTCCTAGCATTCTTCACAGTCATTCCTCACCCCCATCCCCACCCCCGGCTCAGAACACTCTAGCACATCTGGTCTCCTGGTGTCCAGTCTTAGATTGGGCAACCAGATGGCACAGACCCATGAGAAAGGGGTACAGGGTAGACTGGGAGCTAGCCCAGGGCTGGGGCCTGTCTCCCAACTTCATCAGTGCCAGGCACAGAGCAAACACCCACAATAATTAGTTATACTAGTGATAATAGCTACCATTTATTAGGTGCTCAGTCGGTGTCAGACAATGCACTCAGTAACTTCCATGCATGACCTCATTTCATAAACGTCCAAAGCAGCATCTCTCACACACCTTTAAACTTGGTCTACAGTCAAAAATACGCTTTCTCCGTGACCTGATATGTATTCACTAGGTATAAGCAGTGTTTCCACAAAACGGTATTTTCTTTGACTTCATGATTTTTTCTAAGTGATGTCCTATTTTATATTTTTGTTTTTTTGTCAAGAGCCCCTCAAGTCATAGGTAGAAGGATTGATAAGAAAGGGGCACCAGGGAAGTATGAGGGGTTACAGAAATGTCCCAAATCTTGCTTAGGGTGGTGTACAGTCATTTACACACATGGCAGACATTTGTCACAACTCACCAGACTGTGCACCTAAAAGAGTAAACTTCATTACATGGATATGTGTCTCAATAAAGTTAAGTAAAAAAACAGTAAGATCCACAAAAGTCATTTCACAATGCATGGTTTGCTCATGACCCACAGTTTGAAGAGCACTGGAAGGAAGGAAGGGATTAATGAATGAGGGAAGGGAAGGAGAGAGGGAGGCTGAGGGAGGCCCCACTATGTATGTCTGTATGTATGTATTATGTAGGTAAGTAAGCTCTACACCCAGTGTGGGACTTGAACTCAAGACCTGGAGACCAAGAGTCACGTCCTCTAGGAACTGAGCCAACCAGGTGCCCCCCCAACTCCCCAATATTTAAAGTAGGGAGATTTTACAGATGTGCACCTCCGGCTCCTCTTGGGACATGGAGGGATATGGGCCCGGAGGGAACCAAGTCCGAGAACCTGGAGAAGCCCAGTTTCGCTCAGGTCTGGCATCCTTTCTCAGCCAGCCCATGCCTCCCGAGGTGCTCAGATGACTGGCCCTGTGTGACGCGTTTCATGGCTCGTGGGTTGGGCTAGGGGTGTGACATAGAGGGAATGGAAAGTGCATAGGTGCCTGAGCTCCTGAGTCCTGGGCAAAGGGAAGGAGATGGGGTCACCACCGCAGAGTGAGGAAAGACCAGCAAGGAGTAACTGAGAAAGGGAAGTGAAAGCCAGGAGGCAGGGTGCTAGCATGTCCCCGCAGGGGCAGCCTGCCCGGGCATGTCCCATCTGGTGCTAGGGGTTTCCTTCTTGCCCTGAGTCCCCTGCCAGCCAGATTTGTGGCAAGTGTGGCCAGGTGTGCCTGCTCCAGAGAGTGTCCCCGGCAGTGGGCCAGTTACCAGGAACCTGTGACAGGTGTGCTTCGGGACTGTTCTGGGGGTCCGTTTTTGTTTGTGTCTGACTTGATCTGTATCCCTGAGGTCAGTTACTGACAGCTGTAATGGGTCAATTGTGAACTGGTGTGGCTGCGTTTGTGTGTGTCCCTGTAGGAGCGTCACCTAGATCAAGCTCTGTGTTCAGGTGTTCCTGTGACAGGTGTGTGCGTGTGTGTGCGCGCGTGTCCACCTGCGCCTATCAGAAAGCGTGTGTTTCCTGAGAAGCGCTCAGCCTCAGCCCGTGACTGCGTGTGTGTGCTGGGGGTGCCCGTTCCGTGGCAATGTTGGTGAACACAGTTTGTGGGTCCCCTTTGCTTATCAGTGTGGGCGTTTGTGCAACACAGCCCCCTTCCTTGTGTCCGTCCGCGTGTCCTAGGGACCCTGTCAGCTAGCCGGTCTCTTTAATTGTGTCTGGGTGCGAGACTGTGCGCCCCAATCATCGTGGGAGCCGGCATATCCGCTCCCCGGTCCACGGGGTGCATTTGTGCGAGTGTGGCCGTGCGCCTGCGAGTGGCTCGTTGCCGTGGCCCTGTCAGCACGTGACTTTGTGTACCCTGGAGCGCCAGCCGGTCAGTCGGCGTACGCGTCTCTGGGCGCGTGTGTCTGCGGGTCCCAGTCAGTGTGTCAGTGTGTCAGCGCGTGTGTCCAGCTGTCCCGCCGGCCGAGCGGCCCCGGTCGGCACGCCTCGGTCCTCCTCGCCGCGGGCCAGGCCCTGCCCCGCCCCCGACTGCAGGGAAACCCCCGCGCGGAGGTAGGGGGGCGCGGCGCGCGCCTGCAAGTCCCGACTTGTCCGCCGCGGGCGGGTGGGCGGGCGGGGCCGTGGCGTCACGGGGGGGCGGGGCGTGGGACCCGCCGGGCGGGGGCGGGGCGGGGCGGGGCGGCCGCCGAGCGGGCAGGGGATCCGCCGGGCGGCCTGAGACGCGGCGCGAGCCACATGCGAGCGGGCGCCTAGCGGCGGAGGCGGCGGCAACGGCGGCAGCGACAGACTCGGCAGCGGGGGCCACGACGCGGACGCGCCTACAGCCCGAGCAGGAGCAGCAGGAGCCACAGCCACAGCAGCCGCCACTGCAGTTAGAGCAGCAGTAGCGGCCGCCGCCGCAGCAGCAGCAGCCGCAGCGAGCGGCGCTAGGCGGGCGCGCCCTCTCGAAGGAAGCCGCCCGCCCCCCATCACCGCCCCCTCCAGCGTGTTCATGCCCCCGGGGTGAGTGTGCGCACCCCGAGTCCCCACGGGCCGCGACTGGCCAGGCCGGGTGGGCTCCCTGGAGGAGGTGGCAGGAGTGCGCTGGGAGAGCAGTGGGATCGCGCTGCATCCCCACCCTGTGCCTCCCTCTCTCCCCACCCTCCATCCCACGAACGACCCTGGGTTGGGGTCGCTGGGCCGGAGGCACTAAGGGTCCGGGAGCGCAGGTGTCTCAGCGGTCCGGCGGGTTTGTTTACAAACAATGGGGTGCGGGCTCGGCAGCGCCCCCTGGCGGCCAGTGAGGGCCCGGGGAAGAGAGTCGACCCCGACTGCCCCGGCCCCCGCAGTCCGGGAGGGGCGCGCAGGGGGGTGGGGCGGGTGGCTTGTAGAGGCGGCCACACCCCAGGCGCGCGCCCGCTGGGGGCGGCGACGGGGGGGCGGCTCGCGGGCCGTGGAGTCTGCGGCTCCTGCGGGCGGGGGCTGCGCCCCAGCAACAGCCGGTTATTGGCCCCTCGCTCGCCTGGCGGGCGGGGCGGGCGCACGTGGCGGCGGCGGGGTGGGGGGGTGTGCTGTGACAGCAGAGGGGGGCGTCTGGGCCCGCCGTGGGAGCGCGCGTGTGCGGGGTTGTGGATCTGCAGGTGTCTCGCCTGGGTGTGTGCATGTGTCTGGCTCCGAGTTAGTACTGGGGTCCGCAGGGGGTGGAGGTGTCAGTCCCGGGGAATGTTGGGGCTGTGTCCCGTCGGGGTGTGTGCTTGAGTCTCCCCATGAGTGTTTGTGTGATGGTCTGTGTATGCCGTGCCCGAGGGCTGGGTGCTGTTTATGCGCGGTGTACCTGCGTGTGTGTGTATGTGTGTGTGTGTTGTGTGCTCTGTGAGAGTTGTCAGTGGGCGCTGTTTGGGGCTGATTCTCTGGGTCTGTGTTGACTGCATGAGCTACAGTACGTGGCTGGGGTGTTTGTGTGTTGCTTGAGTGAGCTGGGTGTGAGGGTTTGTGTGCGCGTGTCTTGCCCGATGTGCTGTTTGTGTGTGCTTGTGTCTTGACTGTATGTACTGTCTGTGTCGATCTCTAGGGCATGTGTCTCAGCTAAGCGTTTGTGATGGTGTGCCTGCTGAGCGCAGTGGCTGTTTTCTGTCCAGGTGCGTGAGCACGCGCGCGCGCGTGTGTGTGTGTGTGGTGGTGGGGTTGTCTCTGTCTGTGTTTGGCTTGTGTGTCTGGCATCCGAGTCTGGAAATTGAGGACTCGGTGGGGTCTGTGTGGTGCTGTCAGTGGGTGTTACTGGCAGTCCGGGGCTGTGTCTGAGACCGTGTGTGTGTCTTGTGTGTGTGTGTGTGTGTTGGGTCTGAGGGGCTTGTCTCTGTGATCGGCTGGCTCATGTGTGTCATGTGGGCTGCGTGTGTGGAGTGTTTATGTCAGTCACGTGAGACCAGTGTTTTCTGTGGGTGCCTGAGGTGTGCGCGCTGCCACGGCTGTGTGGGATTAGAGTTGGCTGGGATGTGTGCGTGTGCATGTGTGTCCGAGGCTGACAGTTGGGGATGGTGTTTTGAGGTTGGTGGTGGAGGGTTAGCTGAGGTCTGCTCTTCGGCGTGTGTGCTGATGCATCTGGGTCTGATGACAGGAGTGTGTGTGTGCCTCATTTCCATGCGTCCCGGGATCTGAGAGTTGGCAATGGCGGGGGGGGGGGCATGTTTTGGGTGTGTTGGTCTCTGTGTATGTCCACGGATGTCCGTGGGGTGTTGGTATTTGTGTAAGCCCTGAGGTGTGCAGGTCTGACCTCGTGGGTGTGTGTATATGTGTGGGGGGAGGGGCGTGTGTCTGAGAAGGGGGACAGTGCCTGTGTGGTGTGTCTCTGTGTTTGCGATGGCTGCATTGTCCGTGTGTGTCCACACGCATATCCACAGTGGGTCAGTGAGTTCTGACAGTTTGTGTATGTGTGTGCACAGGGATGGAGGGGCTGGGATGTGGCAGCCAGTCTGCATTCTGATGGTCTGTGTGTATGTGTGTGTCCACGTTTTGGTCAGGGTGTGTGTGTGTGTGCATATGTGTGTCCTGTACTGGGTAGCAATCCCAGAGATCGGAACCATTTCTGTGCCAATGGGAGATGAGGTGGGAGGTCAGGCTGGCCAGTCCCAAGGGAGCCCTTACCTGTGTGGCGTGTACCCTTCACCACCTCCCCCACCCCTGCCGGAAGTAGTATTTGCCACTGAGGTCCTGCATGAGTCCGTGTGCATGGCCATCACCGTGTTCCGGAAGTCAGCCCCACCAGCCCATGCTCTGGGTGACTCCCAGGCTGGGTGAGTTTGTGTTCTGAGGCTGTCTCCCCTCCTGCACACACGCGCGTGTGCACACACACACACACACCTGACAGACTCCTCCATCTGGGTCCTGTGTGAGCCCTTGGACTTGCTGTGAGAGCTGTCCTGTGCCTCCTTGACCGTTGTGGGCACCATCACCACGTGCATGGGAGGCGGTCCCCACCTGGGGGGGCCCTGTGACAGACCCTCGGTGGCCATCTGTCCTTTGGGGCCATCGCAGCTGCCTACAGTGCCCCGTCTGGGCCATGTGTGTTGGGAGACCTTCCCTGGACCCCTGCCCCCCAAAGGTGCTGGTGGCTGTGTGCAGGAGTGAGTGGGGGGTGTCCTGTGTGCCCCCTGCACTGCCTACCTGACCGCACCCCTCTCCCCTGTCCTGCAGGCCCCAGGGAGCGCCATGGCCCGAGCACGCCAGGAGGGCAGCTCCCCGGAGCCCGTAGAGGGCCTGTCCCGCGACGGCCCGCGCCCCTTTCCCCTCAGCCGCCTGGTGCCCTCGGCCGTGTCCTGTGGCCTCTGCGAGCCCGGCCTGCCCGCCGCCCCCCCCGCCCCCGCCCTGCTGCCCGCCGCCTACCTCTGCGCCCCCACCGCCCCTCCCGCCGTCACCGCCGCCCTGGGGGGCCCCCGCTGGCCTGGGGGGTCCCCGCAGCCGGCCCCGAGGCCCGCGCCCCGACGGTGAGTGCCGCCCCACACGGGCGCCCCGGGATGCGGGGAGCCAGGAAAGAGACATTGAGGAACTGGAGAAGTGGGAGCGAGCCGGGGGGAGGAGGTGGCGAGCCGGCCGGGCCACAGGGAGGGTGTGGCCAGTGTGGTCTTTGTGTTGCAAGAAGCAGGAAGACTGAGTGGGAGGCTGGGGGTGGGGGGAGGCGGGGTGGGAAGTCCCTCCTGGAATCTGACTGCAGTCCCCGAGTTGCAGCCCACAGCCTTTTCCGGGCCGGGGCAGCAGCTGTTTCCCAGCCCCCACCTCCCAGAGTCTGGGTCTCCTTAACCTCTCTGAGGACGATAATTGGAGGGAGTGTGGGCAGAGCGAGAGGACTGTCACTTCGGGACTTGGGGGGGTGGGGGGTGGCCTTTTGCCTTTATCTGCATCTCTGACCAGGGCCGCCCTCTCCGCAGTCCGGGAGGAGGAAGGAGAGGGGGAGGGGCCATTGTGTGGGGAAAGTGGGGGTGGGGGAGGCCAGAGTGGGAAAGTGAGTCTTGGGGAGGGAAGGGTTAAAGGTCCCCTGCCGGATGGGCTGTTAACCCTCTGGTGCCCTGCCAGCCCCATCCCGGCCTACACGCTCAGTGGCAGGGAAGATCGTCCCGCTTTCCCTCTCCACCCCAACCCCTCACCCTGTCCCTGGAGCCCGGGGAGATCAGGGAAGAGAAAACTTCCCTGGCTGGGCTCCCCAGCAGCAGAGGCAAGAGGGGACCCGATTTCAAGACCACAGGCACAGCTGTGGAAACTGAGGCCCCCATTTTAGGCCTGAGGATGCCCCTCGCCAGGACCTGGTGTGGCTCTGGAGGGAGGCAGATACTGCGGGGCGGCCCAGAAGGGGTGGGGCAGGAAGGCGTATCCCGAATCCCAGCCCCCCAGGCCCGGGCTCGCTCGGAGGCAGCCAGTCTGGCCTTCTGGTCTCCGTGCCCCTGCCACATCCGGGGGTGTGGCTTCGCTGTGGTTGGACACCAGAGGGCAGGAGACCTGAGGCTTGTGACTGCGTGTTGTCAGTCGCCGTATCCCTATGTGACCTTGGGCCACTTCTTAGGGTGGGCCTCAGTTTCCCCATCTGTTAAGTGGAACAGGCAAAATTTGGTCCCGTTTTGGAATAGTTGGGTCGGATAAGAGGGAGACTTCCAGACTAACACGGGCAGTGGGGGATGGGGGTAAGCTGGCTAGCCAGGTAGCCCCGAGAGAGGCCTCCCCAGGACATCCTCTTGCTTTCTGGCGCCTGGGGAGCGGAAGCTGAGAAACCTGGCTTTTGGAAGGGAAAAACAGAATCGCTAGAAATGAGGCGGGGAGCAGAAAGGAAATTGGGAGGCTGGAAAAGGGAGAAGCGGGCCCTGGCTAATTGGTCCCTCGGGGCCGCCTCAGGCCCGACAGGGGTGGTGGGTGCTGACCACGCCCCCCCCCCTCCCCGGCTTTTCCCAGGTCCTCAGCCCTCACTCTCGCCGGCGGAGCCGCACCTGGAATCGCCGGTGCCCAGTGCCCCGGGGGCCCTGGCGGGCGGCCCCACCCAGGCAGCCCCGGGAGTCCGGGGGGAGGAGGAGCAGTGGGCCCGGGAGATCGGGGCCCAGCTGCGGAGGATGGCGGACGACCTCAACGCGCTGTACGAGCGGCGGGTGAGTGCTGGGGGCGGGGTAGACGGCAGGTGGGACTTCCCGCCCCGGAGGGGGCTGCGGGCGGGCCCCGCCAGATGTGCGGCAGCTGCTGCCCGACGCGGCGGGGTCGCGCTGGGGACAGGCAGGTGGGAGGGGCGGCGGGCCCGCGGACCTGACGAACGGCCCGCGCGGCGGCGGCTGGCACAGGCCGGGCCAGGACCTGGACCGCCTCGAGCGCCGCGGCGCGCCCGCGGCCCGCGGCCGCGGGGACTGAGGGCGGCGCTCGGCGGAGCGGCTCATATATCCCGGGCTATTTATAGCCGGTGAGTCAGCAGCGGCGGCGCGGCCGCGCCCGCCCCTCCCACCCGCCGGCGCGCGCGGACGGCAGCGCGCCACACAGCTTCCCGGGCGGCCCGGGGCGGGGCGGGCCGTGGAGCCCCGCCCCCGCGGGAGGCCCCGCCCCCAAGCCCGCGGCTCGGCCTCTGTTAAGACAAAATCTTGGGAGCTTATGGCGTAGAACAGAGAATAACAAATATCAGGGCGCCGAGCACCCAGCTCTGTCCAACCTGAACATTACACCCGCGCCGCTTGCTTATTGAAAGAAAAACAAAACCCGGATGTTGTCAAGCCCCTCGCTCCCCCTCCACCCTCTTCTCCTTTCCAAAGGAAACCTCTCAAGTTGGCGTGTCCCATGACTCCGCAGGTGTTGATCCCGCTACAGACTAGTGATCAGGCCACAAACAATGCTTAGGTTGGCGGGATGTTTTTGGGCTTCATATACGAGATATGGTGTGTTTCTCTCCAAACTTTTCCCCTCCTGTATTAGCTTTGAGACTGATCCGTGTGAGCAAAGCGTTTTCGCTGTTTCTGTAGCGTTCTGATGGATCAACATACAGTGTCCTTGTTCATTTTCTCATTGATGGATATTTAGGATTTAAAACAAAAAGAATGTTTCAAATTTCATTGGCTTGTTTTTTTTGTTTGTTTTGGCTTTGGTTTCTTCCTGAGGATACACATTTTTCGGTGCACTTGTGTGTACCCCACAGTACAGACGTGGCTGCTCGGCTTTACCCGGTGATTGCTAATTGCTCCCAGAGATGACTGTGCTGGGCAGCACCCCAAAGCAGTGAAACATTGGCAGGCTTTCCAGCTGATGCCATTCTGACATGCCCCCTTTGCTACCTCCCAGCTTCGAGAGTTGGTGGGGAGTAAGGAGAGGGTGGGGATTGGTACAGGGCGTCCCACAGCCTGGCACCCACTAGGGTCATAAGGATGGTTTATCTGACTTTGTTCTCATCAGTCAGAGGAGCTTCCCATCCTTTCAGGGGGATGAGACCAGGGGGGCCCTGCCTGTTAGCAGCGGGCCTGGCCCTGCACTCAGGATAGGGAATGGGACAGAGCTACAGCTTACCTTTCCTTTGTACTGGGCGGGGGAGTCTTCCGTGTGGCTTCCTTCTTTCTCACTTGCCTAGCAATGTGGAACTGAGAGGGTCCTAGAGGCCACCGCAAGCCTTCATCCCGTTGCTGGAAATAGGGCAGAGGTTAGCTTTGTCTGCACAGACTTCTGTGCAGCCTCAGCACAGAAGGTGAACTGTTGTTCCCAGGGCTTGTCCTTCCACGGATCGTTCTAGAATCACTGAGACTATAGGCTCCCTGCTCCCTTCTCTGTCACTTTCCAACCTTTGAGGGGAGGGCAGGACAGTCTGCCATCCAGCCGCCCCCCAATCCTGCCACCCCCCAGCCCTGGCTGATTTTGGTCCAGAGACTAGGGGAGCACTTGCTGGGCTCAGGCACTGTGCTGAGGACACTGGGTCTGCGACCTTGCCGTCCATCCTATTCTGTTCTAGATGAGGACGCTGACTTGGACCCTGGTGGGGGGAGGAGCGGGGGATATGATGGACCCAGTCAGCAGTGATAGGGCCCACCGCTGAGGGCTGGTAGCTCACCCTTAGGAACCTGCCTCCCTCATCCTGGCCCTTGGGCCCAATCACCCACACGCCTCTGTCCCCCTGTCGGAAGCCCACTCTAACTTCCTCTTTTCCCTCTCCCTAGAGACAAGAGGAGCAGCAGCGACACCGCCCCTCCCCCTGGAGGGTCCTGTACAATCTCATCATGGGACTCCTGCCCTTACCCAGGGGCCGTGGAGCCCCAGAGATGGAGCCCAATTAGGTGCCTGCACCCGCCCGGTGGACGTCAGGGACTTGGGGGGCAGGACCCTCCCACCTCCTGATGCCCTGGCCAGCGCGGGGGACTTTTTCTGCACCATGTAGCATACTGGACTACCAGCCCTGCCTGTCCCAGGGGCGGGCCAGGGCCGCCACTCCAGCCCCAGTCCCGGCCTAGCCTGGGGACACTGATGGAGATGTGGACTCCTGGGTCCCTGGCTGGGAAGCCAGGGGAGAGAGGGCTGACGGACTCAGCGTCTGAAGGCAGCGGTGACGGAGAGGGTGGGGACGGAGCCACCCGCCTCTGCCGCCCACCACCATCTCAGGAAAGGCTGCTGGTGCTGGCTGCCCGTTCCAGCTGCAGGGGTGACACTGGGGGTGGGGGGAAGCTCCCTCCCAGTGCTCCTTCACTTTGGGCCTAGCCTCAGGCCCCTGGTGCTTCCCCCCCTCCTCCTGGGGAGGGGGCCCGTGAAGAGCAAATGAGCCAAACGTGACCACTAGCCTCCTGGAGCCAGAGAATGGGGTGGGTCTGATGGCTGCCCCAGCCCAGCGCCCAGCCATCTTCCCTGAGCCAGCCGGCGGGTGGTGGGCATGCCTGCCTCACCTTCATCTGGGGGTGGCCAGGAGGGGCCCAGACTGTGAATCCTGTGCTCTGCCCGTGACCACCCCCCCGCCCCCATCAATCCCATTGCATAGGTTTAGAGAGAGCACGTGTGACCACTGGCATTCATTTGGGGGGGTGGGATATTTTGGCGGAAACCGCCCCAGCCTTAGTCCCCAGGGCGAAGCGCTGGGGGGAAGACGGGGAGTCAGGGAGGGGGGGAAATCGCAGAAGAGGGAGGAGTCTGGGAGCGGGGAGGGATGGCCCAGCCTGTAAAATACTGTATATGCGCTGCTGTAGATACCGGAATGAATTTTCTGTACATGTTTGGTTAATTTTTTTTGTACATGATTTTTGTATGTTTCCTTTTCAATAAAATCAGATTGGAACAGTGGATACTCTTTCTGCTTTCTTTCCCCAAGGCGTGGTCTGGTCCAAGCCTCCGTGACCCCTCTCTGGGACGAGGTGGGAGAGGCATTCCACCCACAGAGCCCATCAGGCTCTCCAGCTGTATCCAACGGGAGGCTGAGGAGCACAGGCGCCACTGTATACACCCGGCCTCCATGCATCCCTATGCAACTCCCCGTAAAAGCAAAGCCCTAGAAGAGCGGAGTTTTGTTTTGTCTTGTTTAAGAGTTCGAGTCCTCTCCGCACCCGCACGTGGGTTTCGAACTTGCAAGCCTGAGGCCAAGAGTCCCATGCCCGACTAGTGGAGTCAGCCAGGGCCTCCGAAGGCAGGGGGTGGGTTTCTCCGGTGCTTTATCGTCACTTTATCCCCGCTGGATAAAGAACATCCTGGAAGCTCCATGTTTGGGGAATGAATGAATGACCTAGAACTTCTAAAGAAGCACCAGCAGGAGTCCTGGGGCACGTGTCAGCCATCAAGCTGCCCTTGACGCCACCCTCCCGGACGGAGAGCACCTCAAGCTATGACCCTTCTAAAGGATCGGGGTAAGCGGGCAAGATCACTTTGGAAAGGAATCTGGCAAAAGCTTGTCAAGCAGGTGGTGGGCATTATCTGTGCCAGCAACTGGCTTCCTGGGCGCCCTCTCTTAGAAATGCATGGGCACGAGTGTCCAAAGGTTGGCAACTCGAGAAAACAACTCTATGTCTCCAGCAGCAGTTGAAAGGGTCTCAAGTCTGCTCTAGGCATGCAACAGAATAATTGACAGGGGGTAGCCGGAATGAACTAGAACTCTACTAGAACTCTCCCTCTTCTCAGGGAGAAGAAAAAAAAAAAAAAAAGCGGGTGGCAAAATGGTGGCGGGTACCTGGGTGTTACTCTATTATTCTCTGTATTTTCCGTCGGGACTTAAACGCTGTGCACAGAGGCCAAGGGTAGGGGCGTTCACCCCCAGCCGTCTGTCTGGCTGCTCCTGGGCAAAGAATGCTTCCCACACGGGCAACCTAGGGCTTCCCCTTTCCAGGAACAGTTCGTGGAATCACTGATATGGTGGAGTTAGGTCTATCGATTTTATTATTTGTTTTCCCTTTTCGTCCCGGTTTCCGCTCTCCTGCCTTCTCCTGGATTATCTGAATACCTTTTTCCAGTTCTTTTTGAGATTTCGCTCTCCGCAGTTCGGTCTCTAGTACTGCTCTGGGACGGCACCCGCAGGTGCGCTTTCTCAGTCTGTCTGGAGTCTGTAGGGTGTCATGTCACTTCCAGCGGAATCCGTCACCGTTCAGGCCACAAGTCCTTGCCACTCCTCCCACTGTTTTGTGCTGTCGTGGTCACACGGCTTACATCTCCACTCACAAACCCCTCATGGCAATGGCATAACTTTTTTTTTTTTTAAGATTTTATTTATTTATTTGGCAGAGAGAGCGAGCGAGCACAAGCAGGCAGAGTGCCAGGCAGAGGCAGAGAGAGAAGCAGGCGCCCCGCTGAACAAGGAGCCCAATGTGGGACTCGATCCCAGGACTCTGGGATCATGACCCGAGTGGAACGCAGCGGCTAAGCCACCCAGGAGTCCATAACTTTTTTTTTTTTTAAAGATTTTATTTATTTATATGATAGAGATCACAAGTGGGCAGAGGCAGGCAGAGAGAGGGGGGAAGCAGGGTCCCCGCTGAGCAGAGAGCCCGATGCAGGGCTCGATCCCAGGACCCTGAGATCATGACCTGAGCTGAAGTCAGAGGCTTAACTGACTGAGCCACCCAGGCAACCCATAACTTTTGCTTTAAAATCATATACGTTTTAAAGAAACGAAGCAGCTAGATAGTCTTTAGCAATCTTTCCTGAGTTCCAAGCAATCAGCCTGAGTTCCAAGTTTCTCCTGGGATAATGTCCCGAACACCTGGAAGAACGCCCATTAGCATTTTGTGTAGTGTCTTTCTGCCAGTGACAAGTTCTCTTAGTCTTCTTTTATCTAAAAATACTTGTTTTCACTGGTTATAAAATTCTAGGGTCGTTTTCTTGAATCATGGTTGCCCTGCTTGTAATGTGTTGTTTCTGTCAGCTGCTTTCAAGACTTTATTTGAAAAATCTTTGTCTCTTTTTGAGACTGGATAACTCCCATTAATATATTTCCCGCGCAGGGAGTCTCTCATCCCCATTCTATTAGGTCTACCAGTGGATCTTTAGAATCACAGTTACTGCATTGTCAGTGTCAGAACATCCATTTTGTTCTTTAACATTTTTCTATTTCTCTGCTGAGATTTCCTATTTTTCAACATTACACTTTTACCTCAATAAGCACAGTTGTAGTAACTGCTTTAGAGTCCTTGCCTGCTAACTCCAGCACTTGGTTTTTTGTTGTTGTTGTTAACGTAGGCTCCACGCCCAACATGGGGCTTGAACTCACGACCCCGAGATCGGGAGTCGCATGCTCTACCCACTGAGCCAGCCAGGTGGCCCCCTAACACTTGGGTTCTCTTGGTCATCCTGTCTCTTCCCTTGAGAATGAGTCGCATTTCCCTAATTCTATGTGTATTGGGTAATTCTGCCTTGTGTCCAGATGTATGTTAATGTTGTAGACGTTCTGGATTCTGTTATATTCCTCCAAAGAAATGTGAAAGGTCTTGCTGTAGGGATATTTTTACTTGCTAGACTCAGCTTACCGTAGGGGGTGATGGTGTAAATCTGGATCACTTCAGCCCTGCTTGGAGTCAGCCCCACAGATCCACAGCCTGGTGGTCAGCAAGAGACTTGGGCTGAATTTATACAGGTCACTTGGGGGAAGGGAACCTCCCTGGCACTCTCCTTTCCAGTTGCTGTGGTTCCTCTAGGCTCTGTCCTCTGGTTCTTCAGGCCAGGAAAACAGCTGGTTTTCTACCTGAGTCTTGGCTGCCCGGCTATGCCAGGACTGCAGCCCGCCCTCGGGGTGCACACACCAGAAATGAACACACACCAGAAAACTCACCCTGTGGTGAGCTCTTCTTGCAACTTTCAACTCATCCTCTCCCCAAAATCCACCTGCTTTCGAGCACTCTCCAGAGCCTTCCAGTAGTTTCGGGGTTTTTTCGGGTTTTTTTGTTTTTGGCATTTTGTCTAGAATATATAGTTTATTTGCGGAGAAGTGGGGATGGTCGTCTGTTAGAAATTTACTCCACCACACCAGAAACAGAGCCTCTGTATTTTGATAGACCTAAACCTATTATTTTTTTTTAGGCTCCCCACCGAGCAGAGCCCAATGTGGGACTTGATCCCAGGACCCTGAGATCATGACCTGAGCCGAAGGAAGAGGCTTAACCCATTGAGCCACCCAGGTGTCCCTAAACCTATTATATTTTAGGGTTGAAAGTAGAGAACCCTACTCTGCTACACAGGGTAGATGGAAAGAGCCAGAGACCCGGGGACAGTCCAAGTCAGTGACGGCCATATTTTATTTGCAAAGTCCACAAGACTCTGATAAAAGAAGAGAAGGATTAGTTCTTCCAGGGAGAAAGAAAACACTTAAAGTCATCTCTGCTGGCCTTCTCCCTTGGAACCAAGATGCTGAGTGGCTCCCTGGCTTAGCAAAGCAGATGCTCAGAGCACCTGGCAAATGAGGTCCAGAGCTGAACCTCTGCCCCTGGCAAACCACGACCCCTACACCCCAGCAAACTAATCCCAACTTGACGGGCACTCCTCAGCCACCTCCAGTAATTCCACTCTGCAATGGTTGCTTCTGGAAGGGAGAGATTTACTTTTCATTGCTCATGTTGCGTCTTCCATCCTTAAAAACTACGACTGCATGTCTTTGTAAACCTCTCAATTCTGCACTACGCACACCTATTATCTATCCAAACAACAAAGGATACGTAAAAACGCTACCACGCCAGTCTTTTGGAAGGAAACAACATCAAGTGCATTTATACACTCTGTACATAACCGTGGCCTCAGGCTTTGGGGTGTCTTTCCCAAGGGTGTGCAAAGGGAACCAGCTCAATGTCACTCAACAGCAGACTGATCAAACAGCTTACGGGTTCATCTGTGGTTTTGGAATTCAATGTCCAATGCACTGACATGGGTCTCCAAGACACAGTGAGAAAAGGCAATTTGCAGAGAAAGTTATGCATAATAGCAGCTAACACGGAGCAACTTCTCCTCAAAGAATGTATTCGTTCGACCCCCTCATTAACAGAGCGGTGTACTGCGATGGCCCCGTTTCACACATGGGGCAACGGGGAGGCACAAAAAGGTCTCTTGCCCAAGGTCGCATAGCAAGTCGTATGGTCTGGGCTTAAACCTGACAGTCTGGGAAGACTCACTGTCAAACTATGCCAAGAGTGAGCACTGGGAGGTACGTATGAAAGTGGATACAGCTAACATATCCAAAAAGCATCTTACATTTCTCCCCAAAATCCCGTGTTTAGCCAGGAAGTCAGCTGCTCCCGCTACGTGGCCGACGTTGAGCTGCCAGGCCCTATGAGGCAGCGGGAGCCACCCGGTCCTGCCTGCTAGGTTTTCAGTGGCGACTACTAGATCTCAGAACCTTGGGAAGGTAAAGCGCGAGCCTCTGACAAGTACGGGTGCCACTAAGTAAATGTCCACTGAGTGTCTTGTGGAGACGCCTCCCCATCAGCCCACATCCTGCCCCTTAATGTTGGGGCAAGCTGTTCCCTCTTCTGCAGTGTGAGCACGACAGCAGCGTCGACCCCTACGGGGCTGCTGTGAGGGCTCAAACAATTTAGCTGAAGTGCAGGCATTCTGAAAGGGGCCAGGCAGGCGTGCGATCAAAAGTGTTAGCTATTATTAAGCTCTTTTGACTTGCCAACTCCAACCTAAGTCTCCATTCTTCCATCTACAAAGGGCAACCAGGACATACCTCAACAGACACACACGTTTGTATTTACCAAAACATACGCAAGAAACTGACAAGCATCTACACTGCAAAGGGAAACCACGAGACGTGGGGCTCTGATGGGACCGAGAGCTTTTTAACGTTGTAATGTTAACCTTTGCGTGTTTTTTTTCTTTCTTTTTTTCGAGTAGCACCTATTCCACTAGAATGTTTCAAGGCTTCGACTTAACAGGGTCTGGCTACTAGGTATCACCCTCAGACAACAGAAGTGGGATACGGAGCGGAGAAACCTGGCAGCCCCAAAGACAGCCCCCTTCCTCTCATTTGGAAACTCGAGCTTCCCGAAAATATTTGTTACCTTCACAGATTAGATCCTCCTTCCCAAGTAGCTACGAATCTCCTGGAGGTATGAGAAACCACAGGACCATCACTGTGCTCTTCCTGGAGACTTGGCGAAATCTATTTTTATCATAATACGAACGTGTAACATGGGAGAAAATGAAATTTGAAATGAGAATAAAGACTGTTCTCGCCTGCGGCTGGCAGCTTCCAGCGCCCACCCCAGATTCCCAAGGGGTCTTTTCCGATGACTCGATTTCTGCCATGAAAGGTACAGGGGCGGAAAAGTTTGAGAAGCTTCTGGGAAGATTCTGTGATGACAATTTTGTTTTTATCCATCCAGATCCACCTGCTCCCCCTTGTGACCAAGGCCCCACACTGCAAAGTAAGAGGGTGTCGGCTCCATCTGTCAAAGACAGGGTGAGAGTCATGAATTGCTAAAAACACTACCCTTGGTGCCCCTTAGTTGACACTGACGGGGTCAGGAAAGGGGCCCCTCCAGAAACACAGTCCTAGCCTCACCCAGGGAGGAGGAGAGGGGACCGAGGGAGGGTCAGGGAATTAAGTGCCTCCTTCCTGTGGAGACCTATTTTTTTTTTTTTTTCCTTTTCTTTTCTTCTGCAGCAGGACTGAAATAGGAAAGGAGGGGAGTTTGTTCGAACTGGCCAGACTCACAGCTCACACAATTTTATAAGAAAGAGAAACCCTAGGACGATGGTGGGAGCTGGAGCACGCGCGGGCGGTCAACTCAAAGACAAACCCGCCATCCCGAACCAGTGAAGGCTTTGGCCCCTGCCAGCCATGGGACTTGTGGCACATGATTGAAGTGTCACTTAGCTCTCATACGGAGCCCCTGCCCACTCGGACCGCGCACAGGGCCTGCTGCACAGGGGATCCCCACGGAAGGCAGCATCAGTATCACATCTTTTATTTCTTCCCCATTAATTTAACTCTTGTCACCGAGAATAGCCACTATTGAACTGAATTAGTCACAGTTGGAACAAGAAGCTTCTACGTACTCGAGAATTTGAGGCACCTGACTCTTGCTGCATTACCCAGAAAAACAGTGGCAGGAATGGTGACGGAGGGGAGGAGTCTCTGCGTCACACTGAAGCATCCAGTGCTTTTTCTTTAGGTTAGAAAAGGCTACTGATAGGATCACTCCCTCGTCACCGGAAGGCGCTTGTAATGTGGAAAAATAAATAAACAAATCCTAAAGCAAATAACTTTATTTCTATCATTCCTTCTTAAAGAACCAAGGAAACGTAGAAAATATAAAAAACACACAAACAGCTGCAATTCGGGGGGTAAAGGAAGGACTGACAGAGCCGTCGAAAGCAATGGGCTCCAGGACGATCTGAGTTGCATCAGGGATGGGGGGTGGACGGGGCTCTGGTAAGACAGGCTCCTATGTCCTAGCTGGGGCCCTGATACCTCAGAATCCTCAGGAGGTGACACCCTGGAATCTGCCTTTTTAAAACAAGTCTTCCCGCTAATACTCACTTTGCAAGTGAATATTACCAGAGTTCCCTAATGCCCAAGGAACTCTGGTAACATTTCCTCTCTTCCGAAATCCAGGCTGAAACCCAACTAATCCTGAACTAAAACTCAAGAACAGCACACCAGAGACCACCTGTTGTTTTTCAGGATCTCAAACTCTGGAGGAAACACATTCCACTTGCCCTGTCTTTCCCTCTCTGGGGCACCTGTCTGCATGTGGAACGGCGGCTCCGCTAGTGTTTCACCCGGCCCGGCCTCGTTCCCCACCTGGAGTCATGCTCTTCTCCGCATGACATCAGGCAGGAGGGAGTCCACGGAGGTGGCGAGAGGATCGCAAGCAACAAGGCGTGCCTGTCCCTGGTAGGCGTCTCCTGCCGAAGCTCGGAGGGCTGGCGATGCCATGGCGGCCCCAGGACAGGGGGATGCGTCAGAGGGGGTGTACAGGTGACGCCGGCACGCAGCCCTTGACGGTGTGGGATGGAGACACCGGTTCCTAAGCCCCTTGCTGAGCAGCTGCTGGTGCATGGAAGTTGCACATCTGGACAAGGTCATTGCTCATGGGAAATGGTTTGTACTAGTCCAGTGGCCTCACTTTCCCCCCGCCTGGAGCAGCCTTCGTCGGGGGGAGGGGACAGGGCACACGTGCGGTCAGGCTGCAGGTCAGTATCTCCAGGATGGCCAAGTCTTGGGTTCACTTGGGGCCGAGGCACTCCACAATCCCACTGCCCTTCATCCCATCAAAAAAGAAGAAGTTGTTGTGAGGAGGGTCCCTCTGAGACAGGGCCTGGGAAGAAAAACAAGACGAGGGTTCAGCTCAGATGCTTTCAAAAAAAAGAAAAAGAAAAAAGAAAAAGCCCTCAAAAACCAGATCTTCTAGAACTTGGCAGCAGTCTTCAAGAGAGGCTGGTTTTGCTCCCCAGGGGGTCACTGGCTACGTCTAAGCCATGACCGTGTCTAAGCCACGACCGTGACTGCCACGTCTCTCTGCGCTGTCCCCCATCACTCGTTTGTCTCTGGACAGATCGTTTAGCCTCTCTGAACCTCATTTTCCCTGTGTGAAATGGAAACAGCACACGTACTGTCCTCGGCATTAAGAGAGATGCTGCTCCTGAGCCATGTGAAACGACGCCCCACCCGGAGCAGCGCCGGGCGAGCGGCCGGGGTGACTGCGCATGGCTGTCCGACTGAGGACAGCGGCGCGCCATCAGCTGCGGGACACACTGGAAGAGCCAGGCGCGGATCTTCCAGAAGGAGACATGCTGCCTGCCTTCGTCGGCACGACAGGCCGGGGCTGGGATCCAGAGAACCTTAGAGGTGCTATTTAGCCTGGAAATGGTGATTAACTTGTGGGGTTAACAGAAGCACAGGGCACTTTAAAGGTGCAGCTAGACCTCCTGAAATCACGTGCTGAATCATGTGTGTACATGTGTGTACTGGAGAAAGGACTCATGGGTGTCAGTGAGTCTTCTAAGAGGTTCTTAACTCAAAAAGGGCTGCCATTTAAAGACGAGGACGTCGCCCAAGCGCGCCGCTGAGCAGGATTCAAAGGCCTGTCATTCACGGAGCAGGACCGCTTCCACAAGGTTAGGAATGCACCCCAAACACCCTGAACTTCGCTTTGAATCGAGCACCATTCTCAACCTATTTTTTCCCCTGTAAAACGGGAGCAATTACACCTCCTTCAAGTGTTATTCATCCATCCGTCCATGGAAAACTTCTAGAGCATCTCCTCTGTGCCCAGTATCCTAGCAGGTACTGAGGCTTCTAAGGCACGGTTAAGACAGAGGCCCGCTTCTCTGGGCTCACACGCAAAAAGGCAAATCAACAGCACATGCCTGCTACAGTTTTTGGTGAACATGAGATGCGATCGAGCTTGTGATGTGTCTGGGACATGACAAATTCTCCAAAAGTGCAAGCTGCCATGACCACCAGGAGCCAGGGGTCCCTTACCACAATCTGAGGACCCCAAGCACCCAGCCAGGTGGACGGGCCCAAGAGCCCGCAGTCAGAACTCCTAGATCCTAGAACTCAAGTTACAGGACATGACACAACGGAAGCCAGTAGGGCCGCCACCCCCACCGTCCGCGCTATACGGCAGACTGGAGGCCTAGCGGGGGACAGTGGGAGACAAAAGGAAGACTGACACTTAAGGAAGCATGACAGGATGGAGTATGTGGTGTTTGGAATGATGGAAGGAGGAAAACCAAGAGGATTCGGAGGGAAGGGAGTTACATTTGCCCTCCATGCCCTAGTTTACTTGTTACGGATGGTCAGATGGTCCTCAGGAGAGGGGGAGGGTCCTGCGGCCTTCAGACTGTGGGACCCTGGTGCCAGCTGGCTGAAGGCTGAATCGTGTTCAGTAAGGGGCGGGGTGGTGGGGACAAGACACCAGGCCATGGGGTGAACATGGGGCAAAAGGTAAAGTGCTTCCCAAGCAAGATGGGGGTAGGGGGAGATTCCAAACACACCCAGCAACCAAGAATGCAGAGTCCTCTGGCTGTCTGGGATAAACAGAAACAAGATGCGGGTAACAGCTGTCCCCAGCAGGCAGGAAGGAGGGGGCCGCATTAGAGGTTAGGACTGGGACGCAGGGAAGCCACCGCAAACAATGGGGTCAAGGCCAGCCACCCTGATCCTTAATCTCCATCCCACATGAAAATCGCAGGGAGCAGCTTCTTGGTGAGATGTACAATGTGAGGCTGAAGGCACAGAGATAGTGCCCAGGTCCATGCAGACAGCGCCTGAAGCACGAGGGCCGAACGGCGAAGGGCACAGGCCCAGAAACCAGACTGCCTGGGCTCAGATCCCGGCACTTGTCTGCACCTTTGCTCTCCCTTTATGTAGCGGGTGCTCACAGAAGTCCTACCTCAGAGGGCTCTTGTGAGGAAAAGACAAGTGTATCCTTGTGAAGAATACAGGGTAGGCATTTCAGTAAGCACTGTTACTGTTTTTGTCACTGCAGGCTACAAAAATGAGTATGTTCCCTTATGACTCTCCCATCATGGCGCTCCTTCCTCCTGAGTCTGTCCATAGGCGGCCTCAGAATCCTTCTCCACAGTCTCCTGAGCAGCCACAGCGGACTCCTCAGACTGGGCACAGGATTTTCACAGCAGTCTGAACTAAGCAGAAGGCATGAGCAAGGAAACAGGTGTGGCCATCGCATCCCTCTCTTCTTCTCTCTCTGAATCTCCCTGGGGCTCTAGTCCCTATTCCCTAGGACATAGAAAGCCGGATTTAGGGAGAGAATTTGGTCCAGAGAAAAGGATCAGGAAACACAGAGAGAGAGAGAAAGAGAGAAAGAGAAAAGAGCCTTAGGGAAGGCAGGACTATCAAACTGAGTCAAATGTCTCCAGAGCAAATTTACTGACTTCAAGAGAGAGTAGCGAGAGCTGGATCTCCAAAGTCCCCGTGAACTCAAACACATCATATAAACAAGCGTGGAAAATCACTTAACTAGGCACGACTCTGCTCCATGAAAGAAAAGGACAAACCATCATCGCAAATCTAACGAAGCAGTCGAGAACCTACGAAAGGCAGACTGAGTGTCTTTGGGCAAATATCAAAGCCCCAAAGAAAGTATCTGGGGACATGCTATAATTCTGACGACCAAAATGTTCCAGAAGAGACTCAAAAGGCTGGCCGTGCTTGTTATTGGTTACGTGAGCCCAAGTGAAATATTTTGCTTCTGAGAGGGATGATGACACCAAACCTAATGTAGTCAGAGGTCACCCTCTCTGAGGCCTTGTGGGGCTGCTGGGACAGTACACATGCCCCACTGGTACTGGGTGTCCCTTCTGAACTCACACTCTGGCTGTGTGCATCAACGGGAGGGAGCTCTGATGCCACGGTCGCGGACTGAGAAAAACCACATGAAGTAGGAGTTAAGAGCACAGGTTTTGGCACCCATCTCCAGGCCTCAGTGTCCCCCCCTTTAAATGGCGATCATGACAGTATCCATTTCACAGAGCTGCGAGAAGCAGAACACATGGCACATCCCATAAGCACCACGGAGCTCATGACTGTAGTCCAGGGAAAGTCTGCAGGTAGGACTGGAAGGACACAGTGCCCAGTTCCGGGCTCGGCACAGAGTAGACGCGCAGAGATCACCTGTTGTATGCTCATCTGCACGGGCTGGACAGAACAGGACAACGTGCAGAGGTGAAGAAGGAAAAAGGCAGGGCATGAAATGAGAATGACGGGGGTCAGAGAAACCAGGCAGCCCTTGGAGGCGGCCGTGGGTTCTCCCAGTTGGCGCACGGACAAGGTCACGGTGGAGCAACGATCTTCGGCTCCAAAGGGTCTCTTTACCTTCACAATTTCCTGGGCCAAGATTCCTCCAACCACTGCACACACTGGGGCCATCTCGGAGAAGCAGTACCTAGAAGAGAAGACAAATGAACTGGAGCCCTGAGGAAGAGGAAGGCTGCGAGGACATCTGACAAAGGTCGGTAGTGGGCTTGCCTGAATGGAAACACCTCCTACCAGGAGGAGTCAGTTCAGATGCCAATCCTAATGCTGGCACCGAGGTGTGAAAACGAAATCTGCTCCAATTAAGTTACAATTTTTTTGTTTAAGTTAAAGGAAAGACTATATCCGTGCTTCCTAAAAATAAGGTCGAACAAATATCAGATGTTTCAGTGCCCCGGTCACATTCTCGCAATTCTCTTCTTACCCTCAATGGGCAGTGGGCTTCTATCTGCTATTCCCAGACAACTGTCAGGGAGAAGGCCTGTGTTAACATGCAGGAGGCAAGGGAAATCTGGGGCCTGTAATGAAGCATGGGGGCACAAAGCCTCTGCTACTCACAGAGATACCAACCCTTGTGGGTTGGGATGGGGCATCCAGAGGACAAATCTTAGCTAATACTGTCACCTGCCCCTCCAAATTACTGCTCCTGGGCACGACAACCCACTTCCACCACCTCCCCAGAGGAAGTGAACTCTGCCAGTTCCCAGCACTGAACACAGAAGGTATTTTTTAAATGAGCAAAGTGGAACAGAGAGAAGTTAAAGGGAAAGCTTCCCTAAGGAACCCTACCACTGGAAGACACCTCCAATCTTCCCAATGTGGTAAACACCCTTCCTAATTTTTAAACGTGCACATATCTAAACATATATAATTTAAAACCCAAGTAATAATAATCATTATTCATTCTGCTCTGTACCCTACTGATGGATATTTAAGCTGCTCAACATTGCAAACATACATCTTTGGCATAGGTGTCCAATAATTCCTTTAAAAAAAAAAAGATTTTATTTATTTGATAGAGAGAGAGAGAGAGAGAGTGAGCAAACAAGCATAAGCATGTGCGGCTGCAGGCAGAGGGAGACAGAGAAGCAGGATCCCCACTGAGCAGGGAGCCTGATGCAGGGGTTCGATCCCAGCACCCTGGGATCACGACCTGAGCCAAAGGCAGACACTTAGCTGCCCGAGCCACCCAGGCGGCCCAGTGTCCAGTTAATGCTTTATGACAAATTCTTAAATATAGAATTTTGGGGTCCTGACACATTGTGCCAAAATCCCCTCCAGAAAAGCTTTACCATTTCAACTCCCACCAACTGTGTGTGAAGCTGCCCATCTCCTCACACCCTGGTGGGATGGGCACTGCCATCTCTGCAACCACGGAAGTTAACTTTTCCTCTGGATTATCAAGTTCCTTGAGAGAACATAAAACTAATAGAGAACTATACCAAGGGCACCTGGGTGGCTCAGTCATTAAGCCTCTGCCTTTGGCTCAGGGTCCTGGGATCGACCACATCAGGCTCCCTGCTCAGCGGGAAGCCTACTGCTTCCTCTCCCACTCCCCCTGCTTGTGTTCCCTCTCTCCCTATGTCTCTGTCAAATAAACAAACAAAATCTTAAAAAGAGAGAGAGAGAGAGAGAGAACGAACTATACCAAAGAAAAACTGGTCACCCATAATCCCACTACTCAAAGATAATCAAATGTGGAAATATTTTTCCTTTAAAAAATATTCCTATATTCTGTGCAATCAGACTATACAATTTAATATTCTGCTTTTTTTTTCTCTCAAAAAGCATATCATCTCAACAAAATGCCAGGAAACCTAACCAGGAACATACAGAAAGGATTATACACCATAACTAAGTGGGATTTACAACCAGGAATGCAAAGTTGGTGTACTATCTGAAAAATCAATGCAGTATTGCCATATTACACAAATAAAGGGACCATAAACACATGATCATCTCAAGTGACAGAGGAGAAAAAAAAGCACTTGACAAAATCCAGCACCTCTTCATGATAAAAACACTCAACAAACCGGGAATAGAGGGAAATTCCTTCCACCCGATAAAGGGCATCCATGAAAAATCCACAGCGAACATTGTACTTAATGGTGAAAGACTGAAAGCTTTCTTCCTAAGATCAGGAATAAGACAAGGATGTCTGCTCTCACCACTTCTATCTGACATTGTACTAGGGGTTCCAGCCAAAGCAATCAAGGAAAAATAAACAAGACTGCCAGACTGGAAAGGAAGAAAATACATATTCACAGCATATAGAAAATACTAAGGAATCCGCAGAAAAATTATTCTAACTATGAAATTATTCGGCAAGGCTACAAGAGACAAGATCAATATACAAAAATTTAATTGTATTTCTATACATTAGAGATGAACATTCAGAAAATGAAATTAACACCTCCATTTACAATACCACCCAAAAGAATAAAATATTTAGGAATAATTAACAATAGTTATGTAAAACTAATATCCTGTAGACTACAAAACATTGATGAAAAAAACAAAAGATATAAATAAATGGAAAGATATTCCATGTTCATGGATCAGTACACTTAACACTGTTAAGGTGGCAATACTCCCCAAATATAATCTATATATTTGGCACAATCCCAACCAAAATTCTTGCTGCCTTATTTGTAGAAATGCAAATTTCTACATCCTAAAAATTCATCTGGGAATGCAAGAGACCCAGACTAGTCAAAAGAGTCTTGAGAAAAAACAAAGCTGAAGAAATCACATGTCCCAATTTTACAACTTATTACTACTACTGCTGCTACTATTACAAATCAACAGCAATCAAGACACTGTGGTACTTTTTTTTTTTTTAAAGATTTATTTATTTATTTATTTATTTGATGGGGAGAGAGAGAGAGAGATATCACAAGCAGGCAGAGAGGCAGGTAGAGAGAGAGAGAGGAGGAAGCAGGCTCCCTGCCAAACAGAGAGCCCGATGCGGGGCTCGATTCCAGGACCCTGGGATCATGACCTGAGCCAAAGGCAGAGGCCTAACCCACTGAGCCACCCAGGCGCCCAACGCTGTGGTACTTTTATCTATACAGAGAGACATATATATCAGTGAAATAGAAGTATGAGAATCCAGAACAAGAATTACATATATGTTCAACTGATTTTTTTTTTTTAAAGATTTTATTCATTTATTTGACAGAGATCACAAGTAGGCAGAGAGGCAGGCAGAGAGAGGAGGGGGGAGCAGGCTCCCCGCCGAGCAGAGAGCCCAATGCAGGGCTTGATCCCAGGACCCTGGGATCATGACCCGAGCAGAAGGCAGAGGCTTTAACCCACTGAGCCACCCAGGAGCCCCTGGTCAACTGATTTTTGACAAGGGTGAAAAGACCATGGGTCTTTTGGGTCTCCACATGCAAAAGAATTAAGCTGAACCCCTACCTCACATCATGCACAAAAGCCGACTCAAAAATGACTTATGGTGGGGCACCTGGGTGGCTCAGTGGGTTAAAGCCTCTGCCTTTGGCTCAGGTCATGATTCCAGGGTCCTGGGATCGAGCCACACATCAGGCTCTCTGCATAGCGGGGAGCCTGCTTCCTCCTCTCTCTGTGCCTGCCTCTCTGCCTACTTGTGATCTCTGTCAAATAAATAAATAAAATCTTAAAAAAAATAAATGCAAATCAAAAAAAAGTGAAATACAATTTATTACTCACTAAGGTTAAATTAACAGACAATAACACTTGCTGGTAAGGATGTGGAGACACTGGAAGCCACATAAAGTGCTGGTGGACTGGTAAAGTGGAAGACAGTCTGGCAGTTTCTCAAGACGTTAAACATAGAATTACCATATGAATCATCAATTCCACTCTTAGTTCTACACACCCAAGAGAAATAAAATCTTGTGCTCACACGAAAACATGTGAATGTTTATAGTGGCTTTAGTCTCTAATTGCCCCAAACTGGGAACAATGCAAATGTCCTTCATCTGGTGAACAAACTGGTACATCCATGTAGTGGACGACTGCTCAGCATAAGAAGAAATGAGCGATCCCCTCATACAACATGGATCAACTTCAAGTGAATTAAGCTAAGTGAAAGAAGCCAGACTCAAAAACTTACACATACTGAATGACTGCATTTTATGTTACACTATTGGATAAGGGAGAACTACAGGGATAGAGAACAGATCAGCTGCCTTGTTATCAACACACTACAAGGGAATTTTTTTTTTTTTAAGATTTTTATATATTTGACAGAGAGAGACACAGAGAGAGAGGGAACACAAGCAGAGGAGTGGGAGACGGAGAAGCAGGCTTCCTGCTGAGCAGGGAGCCTGATGCAGGGCTCAATCCCAGGACCCCGGGATCATGACCTGAGCCGAAGGCAAACGCCTAACAACTGAACCACCCAGGAGCCCCTGATTTCATGGAACTTTAAAAACAAAACAACTGACAACTATATGGTCAACTAATCTTTGAAAAAGCAGGAAAGGATATCAAATGGAGAAAAGACAGTCTCTTAAGCAAATGGGTGTTGGGAAAACCAGACATAAACAGGCAGAAGAATGAAACTGGACCACTTTCTTTCTTTCTTTTAAAGATTTTATTTGAGAGACATCCTGAGACAGAGTGAACACAAGCAAGGGTGGAAAGAGCAGAGGGAGAGGGAGAAGCAGACCAGGGAGCCTGATGCGAGTCTGGATCCCAGGACCCCAGGATCATGACCTGAGCCGAAGGCAGACACTTAAAGGACTGAGCCACCCAGACACCCCTCGACCACGTTGTAACACCACACACAAAAATAAATTCAAAATGGATGAAGGACCATCAAAATCCTAGAGGAGAACATAGGCATAAACCTCACCGACCTCAGCCACAGTAATATTGGGACTCCATTGAGATGAAAAGTTTCTGCACAGTGAAGGGAACAACAAAACTAAAAGGCAACCTAGAGAATGGGAGGAGGGATTTGCAAATGACACATATGATAAAGGATTAGTATACAAAATCTATAAAGAACGTAACCAAACTCAACAGCCAAAAAAACCAAAGAATCCACTTAAGAAATGGGCAGAAGACATGAATAAACACTTTTCCAAAGACATCCAGATGGCTACTGGACACATGAAAAGATGCTCCACATCACTCATCAGTAGGGAAATACAAATCAAAACCACGATGAGATACCACCTCACAACTGTCAGAATGGCTAAAATTAACAACAGAAGCAACAACAGGTGTTGGTGAGGATGTGAAGAAAGGGGAACCCTCTTGCCCTGTTGGTGGGAATGCAAACTGGTGCAGCCACTCTGGAGAAGAGTTTAGAGGTTCCTCAAAACGTTGAAAATAGAAATGACCTATGATCTAGCAACCGCACTACTAGGTATTTCCCCAAAGGACACAAGAATACAGATTTGAAGGCGGACATGCACCCCGATGCTTATAGCAGCATTATCGACAATGTCAAACTATGGAGAGAGCCCAAGTGTCCATCAACTGATGATGGGTATTAAGAGGATGTGGTGTGCGCGCACGTGTGCGCGCGCACACACACACACGCAGGAATATTATTTGGCCATCAAAAAGAATGCACTCTTCCACACGCAATGACGTGGACGGAGCTAGAGTGTATTCTGCTAAGTGATATAAGTCAGCCGGAGAAAGACAAATACCATATGATCTCATTTATATGTGGAATTTAAGAAAGAAAACAGACAAACATATGGAAGGGGGAAAAGAAAAAAAAGAAAAAAAGAGAGAGAAACAAGCCATAAGTGACTTTTTTTTTTTTTTTTAAAGAGTTTTTATTTACTCACTTGAGAGAGAGAGAGAGAGAGACCAAGAGAGCACAAGCAAGGGGAGAAGGAGAAGCAGACCCCCCCAACCCCGCTGCCGCTGAGCTGGGAGCCTGATATGGGGCTCGATCCCAGGACCCTGGGATCATGACCTGAGCTGTGGCAGAAGCCCAACCATCTGAGCTACCCAGGCGCCCCACCATAAGTGACTCTTAACGACAGAGAACAAACGGAGGAGACGAGTGGGGGATGAGCTAGATGGGTGATGGGTATTAAAGAGAGCAGCTGGAATGAGCACGCATGTTATATGTCAGTGACGTATCACTGATTTCTACTCCAGGAACTAACAGTGCACTATAGGTTAACAAAATTTACATAATAAAAAATTTTTTAAAATTCTTAAAAAATTCAACAAAAGAAATAACCCAATTGAAAAAAAAAACAAAAAACAAAACAAAAAAAACCCTGGGACATCTGGGTGGGTTGGTTGGTTAACTGTCTGCCTTTGGCTCAGGTCATGATCCCAGGGTCTGGGGATCGAGTCCCACATCAGGCTCTTCACTCTGCAGGGAGCCTGCTTCTCCCTCTGCCTCTCCACTCTACTCATTCTCTTAAATAAAATCTTTTTTTTTTTTTTAAGATTTTATTTATTTATTTGACAGAGATCTCAAGTAGATGGAGAGGCAGGCAGAGAGAGAGAGAGAGAGGAGGAAGCAGGCTCCTCACTGAGCAGGAAGCCTGGCGCAAGACTTGAATCCAGGATCTTGGGACCATTACCTGAGCCAAAGGCAGACGCTTAACCAACCGAGCCACTCAGGCGCCTCTGTATATAAGTTTTTTTAAAAAAGATTTCATGTCATCTCTTATGTATGGATGGATGGATGTCACCTCTACACAGAGGACGTCTACCTCCAACGTGGCTCAAATTCACAAGTTGAAGAGTCACAGGCTCTTCCAACTGAGCCATTCAGGTACCCTGCTATGTATGATTAAACAAACAGACAAAACCACCAAAAATACAAACAAACAAAAAAAACCCCATTGACAAAAAAAATAAATAAATAAATAAAAATACCACTAAGGAAACAAATCTAAATAATAAAAATTAAACAAGACTGGGCGCCTGGGTGGCTCAGTGGGTTAAGCCTCTGCCTTCGGCTCAGGTCATGATCTCAGGGTCCTGGGATCGAGTCCCACATCGGGCTCTCTGCTCAGCAGGGAGCCTGTTTCCCTCTCTCTCTCTCTCTGCCTGCCTCTCCATCTACTTGTGATCTCTCTCTGTCAAATAAATAAATAAAATCTTAAAAAAAAAAAATTAAACAAGACAAAACAAGCACCAACTGAAGAAACAATCACATGAATCCAGAATACAGGACATTCTACAATTTAACTGGCCCAGACTTTAAAAAAAAAAAAAAAAAAAGTGGTCAATTGTTCTAGATTGAGAGTTGGAAAATGTTCTCTGTAAAGTAATTGACAGTAAATATTTTTGGCTTTATACGCCATATGGTCCCTGTTTAAACTCTTTAAGTCTGCTGTTAAAGAGTTTTAAAGGGGCGCCTGGGTGGCTCAGTGGGTTAAAGCCTCTGCCTTCGGCTCAGGTCATGATCCCAGGGTCCTGGGATCTAGCCCCACATCGGGCTCTCTGCTTAGCGGGGAGCCTGCTTCCTCCTCTCTCTCTCTGCCTGCCTCTCTGCCTACTTGTGGTCTCTATCAAAAAAAAAAAAAAAAAAAAAAAAAAAAAAAAATCTTTAAAGAGTTGTAAAAACTCTACAAAAGCTGTCACAGATAATACATAAATGAGTAGGTGTGGAGTAAAACTTTATTTACAAAACCAGGCGGCAAGCTGTAGTGTGCCAGCTCCTAGACGAAGAGTCAGAACCAAATGCAGCTGATGGACTTGGATGCGTCCTTAAGCATCACGTCATCAGTGCGGCCCTTCCCCTGGAAGAAAAAGCAAAATATTAACAACTGAAGCTAGCTGAGTGTATTCACTACTGTCTGATTCGTTTTGTTTTTCTGTATACTTGGCGCTTTTCAGAATAAACATTTATCTGTGCACTGTTCTGTGTCATTAACTCTTTAATGCCTTTCCAATTTCACTTTTAAATATGATAATAAATATCTTATTTATTTAGCTACACACCAGCATGGAGCCCCACGCAGGACTCAAACTCACGACCCTGAGATCAAGCCCTGAGCTAAGATCAAGAGTCAAATGCTTAACCGCTGAGTCACTCCACACGGCCCATGAATATCCTCTGTACCAGAAATACTGGGTTCACATTATTTCTTCATGGTATAGTCTCATTATCAAGGAGAATGACTGGGCCCAAGAGAGAACACTGTAATGACTCCTGATACGTATTTCCAAACTGCTTCCTAAAAAGACTGCACCTTTTTGAAACACCCTTGTGAACGACTATATGGGTCTTTTTAAAAAAATCTGCAAAGGATTTTGTTGACTTTATATATGCTAAGAAAATGTGTAAGAAGATATAATAACAAAGGGTCAGTGGTTTTCCCTGGGTAATAGAATTATGAGTGCTTTTCATCTCTGAATTTATTTGGTACTATATCAGATTTTCCACAACATGCATACTATTTCTGTAATTTAAAAAACCAGTAATGGGGTGCCTGGGTGGCTCAGCGGGTTAAAGCCTCTGCCTTCGGCTCAGGTCATGATCCCAGGGTTCTGGGATCAAGCCCCGCATCGGGCTCTCTGCTCAGCAGGGAGCCTGCTTCCTCCTCTCTCTCTGCCTGCCTCTCTGCCTACTTGTGATCTCTGTCAAATAAATAAATAAAATATTAAAAAAAAAAAAAACAACCCAGTAACTTCACAAAAGGATAAATATGGTAGGATTCTGCTTACATGAAATACCTAGACTAATTAAATTCATAGAGACAGAAAGCAGAACAGAGGTAATTACCAGAGGCTGGGGGAAGTCAGAATGGGAAGTTATTGTTTAATGGGCAAAGATTTTCAGTTTAGGATGAAAAAGTTCTGGAAATGGAGAGTAGTAATGTCTGCACAACAATGTGAATAAACTTAATGCTGATGAATTGGAACATTTTTAAAAAAGATTTTACTTATTTATGTGACAAGGAGAGATCACAAGTAGGCAGAGAGGCAGGCATATGGGGTAGGAGGAAGCAGGCTCCCTGCTGAGCAAAGAGCCCGATGCAGGGCTCGATCCCAGGACCCTGGGATCATGATCTGAGCTGAAGGCAAAGGTTTTAATTCACTGAGCCACCAGGCACCCCTTTAAGATTTTATTTTTAAGTAATCTCTGTACTCAATGTGGGGCTCAAACTCACAACCCCGAGATCACTCCACCAACTGGAGTTGCACACTCCACCAACTAAACCAGCCAGGTGCCCTCGAATGTACATTTAAGAATGGTCTGGAGCGCCTGGGCGGCTCAGTCAGTTAAGCAGCCAACTGTTGGTTTCAGCTCGGGTCAGAGTCTCCAGGTGGGGAGACTGAGCCCTGCTCTGGGCTCTGTGCTCAGTGGAGAGTAGACTTCAGGACTCTCTCTCGCCCTCTGCCCCTCCCCCCAGGCTCTCCCTCTAAAATAAATAAACCTCAGAAAAAAATGTTTAAAGGGGGGCGCCTGGCTGGCTCAGGGGGCAGAGCATGAGACTCTTAACCTTGTGGTTGTAAATTTGAACCCCACACTGGGTATGGAGATTACTTAAAAATTAAAAAAGAAAAGAAAAAAAAAAGGGTTAAAATGCTACATTTTATATTGTGTATATTTTGCCAAATTAAAAAAAATTAAACAATAAAAGTTATATTACTTATACAAATTATGAATGTTTATAATAGTGACAAAGTATCTACAACTTAAACACCCACCAACATAATGGTTAAGTAAATTACCAGCTATCCCACAGTGAGACAGGAAGCACCAGTGAGGCTATCTGTGTGTTTGCTGCAAACAGGCCCATGATATGCCGAAAAAAATAAGGCTATCATATATTAAGCATGATCTCATTTTGATATTTTTAAAAAGAGAAAAAAATATATGAATAAATAGTAAATAGAGGGGCGCCTGGGTGGCTCAGTGGGTTGACTGCCTTCGGCTCGGGTCATGATCTCAGGGTCCTGGGACTGAGTCCCGCATCGGGCTCTCTGCTCGGCGGGGAGCCTATTTTCCCCTCTCTCTCTGCCTGCCTCTTTGCCTACTTGTGATCTCTTTCTCTGTCAAATAAATAGATTAAATTAAATTAAAAAATCTTTAAAAAAAAAAAAAAGTAAAGAGAGAAGCCTCTGAGATAAACCCTGACACATCACCAGTGGCCATGTCTCAGCGGCAGGACTATGAATGATGCTGTTCTTTTAACACTTTCTGGAAATGGGCAACTGTTACTTTCTTTTTTCCTTTTTTTCTTTTTTAAGGTTTTATTTATTTGACACAGAGAGAGAGAGATTGACAGTGAGAGAAGGAACACAAGCAGGGGAAGTGGGAGAGGCAGACAGACTCCCACAGAGCAGGAAGACTGATGCGGGGCTCCATCCCAGGACCCTGGCATTATGACGTGAGCCGAAGGCAGACGCTCAACTGAGGCACCCAGGCGCTCCCAAACTGATACTTTCATAATCAGAAAAGCAATAAAACTTTCTGAAAGAGAAAAAATGACCTGACATAAAGGACAGTTTCTGAAAGCACAGAGAGATGAGAGGAAAGAAGGCTTGTGCACAGCTTTCCAGATTCAAGTGGGCACACCCTGCTCAGAGCTGGCCGCCGGCAATTCGTGAGAGGAGCTCAGCTGCCAGACGGCGGCTCATTTCCTCGCCAGCACCCCGGGCCCATCTCAGGCCTTATCTTCACCTATCTATCCACAGACACTCCACGAGGCCGCCAAACACCTCTTACTTACAGGGCAACAGAGCGGAAGTGCCTGAGCGCACGAGGGCCTGGACAATCTAAAGTGGTTTCTGCTGAGAGGCGGCAGAGAGAACACTCTGGAGAGAAAACCAGCCAGCAGCTAGTTAGGCTCCGGCTTTTTCCTTCTGGGGAGGCGAGGCCTGCAGTCCACGGGCAAGCCATTCTTCACTCAAGGTGCCCAAATTAGTTCACGAAACTGCATACTCACAGCCGGGCACCCGGCACCGGGCAAGCCTGTGGCCTAGCCCCGCCTCCCGCCGTGAAGCGCAGAGCAGACACCACTTGCTTCTCACACACGTTCTTCCTCCACCAACAGACGCATGTCTGGCTGTTAGCAGGAGACGGGGACCCTACTGCAGCCTGCAGCGTCTCAGCCCCTGACCACACAGTGCCAACTTAAAAAGTATACTGTGAATGGCTGCCTCTTTTTGGCTGATGGCTTGGCAGGTGGTTCAAGGCCCACTGCTGGGCCTATGCTGGTTGGGCTTTGGTAGGGTCTAAATGAGATTCCCCTGGGGTGCCTGGGTGGCTCAGTCATTGAGTGTCTGCCTTCTGCTCAGGTCATGATCTCAAGGTCCTGGGATGGAGCATCGCAGCGGGCTCCCTGCGCCTGCTTCTCCCTCTCCCACTCCCCCTGCTTATGTTCCCTCTCTCACTGTGTCTCTCTCTGTCAAATAAATAAATAAATAAATAAATAAATAAATAAGGTTCCCAGGCACAAGTAAAGTTAAATAGGGACTAGGAACAGAAGGGACCCTGATTTACTTCACTGTTGAAAAGAAACCAAGGCAGCAGTGTGGTAAGACCTGGGTGTGACCTCTATCACTATATACTATACATGTGTATGTGTATATACATAGTTGACTACATAATAAAACCTTGGGTAAGTGATAATATCTTTCTGAGCATCAGTGTCTTCATTTAACTAACGGGAAAACAGTTAACAATTTAATAATAATAATAATGCGTAATTAAAGGGATGAATTTGACAGTTAAATGTGGTGGTACAGGGGGTGCCTGCCTGGCTCAGTCAGTTAAGCATCTGCCTTATCCTCAGGTCATGATCTTGGGGTCCTGGGATCAAGCCCCACGTCGGGCTGCCTGCTCAGTAGGGACAGTAGGGAGTCCGCTTGTCCTCTGCCTCTGCCTCTTCCCTCCTCATGCTCTCAAATAATAAAGAAAATCTTTTTTTTTTTTTTTAATTTTACCCATTTATTTGGCAGAGAGACAGCCAGAGAGGAATACAAGCAGAGGTGTGGGAGTGGGAGAGGGAGAAGCAGGCTTCCACCGAGCAGGGAGCCCAATGCGGGGCTCGATCCCAGGACCCTGAGACCAGGACCTGAGCTGAAGGCAGACACTTAATTGCCTGCGTCCCCCAGGCGTCCCCTTCTCCAAGCTTTAACTTAACGCTTCCTCACCTGTAAAATGGGTTGCTGTGAAGGAGACCACGTCCAGAAGAGAACCACCACAATGCCCAGGACTAACTGTTGCTCAAAAAACTCAGTCCAGCTGCCATCACTAGCGCCTCCAGCTGGAGGCCTTCCAGACCCTCCTCCCAAAGACACTGAAAGAATGAGAGTGACAGGATCCCAGAACTGCCTGGAAATGGGTTCCTGACACAGTCACCATCTGGACCTCTCCTATTAAATCCTAAACCCGCCGAGTAGGAGAGCAAAAGACTGGCTGCCTAGGGCGAAGGCATCCCAGGATCCAAGGGCGTGGATGCCGGGAGCATGGATGCGCTTGCCGCTCATGGCAGAAACTGGTTAAGTGATCATGGAGGCCAATGGGGTCATATCTACCAACTGATAAAACCACAATCTTCTGACCCAGCCACTCCCTTTCCAGAGACGGATCCTGCAGCTGTACCTGCACACCTACAAAATGATACGCACAAGGCCCCGCACTATGGGGTCACAGAAGCCTGGCCACCACGGGACAGGTTCAATAAACCGCGGTGCTCCCGTGCTGAAACACCACAGAGCAGCAGGCACAGAGGAGGAATCTAGGTACTGATCCGGAAGCCGTCCTCAAAGATAATGCAAAGTGAAAAGAGAAAGGCAGAGAGGAGTGTACGTGGATTTCCCATTATCCTGAACTTTCAGGCATGTGAATATAAATGATCGATGACAGAAGATAACCTCTCCTCCGGTTTCACATATGGTGCTCTACCAGAGATCAACGCGGGGAGGCAGAATGCGGCGAAGCAGGCTCTCCTCGGGACTTTCGTTCTTAATAAGGGATCTGGCAAATTAAGGCAAACGCTGAAAACAGACATTTATCGACCCGGGCTAACCTGTGATAAACACCGAAACTAACCTGACGAAGTCCTCGGGAAGCAGGTCAGGACTAACACCCAGGGAGTCAAGCACGTCGTTGCGAATCTGGAGCAGCAACTCCGAATCTTCCCCAAAGGTAGCAGAACTAGGATCTCTCCCTTTATCTGTGCGGAACTTCAGGAGCACTAAGAAAGGCAAAGGAGGCAGGTTAAAAACCAAGTCTTTCTTTCTTTCTTTTTTTTTTTTTAAAGATTCTGTTTATTTGAGAGACAGAAAGAGAACAAGAGCAAGCGGGCGGGGGGGGGGAGAGCAGAGGGAGAGAGATGCAGGCTCCATGCCAAGTGTAGAGCCCAACGTGGGGCCCGATCCCCTGACCCTGAACTCATGACCCAAGCTGAAATCAAAGAGTCTGACACTCAGCCAACCAAGCCACCCACGCGCCCCAAAACCAAGTCTTCTCATTAACAAATGCTTACGGATATTGAGAACGTAAACACAGAAAGTGGTGCATTAATTAAAATGAGGGCCAACTGAAAGATAATCTTTCATTTATTCACAAACACAGAGCAACAATCAAAAATTACAAAACTGGGGCGCCTGGGTGGCTCAGTGGTTAAAGCCTCTGCCTTCGGCTCAGGTCATGATCCCAGGGTCCTGGGATGGAGCCTCACATCAGGCTCTCTGCTCGGCAGGGAGCCTGCCTCCTCCTCCTCTCTCTCTCTGCCTGCCTCTCTGCCTACTTGTGATCTGTCTGTCAAATAAATAAAAATCTTTATTAAAAAAAAAATTACAAAACTAACTAGAATTACTGTGACAAGTGCCACAATAGTGTAACAAAAGGATCTGATGTCCTCGGTGGGGTAGCGTCAGGCAAGAACTCCCAGAGGAAGTAGTAACTGGGTCGAGTATGTGTTAATATGGGGGCAGGGAAGTAGGAGAGACGCCTCAAGCAGAGGGAAAAGACCCAATTATGACCCACAAGACAGGTCAGGATCAGGAGGCATGCGTTCTAGGCATCAGTTCAAAGGGTTGCTTCAGCCAGAAGGTCAGCCAAATGCTCAGACTCATCAGACAGGCAGGTCATTACAAACAAAACCTCCCTTGGTACAATAATTATGTCAACCTCTAAAAACGAATGTTTAATTTTGCTTGTGAACCAGAGGAAAGGTTCAGATGATGGCAGCAAATCAGAGCTACTGTGTAATGAGAGCCTAACAGGGTTTGAATTTTTAACCCCAACAAAAAGACACAGGCAGGAGCCCAAGACTGATTAAAATACCAGCACCTTCTACTGCCACCACACCTTGTCCAAGATGTTCACTGCATGCTGGGGGCATGGTGTCCTTATTCCCTGCAAGCTCCCCAAGGTGGCACACAGCCGGCCTGGAGCCCCATCTCTAGGACAATGCCCCACCCCCCATGACACTGCCGCTTGGAGTGCGGGTGGACAGAGATGGGGCCTAGTGTTCTGGGACAGCAGATCAGGCCCCGAAGGGGCTTCCCAGTTTAAGAAGTGCTTCTTTTCAAGTCTTATCGAGAACTGCTGACTGGAAAAGTGAATTTGTTCAACAAATTATACTCTCTATCCGTACAAGGGGCTCTTCCCTAAAAATTAAGGTGGACTGGAAAATGATCTAACTGCTTCGAGCCTCTTTAAAAATTAAAGGATTTGGAAGCCACCTTGGACTAAGGAATCCATCCTTCTCCTTGTTTTCTTTTTCTTCTTTAAGATTTCATTTATTTATTTGACAGAGACACAGCGAGAGAGGGAACACAGGCAGAGGGAGTGGGAGAGGGAGAAGCAGGCTTCCTGCTGAGCAGGGAGCCCGATGCGAGGCTCGATCCCAGGACTCTGGGATCACGACCTGAGCCAAAGGCAGACGCTTAATGACTGAGTCCCCCAGGTGCCCCAATTTTCCTCTTCTTCAGAACACAGCTCCAGGGCACACGGGTGGCTCAGTCAGTTGAGTGTCCAACTCTTGATTTCAACTCGGGTCATGGGATCGAGACCATGTGGGGCTCTGCACTCAGTGTGGAGGCTGTCTGTCCCTCTCCCTCTGTTCCTCCCCATTCCCCGTGCTCTCTCTCTCAAATAACCACAATCTTTAAAAAAAGAAAGAAAGAAAAAAAAAAGACACAGCTCCTAGAATCTTCAAAGCTACTGAACCACTTGGCAGCCAACTCAGAGCTGATGACCATTTGGATGCTGGCTAAGACCAAACCGCTGTCACCTAAGCCTCACTTCTAATTCAGCAGACGTGTTGCTGGGATTCCAATCTGGAGGAAATAAATGCGATCGAGTAATAAGCATTTGGGGGCAGGGCAGAGAAAAAGACTTTAGACCAGGACTCTTTTTCAACAATGTTCTGTGAAGACAAAGGAATGTGGAAATCTGCTGGTCAGGCCCAAAAGAGAAGATACTCCAGGCGGACTGCATCGAATGTCTTCGCTATTCCTGTCAATCACTCCCGAGAATACACAAGGACAGACCCAGAATGAGTATCAGTGTCTCCCGAGCAATGACAGAGGCAATGCCAAGGGCAAGCTACTCGCACTGCACACCCCAAGGCCCGGTGGCAACTGTGTGGGAACTGCGCGAGGCCACCTCCTATGTGATCCTCTCCTTTCTGTGTCACTGCAACAGAAGCACCAACTGTCACGAGGGATGGAGGGGAGGGGATCATTTCTTCAGCTCCGCCACAAAGCTTTTCATCTTTTGGTTAAAAAATACAGCTCTTGGAACAAAGCTCAAACCATTATAATAATCGGAAAACAAACAGTGCCTACGATGTGCCAGGCACTACTCTAATGGGCATTAACGCTCGTCCTCAATGGCCCGGTGAGGTAGGTATTACGCTCCCTGCTGCACTGATGAAGAAACTGAAGCTCAAAGAGATGCAGTGGCTTGGTCAACGTGACTGTGGTCAACGTGACTGTCAGTAATCAGCAGTGGGGCAGAAATGCCAACTCAGATCTGGCCTCAGAATCCGTGTTTCTTAATCCTAATCGAATCCAGGAGAAATGTTAGGACAATCAGGAACGCAGGCCCAAGGATTCTAAGTGGTCTGGCTCCCTGCCCCCGACCTCAGGAGGACTCCTATTCAACCACATTTTTGTGAGATGCATTTTCCAGATGGGCCCTGCCCTCTCCCAACTGGTCCATTAATTTTAAGTTGCTAGTTCAGTGGGGTGAGAAGTGGAGGCAGAGGCCATACAAAACCTTGCCCATCAATCTTCAGAGTGGAAGAGCAGCTCTACCCCACAAAGAAAGAAGACGGCACGAAGAGGAGGAGAGCAAAGGCGGGCAGCAGCTGGCCCTGCTGTTGCTCTGGGCCCCTTGCCTGGTCCTGGTGCAGGCCGCCTGGCTGAGGGCCAGCAGGCTGGCACCGTCCAGATACCTCGCTGACCACATCTGAAGTCCTCTCAGGGCCTCCGGGAAGGGGGCCAGTCAGTCCGGCCACTTACTTGCAGCAAAGCAAACAGAAGCTGTATTTTTCACTCTTTTTCAAATGTCAGCACTCCAGTCAGCGGGGGGGTGGGGGGGGACAGGGAGAAGCCCACGTCCCGGACAGGCAGCAGCCCCAGAACTGACCCTATCCCCTAGCAAGCTCTTGCTTATTAAATTCTCCTCTTTGTTCTGCTTTTTACCCCTCCCAAACAGCCAGCCACACACACACACACACACACACACACACACACACACACACACCACTGTTGACTCTGCACTCCTGAAGTGCCCCTCCTCACCCCTTTCCAGATTATAAAACTGTTCTATTAAGATCAAATATTGTCAGGGATGGAGAGCTGCTCTGCCAAAAGATGACTCATCGCATCATATCAAAACACTGCACAAAATTAGAGTTCCAAACTTGATTAACTTCATCTGAACCTTTTAATTAACTCAGGTTGTTAAAGTCTGAGGGAATGACATTCATCGCTACAGATGATAGGCTAGTGTCTCTGCCCAAGTTCAGGACTTGCCCGTGTAATGGAAAAAGGCAAACTTCAAAAAGGAGAAACCAAGCACCTTTTCATTTGTTAGAAGAAAAAACTATGTACATGTGAATATACTACCATTTTGATAAAAAGAAATTAACATTCAAATTCAAATTTAAACTGAATCAGAGTATCAGATTTGTGTTGTAACAGAAATCTGGAAAGCAGTACTATTAATCACTGTATTTCTTTCTACAAATTTCTACTACATTTAAACAGAATTATATTTAGCATGATTAATAAGCCCCCCCAATAGCACATTTATAGGGGCGAAAATGAAGTTAATGTTCCAAATTAGCCCTAAATCAATTGCTGTCCCCCAAAATAGCTCAAGTGACGGGGTAGAAAACCAAATCTACACCACAACCTCCTATGCCTGACATCTAAAAGCTTCTCTGTACCTGACACCCCTGCTCCAATCTCTCTGGTGCTCTCCAGCCTCCCACAGACCCGTCCCCCCCAAGCTGCCTCACTCAGTGGAGACTCATTATCTCTGAGAATGGCCTGAAAATCGGCTGGACTCCTGGCTCACATATAAAAAAGAAAGGAAAGGGAGAGAAGAGAAAAAGGAAGGAAGGAAGGAAGGAAAAGGAAAGGAAGAAAGAAGAGAGAAAGGGAGAAATGGAGAAAGGAAGAAAGGGAGAGAGAGAGAAAAAGAAAAAAAGAAAAGTCATCCTCCTACCATACAGCCCTCCCCTTTTTTTTTAAAGATTGTGTTTATCTTCTTATTTACTGAGAAAGTGACAGAGCACGAGTGCTCGAGCAGATGGAGGGGCAGAGGGAGAGTCTTAAACAGACTCTGCACTGAGCAGGGCTCGATCTCACAACCCTGAGATCATGACCTGAGCCAAAATTAAGTCAGATCCTAAACACGACCAAGCCACCCAGGCACCCCCACTCCCCACAGCCTGTCTTTTAAGCCAAAACATGAGGTCTCAAGTTTGATCAACTGCTCTTCCCAATAAATACATACCAAGGATGGTAATAACTAGAACTATTGTGATGATTTCACAGTGCATACAAATACCAAATCATCATGTTGTAACCTGAAATACAGTGTTATAGATCAAGTACATCTTGATAACAACAAATACATAAGTAAATAATGAGCACCAATTGTGCCAGGCCCTGAGCTGCACAGGGGGAAAGCAAAACGCATCCTCTGCTCTCTCAGAGCATTCAGGGAAGGTGACAAAACCACATAGAGAGTAACAAAAGCTGGGAATCAGCAAAGGCACTCTGAGAGCATCACTGGATGGAACGGGGTGGTCTCACTGGGTGGAACCAGCTCGTCCCCACTGGCCACCAGGCCTGAACACTGACCCTGGGCACACTCTCACCCCGGCACATCCACATGCTGCTCCTCAGAGCCAAGGGGGTTTTGGAATTGGCAGGCAGCAGCAGTAGGGACCACAGCGCTGGAGCCAGACTGCCTGGGCTGGATCCCAATTTTCCCACTTACTGTGACTGGGCACGTGACAACATCCTTGAGCTACCTCTGTAAAATGGGAATCATAAGAGCACTTCCCTTACAGGTTTTAAGGACTCAGTGAAGTAAGCAGTCTCCGTAAAGCAGCAGGGACAGTGCCGGGTGCAGCGAGAGCACGGCCTAAATGACAGCGCTCCAGGACCCCTGCTCCTCCACAATCGCTGTAAGCCCAGCTTGCACGCCCTCAGAGAAGCGGGACAGACTTTGTGCCGAAATTCCCCACTTGACTCCACCACCCTCACTAACTCAGCTGTGCGCTCTGAGGACTACAGGGACTCGGCTCTGAGCAATACTGGTCCGCGGCACATCCCCTGCCCGCTTTCCTCCAATGCCTGGATCTCAGGATGTGATTTTACAGTCATTTGTGTAAATTCACTTGTACAAAGACCGAATTTGTCTCCTCAGCTGGATTTTTGTGCTCGTGGGACAGACACCGTATCCTCTTTGTTCACTATTCTCTACTTAATGCCCAGCACAGGGCGTGCCCTATAGTGGGCACTCAGAAAATCTCCACTCCGTGGGAAGCTGCAATGTTTGGCAAAGGATGCGAAGCGGTCACACATGAGTGGGGAGGAGGACTCCCAACAACTACACAGGATCCTCACCCTTCCTAAACAGGCCTGCTCTTCTATTAAGAGAATCGAATAGAGTTTTCAACATACCCAAGATGGATCTGTTCCTTACAAACACGGCAGATCTGGAAAGTCCAGCAAGAAACAAAAAACCATACACAATGCACCACATGTCTCCTCACGAGGGAAAGGAGATGAAATCTGGCTTTCAAGGCCTATCTGAGGGCTAAAGGTGCAGAAAAGCCAGCCCGCAGGCATGAAGCTCAAAGAAGGGACAGAGCTGGGTTGGGGAAGCCAGTGATGTTTTAGGGGAAGTCACTGTGAGTTAGACTCTCGCAGCCTCCTGCCTTTTGAGGTGCCTGGTCATCTGCTCAGCTCAGTTCCACATTACCTGCCCCTTCTCATACCTCACTCTTTAACCACAGAAACTTACAAGTAGGTGTGTGCATGTATTCGCTCATTCATTCATTCATTCACTCATTTTTCCATCCACAAACACTTCCTGAGCACCCGCACTCCACCCCCACCCCCTGTGCTGAGTTGTGCTGGGGACCCAGAAGTGACCCAGACAGTCCCAGGTCCAGCCATCCACAGAGGTCACACTCGTAAGTCTTGTCACCGTGGCCGCACACTACTTTGATCTCACTCTCCAGAGAGCCTCACCACTACAGTGGCCTCCCCAAGGACTGGCTCTGAAATGCCCCCTCTCAGCTCCAAGCCCTGGCCACCCTTTCACCTCTCCAGTGAAACCTGTGTGGGACCTCATCACAAAATAGCTCAAAACAGAAGAAAGCCATCTCATGTTATTTACATCTCACTCTCTTCTGAAAAGAATGTGAAGCAGCCGCATGGAAGTTACGGACGGGGGGCGAGGGGGGAGTGCTATTTCTCAGAAGTGACCTGAAAACAAGATGCCGGGTTTTGCCTACCAAATTAAAGGCCAAGATTACTCACCTAAGCAAGAAGGCAGAGGGAACTGCTCTGTCACAGAGCTCTGGTGGGAGGGCAAATGCTCAGTAAACCGTAAGAAAATGTGGTACAGAGGATCTTTACAAAGGTTCATGCCCCTTGGCCAGTGACTGAATTATATATGGTCCCTGCTGTGTTCTTTATATCACAGAAAATCTGGAAATAATCTCACATCAGATAGTAGGATGGTTACATAAAACATATTGACAGGTTGGAATATTATTCATCTGTTAAAATTATATTTAAGCAGGTTTTAGTCAGGGGCACCTGGGTGGTTTCTGCTCAGGCCACCATCTCCTGATTTGTGGGATCAAGCCTCCTCTCAGCCTCCTCACTTGGCAGGGAGTCTGCTTGAAAGAGTCTTTCCCTCTGCCCCTCCCTTCCACCCCCTCTCTCTAAAGATAAAGAAATCTTAAAAAAAATTTTTTAGGGGTGCCTGGGTGGCTCAGTGGGTTAAAGCCTCTGCCTTTGGCTCAGGTCATGATCCCAGGGTCCTGGGATCAAGGCCCGCATCGGGCTCTCTGCTTGGCAGGGAGCCTGCTTCCCTTCCTCTCTCTGCCTGCCTCTCTGCCTGCTTGTGATCTCTGTCTGTCAAATAAGTAAATAAAATCTTTAAAAAAAAAAATTTTTTTTTAAAGCATGTTCTGGTACTATGTTTTTGGCAACATTTATGTTAAAAACAAAAAATTCTACAAGGGCACCTGGCTGGCTCAGTCAGTAAAGTGTGTGACTCTTGATCTGGGGGTTGTGAGTTCGAGCCCCACACTGGGTGTGGAGCTTAAATAAAACCTTAAAAGAAGAAGTCCTATAATATCCTGTATTTGGAATGCACTCCATTATGTAAAAATAAAGCCGAATGATGTAATATGGTACAACTGTTCCCACCCCATTCTAGAGGTTGGAAACTGAGGCTGAGGACAGAGAGGCTCAGGGTCACAAGGGACACTCAAAGGTTACCACACTCATAACCTCAATGCTAAACCACCTCCCTAGCAGTAGAGACAAGAGAGGAGACACCCTAGTTCACAAAATAAAAATGGCTTCAGATGGATCTGGCTTCCCACCCCAGAGCTCACTAGTTTAGAATAATGCCAACTACTTGGTCAGACTCTTGTCTGGCCAAATACCTATTCTCTTCTAGAAAATGTGAAAATGATCCCTGAGCTTGACTCTTACCTTTGAAGTAGAACACTCTGACTAGTATGCAAAGACTGTAACTTGCAAAAAGAAAAGGACAAAGCAATTGTGAAACGCAGAGACAATCACGCAGAGGGCAAGCGATCCACAGCCCCCCCCCCCCCCCCGGGCCCCTTCTCTACCAGCTCGGCCGACCGCGCCCTCGACTCACAGAGCCGTTCTGACAGAGCCCTCTGCATTCACACCCTGCCTGGTCACAAGCAGCAGGGAGACAGGGGCTTTTCTCTAACCCAGCACTTGAGTGGCACATGACCTTGACTCTGGGCATCTGCTGCTCTCTGCCAACCGCTCTCACCGAGTGAAGATGGCACAGGACATTCCCGTGACTGTTGTCTGACAGTCAGAGAAAAGATGGGAGGCGTTGAACAAGGACTGCAGCTGGGCTGGGGGCCCGAGAGCAGCTCCAAACACAGGCTAATGCCGGGGTTGGGGGGAGACGGAGGGCTGCAAAGCAAACGAGCAGGCAGGTCTCGCTGACAATGCAGCCCATTATTACAATGTGCTCTCGGGGGCGTCAGGTTCCCATCTGCCAGACTGGAATAAGGAAATGTCCCAGGGCTCTTGTGAAGTTCAGAATTATTAAAATGGACATAATGCCGTTACTGGTAATGCTAATATAGTCGACCCTTGAACAACACAGGAGTTTAGGGGCACTGACCCCTCACCCCAACTGTGAACTCGAAAATCCACATATAATTTTGGTTCTCCAAAAACGTCACTACTAAGAGCCTACTGCTGACCGGAAGCCTTAGTAGTAAGAGAAACAGTTGATTAACAAATACTCATGTTATATCTGTTACATACTGTATTCCTACAATAAACTAGAGAAAAGGAAATATTAAGAAAATCACAGGGAAGAGAAAATACACTTTACAGTACTGTACTGTATTTATAAAAATAAAAAATTCATGTGCGTGGACCTGCACATTTCCAATCCGTGTTGTTCAAGGCTCAGCTGTCATTAAAACCTGACTGTGTTGGGCAACATTTAGACACTTACTAGGTTTGGTGACCCTGGACGAATGACTTGGCCTGCCCAACAGTCAGTATCCTCCCAGGACAATGGGCAATCATAGTAAGATCCGCTCTCTGAGGGAGTTATGAAGATAAATGGGATTGTGACACATGTAAAGCCCTTAATCGACAATTATGAACGTACAACATGGGCCGGGCCTTCGTTTGATCCCTGTGGCCCGTGAGGCAGACTCAGGGTTATGCCCACTTGTCACACCAAAGAGCAGAGCAGGTGCCTCACCAGGACGGGTTTTCTCACCAGGCTATGCGCTGACAGCCGAGAGGCACTAGACCGCACTTACGGGTCACCTCTGCCCTTCCCCTCACCTCTCTTCTCTCACATGGCACTACCTTCCTTTCTGAATGGCTGTGGTCTGTGTTCTCTACCACTGATAAGGCAGTGGCACCAAAAAACCCAAAGAGAACAACAACCACCAAAAAAACCACTGCTTTTCTTTTTTCTTTCGCCCTTCCTACAAATTATTTTTAAACATCTGTGGTCATGACAGCAGCAAATCAACAAGTACTCGACTGCCACCCCCTTATCAGAACCCACTTCCCTGTGGCCGTCTCCTCCTCAGTGGTCCTTGTCACTGCTGGACACCAAAACACCCGGTGGGGAATGCCAGACCCCAATGGGAACGGCTGCCCTTGACCCGGTGTGCAAAGGTCTCAAGTTCTAAAATAAGAAGTTCCTTCTGAATAGAAGTAATCACCAAATCAAGCTGAGGCCTGGAGACAAAGACAATTACAAATCATCACAGCAGGGACATAAGTAAGGAGTGTGGTGAGGGCAGGGAGAACTGAAGCGGGAGGCATGAAGTAAGTTTTCTAGTCTACAACAGGAAAAAAATTATTACAAAGCATCCACCATCAAGACACCTTGCGAAAGATTCCACACAGAGAGGAGGACAAATGGGGTATAAAATACCAGAAAGTTCTAGGGGCGCCTGGCTGGCTCATTTAAGAGCATGCGACTCTTTCAATCTCAGGATCGCAGGTTTGAGCCCCAGGCTGAGTGCAGAGGTTACTAAAAAATTAAATAAACCTTTAAAAAAGAAAGTTCTAGGGGGCGCCTGGGTGGCTCAGTAGGTTAAAGCCTCTGCCTTTGGCTCGGGTCGTGATCCCGGAGTCCTGGGATCAAGCCCCACATCGGGCTCTCTGCTTGGCGGGGAGCCTGCTTCCTCCTCTCTCTCTGTCTGCCTCTACTTTTGATCTCTGTCAAATAAATAAATAAAAATATTTAAAAATAAAAAAAATAAAAATAAAAAGTTCTAGATGAAAACACAAGTGATGGCAGTTTCCTCTGAAGTTACCCGTATATTTTATAAATCTGTCTCACTTTTACAATTTAAAAAAGGAGAAACAGAACTACTTTGAAGGCTCTTGTATATATGATCATCGCGAGGACAAAGTTCTCAAAATCTTCTCCATCTCTACAGAGGACACGAAGTAAAGGGATTTGCTTAAGGTCAAGAAATACATAGCACAGCTGGGACCTAAACTTCTTTCCAGATCCAAATCTAGAGACTTCAAGGCATAGGTGACTGAGAAGATTTCTACTGACAGGAGAAAGAAAACGTGAACCCCAAACTTGTCTGGCTAGATTTACGAACCAAGAACAATTAGTCACCTTAGAAAAGAGCCCAGGGGCGCCTGGGTGGCTCAGTGGGTTAAAGCCTCTGCCTTCGGCTCAGGTCATGATCCCAGCATCCTGGGATCGAGCTGGGCATTGGGCTCTCTGCTCTGCGGAGAGCCTGCTTCCTCCTCTCTCTGCCTGCCTCCCTGCCTGCTTGTGATCTCTGTCAAATAAGTAAATAAAATCTTTAAAAAAAAGAAGAAAGGAAGGAAGGAAGGGAGGAAGGGAGGAAGAAAGAAAGAAAAGAACCTAGGGGGCTCCTGGGTGGCTCAGTGGGTTAGGCCTCTGCCTTCGGCTCAGGTCGTGATCTCAGGGTCCTGGGATCGAGCCCCATTTTGGGCTCTCTGCTCGGTGGGGAGCCTGCTTGCCCCTCTCTCTCTGCCTGCCTCTCTGCCTGCTTGTGATCTCTGTCAAATAAATAAATTAAATCTTTTTTTTAAGATTCTTTATTTTTTTAAAGATTATTTATTTATTTATTTATTTGACAGATCACAAGCAGGCAGAGAGGCAGGCAGAGAAAGAGGGGCAAGCAGGCTCCCTGCTGAGCAGAGCCCGATGTAGGGCCCGATCCCAGGACTCTGGGATCATGACCTGAGCCAAAGGCAGAGGCTTTAACCCCCTGAGGCACCCAGGCACCCCAATAAATTAAATCTTTAAAAAAAAAAGATTTTATTTATTTGGCAGAGAGAGACACAGCGAGAGAGGGAATAGAAGCAGGGGGAGCGAGAGAGGGAGAAGCAGGCTTCCCACTGAGCAAGGAGCTCAACCGATCCCCGGACCGAGATCATGACCTGAGTTGAAAGCAGACACTTAACAGCTGAGCCACCCAGGAGCCCCTAAATAAATAATGTATTTTTTTAAGATTTTATTTATTTATTTGATAGAGATCACAAGTATGCAGAGGCAGGCAATGAGAGAGGAAGGGAAGTAGAGAGCAGAGAGCCCAAAACGAGGCTCGATCCCAGGACTCCAAGATCATGACCTGAGCCAAAGGCAGAGGCCCAACCCACTGAGCCACCCCGGCGCCCCACAAAAATCTTTTTTTTTTTTTTTAATTTATGAGAGAGAGAGCATGAGCTGGGGGGCAGGCAGAGGGAGAAGCAGACTCCCTGCTGAGCAGAGCCCAGTGTGGATGCGGGGCTCCATCCCAGGATGCTGGGATTGTGATCTGAGCCGAAGTCAGATGCTTAACCAACTGAGCCACCCACTCACCCCAGAATTTTGCTAATTCTTAACCTGTGGCTTCATTAGTTTATTTTAGGCTCCTGTAAAGCTGCCTAGATGGTGCTAATTTACCTGATTCCTTTTCCCCACTGTGCCATTAAGACTGGCAGGACCTGTAAGTCTTAGACTTGGCTGCGGGACTGTGCTGTAAGCATATAGAGGATGGAGAAGTAGTTCCACTCCTTTAAGCCCCCTGGGTCCAGGGAGCAAGGGCATGTTAACAACCAGCAACTCCTGTCTCTGCTAGGACCTGGTGAGGCCAGGGCCCTTCACTGGGGGATTAGGCTCTTTTCTCTTCTTTCTTTCTTTTTTTTTTTTTTTTTAAGATTTTATTTGTTTATTTGATAGAGAGAGAGAGATCACAAGTAGGCAGAGCAGCAGGCAGAGATAGAGGGGGAAGCAGGCTCCCCACTAAGCAGAGAGCCCAATGCGTGGTTTGATCCCAGGACCCTGGGATCATGACCTGAGCCAAAGGCAGAGGCTTTAATCCACTGAGCCACCCAAGCACCCCTAAATAAAATCTTAAAAAAAATTTAAAAAGGGATGCCTGGTTGGCTCAGTCGTTAAGTATCTGCCTTCAACTCAGGTTATGATCCCAGGGGTCCGGGATCGAGTCCCGCATAAGCCTCTCTGCTTGGTAGGGAGCCTGCTTCTCCTTCTCCCTCTGCCTGCCACTCACCCTGCTTGTGCTCTCTCACTCTCTCTCTGACAAATTAAATAAATAAAATCCTAAGAAAGGGAAGGAAGGAAGGGAGGAAGGAAGGGAGGGAGGGAGGGAAGGAAGGAAGGAAAAAATAAATTAGCAAAACTCCTCAAATGTGGCACAGGTGGCCTCAGCAATCAATCGACCCACACTGACCAAGCCCCTGTTCTGCATCAGGCCACTGTTGGACAGTCAAGAGACGAGGGGGCCCAGAAGACAGTCCTCAAGTCAGCTCTGTTGTCTGGGCGGTGGCATGGGGATTACAAAGGAAGGAAACCCAACTCAGATAAGGGGGGTTAGGGTCCTGGACGTAGCACTGGAGCTGAGCAATGGCGGTTAAATGGGAAGGGCTGAAGTAGGATATTCCAGGTAGAAAAAATGGAAATGTGTATAGAAATGGGGAGGGTTAAGGCACCTGGGTGGCTCAGTCATTGGGCAACCCCTTCGGCTCGGGTCGTGATGCCAGGGTCCTGGGATCAAGCCCCGCATCGGGCTACCTGCTCAGCGAGAGGCCTGCTTCTCCCTCTCCTACCACCCATGCTTGTGTTCCCTTTCTCACTATGTCTCTCTCTGTCAAATAAATAAAATCTTAAAAAAAAAAGAAAGAAAGAAAGAAAGAAAGAAAGAAACAAAGAAAGAAAGAAAGAAAGAAAGAAAGAAAGAAAAGAGAAGGATGACGCTATGGGGTGACAGCAAGTAGTTCAGTAGAAGTGTAGGGTTCAAGGATGGCAGAGGGAATAGAAAGGAGAAAAGAGGTCAGCGGGTCACAGGTCTAGAATGCCAAGCCACAAAGTTTAAATTATATCTTGATGGCAAAAAAGATTCACAGAAGGGTTTCAGTTTTTAGACAGATTAGTCTGGTCACTGAAAATGGATTAGAAGGAGGAGCTCTGAAGGCAGAGGCTGGTAAAGGGGCCATAGCACTGATGAAGGCTGCGAGAGAGGAAGATCAGGAGGGGTCCAGCTAAACTCGGGTCCCAGAGAACACCATGCAGAGGGCGGGGCTGGGACATTAGGTGAAAGGAGCTGCCAATCAACCATGTGAACTTCAGGAATGCTCCACAGAAGAGAAAATGGCAAACAGGCTGGAACAAAGCTAACAGCTAAATTTGGAGCACTGGCTTCGAACAGATTCATCTGGCTCTAGGTGTACACAGACAGTGCACTAGAGCACCTCATCTTTAATCCACCCTACAACAAATAAGGCTCAGCAGGGGGAAGTGACTTACAAGAGGCCACCACTACATCTATGCCCGTTGCCCCCCCCCCACCCAGTACCTGCCTCCAAGCCACCACTTGTATTTTTATTAAGTTCCTACCCAGCTCCAGACAGAAGGTGAGTGGAACTTGTTTACATGCAAATACACCCCCTACAGTCTGCCTCCCACTACTGCACGACAGAGGAAATTCTTTTTTGCAGAGCAAAGCCCCATAGTGGAGGCCATCATCATCTCCTACCTGATTCATCAAGGCTTTGCTGTTCTGGTGATGTGCCGTGCATTGCCCACAGCAAGGGTCCCTAGGCACCCTTGAAAATCTAGGGAACCTCTACAGCTCTTTTGCAGAGGAACTGTACCTACAGAATACCAGCTTCAGACCCCCCCACCACCCGAAGAGATGATAAGGATGTGCTATTAAAATACGCCCTTCTATGGACCCTGCAGATGTCATCAGTAAGCCCTTTGCAAGTATTACTTATCAGCTACCAAATCAGCATTTTTCTAGGAATTGAGAAATGGTGTGCTTGGAGATTGTTTTTGCTCGTTTTTAACTTTTTAAAAAATATTTAATTTATTTATTTGACAGACCAAGCGAGCACAAGTGGAGGTAGCGGCAAAGGGAGAAAGGGAGAGAAAGAAAGAGAGAGGGAGGGAGAAGCAGACACCCTGCCAAGCAGGGAGCCCGACGCAGGGCTGGATAACAGGACCCGGAGATGATTTGAGCCAAAGTCAGACGCTCAACCAACCAACTGAGCCACCCAGGCGCCCTTATTTTTAACTTCTGAAATAATTTTAGACATACAGGAAAAACTGTACACAGAATTCCTGTGTAACTTCATCCAGATTTCCCAAAAGTTAACATTCTACCACATTTATCGTTATTTCTATCTGTACATACTCATTTCTTCCTGAACATCCAGCATTTGCCCCCAAATACCTCAGAGTGTATTTCCTAAAAACAAGACCATTCTCTTATGTAACCATGAAACAATTACACAACCCACGAAATTAACATTGATAGAGTATTTCTAACCTACAGACCTTTTTCAAATTTCATCAACTGTCCCACTAATGTCCTCAAGAGCCAACGAAAGAAAAACCTTCCCCTACTCTTGGGTTCAATCCAGAATTCTCCATTCCACTTAGTTTTCGCGTCTCTTTATTCTCCTTTAATCTGGAACAAGTTCCTCAGTTCTTCGTGATACTTTGAAGAGTACAAACCATTTGCTTCACAGAATATTCTTCTATTCAAGCTGGTCTGATGCTTCCCCGTAACCAGACCCACACTACGCTCCGGACAGGGAATCCGGCGCGGTGGCGTGTCATCCCCAGCGCGCCCTCTCGGGATGCATGAGCTCCTTCTGTCCCGTTCCTGGAATATCAACTTTTATCTCTCGGTTGAGGGACAATCCACCAGGGTTCTCTAAAGTCTCTCTGTAATTAGTTAAAAAGTAGCTTGGGAAGATATTATCTCTTCTACTCACAACAAACCTTCCTGTTCGTTTTAGCATCCAGCAAGGATTCTCGACTGAAACAATTTTTACTGCCATGGTGATGGTCACATACAGATTTTTTTAATCTTCACCGCTCCTACTCTATTCTTCTACTGAAAAAACAAAAACAGGGCGTGCCTGGGTGGCTCAGGCAGTTAAGCATCCGCCTTTGGCTCAGGTCATGATCCTGGGGTCCTGGGATCAAGTACTGTGTCGGGCTCCCTGCTCAGCGGGAAGTCTGCTTCTCCCTCTCCCACTCCCCCTGTTTGTGTTCCCTCTCTCGCTCTCTCTCTGTCAAATAAATAAATAAAATCTTAGAAAAAAAATTACAAAACAAAAAACACACCTTTCCTCTCACCCCCATTTATTTACATATTCGTTTATCTATCAGTATAGTCACGGGCTCTTTTTTTATTCAATGGGTTATAATCTATTATTTACTTGATCCTCCAATTGTCCCAGATCTCCCCAGAAGGAGCCCCTTCAAGTTGGCTCCTGTGTTCCTCTGACATGACCCATCATTCTTCAAGCACATCCTTACTTTCTGACAGAGTAGGATGTTCCAAGCTCACCCGTGATGTTCCCACCCAAGCCCCAGCATCAGCCATTTCTCCAAGACAACGTGGTTCTTACGAGATTATTAACAGGCAGGATCTGGGCTGAGGTGTACTCATGGCTTGCGACCACAGTACCCTTCTTCTAAGCCCTGTCAACAAACAGAACTAGGAAATACACATGCATAAACATGAAGACACATGCATCTACACATCTACGTCTGTATCTGCACAGAAAAACCATGAGTTCATCTGGTGACTCCAACGCCCATCTGACTTCACAGGGTTCCTTCTAGCCTTTCCCATCTTCCATACTACAGGAACTCTCTTTTCTGGCAATAAAAAAAGAAAAAAAAAATCTGACTCTCATTATCCACAATATATTTACCTATCTGCTCCATTCTAGAACAGTAACTAGTTTCAGAATTGCTAACCCATATACCACTGTGAAAAACAAACCTACTAATTAGAGTTCAGTATTTGTTTAGAGTTCTTTTTTCTTTAGTCTGAGGGTATATATTCAAAAGCTACATGGGTCAGTTCCTTTTTCCTGCCTCAGTGTAGTAATGGCCTCATTTGAAATAAATACTTAATATACTATAAAGTAAGAATACAAAGGAGCTCAAAGCTGTGACAAAGCATGTGGGTACCCCCACGACCCTGTGGCAGTTGCCCTCTCACTGGCTGGGCACTCAGAAGAGGGGGAGCTTTACAAATATAGAGAAGCCAGGTTCTGCTAGTTGTTCTGATCCAATAAATCTGGGCTAGAACCAGGGAATCTGTATTTTTCAAACGTTCCCCAAGTAAATTCTGGTATCCTATCAGTTGGACAAAGACGGGCTCTAAGAAATAAAGCTAGAGGAGTCTGGCTGGCTCAGTCGGAAGACCATGTGACTCTGGATCTCAGGGCTGTGAGTTTGAGTCCCACGCCGGGTGTACAGAGCACTTAAAAATAAAAATTTTCTTAAAAGATTTTATTTATTTGAGAGAGAAAGACACACAGAGAGAGGGAATGTAAGCTGGGGGAGTAGGAGAGGGAGAGGCAGGCTTCAAACCAAGCAGGGAGCCCAATGCGGGTCTCGATCCCAGGATCCCGGGATCGTGACCTGAGTCGAAGGCAGAAGCTTAATGACTGAGCCACCCAGGCACCTCTTAAAGATAAAATCTTAAAAAAAAAAAAAAAAAGAAAAGAAAACTGGGGCGCCTGGGTGGCTCAGTGGGTTAGGCCTCTGCCTTCGGCTCGGGTTGTGGTCTCGGGGTCCTGGGATCGAGTCCCGCATCGGGCTCTCTGCTCGGCAGGGAGTCGGCTTCCTCCTCTCTCTGCCTGCCTCTCTGCCTACTTGTGATATCTCTCTGTCAAATAAATAAATAAAATCTTAAAAAAAAAAAAAAAAAAACCTGTAAGAATAAAAGGCTAAAAAGAGCAGGGCCCCAGTGATCTCTCCAGCCAGTTCCAAGAGAGCTCCAGCCTCACTGTGCCATGGTCCTGGCACCACTGGTCCCGTGCAGGGTCCGCGCCTCTGCCTGCAATCATCTTGCCTCTCTCCAGTCCCTAGCAAACCCCTCTTCTTTACAAGTGAGCTCAGATGTATTGTCCTCTGTGAAGACTCCTCGGCTTCCCAATTACACCCAGGCCCCCAGTTCCCTGAGCTCCACGGTAGTTTATTATGAAGCAGTTCACAGAAGCTGAGAAACAGAAGAGCACAACACAACAGCCTTCTCTGGAACCCTGTTACTCCTCACAGGAAAAATGGTCTGTGTTTCTCTCTTCCACTGGCAAGGATCTAATGAGGATTCCCAGGCAAGGGACCTGGCATATAGCAGGTACTCAAATAATGTTTGGTTAAGATTATTTTCAGCTTTAATTTTGTGGCTCAGAAATGGCCTAAGTACTTTTCCACGACTCATAAGAACAGAGACTGAGAACTTTCAAGAAAGTTCACGTTGCCAAGGATTCTCTGCTAAGTAATTCTCATCTTGTGATAAAGCCCGTTTCTTCCTGCTCTGGGCTAAACCTGCGTGTTATTGTTCACGCTGGTAAGTGAATGCTGTTTCCATACTAGACCTGGTATTTTTAGCACTCCTGTTATGATAAACTCACAGTAACCTCAAAAAGAACAAATCAAAGTCAACTTTTTGTCACAGGAAACCAGCTCATGCTTAATGTTTTGCAACATGCCAAGGGAGAATAATAAAAAGATGAGACCTTTTGCTCACAGATGGTGAGGCCAACTCTCAAGATAGTGGAAAAATGCAGCAGGAAGCATGCAGCCTGGCCGCTATCTTATTAGGTAAACTGGAAAAACACTCGACACCCAAACAAGGCAAACACACACGCACACACCACAGAGCAGCTGCTTCCCCAGGGCCTGAATTGTGAATGGGGCAGTAAAACACCTACGTGTGAGTGCCAGGCCGACACGATGCTGGAATCGAGTCTGATGGGTGCCAAGAGAACTGGGCAGGCAAGAGTATCCTGCAGGGACACCGCGGGGCAGGCTGCTCTCCCTCTAGAGTGGGCCAAATGTCCAGACAAGCAACAACCAGTCACTCGGGCAAAAAATACTTACTTACGGAGTACGTGTTGTGCGCTCTGCTGGGCGACAGTGACACCGACTCGGGGTCCCTAGGAGGTCTCTCGGGTGTGCATCACAGCCAAGCAAGCACTGTGTCCTTACTAGGAACTCCCGAGGCAGCATTAGGTGTAGAGGTCACCTTCTTAGAAAGGCTCTTGGGAACAGATTCCAAGGACCAGGAAAAACTGAAAACAACTTCCATACCTTTCAAGATGAAACTGGTCACAAACAATCCTACACCCGAAGGAATACATCACACAGCCAACAAGACCTATAAGGTCACTCTATACATGCTCCAAGATCTTTCCGGGCCACTGAAGGCCATCCAGTGTAAAGAGCCCAACTGGCTTAACAGTCTGGTTTACACACACACACACGCATGCTTATAAGTGTTAAGTCATCTTTCAAGATAGGCCCCCCCTTTTTTTTTCTTTTTTCCCAAAAACATAAAACTCTTGGGTGAGAAGAAAGACTATCTGGGTCAGAACTCAGATAACCTTAAAAAAAAAAAAGAAAGAATTCAGATAATCTTTGTGTCTAATACATATTTGAACCAGGGTTTTCTGTATTGTGGTGGTAATTCTATTTCTCTAACATGCAGGGCTCCTGATTTGAAATTTAACAAAATCACTTAGCTCAGAGGCGCATTTATAGATGCGAGGAACACAGTCCAGGGATCAAAGAGACCTCATGGTCTAAATCCTGGTTCTGTCTAAAGATATGCCCAAGCAAGCCACAGCCATGCTCAACCTTGGTCTCTTTAAAGAAAATGGGACAGCAACTATATTTTGAAGGCTGTCACGATAACATGAGAATATGTCAGACGCTTAGCACATTGCCAGGTAAAGCAGCAAGCAGTGTCCAGTACCCAATAACCATTCTTACATGCCACAGGAAAACCACAGTAATGCCTAAGAAGTTGACCACTCAACCTGGATACTCCCCAAGGCCATCCTACTTCCAGAAGTCAGATGTTAACAGTGTTTAATTTTATGATAACAAAAGTAAGGCCATTTTAGACTTCTATCAATTTCAGGTGTGTAAACCTTGACTTAAAAAAACAACCAATTGGGGCGCCTGGGTGGCTCAGTGGGTTAAAGCCTCTGCCTTCGGCTCAGGTCATGATCCCAGGGTCCTGGGATCAAGCCCCGCATCTGGCTCTCTGCTCAGCAGGGAGCCTGCTTCCCCCACTCCGTCTCTCTGCCTACTTGTGATCTCTGTCTGTAGAATAAATAAATAACATCTTAAAAAAACAAACAAACAAAAACACAACCAATCCTCCTCTTCAACATGTGACTGGAAAATGTTTGAAAGAGTCAAAGGAAAATACTAAACAGTCTAGAAGCTGTGCCCCAGCACTCATCTTTCATATTTGCCATCTCAGTACCTCTCTTAGAGCCAAGGGAAGGCAGAGTTGTCTGCCGGCCCCTCAGCCCTGAGTCAGGAACCCAGATCTGAATGAAGCTCATACACCAAAGGTTAAGCCTGCTGATAAGGGGGAGGAGCTGTGATCTGAGCTCAGCTCTATCAGTCTCCAAAGACCGTGGTTTTTCTAGGACACGAGACTGCATCAGTCTCTACTCGGACTCTACTTTTACTGCCATGGTTAGCAATCAAAACAGGCTGGGCAAAAAGAATGGTTCTAATTAAAATCAAACTTTAGGACTATGTGGAGGATATTGTTTAAATTAATGAATTAATTTAAAAAAATTAAAAAATAGCCCTTTCCAAAACAAACAAAAAATTCTAGAATTTATTAAAAGAAATACACTTAAACTAAGTTTTTTTTTTCTTTCATTTTTTAAAAATGTATTTGACAGAGCGAGACACATCGAGAGATGGAACAGAAGCAGGGGGAGTGGGAGAGGAAGAACCAGGCTTCCTGCTGAGCAAGAAGCCTGATGAGGGGGGCTCCATCCCAGGACCCTGGGATCATGACCCGAGCCAAAGGCAGACGCTTAAGGACTGAGCCACCCAGGCGCCCCTAAACTAAGTTTTCTGGTATAAGTCATAAATCAATAAAGTTATATAAGTCTAAAAGTAGAGGGACGCCTGGGTGGCTCAGTCCATTAAGCATCTGCCTTCAGCTCAGGTCATGATCCCAGGGTCCTGGGATTGAGACTGACATGGGGCTCCCTGCTCAGGGGGGAGTTTGCTTCTCTCTCTCCCTCTGCCCCTCCCCTTACTTATGTACTCACTCTCTCAAATAAATAAATGAATAAAATCTTAGATACAAAAAAAGATACAAATCTTAGATAAAAAAAAGATACAAATATAACAGAGAAATACAAGCCACAAGAAGGGTATTTTATTAGATTCACTGATTATTTGGACTCAGAGGGGCGCGCCTGAGTAGATCAGTCATTAAGTGTCTACCTTCAGCTCAGGTCATGATCCCAGGGTCCTGCTCAGCAGGAAGCCTGCTTCTCCCTCTCCCACTCCCCCTGCTTGTATTCCCTCTCTCGCCATCTCTCTCTCTCTCTCTCTGTGTCAAATAAATAAATAAAATCTTAAAAGAAAACATTTTTTTTTTTCAAGACAGGCTGGCTGACTTAGTCTTACCATTTTATAAGCAAGCAAACAAAATCCTAGAAAAGCAAGTTATCTGCCTGAAGTCACAAAGACAGTTAACAGCCAGTGTATTTGCAGAAGACAACTTCACATGTGGAAGCTGCTATGCTTTGCTGCATAAATCCAATAAGGCCAAATTACAGAATTCCCGTAGCTCCATGAATGGCTGAGCAGAAAATCAAAAGGAGTATTTCCCTGGGTATAAGATTGAGATGACACACCCACAGAGGATCAGCTTCGTACCTGTAAGCGAAGGATTCTAAGCTGCTGGTATAACCTGGGAGAGATCACAACAGCCATTTCCCTCTACTTCCAGAACTTCAGCCCAGCAGGCAGTCGAGGGCATTAATAAAATTAAGTATGCATTCATAGAGAAGCTCCCAGAAGCCAAACCAGGCCCTCTGGCTCACTGCATTTGGGGCACTCCCAGTAGCTCCAGCCTCTCTGGGAAGATACATCAGAGCCTAGAGAGACCAACTGAACAAAAAAAAAATCACCACTAGGAATGTGTTGTAGGACACCACACAGGAAGGCCTAGAACCTGTCACCTGCTGCAGAGAGAGGCTCAGGAAAGGCTGTGTTGGATATCCAGAGACAGCCAGAAAGAGCACTAGAGTGGTGTGAAGGAACTATAGCCCCTGGAAGAGTCAGGGGACTTGGTTGAGACACAGACTCTACCACTAATTTGTTTTATGATGATGTCAAGTCACTTCCCCTCCTGTGCCACTGGGTTCTGAGGCTTGGGGAAAGTGGCCTGATAATCTGGACTCACCGGCCAGCGATGAGGGTCCTTCAGCCACGCACGTCACAGGTGAGGTGGGTGGAGGGAGGAGCAGAAAGCCCCTTCCTGCCACTCCTGGCCTAGAGGGCATGTGTGCCTGCCTCCTTTTATAATTCCAGGACGGCTACAAAACCATACATGTAAAAATCATTAAGTTAGTAAATTTCCTGGTATGTGTTTCTTACTGTAACAAAAAAATTGGGGGGTACCTGGCTGGCTCAATGGGTTAAAGCCTCTGACTTCGGCTCAGGTCATGATCCCAGGGTCCTGAGATCGAGACCCACAACAGGTTTTCTGCTCAGCAGGGAGCCTGCTTCCCCCCCTCACCCCACCCCCGCCTGCCTCTCTGCCTACTTGTGATCTCCATCAAATAAATAAATAAAATCTTTTAAAAAAAATTTATATGACTACTGACTAACAAACATCATTTTAATCACCAAACCCGAAGCCCTGAAATTGAAACTGAAAAAGTAGTGAGTACCTTTTAGAAAAGTAAACATATGGGATGTATTATCCAACGAAATGTCACAGGCAGAAAATTAAAATCTAGTAGGATTGCTGCCATGATAGTACCTACTCAAATATGGAATTAAAGGAAACTAAGTCAGGGCGCCTGGGTGGCTCAGTTGGTTGAGGGGCTGCCTTTGCCTCAGATCATGATTCCGGACTTCCAGGATGGAGTCCCGCATTGGGCTCCCAGCTCCTTGGGGAGTCTGCTTCTCTCTCTGACCTTCTCCTCTCTCATGCTCTCTCTCATTCTCTCTCAAATAAATAAAATCTTAAAAAAAAAAGTCAGGGGCGCCTGGGTGGCTCAGTGAGTTAAAGGTCATGGTCTCAGGGTCCTGGGATTGAGCCCCGCATCGGGCTCTCTGCTCTGCGGGGAGCTTGCTTCCCTTCCTCTCTCTCTGCCTGCCTCTCTGCCTCCTTGTGATTTCTGTCAAATAAATAAATAAATATTTTTTAAAAATTAATAAAAATAAAAATAAAATAAAAATAAAAAATAAAGGAAACTGAGTCAATCCCAAAATCTCTACACGGTTGCAAAATACTTGTGTCAAAACACAAAACCCCAAACAAAACCCCACAACTTTACAGATAACACAGGTCTCTAGGACTTCCCTGCTCTGTGCTGAGAAAGTATGCATACTGTCCAAGCCTTACAAAAACCCCCTTAAGGCAAGTGCTATTAACACTGTGACAGAGGGGAGTTATGAGTGAGCCTCAGGGAATTTAACTCTGTGGCTCAACATCACCCATCTTAAAAAAAAAAAAAAAAAAGACAGAAGCAGGACTGAAAAACCAGATGTTTTGATTCGAAAGCTCCTGTTCTGAACAACCATGCACCAAGTCGGCCATTTGGGTCAGTAACAAAGCTACTGCTTCTTGCTCAGGACCTCTCTACATCCCCTGCCCCTGTTAACTTCTGCCGGTGCTGGCCAGCAGCGGCCTGATGTAAAATTACTTTCCCCCATACTGCTGCCTCCCACCTCAGTCTTGGGCTCCTGAGGGCAGGGATGGCCACAGGCCTGGGTCTTAATCAGTCTTTTTTTTTTTTTTTAATATTTTTTTAAAATCTTTTTTTTTTTTTAAATTTTATTTATTTATTTGACAGACAGAGATCACAAGTAGGCAGAGAGACAGGCAGAGAGAGAGGCAGAGAAGCAGGCTCCCGGCCAAGCAGAGAGCCCGATGCGGGGCTCGATCCCAGGACCCTGGGATCATGACCTGAGCTGAAGGCAGAGGCTTTAACCCACTGAGCCACCCAGGCGCCCCTAAATAAAGTTGTTTTTTTTTTTTTTTAAGATTTTATTTATTTATTTGACAGACAGAGATCACAAGTAGGCAGAGAGGCAGGCAGAGAGAGAGAGAGAGGAGGAAGCAGGCTCCCTGCAGAGCAGAGAGCCCAATGTGGGGCTCGATCCCAGGACCCTGGGATCATGACCTGAGCCGAAGGCAGAGGCTTAACCCACTGAGCCACCCAGGTGCCCCTAAAATCTTTTTTATTTATTTATTTGACAGACAGAGACCACAAGTAGGCAGAGAGGCAGGCAGAGAGAGAGGAAGGGAAGCAGGCTCCCCGCAGAGCAGACAGCCTGATGCAGGGCTCAATCCCAGGACCCTGAGACCGTGACATTTGACTCACTGAGCCACCCAGGCGCCCATGACTTTTTTTTTTTAAGATTTTATTTATTTATTAGATTGAGAGAGAAAGAGTGAGTGAGCACAAGCAAGAGGAAGACCAGGCAGAGGAAAAACCAGACTTCCTACTGAGCAGGAAGCCGGATGTGGGACTCAATCCCAGGACCCTGGGATCATGACCTGAGCCAAAGGCAGATGCTCAACCAACTGAACCACCCAGGCACCCCCATCTGTGTCTTTTAAAACACCTATAAATGGGGGAACAGCAGCTACTCCACATGGCTGTAGAGAGGATTCCATAAGCCAACACCTAGAGAGCACTTTCGATGGAGGTAGGCTGCTGCGTCCAGGTGTCTCACACCGCCTTGGGCTTCAAAGACCTGAGCGGTTCAGGGCCCCAGCTCCTTTGCCGTGGCCAATCTGTGTTCTCTCTGGTAAAACACTGAGCCTTTCCTGGTCTCTGTTTCCTCACCTCAAGGAACCAAACTGGGGAGAATTCCCACCCACCCTGTCTACCTCACAAGGGCGCTGTGTTGATGAGCTCAGAGGAGAAAATACTCTAGAAACTGCAGAGGGTTGGAACAGATGTCTTGCCCTTGGCACTACTGACACTGTGACATTGTGGGCCGGATAACTCTGCCACAGGGGCTGTCCCGTGCCATCGATATTTAGCAACATGCCTGACCTCTCCCCACCCCACCTGCCCACAGCCTGAACAATCAAAAATGACTTAACACTGCTCATGCCCCCAGTAAGCAAAACCACCTTCGGTTGAGAATCACCAGATTCTGGTAAATTCGAATACCAGTACAAGCAGCAATAAGAACCACGTGAGTTATAAGCCCCCAAACTGCAAATTAACGGCTACTGTTTACTGAGGGCTCTCGATGTGTCAGGTGGAGTGATGAGCTTCTCCCAAAGGCTCATGCCCCAGGCTCAGGCTGGACTACAGACAGCACTGCCTTGAGACCCTGTCCTCATCAAAAGGAGTATTTTCTGAGTCGTAGCACACTCATTCCTAAGACTCATTCCTGCCTAACACACTGGATGCCCTCCCTAACTCCCCACCCTGGATGATTTCTAGACAAACGGATATGAAGTGCTCTAAACTAGTTTCTCCCAACACTCCCCAACCCAACCTGGCTAACACCACTAATTATAGGAGGAAGGCTTCATTCCTAGCCAATTAGCCTCATCTGATTTTTCAGTTTATTTATTTATTTTTTTAATTAATTTATTTATTTGACAGATCACAAGTAGGCAGAGAGGCAGGCAGAGAGAGAGAGAGAGAGAGAGAGAGAGAGAGGAGGAGGAGGAGGAAGCAGGCTCACCGCCTGAGCAGAGAGCCCAATATGGGGCTCGATCGCAGGACTCCGGGATCATGACCTGAGCTGAAGGCAGAGGCCTTAACCCACTGAGCCACACAGGCGCCCCTGATTTTTCAGTTTATTAAGGAAGTTTTATGTAGTTTTACATATTTCCCTCTGAACCGATATACACAGTGCCTGCGGAGGAACTGTGTTCGCTACCACACACAGCCACCATCTGTCCTGACTTGGGGCAGGGGGTGTTCCTGGAGTCCGCAGAGACCCAGCCCTGAAGAAAGGAAGGGTGAAGACTATCCAGATGCCACCAAAGGTGCTTTGCAAATTTGACAAGTAAAAGCAACATCTCTACCCCAGTCTCCTGAGAACAGGTGAGGCTTACGCAGAGCTCAACAAGGGGCCGCATCTCCAGCCCAGCCATCAGGATGTTCTCAAGTGGTCACGGAGAGCCGGTTCGTGAAGAACTAGACTGGGGCAAACATCAAGAGAGCCCTGGACTCTGCAGCCGCAATTCCGGAAAGCAAAGCACAAAGCACCCACTGGGACGCTCTGCTCGGGCTCACCTTGAAGGAGAAAGTAATCCGAAGTTGTGCGCTTCAGAGCTGCCTTCGCCTTATCGCTGCTCCAGTCCACTTCCAGCGCGTCCTTGACGGAGCAGAAGACCACCTTCTGTTGAGAAAAAGGCAAAATTGCTTAGAGAAAAAAATGTTGGCTTTAAATCACAAGGCAGTAGCTCCTCACCATCTAGGAGCAATGTCATTATTTAAGGCTTACTGTTCATTAATAGCAGCTGAGGACCACGCAAATCCAATAAATGTTAACTGAGCACTTACTGTGTGCGCCTCTGGGCGCTGGGGACATAGCGACGAGTGACATACACTCCCTGCACCGGAAGGAGTCAGAGCAAAGCTAAAGACCCAGTTCCACTCTGGCTTTAACTCTGGCTGTGCTCACACCGCAGAAATTTTTGCACAAATGAACAAGACTGTGTGTCTACAGACAGTCAATAAAACATTCTATGTCACAGCCCAAAAAAAACATTAAATGTGTCTCATCAGAAGAATGGTTTGAGAATAACAATAGCAATAAATAACAGCAAGAAACATAAACAAGGGTTATGAGACAAAATCTCCAGGCTGCGGGGCTGGAGAAGGCATTTGTAAAAGGCCTGTAGTGAAAGGAAGCATGGCTGTAACCTATTAAAGCTAAATGAAATTATCTCAAAAAATGCCATCCCTTATCTCTATTTTAAAATATAATTAAATATGAGTAAGAAAGTGACTTTCCTTTTCCTCTCCTGAATTGTTCAGTCCAGAAACCATCCACTGGCACTTAGGAAGGGCAGGGAAGAGTGTGTAGAGGTGCTGGGTGACCTGCTGCGGGGGAAAGAGCAGAGCTGGGTAGGAAGGGTGGCATCCTGTGGGGCCGGGGGGCGGTGGGCAAGGGGGGGCAGGTAGTGGTAGACTGGGAGACTCACTCCCACCAAGGACTTCTGCAACAAGTGAAGATACAGAGAACCTAGGTTTCTCACTATCAGAGAAGAGAATTAGAATTGCGGAAAGGGAAAAAACCAGAATAAAGCCTGTGGGTGGGGTTATTAGTATGAACTCATTTTCAATATATACAGACATGGAAGTAAATGCAGACACAAGCCTGTGTGTACGTGCGTACAAATACTGAGGAGCCACGTCCACGGACAAAGCATCAAAGCAATGACGCCCTGAGAACAGTCAGCACACCTAACCCCCAGATCTTGGATTCTAACCCCCCACCGAGAAATATTTCTCTTTGGAGAAACGGCTGATTTCACGGCTAAGGCAGGAAGAGTATGACAGGAGCCCAAAACATCTTACTGAGCCTGAAACAAAGTGTGCACAGAATGATGGGGGTGTGTCCCGAGTAAATAGGAGCCAAACAACATAAAGGAGCTCCCACTGGTCAAACTGGAACACTTTAGGAAAAAAAAAAAAAAACAGTAAGATTATAACACTTCAGGGCGCCTGGGTGGCTCAGTGGGTTAAGGCCTCTGCCTTTGGCTCAGGTCATGATCCCAGGATCCTGGGATCGAGCCCCACATCGGGTTCTCTGCTCAGCAGGGAGCCTGCTTCCCTTCCTCTCTCTCTGCCTGCCTCTCTACCTACTTGTGATCTCTGTCAAATAAATAAATAAAATCTTAAAAAAAAAAAAAAAAGATTATAACACTTCCAAATGAACTAGAATCCTTTAGTCGTTGATCTAAAATCGGCTAATTGATGGGGCACCTGGGTGGCACAGTGGGTTGAGCCTCTGCCTTCGGCTCAGGTCACGATCTCGGGGTCCTGGGATCGAGTCCCACATCGGGCTCTCTGCTCTGCAGGGAGCCTGCTTCCTCCTCTCTCTCTCTCTCTGCTTGCCTCTCTGCCAACTTGTGATCTCTCTCTGTCAAATAAATAAAATCTTGAAAAAAAAATCGGCTAATTGATAAAATCTGATGAATAATGAGGTTATTTACATATTTTCAAAATACCTCTCCAAAAATTATTGGAGGGGAAATTACAGGGAAAAGAGGAATTGTTTTCTTTTTTTTCTTTTTTTTTTTTTTAAGATTTCATTTATTTATTTGACAGACAGATCACAAGTAGGCAGAGAGGCAAGCAGAGAGAGAGGAGGAAGCAGGCTCCCTGCTGAGCAGAGAGCCTGACTCGGGGCTCGATCCCAGGACCCTGGGATCATGACCTGAGCTGAAGGCAGAGGCTTTAACCCACTGAGCCACCCAGGCACCCCAGAGGAATTGTTTTCAAAGGAGAATTCTGGCAGGCATAATTCTACTCAAATGACCAAAATTACCAATGCAGCGTATGGAAACCAGAACCAGACCGCAGGATGGGATGAGGAGCAACCCTGCTGTGGTATTTTTGCCAAAGGTGTGAAGCTGAAATCGAACCGTGACGGAACATCAGACAAACCCAGACTAAAGAACAATTTACAAAATAAGTGGCTTGTAATCTTCAAAAGCATCATGAAAATCTAGATGCACACATGATCCAGAACTGAATCCTTCTGCCATTTAGGCCATGATTGGACAACCGATAAAATCGGAATGGGGTCTCAGGGTTAGATGGTAGTGATGTATCCATTTGAATTTTGATTCTGAAATTTGGTTTGTGCCTACAGAAAATGCCTTGTTTGAGAAAATACAGACTGAAATATTTGGGAGTGATGCAAGGAGCATGGCTTTGACCCCTTATTCTCAGATGGTTCAGGAAAAAAAAAAAAAGGTTCTCAGCACTAGCTACTTGAACGAAGTTTAAGATGGTTACGTGTGGGACGCCTGGGTGGCTCAGTCGGTTAAGCGTCTGCCTTCGGCTCAAGTCATGACAATCCCAGTGTCTTGGGTTTGAGCCCAGTCGGGTTCCCTGTTCAGCAGGGATCTGCTTGGGATTCTCGCTCTCCTTTTCCCTCTGCCCCTTCCCCCACATATGCACTCCTCACACTCTCTCTAATAAATAAATAAAATCTTAAATAAACAAACAAAAAAGATGGGGGCACCTGGGTGGCTCAGTCAGTTAAGTGTCTGCCTTTAGCTCAGGTCATGATCAGGTTCCCTGCTCCTCCCTCCCTCTCTGCTCCCCACCCCACTCATGCTTGTACTGTCTCTCTCTGAAAAAATCTTTTTTTTCCTCTGAAAAAATCTTAAAAAAAAAAAAAAAAAAGAGAGATGGTATGTGAGTATGTATAAATAATTTCAAACTTCCTGAGGTATGGGTCTCTTTTTCTCCCTCCTTCTTTCACCACATATACATACCACACACCCACCCCACTCCCCCAACAAATGCCCCAGATATTTAAGAAAGAAAAGAGACGACAGTATAATTAGGATGCTAAGTGAACCAAGACCTATCCGCTCCCAGGCAGATGACACTGCTTGCTAACGACCAAAATGGAACTGACAGATGAAAGCTCAAATACCTAGTGAAGATGAAACAGTCATATGGTTTTTAAGATGGTTTTCTACATCCCCATAATCACTCCTTTGGGATTTAAATCCACTGTAAGAATTGGTATACGAAATGTTTGTACTGTCCTCAAACTTTTTGGTCAATGAGTCTGTCTGACCTCAAAAGTCAAGTCAAACAGCCCCTGAGTGACATTTACTGCCTGATACAGACTGCTCGACCCTTCTTAAGAAGTCTCACAACACAGATTCAAGCCATCAGCAGTATGGTCTGGGAATGCCATCACAATAACAAAACAAACTCTCATGAGGTTTCATAAACTACCAAGATTTTAATTCAGAATTTTTGTAGTTCACCTGGCTAAGAATCCACTGATTTGTTAGGTCACGACGCTATGAGAAATGAGGAAAAAAAGTTCTGTTTCATGGTCTCAGTCCTACGAAGGCCCACCTCTAAACTTTCAGGGCTTGGGGCGAAAGTACAAACGGAAACCCATATACCACTTCTACATATTTAAGTATAAATCATACGAACAGGCTATTAAAAAATAAAGTGTATTATATTCTCTTGCCTTAACAAATATATTTTCTTCATTACTCCCTGGAAGACTAGGATCAAATTTGGAATTCTCACCCTCCTTGGGAGTTCTGTGCCAGAATGGGGTGCACTGCAAAAGGTGGTCCTCGGGGCGCCTGGGTGGTTCAGTGGGTTAAAGCCTCTGCCTTCGGCTCAGGTCATGATCCCAGGGTCCTGGGATCGAGCCCCACATCGAGCTTTCTGCTCAGCAGGGAGCCTGCTTCCTCCTCTCTCTCTGCCTGCCCCTCTGCCTACTTGTGATCTCTGTCTGTCAAATAAATAAATAAAATCTTAAAAAAAAAAAAAAGATTAAAAAAAAAGTGGTCTTCTTTCCCGCTCTCCTCCCACCTCTGGCTCTCACAGCTCAAGAGGCTCTGCATGGGAGTGTGGCCTCACAGGCTGCCCTTCCCCCACTACAACTACTTCTTGGCCCTAGGCACATGGACATTACATTGTTGCCAAGGTTTGCACTCTGGAGGAAGATGAGGGAAGAAGCCCACAAAAGCCTGGGAAGTAAGCCTGGGGTTGTCTGGGCAGGAGATTCCAGGGGTCCCAAGCATCCACAATGTGGTCCAGAACTGGAGAGGTGGGGTGGTGGGGGAGATGGGCCCAGGTGGACACATCTCTTTAATTCCATGGAATCCTCACTCTACTAGGGGAATGGCTGCAAGGAGACCAGAGTGGGACCCTGTAGAGCGCTAGGACCAAGGACAGAGGCCCTCTTTCCTCCCCAAGTCAAAGGGCAGAACTCCTTGAAATTTTGCCAGTAACTTGTGAACTCAAGACAAATGAATTTACCTCTCTTAGGCCTGTCTCTGGCAGGCAACCTTTAGGGAGGTTTTCTGAAATTTGGGGAGAAGGACCCCAGTAAACCTTATCTGAAATACGTATCAGCCCTCCAGCTACAGATGACAAAGCCAGAGGCGGGCACATGGCTCAGGCCACACCAACCAGATTCTTTCTCCTGGGAACTAGGAATTTGAAAGCTAGAAACAGAGACACATTGATGACCTGAAGGGCTCTTTAGAGAAAAACTAAATTCTGACCGTCTCCAAGTCTCCCCAGCTGGCTTGGTCTTTATCCTTCTTGAGTCATAGTGGCTGTTCAATGCTTCTTGTGCTACCGCACCCTGCCTCCTATTAATGTCCCATTTTTCTGGTTCCAACTACGTAAAGCCTATCCACATCTGGGTGCCTGGCTGGCTCAGCTGGTGGAGCATGCGATACTGATCTAGTGGTCATGAGTTTGAGTCCCATGTGGGATGTAGAGATAACTTAAAAAATAACTAAATAAAAAACCAAAAACGATGTCCCCTAATCTATAGTACGACAAATGCAGGTGGTGGTGCACGTCTTACCCACCTCGAGGACACTGGATTTATAACAAGAAAAATATGTTTAACAGCATCCACGGAAAATGAAGGGTCTTCACGAAAAGGTCCCAGCGGTATCTGCCAGGCAGCCGCAACCACCACAACGAACCCTAAAACAGGTCACTTTTGCACCTCACTCAGCCCTCCCCGCCCTCGGCTCACGGATCGCTCTGGGTATAATGCCTAACTGACTTCCCTCCACTATCCATTTCCTTTCCTGGCAATTCTGAGCCTTAAGGATTTCACTCTGATAGTCTAGTTAAGACTAATAACAAGCCCTCTTACACCTCTTCCCAGACAGGTACCAGCTTCCTGAGGCAGGGACCACCGTGGGAGACGCCGCACTGCACGGAACAGAATGTCAGTAAGTATCCGTGCGCTGATAGGGTCCAATCTGCTTTTCGTTTGCCAAAAAGCCCGACAGTAAATATAAAAGATGAATTCTGCCACCCAGTCTGAGAGCCGTCAAATTGCAGGGCTGTGCTGAGCCACTCAGAACAGTGGACAAGTGCAAAACCCTCACTGCAACATGAGCTGGTTTGATGGACTGAAGCAAGGCGGCAAGAGAACCGACACAGCCTCTTAAAGCCACAGCCTCCAAAGTGGACTATCTGATCCCAGGCTTATGGGGAAATACGTTGCGCGAAGAAAGCAGAAGACGGTACTTGTTTACATCACATATATTAGATCACTATGTATGACTCGTGTGTGCTAATGGATGTTCATTAAAACTTCAACTTCATCACGTATGTGAACGAGTAAAAAGAACACTGAAAGGGGGGCGCCTGGGTGGCTCAGTGGTTTAAGCCTCTGCCTTTGGCTCAGGTCATGATCCCACGGTCCTGGGATGGAGCCCCAAATCCCACGGTCCTGGGATGGAGCCCCAAATCGGGCTTTCTGCTCAGCAGGGAGCCTGCTTCCCCCTCTCTCTCTGCCTGCCTATCTGCCTACTTGTGATCTCTGCCTGTCAAATAAATAAATAAAATCTTAAAAAAAAAAAAAAAAAAAAAGAACACTGAAAGGAACACGATAGTCATTATTGGGCAGCAGGGTTCACATTTTCTCAACTTGTTCTGTGTTTTCCACATTTGGGACTGTAAACACATTTATTTATTTTTTTTAAGATTTTATTTCAGAGAAAGAGAGAGAGACAGAGAGCACAAGCACAAGGGTAGAGAGACAGAGGGAGAAGCAGGCTGCCCGCAGAGCAGGGAGCCCAACTTGGGACTTGATCCCAGGACTGGGGATCATGACCTGAGCCAAAGGCAGACACCCAACCAAGTCACCCAGGTGTCCCAACACACTTAACTTTTTTTTTTTTTTTTGAAGATTTTATTTATTTATTTGACAGAGAGAGATCACAAGTAGGCAGAGAAGCAGGCAGAGAGAGAGGGGGAAGCAGGCTACCTGCTGAGCAGAAAGCCCGATTTGGGGCTCCATCCCAGGACCCTGGGATCATGACCTGAGCCAAAGGCAGAGGCTTAACCCACTGAGCCACCCAGGTGCACCATACACTTTACTTTTAAAAAGCTGAACATCTGTAACAAGGGCTACAGCTCTGGCTGTAAAGCTAAATGTGAATCAGAATTGAAACAACTTTGAAAACCAGATTTCTAGGTCGGACTTCCACACCTACTCACAGGAGTCTATAGTTTTCAAAAGCATTCTAAGGAACAACAACCGCAATCCCGAAACAAAGCTGTCAGTCACACTCAGCAGAGTGGCAAAAGAGCCTGAAGTCACCAAATGTTACCGTCACATACTGCTGTTTCTGGACTGTGACCTGACAGAACTACTCAAGAGTCATTTAGCAGGTCTGGTTAAGTTGAAACTACACATACCCTAATTTCCCTCCTAAGTATACACCCCAGAGAAATCACATATTTACCCAGAGAGATTATCTACACACACACACACACACACACACACACACACACACACACACTTTCTCTGACACCATTTATAACAGAAAAAAAGTACATGCCCACATGCCCATCAATAAGAGATTCGATAAACAATAATGCTTTCGGGGCGCCTGGGTGGCTCAGTGGGTTAAGCCTCTGCCTTTGGCTCAGGTCATGATCTGAGGGTCCTGGGATCGAGCCCCGAATTGGGCTCTCTGCTCGGCAGGGAGCCTGCTTCCTCCTCTCTCTGCCTGCCTCTCTGCCTACTTGTGATCTCTGACAAGTGAATAAATAAAATCTTAAAAAAAAAAAAAAAAAAAAAAAAAAGATTTTATTTGTTTACTGGACAGAGAGGGAACGACAGCAAGAGAGGGAGCACGAGCAGGGAGAGTGGGAGAGGGAGAAGCAGGCTTCCCAAAGAGCAGTAAGCCCGATGCGGGGCTCAATCCCAAGACCGAGATCATGACCTTATCCGAAAGCAGATGCTTAACCCACTGAGCCGCCCATGGGCCCCAAAAAGTTTTATGCTTTAAATTAGTTAGTGGGCCCTCAGTAGTCAGCTAGATCATTCTCAATTTACACCTACATCACATTCCATTGTTTAGATTAACAAATGTGGTAAAACGCCATGTCAAGCAGGGCTATAACCGCACCTTCCAGATACGTGCTATTTATTTTGAGAGAAAGCACACTAGCACATTCAGGAACAGAGGGAGAGGGAGAGAAGCAGACTCTGCACTGAGCATGGAATCCCACGGCCCTCGACCCTGAGATCATTACCAGAACTGAAATCAAGAGTCAGAGGCTCAACCAACTAAGCCACCCAGGCATCACCGCCCCCACCTCCGTACTTTAAAAAATTCCCACAAATGTACCTGCCTTGGGAAGAAGACAGAGAAGGAACGTACAGATAGGTCCAAAAGGACTGGAAATATTTGGGTTTTTAAGTTGGATAGTGTTTCTTATGTCTTCTCATTTGTACTGATGTGATGGGACACCTGGGTGGCTCTGTTGGTTAAGAGACTGCCTTCAGCTCAGGTCATGATCCCGGAGTTCCGGAATCGAGTCCCGCATCGGGCTCCCAGCTCCATGGGGAGTCTGCTTCTCCCTCTGACCTCCCCTCTCATGTTTTCCCTCTCTCTCTCTCAAATGAAAAAAAAAAAAAAAAATTTGTACTGATGTCATATTATCTGAAGGTATCAAATATCACAATAAAAAATATACCGGATTGTGCCCTGATGCTGGGAGAGACCTCTTGCCTCAAGCCTAAAATGCCAAACCCCCACCGCCACCAGCCTCCTCCCCACACCTGTCCTACCTGGAAAACCTGCCACCGGCGCTCTACCCAACTCTGCAGTACGCACCCCGACTCTCCTGTCCCCCACCCAAACCAAGTGATTCTGACAATCAGCAGGTCTTCGAACACCTCTGGCCTAAAGGTTCTGGTCTAGGGAACCCAATGACCTACTTCTTAATATTCCCGGCCAAGTCCCTTGTCCTCTTCAGAATTCTGTCTCTCAGCCCAGCTCAGGTAACGTAAACCACAACTCATGTGCCAGGCGGTTAATTAACCCACTTGGTTGATCACAAAGAAAGTCAACTCAGTAATTCTTTTTTAAAATGACAGTGATCTCCAAAGCTGTCCTATGATGTGGCAGGAGCAGCCACAACACAGTGACCAGACATCTCCCGGGGACTGTGCCGGGGACTGCACCAGGAGCACAGCGGTGAACAAAATGCCTAACCCTAACCCTAGACTCTGACAGGGAAACACCGACAGGTTCCCTCAGCATCACGAACCAAGGTGAAGAATGAGAGTGGTCAGTCCATGGAACGTTCCCTTCAGCACGGGGGTGAGAGATGAGTCGTCCACAAACTGCTCCGAAACGGGGATCAAAATAATGAATCACTCCTCAACCGTGGAATTTCACAACTGACTCATGACAGGAGTATTAACGGTGCCCAAATTAGTCCCTTACTATTTCAGAAACAGAGGTATAATTAAATCTGTATTTCTTAGCATGTCACGAACAAATCCTGTGTTGTGTTTAATTTTTAAAGAGCCGTGATGGAAAGTAACCACTCCCGGGCATCTACTCGCGTCTGGCAGCCCTTAACAGTAAAGAAACAGAGCAGCAGCAAGGGAGCATGAGGGTGGCCTTGTACCCTTTAGCTTTTCCAGAAAGGTCCCAATCTTCACATATTTTATCTCATCATCCCCATAAAACTTCAAATTATCCTAGAAACTCTAAGGGAATTCACACTTTAGGCAGCAGGGCAAGCCTGTGACTTCGACCGTCTATGTCCTCCCCATCCACTCCGCCTTACACGGCCGTGGGAGCTCATGCAAGTCAAGGAACTTCTCTTAGCTTTCGCAGCAGCTATAAGAGGAGACAACAGGATAGAATGCCTCGCACACAGTAGGCATCTTGCATTTCAAAGATACAGAAAGAGCTGGCTGCTTTGGGGTAAAGGAAGCCACAGTCATTCTGTTCCAATGTCTGCCTTTCAGCTGATCCCACTTCCTGTGACTAAACGCCAGTCCTGGCTTCGGTGCTCGGCAGACCTGCCTTCATGTGCCAACTCTGACGATTCTTCCTCTGAGAAACCTTTCTGGACATTTCCTTATCACAGAACTACTGCCCTCTCCTTTACCCACTTTGTACTGATGTCTCTATTAAACTTATGCCCGAGACCTGATTCTGATGAAATCTGTCTCATAACTTTTCCTGGGCACCACAGGAAGCCAACTACTGAGCACCTACCTCTGGGCTACGCATTTTCCCACTCTTGTATTTATCATGATGACACATGTGCTAGAAAGGCCCAGTATCCTCCTAAGCGGTGTGAAAACCACAAGCTCTATTTTTCCTCTTTGTTTTTTAAAGTTTCTAATTTAGGAGCACAATGTGTACCTTGAAGCAAAAGTGGCTATACAACATTTGGTTGAACCTAAGGAAAGGGGGGGGCGGGGAGGGAACCCTAACCAGAAGCCTTTCGCAGGAAACAGGAAGTGGTTGCCTCCCCACCCCCATCCTGCACTTTGAGCATAACCCAACTACTTATTCTGTACAATTCAGGCGAAGGGGCATAATCTCAATCAAGGAATTTCTGAGGTGGAAGAAAACCTCAAAATCCCGGAGCAGTCTCTGCCAAAATGGACGAGGCCTGTTATTATGAGGTGGCGAAGCCGGAGCCCAAACCCAGCTCACACCCGTCCTTCCACAGTGCTCTTAGTGAGGCTGCACAAAGACAAGGTTTGGAATCCCAGGGATTGTCATCAGGAATGCGCTGAATGCCTCACAACCTTAAGGGCTCGGGGTTGGAATCCAGGCCTGAATTGTCCAAGTGAAACAGCTGACTAACAATGTCAGCTGGGGAATATTTTGATACCTTCAAATTCGGCCCCTGCAGGAAGAGGCCGCACAAAGAGCTCTGTGACTGAAGAGCCCAAGGAATGGTACGCGAAGGCCACCGGGTGCCTGGCTGGGCTGCCCACATTCCCCTCATAGCTCCGTAAAGTGGCTCCCCAGAGCGGTTTCCAGATCCACCCCAGTGGGCACCATCAGTATTGAGTCCAGGGGAAGCGTCCAGCTGTGAAGGGCTAACAAAGCTGGGAGCTCTCCCCATTTGAATGTGAAAGACCCGCCTCAATCAGAGAAGGCCCTTAAGCCATAAAACCCTTCACACCAAGGCCAAGTGTCACACTTGTAAGAGGGTGTGATTTATAAATTGACAGCACCCACAAAGGTGCTTTTGTACTCCTCCGTTAGTTAACAATTTATCTCCCCCCCACCAAACTCACGGAGCTATTCAGATAAAGCTTGACTGGGCCTCACAAAGAAAGAAAAGAAGAGAGAAAGAAAAGGACCCAAGTTTTGGCCAAAACACCAATGTTCACTCTGGGTAATTATGGTCCTGTGAATAGACACTAAAATTAGGGCTTAATAATTCCTCTGTATCACACTCACAGCAATCAAACTCTTCCAATACAAACATAAAGAGCAAGAAAACGAAAATCTCCGGCCCAGCCTTGCTGGAAACTCAACGAGTTCCACTTCTGTGGTTTCTGCAGTCTCTCTTGTGGTTTCTGCACTCTTAGAATCCCCCCTTTAGAGCAATTTTAACTTGAAGCTCTGACCAGCTGTTTTTCTTTCTCCACATTTAAATCTACAAAGCAAAGAGTAAATACGGGCTCGGTCATCTCTCTCCTCAGTTGGACAAAACCAATTCTGGCCCCTTCATCTTGTCTCCCCCATCGCGTGACCCCCTTCTCAGATTCCAACAAGGGCTTGGGAAGATCCTCTCCTGCCGAGTCCCCGCCCCTCCTCTCGCTGTAAAACGGACTTAAATCTCTGCGCCAACTCCAGTACAGCCTACGTCCCTACAAACTATGTTAGAAAGTACACACCGGATGATAACACTTGTCAACATTAAGGACTTTCTTCCTAAAAGGTTATCTGGTGGAAAGCCGACCCCGAAACTTCATCTTAAAGAAGAAAAGCATAAACAATTCAAACTTTAAACTGTATTCCTGCCCACTTAGGTAGGATTTCCCTAAATTGTCTATCCAAAAAACTTTCTTTTATGCAAGAGGCATGGCCTTTGCTCCAAACAGTTCTTCTGCTACTGCTCCAGATACTAGAGGCCGCTGTCGGCCCACACACCAAGTAAGCCCTGCAGGCATGTTCTCTTTAGCCTCTGCGGGGTGAAAGGAAGAGCATTCAAACCAAAGTAGTAGGTGTTAAAAAATTTGGGACTAGGGGCACCTGGGTGGCTTAGTGGGTTAAAGTCTCTGCCTTTGGCTCAGGTCATGATTCCAAGTTCCTGGGATGGAGCCCCGAGTCAGGCTCTCTGCTCGGCAGGGAGCCTGCTTAAAAATAAAAAGTTTGGGGGCGCCTGGGTGGCTCAGTGGGTTAAGCCTCTGCCTTCGGCTCAGGTTATGATCCCAGGGTCCTGGGATCGAGCCCCACATCAGGCTCTCTGTTCTGCAGGGAGCCTGCTTCCTCCTCTCTCTCTGCCTGCCTCTCTGCCTGCTTGTGATCTCTGTCTGTCAAATAAATAAATAAAATCTTAAAAAAAAAAAAAATCTCTTTAAAAAAATAAATAAATAAATAAAATAAAAAGTTTGGGACTGGCACCTCGGTGGCTCAGTCCATTAAGCGTCTGCCTTTGGCTCAGGTCATGATCCCAGGGTCCTGGGATCAAGTCCTGCATCGAGATCCCAGCTCAGCAGGGAGCCTCTCCCTCTGCCTGCTGCCCCCCCATCCCACACCCCCACTTGTGCGTGCCTATGTACTTTCTCTCTCTCCAAATAAATAAAATCTAAAAAAAAAAAAAAAAAAGTTTGGGGGGGCAGGGGAGTATAGGGGAAAAAAAAGTTTGGGACAGAACCTTTAAAAAAATCTATTTCTGATTCCGTTAAAAACTGACACCTGGCATCACTGCGTCCATACTCCTTCATGGCAACAGCTGGCTGCCGCTAAGCAGCAGCCACCCCCCTCTTTAAGTGGGACAAGCACTGACCCGGCTTGTCCAGGCCCCTCCCATCAAGACTACATGCTTGCTCGTCCTGCTTGCAGTTGTGACTGCCTGTCCCCCATAAGGCCCCAAGGCTTCTGATCATTCCCCCCCTCACAGTACACATACCTTTTTGACCATAGTAGTTTCGGATGAATCAAGCTTTGCTCTCTTGGTATCAGGTCCGTCTTCTACCCCTTGGCTAACTTTGGCAACTTTGGTTTTCTCCCTAGAGGGTGACAAGGGAAGCATTTAAGCTCTACTCTCTGAATCATGCCAAAGAGCCTCGCCAGCTCACGTGATAGGATGGTGGCTAAGAGCAAAAGCTTGGGACGCCTGGGCTGCTCAGTGGGTTAAGCGTCTGACTTGATTTCAGCTCAGGCCGTGATCTCAGGGTCATGGGATCAAAACAACGTCAGGCTCCAAGCTCAGCAGAGTCTGCTTGAGGTTCTCTCCCTCTCCCTCTGCCCCTCCTCCCCCAATGTGTGCTCTTTCCCTAAAATAAATCTTCAAAAAAGGGGGGCGGGGGTTTCAAAAGCTTTGCAGTCAGGTATAGCTGAGTGGTTTCCAATCCCAAAGCGGCTGATGATTACCTGATCAATCAGGTATGTGAGAATAATAATCCCTGACAGAATTATTTTAAGATAAGAAATAATGAATTGCTTAGCATACATTGCCCAGCACAAGGTAAGCTCTCAAAAAGTCTTCATAAATTTCACTTGAATCATGAAATAGAGCCAAACCGATTTCTCCCCTCCGCCATGGGGAGCTCACATTAAAATAATCTGGGCTTGGGGCACCTGGCTGGCTCAGAGGGTTAAGCCTCTGCCTCTGGCTCAGGTCATGGTCTCAGGGTCCTGGGACAGAGCCCCACATTAGGCTCTCTGCTCAGCGGGGAGCCTGCTTCCCCCACCCCCGCCCCGCCTGCTTGTGATCTCTGTCAAATAAATGAATAAAATCTTTAAAAAAATAAAAAAATAATTCGGGCCTGCTTTTCTCCAGTATGCCTTCTCCGTCCATTTACAGCGTGCCCAAAACACTACAGAGTTTCTGAGAGCCATAAAACACCAAAGTTACGAGAGATCTTGAACATGTCTGTCTTTCCCCCATCTCGATTTTACAGACGAGGTATGTGCAGACCAGGGCAATTTCAGCGATCTGCCTAAGAAGCTGAACAAAAGAAAGCAACTCTTGACTCTTGGTAGGGAGCTTCACCTACCACACTGGGCCTCTCTTCACCTCTTATTAGCAAGGGAGGTAGTCAGAAATAATAGCCAAAACCCCACCGCAGGTAGTTTTACAATACTGGTATCATCTGCCATCTTTCATCTAGAAGCTGTAAGTTCCAAACACTGCAGGTCCCATCATGTGAGAAGCACCACGCTCTGCAACCCTGATACTCAAACTGAGAGGATAAGGTCTATTTGTTCCACCAGCACTGTCTCTGGACTTGGAAGCTTTCCCAAGACAGACTCTGGCTGACTGTGCCTTCAGAGTTACCCACCTGGCTATTTCGTACTCATTTTATTACCAACCTGGAAACACAGAGGCCAAAACTGAGGTGCATGTGTTTACAATCCAAGCAAGCCTTCCCTAATCAGATGGTGTGGTTTTGCCCAGGCTACCCAAACACCCACCGGGTGTATTCGACTGCCGGAAGAACTCCGCTTTAGATTAGACCATTATTTGGAAACGGGGGCCACATCTGCTACAATTCTCAACACACAACCTACAAAATCAGTAAGCTGTTAATGAACTGGTTTCCAAGTGTTCTAAGCATACTTTGCTTAGATGGGCTGTTTCCTACTGGTGAATAAAACTGTATTTTTTTCTGAAAATGTTACATTCTCCCCTCCTCTCCCAAAACTTACTCTACGAATTCATGTTCTCCAAGATTGGCAAATGTGTATCCATGGTAGCCAAAAACATCTCCTGTAAAAAACTTGATGCTATTTTTGTGGCAGATCTGGTCAACTTTGATTATGACATCCCTGGAACAGCAAGTCAGGCAAACCTGCAGAAAGGAAGAATTGGCGGGGTGTGAGTTTTGCAAAGTGTGAATCACTGCCCTGATGTCTACATAAATCTTGGTGAACAGTCTCTCTGGGCATGTCTAAAGCCAGTTTCCAACTGGTATAACAGGTTCTTCGGATCCTATGGTTAGAAGACAAAAGAAAAGTTGCAGGTTTCACTAGAAATGTAAATTGCGAGACCTCCACTTATTGCAATCAAAACAAATGGGTTTAACTAGAAAGTAAGGCCATTCCACGGATTTCTCTCCCCTGTTCTATGAACATATATAAACCACATCTCAAAGTTTTCGTGAAAAGGAAAAAGACAGTAATAACTTAACGTAAGTTATTTCTAAATTATTTAACCTGTTAATATCTGCATAAGCTATCATGAGAAGCACAACCAGTTTTAAGTGACTCAGGGGTCACATTTAAATTCGAGGGCATTTTCCCCCTTCTTTTGATTGATATGTTACGATAAAGAAGATAAACAAGTCATGTTGAGATTATTTTTCCACAGTTTTCCACAGTTTTCAACAGGCAACTTTATCTGAATTGAAGGACAAAAGAAAAGGTTACACACCAAGTGACCTTCCATTCAGACCTAGACAATGAACCCGTGATTCACTCAATAGACTTATCAATGTTGCTCTGAGGCCTCTAGGTTGTGTTCCAAAAAGTGGAGGTACTGCAAATAGCTAAATTTTACTGCATAAAACACGATCTTTTCAGGAAAACCTTTGGGATAAGGGTCACGAAGACAACTTCTAAACTGCACGTTTTCTTCTGAACACAGAAAACACCCAAGGAAAAAAAAATCAAGTCTAAAAGGCAAGACAGCCACAGTTGAACATGCAACGTTGACCAAATGGAACCCTGCAGAGTGAAAAATGAGGGTAAAACCTAAGAGGCCAGAAACACGCGGCCCCTGAGGCATTTATCCCCACCCCATGCACATGCTTTACACAACCCACCAGCCCCGGCTTCAGTTCTAACCAACCCTCTAAGTGCTAGAAATGCTAGGGACACCTAGAATTAACCAAATGTGGTTACTATGGATAAAGAAATGAAGACTTATGTCCAAACAGAAAATGTTCCAATACTTGGGAGTTACAAAATAGAATGAATTAAATTAAAAAAAAGACAAAACGCACAGATGATCCATCATTCCAAGCACACATTTGAACAGATGCACATATGCAATGTAACAGTGTGGAAAAACAAACTACCCAGCCCAGATTCTAACCTCTCATGTAATGGGCCTCTCATTACAAACCAAGCAGATCATCTGTGACTATTCCACGGTTACCCAACATTTGTTTAGCTTTTCCTGGGTACAGGGAACCATGTCTGAAAGGTCACAGACGCTGAAACAAAATTTAACTTATCCTTTCACCTCTGCATAGATCTGGCAGTGAAACCAAACGAGGCTGGATATGCCTCATTTGGCTTATGACTACAGGGAATGTGTCTGGTTATCCATGGCAACATGGTCAAAGCGGCTGTGTGAAAGAGACAGACACAGACCAAGATCAGGTGTGCTCTTTTTTAAGACAAAACACAAGCTGTAGTTTGATATTTCTAACAAAAAAAACAAAAAAAAAAAAAAATGCCTCTACTACAGAAATTAACCACCAACTTGTTTTCCAGAGAAAACACTTGCAATAAAATGTATCGAAGCTATATGGAAAGATTCTGGAAGGAGTACAAACACCAATGATGAAACCTGGTCTTGAGGGAACCCAAAGAAGAAACCAGCAGACAGCAAGTCACAAACAGCCACAGCAGATCCAACAGACTGGATCCACTACCAACACAGTCAACACGGAAAGGCACCGCGCTAGCGAGGCACGTACACCGAGGCAATGTCAGACTCGAGACTCCAATGTACTAAACCTACGGATTTTACACTCTTTATGGGACTTACAGCATCAAACTGAGTGAAAAATGACTCCGGCTTCTTTTCTATATTCTCAGTGTCCACCTTCACGTCCACCATGGGGTTGAGATTCTGGGCTCGTTCCAAAGAGGCTTCAGCCCTGTTGCGGCCCACAGATCCAGTACGGATCAAGAACTGAGCCCCGGGGTCTTCTGGAGATACCTAGAAATAGCACTGTTTTAATACCTGAATTTTAGGGAGAAAACAAATTCTCGAAAACAACAAACCTTTCCGTTTTCAAGGATAACGAAAATATCTACCATCTAATTGTATTATTGTTCTTGCAGGAATTTGCCTAATGCAGACTGCCTACACTCACTCCTTCAGAGGCTTAAAGTAGAGACAGACACTGAACTTTTTTTACTTGCCATTGATAGTTAAAGAGCACCCCCTTGTGTTTATAAAGAAAATTCACTCTAAACAGAAAAGTCCACACTTTCTTCTTTAAATTTTTAACTGCTAATAAAATGATAAAATTATGAGTGGTTAAGAATTTGCCAAATACCTACTATGTTCCTAATTTTAAACATCTGGACACAAACAATAGTAGTTGAAAGGATGAGTCCCTGGGGCGCCTGGGTGGCTTAGTCAGCTGACCATCTGCCTTCGGCTTGGGTCATGATCCCAGAATTCTGGGATGGGAATCCTGGGATTGAGTCTCGAGGCAGGCTCCCTTCTCAGTGGGGAGCCTGCTTCTTCCTCTGCAACTCCCCCTGCTTGTGCTCTATCAAATAAATAAAATCAGACCAGTGCCAAAATCAGTCACAATTAAGAATGCCTGAAATTAACTCTTAAATGCAACTAAAGTTCAGAAAGGAGGAGAGATGAGTAGGGCTTAAGTAAATGGAGGATTTCACCCACAAGGCTGGATGTCAGCAGAGAGCCTCAAAGATGATAAAATCACCTGACAGGGGCGACGGGGTGGCTCAGTCGGTTAAATGACTGCTTTCAGCTCAGGTCATGATCCCAAGGGTCCTGGGATGGAGCCCAACATTGGGCTATCTGCTCGGCGGGAGCCTACTTCTCCCTCTCCCTCTGCCTGCTGCTCCCCCTGCTTGTACTCTCTCTGTGTCAAATACATAAAGTCTTCTAAAAATAAATAAATAAAATAAAATCACCTGATAGCTGCCAATACGATAACAGATTCCATTCCGTTCACAGCATTTCTTCACATATCCAATATCTAATTTAACAATTAATCTCTACTAGTATGACCTTGCTACCTTCACCAAGACAACACAAGCAATCTCCCTCCTCTCCTCCAGCCAACTATCCCTTACCACCTTTCCTTCAAGAAAATGAGCTGGTCTTCCTCCCATTCAAGGCCAGCCCTGTAACAGTATCCTTGACCCATCCTGTCCTACTTCTTCACGGATCTCATTACATACTGAGAGGTGGACATCATACTGGTTAAGAGCAAGGCTCTGGAATAATTCAAGTCGAATTCAAATCTTTGATTCAAATCCTAGCTCAGCCACTTACTGAACTGCATGAGCGCGAGCAAGGGTATGGGAATCACAGGCGAAGTGAGGGTAAGACAAGCAGTACACTTTCTATAATCGCTCTATTAGTGCTGCTCTGCTCTTCCCTCACTGGACAGCCAGTCTCCACATGGACCCTCGTGGCTATAGTTTCCCCTGGACTCCATCTCAGAATCACTCATATCTCCGTTCTCCACAGCTCCATAAACTCACTACCTCTAGTTTCTGCTGGCATATCCTGAACTGTTCTTACTGGCACAGACTGCCTCCTCGTCCATCAGAGTCTAACTGCCCACCAGATATCTCCTCCTGATTATTCATATTCGACTCCTCTATTTTCTGGTCAGTTGATGGCCTACCAACCACCCATCCAATTACTTGAGCCAGAAACCCCAATCTTTATAGTCTTGTTATGTCCTTGATAACAGCCACCCGATGACATAGCTAAGAGCACAGGCTCTACCAAGAGTCCGACTCACTGGGTGCTGGTCGTACCATCATCTACTATGACCTTGAGTGGGCCAGTAATTCACTTCCCTTTCCTCAGTTCTCTTATCTGTAAAATAAGGATGACGACAACCCTACATCTCAGAGTTGAGGACTAAACGAGATACAACTACAGCTCTTAGCGCAGTATCCAGCACCTGCCGGAAGCATCTGCTACTACAGGTGCTTGCTTTCCCTATGCCCCCGTGTATGATCCCACGGATTCTACCACCTCCTGTTTTTCATCTCCATGTGCTTCTTGTCTTTTCTACCACTAGTGCTATTATTCAGACCCTTTTTATTTTTTACCTAAACTACTAAAGCAGCCTTCTAGGTGGTCTTCTGCCCGTTATCTTGTGCAAATCATATACAGTGACTAGTGTTCTACAGGAGGCCTGAAACTTGACCAGGTCACCCATCCCATATTTGAAACTCTTTAATGAATCCTTACCACCCAGAGGATTGAGTACAAAGCAAGGCTTCCTAGCAGGGCCTTCATGATTTGGACTTTACCTACAACCTGCAATCCCCCCCTACACACACACCACTTTGGGCTTCTCATTCTAAAAACACCAAATAGCACTGCTTGTTATATTCTACTTCTACCATGCTGTTCTATGCCACTGCTAATGTTTCCGCCTAAAACACCGCCCTTCAACTTGAGAAATCTCTGTTTGTTCCTTAAGCGTCAGCTAAGATCACAGCTCCAGGAAGCCTTTCATGTCCCCCTACCACAACCTGAGTCTAGGAGCCTGCTCTGGTTTCTAAAGAAATCTCGAGAATGGGAACCCAATTTTGTGCATCTTTGTATCACCAGTGTCTAGACAGGGTAGCCTGCAGGTACTCTAGGATATTTGTTAATGTAAATAAAACTCTCTGAACTCCGAAGGACAGGAATTAACATCCTTGATTTATAGATGAGCAAACTGCACGGCACCTTCAGTTTGGCAGAGCACGAGACTTTTAATTTCGGAGCTGCAAGTTTGAGCCCCACACTGGATATAGAGATTACTAATATAATTAACTAATTAACTAATTAGCAAGCTGAGTCCCTGAGAAGTTAATAAAGCCTTTCGCCCAGCTTGAAGATGTGGGATTTGAGTCCAAATCTGCAAAATTCCAGAGCTTTTGCACTAGGTAGCACAGTCTCCCTGGGATGTGCCTTGTCAGGGGGGGAAAAAAGCACAAGCAAATTCCAAAAGGCAGAACCATCAAAGTGTGTCCATGAATTTATGAGGTAAGAGTCAGGCTGGGTAAGCTGACTGGGCCCAGTTTACATGAAGTCAGCAGTTCTCAACTCTCCCTGACTTTTAGACTCACCTGGAGAACTTTTTTTTTTTTTTTTAAGATTTTTAAAATTTATTTATTTGACAGAGATCACAAGTAGGCAGAGAGGGAGGCAAAGAGAGAAAGGGAAGCAGGCTCCCCGCTGAGCAGAGAGCCCGATGCGGGGCTCAATCCCAGGACCCTGGGATCGTGACCTGAGCCAAAGGCAGAGGCTTTAACCCACTGAGCCACCCAGGAGCCCCGAGAACTTTTATTTTTAACAAATCCCCCAAATACTCAAACCACAGATGGGACGGAGAACCGCTGTATTAGGTCTTGAAAACCAGTCAGAAGAATTAGGCATTTCAGTGGAAGGTACACGGAAGGCACTGCAAGTCCTCAAAGTGAAGACGGCAGGGATAACGGTCAGCCTGTTCACTCCAACACTGGATGGCACCCATCGCTGTCCTGAGGCAGTAACAGCACTCTGTCACGCCTCAGTATTCTATCATCGTTCCCCATTCTCCGAGTCCTGCAACCAGATGAGGAAGTCATCATCCCCATCTGGTTTCAGTTTCCCACACTACAGGCCTCCACATTTAGGAAGCATCCTTCCCTGGCTGGCTCTGCTCTGAACAAGTTCTCCCTCCAAAAGCCTCTAGGGGGCACTGTGGTTGGGGAGATGTCAACACTGCAACTGCTCCGCCCGCAGTTTGCTTCCAAGAATTTTCTTTCCTTAGAAGGTTTTGAATTCAAGTCAAAAATCAATTTGTGATTGATATTAAGTGAGGCAACCCACATTTCTCTTCATTGCAGGAGAATTTCTTTTAAATCCTGATACTACTTTTCTCCTGAAACCCAGACAGATGAGCTTTAAAAAATTTCATCAACATTTGCTTTCTTCCAGAGCCTACACCTCACTGTGTGGCTAATTACTTAGCATGTTCATCGTCTAAAAGGAAAGACACCAAGAGTATCATGTGATGACACAATCTTTCAAGTATTTTACCTTAAACAACAACACGATTTCTAGAATTTGCTTTAAAATACTGTCCAAAAAAATACAGACAAAAAAAAAATACTGTTATCTGTAGAAGTCATATAGATGGGTTATCCAATGTTATTCTACTTTTGCATATATTTGAAATTTTCTATAAAAGAAAATTAAAACACTGAGGCATGAGAATGTAAGAGAAAGAAGTTATTTTCACCTTGGAAAAACTGGTCAGAGAACTCTACATAGGAGATGAGAATGACTACCATATCTTCAATTAAATGGGAGGCCATAGAATTACTATCAGATGCTTATTATGTGTAAGCACCATGCTAAGCAGTCTGCATCCATTCTCTCCCACCCACTGTTTTCCAAACTCATGAAGCTCTCCTGAGATACCTCTCAAATGTTACATAGTCCTGAGCCGCATCTCGAACCTTCTAAAGCAGGATCACTGCAGGGTAAAGGCCAGCTACACCGTAACAAAGCCCCGAGGGGACTGTGCAATTTTAAGTAGTCACGCAGGCGGTTTATACGTATGAAGTGGAAAACCACCCCTCTCCTCCTCAAAGTCACCCTCCAAGGGAGAGACTGACTATGCTTTAAAGCACAAGGAGGACACAGGAGACAGGAGCTGACCACCTAGGACATGCCAGGGCCGTAAGGCCACAGCTCCACTAATACCAGCCCTTCTTTCACAAGCCTGCAGGGGCACACAGGAATTCACGACACCTCCAAGTGTTTTACACTGAAGAGGGGAGACCATGAAGGAAGAGTGAGGAGGTGGCCAAACATCTCACCTGTTCAGGATCCAACATGGTCAGTCCTTTCACTCCTGCCAGAATGAGATTCTTGGCAATTTCAGCCCCGAGTCCTTTCATGCCGACAAGAAGCACCCGGGAGGCCCGCAGCCTGTAAGGCAGACACTGTTAACCAGGTGACAGAGAACAGTGAAAGTTTCACTGAACTACTGAAAAACAGAACAAGTCACAATAACAGTGAAGTAATTTTGGTTTTCATTAAATGCATGGAAGCATCGTGGATAAAATCCAGGAAAGAGACAGGCTCTAATCCATCCTGCAAAGAACAATTCATTCAACAAATATTTATTGAGCACCTACTATGCCAGACACCCCTCTAAGGTATAGAAATAGAGCAGTGAACGAGACAGACATAACCCCTGCCCTCATGGAGCTTTTATTTTATGGAAGAGATAGACAGAGATATAGGATGTCAAAAAGTGATGAAAATCAGGGAGGCCTGGCTGGCTCAGCCTGTAGAACGACTCTGATCTCAGGGTCATGAGTTTAAGTCCCACACTGGGCACAGAAGAGCTTACTTAGAAAAAAAGAAAAAAAGAAGTGATGGAAATCAAGCAGGATATAGATCAAGAGTGTTGGAGGATGCTATTTTACCCAGACGGATCATGAAGACCTTTCTGAGAAGGTGTTGAGCAAAAATCAAAATGAAATGAAGGACAAATATACAAATATTTGGGAGAAGAACAAGTACAAAAGCAGCAAGTATAAAAGGCCTGAAGCAGAAGAGTTCCTGGCATGTTTTGGGGCCGGAAAGGACAGTGGCTGAAGAACAGTGAGCAAAGGTGAGAACGGTAGGAGGTGGGTCACACACAGAACCAGGGCCCACATCACAAAGGCTCCTACAAGCACTGTAAGTGCTGAATTTTATCTAAGCACAACAGAAAGCCATGGCAGGGGTGGGCCGGATTCCTGGAGGGATAAGGGTGTCACAGTTAAGGCGAGAGAGAATGAAGGCTTGGACTAGCACAGCAGCAGAAGAAAAGGTGAAAAGGGGTAGTATGAGCAAAAACAGGGTGGCATTAAAGAGTGTGTATTTGGAAAGTGTTTGATCATCCTAGTCTATAAAGTCACAAAAGATTGAGATTTTAAGAAAGGTAGTCAGAGGTCCAGCTATCTCAAAAAGTCTGGGGGTGCCTGGGTGGCTCAGTCAGTTAAGCGCCTGCCTTCGGCTCAGGTCACGATCCCAGGGTCCATGGATCAAGTCCTGCATTTTACTCCTTGCTCAGCGGGGAGTCTGCTTCTCCCTCTCCCTCTGACTGCTGCTTCACCTGCTTATGGTGTCTCTCTGCCAAATGGATAAACAAAATCTTAAAAAACAAAAAACAAAAAAAGTCTGTACTTAGGGGAGCCTGGATGGCTCAGTCAGTTGGGCAATCGACTCTTGATTTCAGCTCAGGTCATGAGACCAAACCCTGAGATGGGCTCCATGTTCAACGAGGAATCTACTTGTCCCTTTCCCTCCCTCTCTGTTCTCCCACCATACACTCATGCATGTGTTCTAAAATACATAAAATATTTTTTAAAAAAGTCTGGGGACACCTGGGTGGCTCAGCCAGTTAAGCAGCTGCCTTAGGCTCAGGTCATGATCCTAAGGTCCTGGGATGGAGTCCCATCCGGCTCCTTGCTCAGCGGGGAGCCCGTTTCTCCCTCTGCCTGCCATTCCCCCTACTTACGCAAGCTTGCTCGCTCACTCTCTCTGGCAAATAAATGAACAAAAATTTTTTAAAAATTTATGAAATGAGCAGCTTTTCAACTTGCACTAATATTAAGGAGAACATGAAGCAGCTCTTCTAAAAATGGTACCAATAATTATGGATACTTGCATGTAATTAGACTAGAGATCTTTAATGAGGATGGTGGCTGACAAAACAGGATGCCGCACTCATCCTTCAAATTCGCAGACACTGGATTTCTTTCACTAATACAACCCAAGGGTAAAATGAGGGGGAGGGAATATTGACAGTATTTCCCTCAAAGGTGTATGTCCAGGTCTCAGCTTCTCCATTATGGCTTTTCTTCTATGGGGCCTTTCCACTGCCACCCACAGGCTAGCAGACACAAGCCTTTCGAGTGACAATTCCACTTCTCTAAAAAAGGAGGGAACCGGGAAGAGGCCTTACAAGATACAAGCAAGGTAAATAACAGAGATACTAGCAATGAGTACTTCACTCATCACAGATTTATACCAGTGAGTGGAAGGAGGAAGAAAAGCTATGTCCTTCCAGAGGAGCTCCTATCCCTCCAGAATCAGCACATTTAATAGGCCATGTTTCCAAAAAGAATACAGTGCACATACCAAACCTTTTGACATGAAAAAGGTTGACTGCATTTAGCTGTACCTTCCAGATCTCTGCTGTCACTGTTAATCTCTAAGTCTTCCCTTCACCTGGACCCAACACTGCCCTACCTGGAATTCCAGGGTGCCAAGTTCCAGGGTTTCTGTCCTGCTTGGCTGCTCCACTACCTCAAAGATACAGCTAGAATAGCCCAGCTCTCCCCTGGGAAATTGTATCTTCAAACAATAGGCCTCCTAATCCCTACACCCACTAAATTCTCACACTCTGTTCTCTTCACTGTTCCTTCAGCAATAGGGCACTGCCAATCACTAAATGACCTCTAGGTCTGAAGAATTAGCTCTGAATTCTGGTTCTGCCACTTCCCAACTGGGTGATCTGGACAAAATGCATAATCTCTCTAAACTTCAGTTTTTTCAGCTGTAAAATGGGGACACCAATTGTGACTTCATGTCGATTAATCCCCTTGACAACCAGTCAAAATGTGTGTGCAAACGCATCTAGCATTATCCCTGGCACATAACAGATGCTCAACGTGTATTACTTGGACTTACTGAACTTCTCAATCCTTAACTACAAAAGGGCTCAGTGACGCGCCCGAGTGGCTCAGACAGTTAGGTATCTGACTCTTAGCTCAGCTCAGGTCTTGATCTTAGGGCTGTGAGTTCAAGGCCCACACTGGACTCCATGCTGGACTCGGAACCTACTTATAACAAAAAACAAGGGGCACCTGGGTGGCTCAGTCTATTAAGCGGCTGACTTTAGGCTCAGCTCGTGATCTCAAGGTCCTTGGATCTGTCGTTGGGCTCCACACTCAGCAGGGATTCTGCCCATCTCTCTCCCCCTGTTCCTCCTCCTCCTCATGAGCTTCCCCTGCACACACACCTCCACCCGTCTCTTAAATAAATAAAAATCTTAAAAAACCAAAACAAAACAACAGGGGCGCCTGGGTGGCTCAGTGGGTTAAGCCTCTCCCTTCGGCTCAGGTCATGATCTCAGGGTCCTGGGATGGAGCCCCGCGTTGTCAGGCTCTCTGCTCAGCAGGGAGCCCGCCCCCCCCCCCCACCTACTGCGATCTCTCTCAAATAAATAAATAAAATCTTTATTTTAAAAAGATTTTATTTATTTATTTGACAGAGAAAGATCACAAGTAGGCAGAGAGGCAGGCAGAGGCAGAGGGGGAGGGGGAAGCAGGCTCCCTGCTGAGCAGAGAGCCCAACTGCAGGGGCTCCATCCCAGGACCCTGAGATCATGACCTGAGCGGAAGGGAGAGGCTTAACCCTCTGAGACACCCAGGCGCCAATAAATAAAATCTTAAAAAAAATAACTAGCCCTAAAATGACAAAAACAACAACAACAACAAGGGCTCAGTGATAGGTGGGATCCTGATTTTCAAAAGAATCTGATAAAAAAATTCTAAAGGTGGCATTTAAAGGCCTTCAGTATTTCCCTTCCACTTCCCCAGCTGTCTCTCCCACCAGGACCAGATTCCTCCCTCCCGGACATGCCTTCCATTTCCCACCTGCCAACTTTAGATCACCACATTCTACACACCTGCAATACACTCCTCTCTAGGCCTAGTTGAGCTTTTCCCCAGACATCAAAACCCAATTCAAATCCCATTTCCTCAAGTCCTTCTTACCACAGCCGACTCAAGTGAGCACCCCTTTCTCTGAGCTCTTAGAGCACTGCAACCTATAAATGCCTCTGACAAAAATCACATTTAGCCACGTGGGCTCTCCACAATTCCTACCTCCTACAGAGCTCTAGACTCTGAGTGCTTGGGAGGTTTTTTTCCCTGCCCCTAAAGATCTTACTTATTTATTTATTGCGGGGTGGGGGGTGGCGCAGGGGGGAGCGTGAGTGGAGGGAGGGACAGAGAGAGATGGAGAAAGACTCCCTGCTCAGAAGGGAGCCCTACAGCTGGATCCCAGGAACACCCCCCCCAATTTTCTTTTTAAAGATTTTATTTATTTGAGAGAGAAAGACAGCGAGAGAGGGAATACAAGCAGGGGGAGTGGGAAAGGGAGAAGCAGGCTTCCCGCTGAGCAGGGAGGCCGACATGGGCTCTATCCCATGACCTGAACCTAAGGCAGACGCTTCACAACTGAGCTACGCAGGAGGCCCTGCTTGGGATTTTTTTTTTATTCAGCTGCCATCAACACTGAATATCATGTTTGTATTTTTAATCCTTAACTATGCTAGAGGCCCTGAGCTTACAGCTAATGTATGGCTCAATTACACGAAAAGCACTTAAAATAGGACCTGGCACACAGTCAGCACTTAGTAAATGTCAGCTAGTATTATTCATACTCTGACTCAACAGTTCCCCTTCTAGGAATGAACGCTGCGGAAATACTCCGGTGTGCACCCAGGTCTGTACAGATGTGTTCACAGCAGCAGCACCTATCCACTTCCCCCCACCCTCACAGCCACCACCATTTCTCACCTATGGAACTACGACAGCTTTATACCTGGCCTCCTTGCTTCTTCTACTCTTGCCCCCTACAGTCTGCTACCCCCAACTCAGGAAGAGAGAGCTTTTATTTTTTTTATTTTTTATTTTTTTAATATTTTATTTTTTATTTGACAGAGATCACAAGGAGGCAGAGAGGCAGGCAGAGAGAGAGAGAGGAGGAAGCAGGCTCCCTGCTGAGCAGAGAGCCTGATGCGGGACTCGATCACAGGACCCTGAGATCATGATCTGAGCCGAAGGCAGAGGCTTAACCCACTGAGCTACCCAGGCGCCCCAAGAGAGAGCTTTTAAAACAGATTATGCCCCTCTCCTGCTCCAACTGTTCAATGGCTCCCTCTGCAAGTTCTTTTTTTTTTTTTTTTAAGTTTATTTATTTCACAGAGAGAGATCACAAGCAGGCAGAGAGAGAGATAGAGGAGGAAGCGGGCTCTCCGCGGAGCAGAGAGCCCGATGTGGGACTCGATCCCAAGACCCTGAGATCATGACCTGAGCCGAAGGCAGAGGCCTAACCCACTGAGCCACCCAGGCGCCCCCCCTCTGCAAGTTCTTACCCGAAGCCCTGTGAACCGCTCCCATCTCAGGCTCATCACTCTTCGGGCTGCTAGTTTGCCTACACCCCAGCTCCTGCCTTAAAACTTGGCCGGTAGTCAGTTCTTTAGGTCTCCACTCAACTGCCACCACCTTAGAAGTCCACACTGGCCACCTAATCCCAATTTATGTCCGTACCCACTTCTATCTGGAATTACACTCTTTGTTTATATGTTCACTGCCACCTCCTTTCAAATGTAAGTTCCAGAAACCACCGTATCCCTAGCATCTATGACTGTGCTTACAACTTAGTATAATACTTTTACTGGAAGAGTATGGAATAGAGACACTAAAAGAAACCCAAGTGTCCATCCCCAGAATTACATAAATCTGGTACATAATAAAATAATAATAGCTAACATATATTGAAGATTCACCACATGCTACACACTTTTTTTTAAGTTTTTATTATTTGGCAGATCACAAGTAGGCAGAGAGGCAGGCAGAGAGAGTGGGGGGTGGAGCAGGCTCCCCGCTGAGCAGAGAGCCGGGAAGCAGGGGAAAGCAGGGGGGTCGATCCCAGAAGCCTGGGATCATGACCTGAGCCGAAGGCAGAGGCTTTTTAACCCACTGAGCCACCCAGACGCCCCATGCTACACACTCATTATGTGTACTGTTACGTAATTCTCTTGACAATCTTATGAGCTGGTATCTCCTTATCCCTATTTTGCAGCTGAGAAAACAGGCACAAAGAAGTTCCCTAGCTTACCCAAGGACACACAGCTGGGAAGTGGCTAATTATCGGCTAGTTGATTCGGGCAATAATAAGGGAGAGCGATTCAGATAGTGGGCTCTGAGGCCACACTACTCTGGTGCACACGCACCACGGAAAACGAGGTAGCCATTAGAAAGAATAAGATAACAAAAGGTAACACTTACTGAACTCTAACTGTATGCCAAGCACTGTTCTAAGCAATGTATGTGTATTAACTCTGCCAGAAAGGGGCGCTTGGGTGGCTCAGTCGGTTGGGCATCTGCCTTGGGCTTGGGATCCAGCCCTACTTCTAGCTCCACGCTGAGCAGGGAACCTGCTTCTCCCTCTCCCTCTGCCTGATGCTCCCCCTGCCTGCGCTCTCTGTGTCAAATTAAATAAATAAATAAACAAATAAATAATAATAATAATAATCAACCCTCTGTCAGAAAGGCACTGTTAACTCTCATTTTGCAGATAAGAAAGCTGTAGTAAACAAAACGTGAGCAAACTTCCCTAACACCACCCCCCAATCAGATGTCCACGCTCTAATCCCTGGGACCTGTGAATAAATTACTTTACATGACAAAAGGGACTTAGGTGTAATTAAATTAAGATTCCGAAATGGAGAGATTAACCTAGATTATTACTTGGGTGGGTCCTTATAAGAGGGAGGCAGAAGGGTCAGAAGATGCTGTGCTGCTGGCTTCGGAAATGAAGGGGCCGCCAGCTAAGGAACACAGGTGGCTTCTTCGTGCCCGGGAAAGTCAAGCAAAAAGTCTCTCCCCTAGAACCTCCACAGGGCACATGGCCCTGTCAACGCCTTGATTTTAGCCCAGTTAAACAGATTTCAGACTTTTTTTTTTTTTAATTCCAGACTTCTGACCTCCAGAACTGCAAATACAAATCTGTATTGTTTTAAGCCACTAAGTTGGTGGTAACTGTTACAGCACCAACAGGAAACTAAGATACTAAGAACAGAGTTGTTAAAGAACAACTATTAAATGGCAAAGCAGGCATCAGCTCGGAAATAATGCTCCCAAGTCTGTACTCTTCAAGTTATACCACCTCTCAATACCACAAATAAATGTAAAATCACATCGTAACAGGTTATGCAGAGGGTGCACCGGTAGCCACAATGGCAGTAATGACCAGCTACAGAGGGCTCACTAGGTTCGAGGCAGGGAACTAGGTACATTACATATATTACCTCACTGATACCTTGATTACTGGGGCACCTGGTTGGCTCAGTCAGTAGAGCACATGACTCAAGCTCAGGGTACTGAGTTCAAGCCCCACACTGGGTACGAGACCTACTTAAAATAAAATTCAAAACAACAACTTTGATTATGGTTCTTCAATGTTTCTTTTGGGGTAAAAAAGCATACACACCCTAAATACTGCATACAATTTCTCACTCTAGAAGTCAAAAGGGCTCCACAGACCCCAGAGGAGGCCATCACATTTCCACAGGAAAGGAAGGCCTGGAGTAGGGAGAAAACTGAGGCTCAGAGAAGGTGTCCAAGCTCTCACAGCTGAGTAGCCAGATTGGAATATAGTTCTGACCATAATCTATGATTTTTCCTCTTTCAATGTCTCCCTCCATGTTGTCCTGTACACAGTAGGTTCTAAACAAGTATTTGCTGATTAGGCTCTCTCATCCTTACCTTTTACTGCCACAGGAATACCTTTTAAATTTCTGAGTAGGAAGGAACCAGAGCCTTTTTATTACAACCTTTGAATTCCCAATACATACTGCAAGTTAAGTCAAGCCAACTGAATTCCACTCATGATTAAGAATTCCTAAGACTGGGGGGTGCCTGGGTAGCTCAGTGGGTTAAAGCCTCTGCCTTCGGCTCGGATCATAATCCCAGGGTACTGGGATCGAGCCCCACATCGGGCTCTCCGCTTGCAGGGAACCCACTTCTTCCTCTCTCTGCCTGCCTCTCTGCCTACTTGTGATCTCTGTCAAATAAATAAATTAAAAATCTTAAAAAAAAAAAAAAAAAGAATTCCTAAGACTGGGGCGCCTGGGTGACTCAGTGGGTTGAAGCCTCTGTTGGGTCAGGTCATGGTCCCGGGGTCCTGGGATCGAGCCCCACATCCAGCTTTCTGCTCAGCGGGGAGCCTGCTTTCCCTTCTCTCTCTCTGCCTGCCTCTACCTACTTGTGATCTCTGTCAAATAAATAAAAAATTAAAAAAAAAAAATTCCTGGGGCGCCTGGGTGGCTCAGTGGTTAAAGCCTCTGCCTTCGGCTCAGGTCGTGATCTCAGGGTCCTGGGATCGAGTCCCACATCAAGCTCTCTGCTCAGCAGGGAGCCTGCCTCCTCCTCCTCTCTCTCTCTGCCTGCCTCTCTGCCTACTTGTGATCTGTCAAATAAATAAATAAATAAATAAATAAATCTTAAAAAAAAAAAAAAATTCCTAAGACTGAGGCACCTGGGTGGCTCAGTGGGTTACGCCTCTGCCTTCAGCTCAGGTCATGATCTCAGGGTCCTGGAATGGAGACCCACATCAGGCTCTGGGCTCAGCGGGGAGTATGCTTCCCACCCACCCACCCCCGCCCACCTCTCTGCCTACTTGTGATGTCTCTCTGTCAAATAAATAAAATAAAATCTTAAAAAAAAAAAAAAAAAGAATTCCTAACACTACCAAATTCACACCTGAACCACATATATCAAGAGCCTAATATGTGATAGTGAGTCATGCAAAAATCTGGTTATAAGACTATTTCAGGGGGGCCTGGGTGGCTCAGTGGGTTAAAGCCTCTGCCTTCGGTTCAGGTCATGATCCCAGGGTCCTGGGGTGGAGCCCCACATCGGGCTCCCTTCTTGGCAGGGAACCTGCTTCTCCCTCTCCCACTCCCCCTGCCTGTGTTCCCTCTCGCTGTGTCTCTATCAAATAAATACATAAAATCCTTGGGGAAAAAAAAAAAAAAAAGACTATTTCAAGTAGGGTAAGCACCAAGTCTCCAGGGCAGAGAGAGGTTCAGCATATTTGAGGAACAGAAAGAATCAAGAGCTTAAATGAAGTGAACCAGGGAGATGCAGGCAAGATCAGACAAGGCAGGGCATGAAAGGCAATGGATTTTAAAAGCTTTGGATTTTATTCTGAATATAAGAGGAAATCACTGAAAGGCTTTAGGCAGAGAACTGGCTGTGATATGATTTTTTTTTTTTTAATCAATCTGGCTGTTGTATGGAGACTGGATTATACAGTCAAGAGTGGAACAGAGGAGACCAGTTGAGGGGACTACTGAGGTGATCTGAGAGATGATGAGTGTAAGCTGGACTTAGGAAGAAAAAAAAAAAGAAAGAAATGAAGAAAGGTTGGTGCACCTCTGTGATTCTGTCGGTTTAAGAGACTGCCTTCAGCTCAGGCCATGATACCGTAGTCCTGGGATTGAGTCCCACATCAGGCTCCCTGCTCAGCATGAAGACTGCTTCTTCCTCTGCCCCTCACCCCACTCTCATGTTCTCTCTCTCAAATAAATAAATAAAATCTTTAAAAAAAAAAAAAAAGGAACTGAAGAAAGGTGACTGAGATAGTATGAAGCAGAGCTGACAGGACTTGCCAACAGATGGGACATAGGAATAAGGGACACAGATGAATAAAGAACGTCTAGATTTCTAGTCAGTGCAACCAGGTAAATGATGAGGCCAAACACATTTGGCAGATCAGACCATTTTCTCCTTCAGACGGAAACTCATCTTCACTTAACAGTAATGTACTTTTCATTTAAATCTATAATCTTGCTCCATCTAACTGCCCGTTCATTACATTTCCTTCAGTGTCTTCCAGAACCCAAAACAGAACTTAAGACTGTTGCCCCTACAATCTTCCTCATTCTTCTGGAGTCTCCATTCGTCCCACTGATGTTTACTTTACATTTGCCTTATTTATCTCAACCTATTTCCTATGTAGCTTCCCTTCTTTTGTTGCTTATGATTTATACTTGTCAAATCACTGTAGCTGTAATTTACTGAGTGCTTTCTGAGCATAGGCACTATTCATGCATTATCTCATTTTTTGTCTTTGTTTATTAAGTAGTCTCTACACCCGAGGTAGAGCTCAGACTCACGACTCTGAGATCAAGAGTTGAGTCCCCTTCCAGCTGAGCCGACTAGGCGCCTCCACGCATTATCTCATTTAATTCTCAACAATCTTATAATATAGATTCTATTATCTCCATCTGACAGATGAGGAAACAAAAGCACAGAGAAGGAATGTATATCCAAGGTTAAACAAAAATTTCTGCCATTGAGAGTCAAACTCCACTATCAACCGCTAGCAACACTACAATAAACTGGTCCTTACATGAGATGATCAGGATTGGCCTCCACAACATAGTGTGTCCTCAGTTACTATTACGGCAAATGGGTGCCTGCAGAACCAACCGAAGTTCTTTTGAACATCAGCAGAATTGGATAATGAGTCTCTAAAAACACGGAAATTTTTTTTTAAGATTTTATTTATTTGACAGAGACACAGCGACAGAGGGAGCACAAGCAGGGGGAGTGAGAGAGGGAGAAACAGGCGTCCCTTGGAGCAGGGAGCCAGATGCGGGGCTCAGTCCCAGGACTCTGGGACCATGATCTGAGCAGAAGGCAGATGCTTGCTTAACGACTGAGCCACCCAGGCACCCCAAATACAGAGAAATTTTTGAAGTCCCTTTTTGTAAAGTCAAAATTTCAGAGTTGAAAGAGTCCTTAAAAATGTAGTCACCCGGGGCGCCTGGGTGGCTCAGTGGGTTAAGCCTCTGCCTTCAGCTCAGGTCATGATCTCTGGGTCCTGGGATTGAACCCCACATCAAGCTCTCTGCTCAGTGGGGAACCTGCTCCCCCCCCACCCCCACCTGTCTCTCTGCCTACTTGTGATCTCTGTCAAATAAGTAAATAAAATCTTTAAAGAAAAAAAAAACAACAAGCCGCTTGGTCCTCATGGACCTTATCATCTACTTTCCTCTCTTGAGTCACCCTCCCCCCCCTTCCTCATGCTTAGATAAGGGGAAAACAAACTACTATTGAGCGATAGAAGAATCAGACGGCCCTACCTTGTGAAAGGCAACGCAGAATCTGTTGAAGCACACATTCTGAAAACAAACACAGCCGCCAACTTCAACACCCTCCTCTACACTAATCTGAACAGCCCCTATTGTCAAAAATGACCTGGAGGTGGGGAGGGTATGAACCTGAAGTGAGTGACTTAGATTCAACTCCTACTTCTATTTGGTCCATGACCTTGGGAGTTTGTTCTGACCCTCATCCATAAAAAGGGCTATGTCCCATAGCAAGAAATGCAAAGTCACACGCTGACAGGGGCCAAGCAATTATGCCAAATGAGTGAAGTTGAACTGATAGGGAGGATCCCTAGAGAGAATGCTGTGCCACATCAGAGGCAGTCCCTACTTAGCTCCAACCAATGTGGAAGGTCTGACTTTTCTATTCTTCAAGAGAAGACGGAAATCAGAAATTGCCAGACTGGGGCATGAGGCTGGGGTGCGGTGGGAGGGAAGAGATTCACATTTCTTTACCAACTTTATTTTTTTTTTTAAGATTTTACTTATTTAGGGGCACCTGTGTGGCTCAGTGGGTTAAGCCTCTGCCTTCGGCTCAGGTCATGGTCTCAGAGTCCTGGGATCGAGCCCCGCATTGGGCTCTGTTCAGCAGGGAGTCTGCTTCTCTCTCTCTCTCTCTCCCCCTCTGCCTACTTGTGCTTTCTCTCTGTCAAATAAATAAATAAAATCTTAAAAAAAAAAAAAGATTTTACTTATTTATTCGACAGAGACACAGCGAGAGAGGGAACACAAGCAGGGGAAGCGGGAGAGGAAGAAACAGGACTCCCACTAAGCAGGGACCCCAATGCAGGGCTTGATACCGAGACCCTGGGATCATGACCCAACCCGAAAGGCAGCCCAGACGCCCCCCTTTTCCCAACTTCCCATGATAAAAACTTGAAACACACAGAAAATAAAAAGAATAGTTAGCATTCTGCTAGAATGTGCTATCTCTAGATGTGCTATTACCACATCTAGAAAATAATTCTCAAATATCACCTAATAGGACTGACTTTTCAAATTTCCACTACTGTCTAAGATGCTTCTTCACGGGTTTTCTTTTTGAACCAGGATCCAGTCAAGGTTTACATCTTACATGTGGCTTCACCTCTTTATGCTTTTTTTTTTTTTTAATATTTTTATTTATTTATTTAACAGACAGAGATCACAGATAGGCAGAGAGGCAGGCAGAGAGAGAGGAGGAAGCAGGCTCCCCGCTGAGCAGAGAGCCCGATGCGGGGCTCGATCCCAGGATCCTGGGATCACGACCTGAGCCGAAGGCAGAGGCTTTAACCCACTGAGCCACCCAGGCGCCCCTCTTCATGCTCTTTTAATCTAGAACACTCCCTCCCCTTGTTTTTTCCATGACATTGACTTCTGGAATAGGACCAGGGCAGTTGTCTTGCAAAATGTCCTACATCCTAGACATCTAATCATGACCTCAGTGTTCTTTAATTTGTTCCTCTGCTCTCTGAAAGCATGATTAGGCTAAAATATAGTCAACAGGAAAACTTCAAGGTGACACACTGAAGTTCTTACTTCACAGAAAGCACATTATTAATAATCACTTCCAAAGACAACAAACTCGCTTTTCTTTGTTTGAATATTTCCTTGGCCTTATGGATTCTAAATGATTAAGTATTATTAAGTCCATCTCTCTCTCTCTCTTTCTCTCTCCTTCCTTCCTTCTTTTGACTTGATTTTTAAAAGTCATCTCTACATCTAACTTGGGGCTTGAACTCAGAACCCCAGTATCAAGAGTGTCAATGCTCCACTAACTAAGCCAGCCAGGCACCCCAATTTTTTCCTTCTGATGCTCAAATGGTCTCAAATGTGGCCAATTCTCTAAACTTTTAAATGTTGGCAACTAATTTCAAAAACTTTAAAACAGTGTCTGAAAGATACCACCCAGTTTTTAACCTCTAGACCATTACTCTCCTTTCCAGTTCTGATCACCTAGGTCCAATATCACCCAGAATCAGCAACAAAATGTTGCCAGAACACAATCGGCTGATTCCTAGGCCACCTTCCATTTTACAAAAGAACCCCAGACTCCAGAGTTCTCCTATTCCATCTGGAGTTTCCTTAGAGGCAAGTCAATCTGCTTTGTGGAGCCTCTTTCCTGTCTGTACAGGGGAAATCACTACCCTTCCTACTTCAGAGCTGACAGGAGCTGATGGACATGAAGGCACTTTCACAAACTCTCCAAGACTGTCTATAAATACAGATATCCAAAATAGTGATAACCCCTTCCTTCCCTCCCAGGACCCTCAATCAATCCTCTTCAGGTTCTGCACTGAGTTCGGTACCTCTCCACTCCCTCAGAATAACTCCCATTTCCCAAGAATTCCATACCCTGACTGATTTGTCCCGTAGGCCATCTCCTCTTCAGCAGCTCCCATCCATCCTTCACTGCTCCTCAGAGGAATCATTCCTGACAGTTCTCTCACTACATTCCAGCTTCATCTTCACCAACTTCGCCCTACCTTAAAACTACCTGCTGCCCCCGCCCTTTCCATGAGCCCTTCTAAGACACTTAGGATCTCTTTCCCAACCTTTTTGGTTTTTTGGACCTCCTAACACTCAAACCTACTTCAAATATCAGTCCCTAAAACCAATCAGCCCCACCTATAATCCTCAAGCCCATTTCCACCACTTAATTCCCAATATTCCACTTTAGATCCCTTGGATCCTCAGACCAGTGCTTGCTGATGCCTCACAATGCCCCCTCCCCCCAACCGCATAAAACCCCACACATCTGAAATGAGCGTGAAAACTCAGTTGGCCCCACTTCACTCCCCACACACACACTTTCTCTTTCACCAAAAAATTCTAGAAACTCCCACCTCTCAAGCTAAATTCTCTCCACCTGCCTGCCTCCTTACCCTAGATCAATTAACTCTATACTCTGGACTCACATCACATACCTCCCAACCAATCAGACCTCAACTCTGAACTCAACCATTCATGTACTTCTACCTAGACATAAATAACCACCTAAAACCTAAGTCCTGGGGTGCCTGCATGGCTCAGTCGGTTAGGCATCTGCCTTCAGATTGGATCATGATCCCAGAGTCCTGGGCTCGAGCCCAGCATCTGGCTCCTTGCTCAGTGGGGAGCCTGCTTCTCCCTCTCCCTCTGCAGGCTATTTCCCCTGCTTGTGCGCTCGCTCTCTCTATATCAAATAAATATTTTTAAAAATAAATAAATAAAGTAAAATAAAATCTAAGTCCAAAAGAGAACAATTGCTTCTTCACTTACCCCACCATCTCAGTCAATAAATGGCAATTCCGTATTTCCAGCTGCCCAAAGAAACCTTAAAGCCATCCTTGAGTTGTGCCTCTCGGACCTCACACACTGACTGTATCCTTCGGCAAATCCCGTCCCCTCCCCCGCCTTGAAAATATATTCAAATATATATTTGTCCCCTTCTCTAGAGCCCCAAGAGCGATCCTTTTAAAATGCAAACCCGATGGGGCGCCTGGGTGGCCCAGCGGGTTAAGCCGCTGCCTTTGGCTCAAGTCATGATCTCAGGGTCCTGGGATCGAGCCCCACATCAGGCTCTCTACTTGGCAGGGAGCCTGCTTCCTCTTCTCTCTCTGCCTGCCTACTTGTGATCGCTCTCTGTGAAATAAATAAATAAAATCTTTAAAAATAAAATAAAATGCGAACCTGATCGCTTTACTCCTAGACTCAAACTCTCCAGGAGGTTTCTCAGAACACTGGAAATAAAAAAGCTACTCCTCATTTCGTTCCACCACCTTGCTTCTTTCTCTCCTTTGCCAAGCAAGCTCCGGCCCCCAGGATTGTACACCAGCTGTTTTCTCTCTACACGGCTCTTTTTCCTTCAGAGGTCTGAGGCTCAATGTTACCTCTTCAGAGGCCTTCCCTGGCCTACCAAAACAGCTCTCCCACCTCAGCACCCTTTATTGACCCTGGTGTGAGGGTCAATACTCTACGGTTTTCCTCTCCCTGGCACTTGCATTACCTATTATATTATTTACGTTTATTGTTTCCCCCACCAGAATGTACCCCCCATGCGGGCAAGAAGTCCATCCAGTTCACTAATATATGCTCAGCGCCTAGAAAAGTACTTCTGGCAGGTGCTCAATGAATATCTGATTAAATTGATCAACTCTTGCAAAGACCTCATACCTCCCCCCCCCATAACTATTAAGTACCCAAGGTAACCCCAACCCTAGTGCCCAGTCCTCTCTGGACACACCCGCGTTCCTAGGAATAAGCAACCTCTTCGGGTGCTCCAGACCTTAGGCTCTCCGGGTCTCTCAAGATTCTCAGTAGAAATAACTTGCTCCAAAACTCCTCAAAAAACATTCATTCTTTCCAACTGGCCCATCCTTTCGAAGCCACAAGAACGTAAGCTCGCCCGTGCTCGGTGGGCAGTCTCCCCAGCGTCCAGCAGAGAACAGGTTCCCACAACCTCCTAATGAATGAACTACGCCCCCACTTCATCCTTCCCTTGCACCCTCCTACTCCCCAAGCGCTCACCACCACCACTCCCTTCGGGCGTCTGCGTCCCTGAGTTTGAGTCTTCCTGATCCCTCAGGACTCCCCCACCGCCGCTTCCAGAGGCTTCCCTCGGAACGACCCTCCCCACCACCCTGAGAGGCCCCCGCTTCCCACATCTTCCAGAAACACCTCTAACCAACCCCTCCAGTTCTCTCAAGAAGGCCACCCTCCCCGGGGACGTAACTCCCGCCTCCTCGCTTCAAATCAGATCCTCCGGCTCCGTGAGGGCCGCGAACGCCTCAGGCCAGACGCCCCCTCCAGACCCTCAGCCCCACAGGCCGCTCTAGCCCTGACCGTTTTTGGGCCTCCAATCCCCACAGACGAATCTGCCGGTCATACTGCGCCGCCTCCTCCTCGCTGATGCCGCCACCAGCCTCCTCCTTCTCCACCATGGCGCCGGCTCTAGCTGCCTGCACTCGGGTCCTGCCCACAGCAACCACCCGCCGGCCCCACGCGCCGCCAACCGCCGCCGGCCGCGCGCCCGGGCCGTCTCTGCGCCTGCGCCAGGCTCCGCGCCTGCGCAGAACCTCCTCCACGGCCCGCCCCGCCCCTAGAGCCCGGGACCACGTGGACCTCCCTAGCCTCAAAGGCGGGCCAGAGGGACTGTCAGTCACGTGATGGGGCTCCAGCCAGTCCTGGCCCCAAAATGGAGCGGTTTAACAACCCGAGACGACAGATACGCAAATGTAGCTTTATGGGGCTATTAATTCCGCAAATATTTATCTAGCACCTGCTGAAATCCCAGCATTGGGGGTGTTTTGAAATAGAGCAGCGAATAAAATAGACAAAGCCCTGTATTCATGGAGCTTACGTTCTGTTGAGGGGAGCCCAAAGAAGAATGGAAATCAGGCCGTGATAAATGCTGAGAAGGAAAATAAAGGCGGATATGGACCTTCAGGGTTGCAGGAGTGGCCAGAGAGAAGGTCTCTCAGAGAAAGTGATACTGAATAAAGATCTGAAGGGACCGAATAAACAAGGATAACTAGGAGGTGGAGCATTTCCAGTCAGGGCAAAGAGCACGTGCAAAGGCCCTGAAGCTGGAATGTGCTAGCATAGACGAGGAACTATGGAGAGGGCAAGGTGTCTGGAGCAGAGTGAGAGGAAGGACAGGTTGTAAGAGGTGAAATCGTAGATGAAGCAAGTGGTACATCCAATAGGGCCTTGTAGGCTAGTATTAGCTTCTATCTATTTTCCTCAGGCAGTCTTTTTATTATCCATTCAACAAATACTTACTGAGCATTTGTTATGTGTCAACGATTGATCTCAGTGCTAGGCTCGGTAGAGCCCTGTAAAAAAGAAGTAACTTCTTTCCCACAGAGTTAAAATGAGCTTTGCCTGAGTTCTTTCTCTAATCCTTATGAGATGACTTAGGTTTGTTTTGGTTTTTTTTTTTTAAGATTTTATTTATTCGACAGACAGAGATCTCAAGTAGAGGCAGAGGCAGGCAGAGAGAGAGATAGGAGGAAGCAGCCTCCCCACCTAGCAGAGAGAGCCTGACAGGGGCCTCTGGGACCATGACCTGAGCAGAAGGCAGAGCTTTAACCCACTGAGTCACCCAGGTGTCCCTAGAATTTTTTTATGTTTTGTTTTTTAATGTTTTTTTTAAGATTTTATTCATTTATTTGACAGAGATCAGAAGTAGGCAGAGAGGCAGGCATAGGGAGGGAGGAGGAAGCAGGCTCCCTGCTGAGCAGAGAGCCCGATGGGGGCTCGATTCCAGGACCCTGGGATCATGACCTGAGCTGAAGAGAGAGGCTCTAACCCACTGAGCTACACAGGCGCCCCCCCCCCACCCCTAGGTTTTTTGTTACTACTATTTGACAGCTGAGGGGTCTAAGGTCCAGGAAAGTTAAATATTAGCAGCCTGAACTAAGTCTTACCTTAGAAGTAGTGAAACTGGGATTCAAACCCAGGTGGTGTGGCTCACATGCTTCATCAGGAGGTATATTAAGCTTCTACCATGTGCTCCGATCTTGCCCCTGAGGTACATAGTCTATGAACCTCAGAGATGGATATTTCATCCCCTTTTACAGACCACAACTCTGGGGCTCAGAAAGGGGTAGGAATTCATCCAAGATCACAATATCACTCAAAAAAAAAAAAAAAAGTTTGGCTAATGCTTACTCTTGGTTATAGATGTGGAACAAATCATGTAAAAAATTAGAGACTTAACAATAAATAGTTATTACCTCTTGGTTTCTGTGGGTTTGGGATTCAGAGCAGCTTATCTGGGCTGTTTTGGCACAAGGTCTTTCATGAGCATGGGGTCAGCTGGGGCTACAGTGATCTGATGGCTTGTGATGAAAGATCCCTTTCCGGGTGACTCACTCCTTATGGCTGGCAAGTTGACGTGGGCTGACGGCTGGGGGCCTCAGTTCCACTCCACATGGGCACAACCACCAGGCTTTCGGAATGTCCTCATGACATGGGGGCTGGCTTCCCCCAAACTGAGTGATCCATGAGAGCAAGGTGAAAGCAGCAATGTCTTTTTTTTTTTTTTAACATTTCATTTATTTATTTGGGAGAGAGCATGAGCGGGGGGAGCGGCAGAGGAAGAAGCCGACTCTGCGGAGCAGGGAGCCCAGTGCTGGACTGGACCCCAGGATCCCGGATCATGACCTGAGCCGATAGCAGACACTTACCAAATGAGGCTCCCCATCAATGTCTTTTATAACTCAGCTTTGGAAGTCACACACTGCCACTTCTGTAAAATCCCATGGATCATACACAGTTGTATTTATTGTAGGAGAGGACAATACAAGGACATGAATATGGTGAACAAAAGAAACATGGATCCGCCCTGTGTTGCGCTGACCAGCTAATAAGGAAGACAGGAAGTATTTTACCAGCAAAGGGTTTATTCACTAAACAGTTTTGAAAAATATCTGCTGTATCCCTGCCATGTATTTGACTTTGTGCCAGGCCCTAGGGATACAATAATGATAAAAATGGACATACCTCTGCTTTAGAGACAGTCAATCCAGTGGGAGAGATAAAACAGCCACATAAATATTAATAGAAACTTTGTGAAGTGCTGTGAAGGAAAAGATGAAAGAGCTGTGACAGTGTTTGACTTCGTGCTGGAGTCAGAAAAAGGATATTCTGAGAATGTAAACTTTCTGCTGAGCTTTACAGAGTCAATAAAGTTCAAATAACAAAACATGGGAAGAACCCCAGGCGGGAAGGACGGCTGCACCTGCTGTGACCCAGAATTTAAGCTCATTCGCTCTCTCTCTCTCTTTTTCTAATGATTTTATTTATTTATCTGAGAGAGAAAGACAAGGAGGGGGCCCAGACGGAAAGGGAGAAGCAGGCTGCCCCCTGGGGAGGGAGCCCATAGAGGGGCTCAATCCCAGGACCTCAGGATCATGACCTGAGCCAAAGGCGGACACTTAACTGCTTAACCGACTAAGCCACCTAGGCACCTCTCATTCTTCCTGACTCTGCCTCCCTGAGGGTATCTCCTTGACCCTTACTCCTCCACCCCACACACTCTGTGGGAGGTTTAAAACAGACCCGCAAATCTGGGGTACCTGGCTGGCTCAGTTGGTAGAGCATGCGGCTCTTGATCTGGAGGTCATGAGTTCAAGCCCCACATTGTGCCTCAAGCTTACTGAAAAAATAAAAAATAAAATATGCCCACAAATCCTTTGATATTCTTCAATCCTTTGATATTCTTCAACGATATTGAGTTGGGGGGACCAAAATCCCCGTCCTTGAATCTGTACTCTGTGATGGCTTGGAAGGAAGCAAACGCTGATCCAATTTCTCCATCCAGGCCTTAAGAAACATGCAGCTTGGGGTGCCTGGGTGGTTCAGTCAATTAAGCATCTGCCTTTGGCTTGGGTCATGATCCCAGGGTCCTGGGATTGTGTCCCTCATTGGGCTCCTTGATCAGTGGGGAGCCTGCTTCTCCCTCTGCCTGCCTCTCCCTCCCATGGTTCTTTCTCTCTGGCAAATAAATAAATTAACATCTTTCAAAAAAAGAAAAGAAAGAAATGAGATCATGAATGATTTTTTTAAAAATACTGACAATCTATAAAGATTTTATTTATTTGACAGAGATCACAAGCAGGCAGTGAGGCAGGCAGAGGGAGAGGAGGAAGCAGGCTCCCTGCTGAGCAGAGAGCCCGGTGCAGGGCTCGATCCCAGGACCCTGATCCTAGGACCCTGATCCCAGGACCTGAGCCTAAGGCAGAGGCTCAACCCACTGAGCCACCCAGGAGCCGCTGTAATTTCTTTGTTAATTACAGTATATGACCGTTGTACTTTGAGGCAAATAGAGAACACAAAAAATCAGGATCCTGACAGCTAAAGGAACAAGTCCAGAGCAAACATCACTTTGCTTAGAATGATTTGAGGTTCTCTTTGAAATGAACATGTCTGGGAGGCACATGTCTCTTCAAATCTGTACTGTTTCTTCCAAACATTTCTTGGTCCCCAGCAAAGGCCCTTTCCTAACTCCTTTCCTGATCTCTAATCCAGCCTCCAACCACGACCTTACCCCTTACCTTTTTTTTTTTTTTAAGATTTTAATTTTTTTTTTTAAAGATTTTATTTATTTATTTGACAGACAAAGATCACAAGTAGGCAGAGAGGCAGGCAGAGAGAGAGAGGAGGAAGCAGGCTCCCCGCTGAGCAGAGAGCCCGACGTGGGGCTCAATCCCAGGACCCTGGGATCATGACCTGAGCCAAAGGCAGAGGCTTTAACCCACTGAGCCACCCAGGCGCCCCAAGATTTTAATTTTTTGACAGGGAGAGACACAGTGAGAGAGAGAACACAAGCAGGGGGAGAGGGAGGGGGAGAAGCAGGCTTCCCGCTGAGCAGGGAGCCCGAAGGGAGCCACTTAACGACTGAGCCACCCAGCCACCCCTATAACTTTTTTTTAAAACACAAATCTTTTTTTAAGTAAATTCTACAGGAAACACGGGGCCCTGAGATCAAGAGTGGCAGGCTCTACCAACTGACCCACCCGGGTGTCCCAGAGATTTTTATTTTGAAGATTTTTTTTTTTTTAAAGATTTTATTTATTTATTTGTCAGAGACAGAGGGAGAGAGAGTGAGCAAGCACAGGCAGACAGAGAGGCAGGCAGAGGCAGAGGGAGAAGCAGGCTCCCCGCCGAGCAAGGAGCCCGATGTGGGACTCGATCCCAGGACGCTGGGATCATGACCTGAGCCGAAGGCAGCCGCTTAACCAACTGAGCCACCCAGGCGTCCCTATTTTGAAGATTTTTAAGCTTACAGAAAAACAGCCCAATGAATATTCATACATCCTTTGTCTAGATTCATTAATTTGAAGTTTTGGCACATCCTCTCTGTCTATCTGTCTGTCTCTCTCTCTCTCTCACACACACACACACACACACACACACACATTTTTTGACTAAACAACTTCACAGTCACTCCAGGTCTTTAAATCAATGCAGGGAAAAACCGGGGCACCTGGATGGCTCAGTCAGTTAAGCGTCTGCCTTTGGCTCTGGTCATGATCCCAGGGTTCTGGGATCGAGCCTGGCATCCGGCCTGGGAAGCATCGGAGTCAGGCTCCCTGCTCGGTGGGGTGTCTGCCTCTCCCCCGGCTTATGATCTCTCTTGAGCACGAGCTCTCTTTCTAGTCTTAAAAAGAATCAGTGCAGGGAAATATTTTGAGCATCAATAGGCCAGGTTCTCTTAAACACTTCCTGCATATAAAAATCCAAATATGCACAAATTCCTTTTAAAACAAAACATTAATTCCAGAGGTCGGAGCCACTTCACAATTTCTACATTTAACTCCAAATATTTCCAGGGTTAAATAATGCCAACTAAGGAAATAATTATGGCAACAAAGAGGGGTTCACTAAGTCTTCTCGGTTATCACTACGGTCCACTGCATTTTGCACAGTTGGCTACAGCAGTATCTCCCGTTCTTAGAGATAGCTTGTGTTTTTTTTTTTAAAGATTTTATTTATTTGACAGACAGAGATCACAAATAGGCAGAGAAGCAGGCAGAGAGAGAGGAGGAAGCAGGCTCCCTGCCGAGCAGAGAGCTCGATGTGGGGCTCGATCCCACGACCCCGGGATCATGATCTGAACTGAAGGCAGACGCTTAATCATCTGAGCCACCCAGGCTAACCCCCCATCTTCTTTTTCAAGGCTGAATATGAATAGATTCCATTGGAAGTATACACCACGTTCTATTTACCCATCCATTCATTCAGTAGACATTTGGGTTGCTTCTAACCTCTCGACTGTTGTGAATAATGTTGCTATAAACAAATGTCTACAAATATCTCTCAGAGACCCTGTGGAGACCATGGCATATATACCCATGGGGCAGCTTGTTTTTCAGCAACAGCTAATCAGAGAAGCTGCCCAAACTGAGATTTTTGTCACTTCAAGCGGGTGGAAAGCAGCGATTCCATAGATCAGGCCCCTGGGTTTCAGAATTACATAATTACTTCCGCCCAGGTGACTGCTCACCATTAACCAAGGCAGTGGTTCCCAGTCCCACTTGCATATTAGGATTATCTGGGGAGGTTTTCAGCAAATATAGTGCCCAGATCCCACCTTCAGAGACTGATTAATTGGTCTAGGGTGGAGCTGAGACGTTGGGATTTTTACAAAATACTCCCCAGATGATTCTAAAATACAGTCAGAGCGGAGAACCCTGGAGCAAAGATCCATGTGGTGTTTTTCAATTCTTTTCCTGCCCTTCCTGCTAGAACCAAAGAACTCATAGGGCTGTTTAAAAGACATCAATTAGGGGGCACCTGGGTGGCTCAGCAGGTTAAGCCTCTGCCTTTGGCTCTGGTCATGATCTCAGGGTCCTGGGATCGAGCGCCACATCGGGCTCTCTGCTCAGCGGGGCACCTGCTTCCCCTGTCTCTCTGCCTACTTGTGATCTCTCTCTCTGTCAAATAAATAAATAAAATATTAAAAATAAATAAATAAAAGACATCAGTTAGGGGTGTCTGGCTGCCTCAGTGGGACATATGACTCTTGATTTCAGAGTCGTGAGTTCAAGCCCCACATTGGGTGTAGGGCTTACTTAAAAATATATATATACATGTATACACACACACACACACACACACACACACACACACACACACATATGCAGGCACCTGGCTAGCTCAATGGAGCCCCTGACTCTTGACCTCAGGGTTGTGAGTTTGAGCCTCACATTGTGTGTAGAGTTTACTTAAAAATAAACTTAAAAAAAATGCTTAAGTCAGGATGCCTGGGGGGCTCAGTCAGTTAAGCATCTGCCTTCAGCTCAGGTCATGATCCCAGGGTCCTGGGATGGAGTCTAGCATCGGGCTCCCTGCTCAGTGGGGAGCCTGCTTCTCCCTCTGCCTGTCTCTCCCCCTGCTTCTGGGCACATGCCTGCGTGCACGTGCTCTGTCAAATTAATGAATATAATCTTTAAAAATAAATAAATTGGGGCGCCTGGGTGGCTCAGTGGGTTAAAGCCTCTGCCTTCAGCTCAGGTCATGATCCCAGGGTCCTGGGATGGAGCCCCGAATCAGGCTCTCTGCTCAGCGGGGAGCCTGCTTCCTCCTCTCTCTCTGCCTGCCTCTCCGCCTACTTGTGATCTCTCTCTGTCAAATAAATAAAATCTTAAAAAAAAAAAAAAAGTGCTCATCACAGGAAAAAAAATCTGTGACTAAAAAAAAAAAAAAAAAAAAAAGGTGAACAGCGGCGCCTGGATGGCCCAGTTGGTTAAGCAATTGCCTTTGGCTCAGGTCATGATCCCTGAGTACTGGGATTGAGTCCTGCATCGGGCTCCCAGCTCCACAGGAAGTCTGCTTCTCCCTCTGACCTTCTCCTCTCTCATGCTCTGTCTCACTGCTCTCTCAAATAAATAAATAAAATCTTAAAAAAAATAATAAAGTGAACAGGGGCACTGGGTGGCTCAGTGAGTTAAACTTCGGACTCTTGCTTTCAGCTGGAGTCACTATCTCAGGATCCTGGGATCAATTCCTGCATCCGCTCCTCGTGGGGCATGGAGCCTGATTGGGATTCTCTCTTTCCCTTTCCCTCTGCTCCTCCCCTGCTCTCCCTTTAAAAAAAAAAAAAAAAAATTAAAGTGAACAATTTGGTGGTGTTCAGTACACTTACCAGGTTGTGCAACCACCACCTCTTTCTAGTTCCCAAACATTTTCATTACCCCAAAGGTGGTAGCACACATCTCGTAAATTCCCAGGTCTGACATGACTTTGCTATGCACACAATTCCACAACTGGAAAAGTCCAGCATTACGGTTTAGTATAAGTTAGTAAAACAATTCTTTCCAGAGGTGCCTGGGTGGCTCAGTGGGCTTCTGCCTTTGGCTCAGGTCATGATTTCAGGATACTGGAATAGAGCCCCGCATCGGGCTCTCTGCTTGGCAGGGAGCCAGCTTCTCTTTCTCTTTCTCTGCCTGCCGCTCTGCCTACTTGTGATCTCTTGTCTGTCAAATAAATAAATAAAATCTTAAAAAAAAAAAAAGTTCTTTCCAGCATTTATTTATTTATTTATTTATTTATTTTTTAATTAAAGAGTTTTATTTATTTATTTGACAGACAGAGATCACAAGTAGGCAGAGAGGCAGACAGGCAGAGAGGAGGAAGTAGGCTCCCCACTGAGCAGAGAGCCTGATTCGGGGCTCCATCCCAGGACCCTGGGATCATGACCTGAGCTGAAGGCAGAGGCTTTAACCCACTGAGCCACCCAAGCACCCCTCTTTCCAGTATTTAAAAAATATCACTAATTTTGTTCTTTAGAGGATCATTCATTACCCAGGTCATGTTGCAGATCATTTTTCTAGCGCCAGTAACAAACCTTCATTATTGTGATGTCCAAAAAAGTCCCTGCAAACTTCCAAAACGCTCTGGAGGGAGCAATACTGTCCCCTTTGGAACCATCTGACAACCCCGAAATAAACACAAATTTCCCACAATAATTCCCAAAATGTCCTCCAGGGGGCAACATCATTTCCTTGAGAACAGAGCAGACCCAATGATCCAGCCTGGACTTTATTACCCCTCACCCAGGGTTGGATTAGTAAGGAAGAAAGAGGAAATAGCTATTGCGTTGGCAGTCAGCAAGTTCCCACACACCGTAATGCCTTTCTTTGGCCAACAGTCTCCTCCTTTCTTCCCTAGTTATTTCCAGAGGCTGGAGCCAACTTCTGGTGTTTCTTCCACATGGTGTAATGACTTCTGTATAAAGCTCCCCTCATTTACGGTGAAAGGAACACATCCGAGAGCCACCCCCGTAAGTAGAAAAATAAAATCCTTTGCCAGAAACATGATGTTCCCAGAGTAGAAACAGGCACCAGGGAAGCATTGGTCAGATGCAGGGTCATTACAGATTTTGTCTCGGAAAAAATATATGTGTCTGCCAAGCTTAGAGACATTTTGGAGGTCCAGAGGAAGAATTTTGGAATTTGGGGGATAGTTTCTTTACTAAAACAAAGGTCAAGTTGCTAAAACTTGCAACCATCTTGCTCTTACTCATCAGCCAAGAAAGTTCTAAGGCTGCGGCGCCTTAGTGGCTCAGTCTACTTTGTCTGCTCAGGTCATGATCCCAGGCTCTTGGGATCAGCACGGTGCCTGCCTCTGCCCTCTCTCCCTCTCCTCCCACCCCAGCTTGGGCTCTCTCTCTGATAAATAAATTTTTTAAAAAGGTGATATCTAGGGGCACCTGGGTGGCTCAGTGGGTTAAGCCTCTGCCTTCAGCTCAGGTCAAGATCTCAGGGTCCTGGGATCGAGCCCCACATCGGGCTCTCTGCTTAGCAGGGAGCTCGCTTTCCCCACTCCCTCTGCCAACTTGTGATCTCTGTCAAATAAATAAATAAAATCTTTTAAAAAAAAGTGATATCTAGAATGTCAGAAGGGCTTGACAGACAGTATTAGACAGTATTCTAGTGGGACACTGAAAAGGCATGCAGAAGCCTTTTTGCCTCATGGGATTTGCTGATGTTCTCATTTTCTTTCTTTTTTTTTAATTTCTTTCTTTCTTTCTTTCTCTTTCTTTTTATTGGACAGGGATGGTAAGTAGGCAGAGAGGCAGGCAGAGAGAGAGGGGGAAGCAGGCTTCCCACTGAGCAGAGAGCCCTATGCGGGTCTAGATTCCAGGACTCTGAGATCATGACTTGAGCCCAAGACAGACGCTTAATCGATTGAGCCACCCAGGAGCCCCTCTCATTGTCTTCATTACCTAAAAGCAGATGGCCGTCTAGAATTCTGGAATGGCCTGCTGAAGCTTCAGAGATGACACCAGCTGGAGACCACAGCTTGAAAGGACGGGGTCCTGTCCTCCATGTGGTCTAAGTTCTCACCCAGTGTTGTTTCGTCCATAACTAGAATACACGGCGTTCAGAAATCAAGGCACAGACGAGGAAAGAGGATTTGCAGCATTTTCTTTTCCATTCTTACAGCCCTGCTCTACTAATCTTGTGTTAAAGAAAACTTCTGGACAATTTAGTTAAAAGCATGTGCCAACATTTTATTACAATCATGCGTGAAAGGGGAAAAAAAAGGTCTCTTGTGGCTGAATTAGAAATTATTCACGGTAAGGACACTTGATGGGAGAAGAGAATGGCTAAATAATCATCATGAGATTATAGACTAGATCCAGAAGAAAAGAAAAAGATTGAAGGTTGTGAGTCTTGACTGGCAGGCAGTCCGCTCTCAAGCGGGTGGACCACTGGTTTCCCAGGACAAATTTCATACCATCAAAATTCATTCACAAACGGCTTCCATATTTTTTTTTAAGATTTATTTATTTGACAGATGGAGATCACAAGTAGGCAGAGAGGCAGACAGAGAGAGAGGGGGAAGCAGGCTCTCCACTGAGCAGAGAGCCCGATGCGGGGCTCGATCCCAGGACCCTGAGATCTTGACCCGAGCCGAAGGCAGAGGCTTAACCCACTGAGCCACCCAGTCGCCCCCGGCTTCAGTATTTTTATTAGGAAAGCAAATTACCTCACTGAAAGAGATTGTCAATTACTCTTACAAAAAGCTTAAGTTCCAGACCACATTTGGGACATTTTTTTCTTTTTGGTAGGGTTAATATACCAGGAAGTGACTTGGTGCCTTCATCTCCAGGTTTATCTTTCACACCGCTTGAGGCATTTTTTTTTTTTAAGATCTTATTTATTTTTTTGACAGATCACAAGTAGGCAGAGAGGCAGGCAGAGAGTAGGGGAAGCAGGCTCCCTGCTTAAGCAGAGAGCTGGATTTGGGGCTCCATCCCAGGACCCTGGGATCATGACCTGCTCCGAAGGCAGAGGCTTTAACCCACTGAGCCACCCAGGCGCCCCGCAGCATTTTTAAATTATTTACTTCTCCTTTTCCTGGAACCTAAATGCTCCTTCACTTGGCCAGGTCTGAAATAAGCTATTTCCGCTGTCTGGAACTTTCTCTTCTCCTTCCTATCTCACTTGAACAACCCTGCCCAGGGCGCCACGTCCCCTCCAAATAATAGAGTCTCCCTTCTAATCACCAGTCCCTTCCCCCTTCCCTGGCCACCCCTAGGCGTTATGGGTTTTTCAGCTCCAGGGAGATAGAATGTTCCCATTGTGGAGCTTGGCACTGTACAAGAAGCTCATAAAAGCACTAAACAAAGATCCTTGGATGTAAATAGGACTGAACGAATTTTTGGAGGAGGCAATGGAATGCCGGCACTGATTAAAATTCCTGAGACTCTTTTTATGTTTAATACTATGATTTTGAGACAATTATTTAAACACTAGGATTCAGTCTGCACCCACTGAATGGGAGTATCAGTTCCTCTCTGCATAGCTGTGAGGGTCAAAGGGCTTTACGTCTGCACACTGGTTAACCCCGGTTAATAGTTCTCTCGTGGAGCATTTATTGCGACCCTCCCCGGTACAACGCTCTAAGTTCTGAAACTTCCTGGAGGCAGTACCAAGGTCCGCCCCTTTCGTACCGCCCCGAGTGACGTCACCGACCGAGGTGTCTAATGACGTCAGCTCCGGGCCGGCCCGGCTCCATCCTACCCTACTCCGGAAACCTACAACTCACGGCACCCGGCCTCCAGCTTTCGGTTATTTTTTCCTCTCTTCGTAGCCCGAATCCTTTTCCTCCCACTCTCCCACCTAAAACTTTCGGCTCTTCCCGCCTTCCCTCAAGCTGGCAATTTTCGGTTCGCTTGCTTTCGGGCGAATTTCCCACTCTTTTACTCCGAATTGCCTCCCGAGCCCCGCCCTTCGGCCTTTCCCATCTAAATCCCTCTTTCGGCTAGTTCCGCCTCCTGCCACCCACCTCGGACGCCGCCTTTGGCTCCTTCCGGATCGTCTCAGTTCCTTGTTTTTCTCCCCCGCCCAAACCCGGTCCTCGTCCACTTCGGCTATCTCCGGCCCCCGCGACTTTCCATACCTCCTTTAGCCACACCCCCATCGCCACTTCGGCTCTTTCCGCTTCCCCCCCCCCACACCCCGTCTCCCGCTCAGAGGCTTTCGGCTCTTTCCGCCGGCCTTCGGGAGAGGGCCTGTGCCCCTCTCCTCCACGTGACGCGGCCTCCGCCTCCCAGTTCCCCCTCCCACCTCGCCCTTCGTCCCGCCTCAGCCTTTCGGCTCCTCTAGGCCGAGCCGCCATTTTGTGTGAATTTCTGACTGCGGCGGGGGCCGAACAGCCGGGGCACCTAGGGCGGGCAGACAGACAGACAGTCGGCCCCGTCTCCGCGGCCCGTTTCCTCTCTCCCTAAAATCCTTTTTTTTAACCCCCCTCGCTCGCTCTCCTCTTCTCCCCTCCCCCCTCGCTTGCTCCATCGCGCGCGGCCCGCGCTAATTACACCCAACCACCCACCAGTGTCCGTGTCCCCCGGGTCCCCCACCTCCGGGCCCACGGGGGAGGTGTGGGGGGGGCTCTCGCCCCGATGAGGGCCCCGCGCCCGTGAGCGAGTGACCCCAGGGGCGGGCTGCGGAGAAAGGCGGCGAGCGGCCCGCCGAGGCCTAGGCCGCGCGGCCTACGCGGAGGTCGGCGCAGAGGTGATTCCGAAACCGAAAAAATATATACCCATTCCTATCAGGAGCCCTCAGAGCTGAAGTGTGCCCCTCCCGCCACGCCCAAGCAGTCCTTTTTCGTGCATTAACATCCCCTCCCCCCCAAAGGAACTATGGAGGCCGCGCCCGGGACCCCCCCGCCGCCACCATCAGAGTCGCCGCAGCCGCCATCGCCGCCGCCGCCATCAACGCCTTCGCCTCCTCCGTGTTCCCCCGACGCCTGCCCGGCCACCCCGCACCTCCTCCACCACCGCCTCCCGCTCCCTGACGACAGGTCAGGCCCCCGGCCCGGCCGGGGCAGCGTCCCCGGGGGGAGGAAGAGGAGGAGGAGGAAGGGGGGCGGCCGCCATGTTGGGCCGGGCCGCGGAGGAGGAGGAGGAGGAGGAGGAAGGGCGGGGTCGGTGGGTGTCTCTCGCTCGCTCGCTCTTTCTCGCTTGCTTTCTCTCCTGGCCTCATGCGTTTACCCCCCCTCGCGGCGCTCGCCCGCTCTCCCTCGCTCTCGCTCTGTCTTTTTTGGGCGCCATGCTGAGGGGAAGGTGAGGAGGCGCCCCCCGGACCCCCGCGCCCGCCCGCCCGCCCTGGGGAGGGGGCGCTGGGGGGGGGCTGCGAAGGCTCACGGGGGTCCTGGCTGCCCCAGCTCCTGGAGCTGGCAGCCATGGGCCAGCCTGCCCGTCGCCTGGCTTCGGGGAAGGGGATGGGGGAGGGGCTCCCGGACCCTTTTGGCGGGGGGGGGGTGGTGGATCTCCAGCAGTAGCCCCGCTCTTAGGGGTTTGGAGTTGGGGTCTCCCAGTCCCTGGCAGTATCCTTTCTCTTGCGGGAGGTGTGCCCTGCCCTACTTGGAGAGGTACCCTAGTTTTCTTAGGCAGAAAGTGGGGGTTCGTTCAGTTTTCTCCCCATCCTTTTGGAGGGGTGCTTTGGGTGGGGGCACTCGCACTTTTTTTTGGCGGGAGGTGTTTCCTAGGTATACCCTAGAGAGCAAAATTGGGGGGGGCGGATTTCTAGCCCCCTTGATGGAAGCCCCTGCCCCCTTTGGGGAGAAGCCCCTTCCCCGTGTTTTTCTTAAAGGCAGGGGTCCTCTCGTTTTTCGTAGGTAGGTGCTGCGTTTTTGGCGGGGTTGGTTGGGGGGGGGATGGAGGTTTGGTTTCCCTACCTTGGAGGGGAGAGGAAGTTGGTCTCTTCTTTCTCATGGGGTTCCCTCCTCTTTCGGGCTGAAATGGGGCGCCATCCCTTCCGGGAGAGAAAACGAGGTTTTTTTGTGCTTTGGCAGGGGGTGAAGGGGAGCGCCCCCCCCTTCCCCTTTATTAAGTGCGAAATGGGTTTGCCCCACGCCCTTTTTTGGAGGCTGATAAAGGCGCCAGCCCGGCGCATTTCAGGACAAGATTGGGGCCTCGGTCTCCCTTGCTCCAGGGGGTTGGGGTGCAGGGTTTGCCCTCCCTTTCCTGGTGGGGTAGGGGAAGAGGTGTCTAGAGAGTGGATTTGGAAATGGAAGGAGGTTTTCCACCGGCAGGAAAGGCAGTCTGAGGAGGAGTGGGGGTGGGGAGAGGAAGAGATCGCGCTGGACAGATGGCTGCCCCACAGCAGCCCGGGCTGGGGAGTCGCTTTCAGGACCTTCCCCTAGATAGGGGTCTCAGCTAGGGCTTCCTTGCCAGGTACCACGGCCCCTTCTCCCCACTTCCACCTCCCCTTTTCCCTTTCTCCTTCACAGACCATACTTTGCCTTTTAAAAGAAATGCCACCCACATTCAGAGACACAAGTGCAGCAGTTTGGTGAGCTTTTACAAAAATTTTTTTTTTTTTTGTTTTCTGTTTTGTTCTAATTAAATGTATCGTCCTGGGAATCGCAGCCCATCGCAGCCTGCTTCCAGTTCAAGGAAATAAACAGATTAGCAAAGGTCTGTGCGCTAAGCCCACGTTGGGCTTCCGGGCCCTCTCTTGGGGGCAGGTGCATTACTCAAAGGTGCTTACACGCTTTATTCGACCTCTAAGGAGTTCTCTTATGTCAGAAGTGTATGTCTTACAATGGGTTGGGATGGTAAGTAGCCTCTTTTATTGAGTAATTCAATTATCTCCCTCTTTTTGTCCCTTTCCTGCCTGCCTTCCTCCTGCCTTTAGACCAAAGTGATGCTTGAGTGAATTTATATGTTCAAATCAGGATTCTAAACCCAGTTGAACCCTTTAAGACTTGCACATCCTTTTGATCTTTAGTTTTTTTAATTTGTCGTACACAGTTTTCTCAAAGGAAAAAAAAAGCGTTACTGTAACGTGACAAAAACTTACGTAAAAGGCCCATGTTTTCAAGCCCTTGGTATCCCTCTCTCCATTTCAGTCCATTGCTTTGTCTCCAGCCTTCATCTTTGAAGAAAGTGGATACTTCAGGTCCATTTGTAGGAGATGAGGTTAACTGAATTTGGTTTATGATATTTGCATTCGAGTTAAGGTTCTCCCTCCCCTCCCCCCCCCAAAGATTGTGGTTCAAGTAGATCCAATTTGCTTCTTTTACTCCAATGTCTCTTATGGTGATGGACGTTTAAATTAAGCAAGTCATTTGTAAGTACTGTTTAAGCACCAAATCTGTAACGCGTGTCAAGCCCCAGTCTCCTCTCTCTGTCTCCACTGTTCCTTTGTTCGAAAGCACATGCCTGACCGTGAAAAGTTGATGCAAACACGCCCAGTCATGGTGGAGAGAACACTTCCTCCAGCCCCCTGCCCCCCCCCAACACATACAAGATAAAAACAGCAACAGAAATGACTTGCAGAACCAAACACTACTTCTGATGTGTTTTACAAGCATAAGTTCTTCCGTTAAAAGACAAAACACGTTGAAGTTCCATTTTCCATCTTGCCCACTTTGGGTCCCTGATGTACTTCGGTAGTGAAAACTTTTTGTTAACACACAGCCCAATTTTCCCCTCCGAAAGATCCTGTTTCCTTTTTTTTTTCCCCCATTCTTAGGAGAAAAAAAAAAAGTTCACTTACGTTGGGATGAGGAACCGTAAACTGCAATTAAGTGGGGCCACTGGTTTTATTCTTTCTCTCCATATCCTCACAACCTAACTGCTGTGAAGTGGTGATCTTAGGTATGTAAAACCAGTCGTGGGAGGAAGAAGTGTCCACACAGTACAGTATCCTGCAAAAAAAAAAAAAAATGTCTGAAGCACAAACTGAACACACTATCAAGTGCACAGGGTCAGCCGAAAATGGACTGCATTTATCTGAAGTTTTCCCTCCTTGGTGAAATTCCTCCTCCAGGAGCCAAGTGCAGAAACTGGATGCTAACAGAGGAACCTTCCAAGTTTCGAGGGCGACTAAGTTGTCGGAGGATGCTTGTTTAACTTTACTTCTTTTGTAAGTGAAAATTTTAGCAGTCATTCATTGAACTTAAAAGTATTTCCCCAAACATTTAGAGAGTACTCAGGCATATCAACACAAGGGTTTATTGTTTTTTTCGTTTTCAAAGGACTCTCCTCTCATGAAAACCAAGAAGTCCCAGTAATTATGTCAGACTGTACTTCGATAGTCTTTGTTTTTGAAATGTCACAGTACTGCCTTTTTTTTCCCCCTAAACTGATGTACCAGTACTAGTTAAAATTCAAATTAATGGATGTTGCAAAGAAAAGGAAAAAAAAAAAAAAAAGGGTGTCACTCAGAATCCCTGATTTAACAGCACCTCTTAGACACTTGAAATCTTTAAAATTGTTATATTCTCTGGGGAGAGGCTTAATGGGAAAGCAAATTAAAATATCCCGGTAGAAATAAAACCAATTGTGACCATGAAAATAGGGATATTCTGGTCCTAAAACCCCTTCATTTTTTACTCCTCAAATTCGTTCTTGGAAAGAGAATCTTCTTGGAAGAGTCCCCCACAGGGCTTTCTGATTCACATACTGTCCTCTATCTTCCAGATTGGGTTTCGATTTGCTCGGAAGGTTAAGTTTTTGATTCTTGACAAGCCAAGAATTTTAATTGTAGTGAGCTCTTCTAGAAGGACAACCCTGTAGCTTTTGCTTGGCCAGGAAGGTTGATCCCAAGGGGGAACTGTTATGCACCTGTGGAAACGAAGGCTTTCCCAGCCGTTGGCCTACCTGGCCCATTAGAACTGAATGGTTGACTCTGAGTTTGTGTCCATCCAGTTGAATGTAGACAATTCCGTATTGGGCTGACTTAGTAGTTTATCCTTAAATAATGCCTCCACTTCTGCTTCTTTCTCTTAGATCTTTTCCCTGCCCCAGTAGGGGAGAGATGGATGTCTCAGGGTGGCCTTATTTGCTGTTCCGCTCCGCTAGGTTTTTGTGGCTTTTAAGTCCCTAAAACCATCTTCTAGAAACCAGATCCAGTTTCGGCAAATACTTGTATGGTGAAAGTCCCTAATTATTTCCCAGTCTCTGTGGATAGCTCTAGGTCAAACTATATTCCGGAGAACCTGCTTTTTGGTCCCCGTGGACAAAATTGTCTAGTACCAGAACAGCGGGTTCTGACCCGGGGTAGGAAGTTGAGTGACAGAGTAATTCAGAGCAAACAGTGAGTGGCTGCGTTTCTAAGTGAGCAGGGTGCTTGCCTGTACCTTGGCAACAACGCTCCTGCCACAGTGGGAGACGAAAGGCTGGTTTCTGGGGTTCCTGGTAAGTTGGCATTTAGGAAGTTGATTCAAGCCTCTGCGGGAGCCGTCTGCTCATCGGTGATGGGAGTCTTGTCAGAATCAATGATTTGAGGCTGGTTTCATGATTAAAACCAACTGGAAAGAGTGAAAAAGCTGCCTGTTTGGGTGGGCCTCTAAAGTTCATTTGGTTAAGCCCAAAGTAAAACCAGGACTGTCCGTGGGGAGCGAGATTTTCCCGGATTGGGCTTTCCAAATTTATCAGCCACATCTTTGTGGCGCAACGATTTTGCTCTGATGGTTGCCGAAGATGGCGGTCCTGGAAAAAGGGCGCAGGGTTTCTTAGCAATGATAGGAGCCTACGCGGGCAGTTTTTACATTTCTGCCTCAATCAGTTGATGACAAAATGAAGACATGGGCCCTCGGTTCGTGTAAACCCAGTCACATCCTGCTGTTGGAATAATTTTTTATTCCAGTACAGGACATTTTCTGGGAGTGTAGTTTGTGTCTCTTGGCGAAATTGCTCAGAATAGAGAATATGTCTCGTACTTTTTTTTTCCTCTGTGTGTATTTTATTTATTTATTTTGGTGCATTCATATCTGTGTGAATTGGTGACTCAGCTCCTATTTGTAAGGCAAGTGGTGACATCTGAACGCGGGAGGTGGCAACAGGATAGGAAGGAACAGTGTGGCCTTTGGAGACAGATAAGGTTGTGTTCAGGCCTGGCTCTCCCTGCAGTGGGCACTAAGGACAAGGGCCGTTTCTCAGGGTCATTGCAGTCAAGTGGGCATATACGGGAGGCCCGCACAATGCCTGGCATTCAGCGAATCTTGGTTTCTTTAGCTTTTTGCTGTCCCTGCTAAAGGAAAAAAAAAAAAAAAACTAAGAATTTATAGTCTGGTGTGTAAACAGAAGCAAGCATAACATCTGTGTTTTTGAGGGAAGTCGGTTTATCTTCCAGCTCAGGTTTCTGGCCAGTTTATTTCATTGCAGGGAGCAGATAGGGGTGGAAACCATCTTAAGGCATGTCTTGCTTTCTCAACGCCCTTATTACAGATGCCGGAACAGCCTGGTATCTTAAGCTTTATGCTGACGACCTTCCCATGTTTGTCTTTGGCAGTTAGGATCCAGAGTCATGCTCTGACCGTGGTAGGCCTCCTGAGAGCTGAGAGCACAGGGCTGTAGCACCTAACCCACTGCTCACTGGTCACATCCTCTTAATCTTAGTCCTTGACCGTCGCTCTTTAGAGTCTCCAGAAGCCAACAAGGCCTAGTCCCACCTCCACGATTCCCCTGCCCCTCCGTAATTGGGCTGAGTCAGTCAAGGTTTTGTTCATTCAGCAGTCAGGCTTGTCCCATGCTTTTCTTGGAGCAGAAAAGTTTTCAGAGTGTGCAGCGTGCTCTTCTCTCCTGTGGACTTTATTTAGATTTGGGCAAAGGTTGTTACTGCCTGTAGCAGGCCTCGGATTTCCTTCCCATGTCTGACGCCTGCAACTTCTGGCCACGGTCAGAGTCGGGGTTTGCTGCCCCTGTGGCAGCTCTCGGTACCCACCTGAGAAGAAAGTGCCTTAAAAATGAACTGCAGGGTGAGGCTGAGTGGCTGGGTCACAGGCTGATGCACCAGTTTGCTGAGCACCGGATTCCCTCGTCCCTTTCGTCCCTGTCGAGTGGTCCCAGAAGCCATGAACTCCAGAAGCATAAAGCTTAGAATTTATTTCCTCTAAGCTGGGGCGGTCCCCTTCTGGAAGAGAGGTGATGGGGAGCGGTGGACAGCGTGGACGTGGTACTCGTGAGTCATTGACTTAGTCTTCTCAAAGATGTGACAGGGTCTCTTGTCATAAGAAGGGCAGGGATGACCTGCCAGGGACCTTCAGAGTGCTTCCGGTATGATAGCTCAGCCCCAGCCCTACGCTGAGAATGAGAATTGGAAACAGAAATGAAGTCACTTGTCCAAGGTCACAGAGCTAGGGGGTGTGAAGACAGAGTTAGAACCCTGGGCAGCCAGTACCCAGACCCCAGCTCTCTACCCAAATGCTGTCCTGGAGCTGACATTTTCAAATTGCAGTGTGCGGCTGTTAGTCGGATACAAAGTCCCATTTATTGATTTGTCTCCTGCATTTGAGACACAAAGAAATGAGAGAGGATAGAAAAAAGCAGAGTGCGGTGGAGTTTTAAATCCTGAAACGTTCTGAAGACTTGTTTGAGAGGAATGTAAAGGAGGAGATGCGGGTCAAGGTCAAAGTTTAAAAGTCATTTCTTATAGGACAGGGGTGGAGAGTCTGTGGCTCTCCCATCAAAGCCTGCCCACCTGGCTTTTTTTTTTTTTTTTTTTTTTAATTCGGAGTAAAGTTTTATTGGAACACAGCCACGCCCATTGATTTATATGGTCTGTGGCAGCTTTTGTGTTGAACAGCAGCGTTGAGTTGTTGGGACAGAGACTTTGTGGCCCTCAAAGCCTAAGGTAGATACTCTTCTGCCCTTTAGAGAGAAGGTTGGTTGCTCCCACCCTCTGCTGTGGCGCCTACTACCAACCCAGCATCTGCCGTGATTTCTGTTGTGGCAGAGGTGGTGGGAAAGCATGGCAGCGAATACAGGTACTTCCTTTAAAGTTGGTCCCAACTCGCTGGCCCAGTCAGTAGAGCATGCATCTCTTGCTCTCGGGGTGGTCAGTTTGAGCCCCACCTTGGGTGTAGAGCTTACTTTAAGTTATTTAAAAAAAAGCATGCCTCAGAGAGAGAGAGTTGTGCTGTCCCTCTGTGACCTGGTATAGCTCTGTCTGCCCTGTGTTCCACTCCTTCCACTGCCCATAGAGGCCCCGAGCCTGGCCTTTCGAATCTTAAAATTAAGGGATTTTCATTTATTAGAAGTAGCCGGAAACTTCTTGAAGCTAGTGTGGAAGCCAATCACAGCTGACACATCCCTCTTAGGGCCTGACCCCGGGGAGCCGGGGCAGACATGAGTGACACTTGGCTCAATGTCCTTTGCAGGTGGCTTGGGTTATTGCTCTCCTCATTTTCCTAACAGACACGAGGGTTTAGGTTTCCTTGGGATTCCAGGCCCTCCCTGCCATTGCGGGGCACACCAGAGCAGCCCCAGGGACCCTAGCTTCGTGGGAACGGAGGTGGGCCCCCTCCCTGGGGGGTGCCGACTGCTGGCCACGTTCACGTGTGGGCTTTTGTCCCCCTCTGGCCTCTTGGGGCCCTCGAGAAACACTCAGCAAATGAGTTTTCCATTAAAGCCAAGACCTCCATCAACTCCTTAGAGTTTTACGGTGATACAGGTTACTGCCCAGTGTCCGTGTTGATGCAGCTGGCCACGAGGGTGTGCAGGGCTGAGGTTGCTGCTGCGTTTGTGTGGAGTACATCACAGGGGCCCAGCCAGTCTGCACCTGGCCCTGTGCTGCGCACTTGGAAAGTCAGGTGACTGCCAGCCTCCGCCGTGCCCTCCGGGAGCCCACAGTTGCCTGGAAGTTCGCAAAGCTTTGCGTATGGGTAATTGCAGTTCTCCTTGAGCTCTTGAGCGGTGTGTGAACACGGAGTCTTAGTCATCCGAGGCCCAGCTTCTTTTGAGCTGAAAATACGAATCCTTTGTCTTAGTCGAATGTACATTGAGTGGAACCAAACATTTCTCCAGAAAAAGTTCCAGACAAGGAAGAGTCTTGGTTCCCAAGTTCAGTGATTTGATTTTCCTTTCTGGAATAATAGAAATCAGCCCTCCTTTAAAAAAAAAAAAAAAATCAGGCATCTTTGGATGAGAAGCAGCATCTTTCCAGCTGTAAGCAGTCTAAAGTATGGCTGGCGTGAGAAGGTGGTTAGGAAACTGTTGTGGGGCGCCTGGGTGGCTCAGTCATTAAGCCTGTGCCTTCGGCTCTGGTCATGATCCCAGGGTCTTGGGATGGAGCCCCGCATCGGGCTCTCTGCTCGGCGGGGAGCCTGCTTCTCCTTCTCCCACTCCCCCTGTTTGTGTTCCCTCTCTCGCTGTCTCTTTCTCTGTCAAATAAATACATGAAATTTTTTTAAAAAAAGGAAAATGTTAGCGAGAAGCCAGTTTCAGAGATTTATCTGACAGGGGGAACTTGGATCAGAGAGAGATCTTTATCAGGAACAGGAGCCGCGTTAAGAGTGGGAGCAGAGTGGAGCTGCCCAGGCAAAGGAAATGCTCCAAGAGGGTTTGTGTGCTTGGACCGACCCCAGTACGGACGCCGCACCCTTTGGGATGAAGCATTCCTTCTGGTGTTGGACGATTCGGGAATTTCCTTCTCTGGAGAGAAGCCCCTTTACTTGGGTTTTGGCTAGGATTCCTTGGACCTTTCTGTGTCCTCATTCCCTGAACTATCCAAAGGCTTTGGTCAGAGTTCTGAATGTCCCAGTTCCCTTTATTTGATGTTGGAAGGACTGTATTTGCCTCGTGTCTTCACATAACAGTTTTTCCTCCTAATAGAGGGAAAATAGAGGTTTTCCTCCTAATAGTTTTTCCTCCTAAAGACTTATTCTGGGCCAGGGTAGTGCTAAGCACTTGAGTCACATGGTCTCAGGGAATTCCTCCCCTGAGGATTCATCTGTTTCAGAGGTTCTGTCTTTGCCTTCACTTGGCAGGTTTTGTTTTGTTTTGTTTTGTTTTGTTTTAAATATTGTCTTTATTTACATGAGAGAGAGAGGCAGAGGGAGAGGGAGAAGCAGACTCCCTGCTGCACAGGGAGCCTGATCCGGGGCTCAATCCCGGGGTCGTGACCCGGGCAGAGGTCAGCTGCCCAACGGACTAAGCCACCCAGGCGCCTCTCACTTCAAGGCTGAAACCCACCCCGGACGCAAGAGTGTTAAGGACCTCGCCCAGTGTCTTAATACTTCATTTTGGCCTTTCTTGGGATACTGTTTCATTTAATCCATTTTCTGTGCATCTGTCTTATTTTTGCCAGCCTAGTTACGAATTTCAGGGCAGAAATTTTGTTGGTTGGCCCATTGAATTAATTATTCTATTTCAGATAATTTCTAATTATCTCAAAGGTAGAGGTTCTGAGTTGGGCCTGGAGTCGGAGAGCCCAGGACTTGGTCCAGTTTCGTTTCTTCCTGTCTTGACCCTATAGGCAGATTTCTTCTCTTCCAGCCTCTCTGTAAAACGGGATGGACGGACGACCCATGTAGGTTTGTTACTGAGCCTTGGCGTGAGACAAGTAGAAGGGAGCTCAGTAGTATGGGGCCTGGCTTGGGGGTTGCTAACACAGAATGTTCATAATGAATACGTGCTGCTGCTTTTGGTGTCTAAGACCCTCACGTATCCAGGCAGGTTTTATCATTGCAGAAATCAGGGCAAGAGGTAAGGACTTGATGAGGACTGAAGAAGCCTCCCCCCACCCGCTTTGCCCTGACCCCAGACTCCAGCTCTCTGCCTTCCTTGACAGCCTCTCCTCACCTTGCTGAGGTTGTCCCCACCTAGGCCATCGTTTTTCTTTCTTTCCTTCTTTTTTTTTTTAAACTTACTGTGGAAGTTTTCTGGCATTTTCATGAGAGGAGAAGGGCCATCACCCACCCAGTTTCAACAGTTACGTACATTTTGCCAATTCTGCTTCGTCTCCCTACATCCTCCATCTGCCCTGGGTATTTGAAAGCAGATCCCAGATTTCACCTCATCCCATCTGCAGACTCCAGCGCGTATTTCGAGCTTAAAGATCTTTTGTAAAATAGAGCCACAAAACCGTGATCCTCTCTAACAAGATTAACAGTAATTACTCAATGTCTGAAATACCCAGACCTGGTTCACATTTCTCCGTTATGGCGGTAGGTGTGTTCCTGGCTGAATCCTAACCCTGGGCAGGCCCTTCTCACGTTGTTGAAGTGGGGGCTCGGGGTGCTGGTGGTCATCGGGCTTCTCTTCTCCCCTGCTTGGTTTGTGCTTGTCTGCTCGGGTGGGGTGCTGTCTGTGATGGGAGCATGTTACCATGAAAGTGGTGTGATGTCACAGTCTCCTGTGACCCCACCTGAGAATGTTGAGGGAAACGGAGACACAGAGCCCATTTGCTCTCGATTTCTGGTTGATGAACCTAGTAAGGACACTGAAAAACATGTGCAAGACCCAGAGGCTTATTTCAAGAATTTCCTGCCTCTGAAAATCCCTCAGTGAGGTTCTCCCCACCCCCAGGGCTGTCCCACCTCCTTGTCAGTGGAGGGAAAGGCTCCTTCCTAGTAAACAACTGCCGCACACGTCAATTTGGGGACTTTGGGGACTTCTGCGTTTAGGCCTGTCGTTAGACATTTGAAGAGGCAGAGCCTCCTTGTAATTTTATAATTTTGTCCCTAGTTAATAGGTCATTCAGAGCCTACCCAGGCAATTTGTTGAGCGCTTGGGCAGTTAATGAGCATAACCCTGACCTTCATGTTAACCTATCCGTCTCTTGTCAAGGGCTCTCATGATCTTCAGGTAACAGCCGCTGTTCCCATGAGTTTCCACCTTTTTTTTTTTTTTTTTTTTTTTTTTTTTTTGCGCACTCCCCTCCCCCCTTTTATTTTGTAAACCAGATTGAGCCACAAACCCGGGCGCCTTGCAGCTTCCATCCAGTTCTCTTGTCTAGAGAATTTCCATGTTGGACAGCTTCATTTTTGTTTTTGTTTTTGTTTTTTAAATATTTTATTTATTTATTTATTTGACAGAGAGAGGGAGAGTGATCACAAGCAGGCAGAGAGGGAGGGATGCGGGCTCCCCGCTGAGCAGAGAGCCCGATGTGGGACTCGATTCCAGGACCCTGAGACCATGACCCAAGCTGAAGGCAGAGGCTTAACCCACTGAGCCACCCAGGCGCCCTTTTTTTTAGGGGGCCTTTGGCCTTTCCTCCTGGGGCTTAGTGCTCTCTGTGTCCTTCCTTCCGGGTCAGCCACTTGGTTACTTTCTCTTACCAGCTAGATCAGAGCTGAGGAAGGGGAGATGTTGGTTTGTCAGTTTCAGCAGCGGGATTTGTCGGGAGACAACTGCGCATGTACGGTGGGGCCAAGTGAAGTGGGGACTGGCTGGCCAGCAGGTAGCGGTGGCCCCCGAGGGGCCCTGGTTGTAGCTACTCCACAGAGAAGAGGCTTTCCAGCGAGCATCTGGGCCAGTTCAGGGTTATCCATGCAGAGGCACACTCGTGGTAGCTGGTTCTTGAAACCAGTAGCTGTTTTTCATCTGGTAGTTGGTACCTTTCTCGTGTCAAGGGCTTTATCCATGTTATTTCATTTAACCTGAAAAATCCTTGTAGGTACCACAGTTATCCCATTCCACAGATGGGAAAACCAAGGCTAAGTTAATCGTGCCAAGAGCGCTGCTAGGGAACCAGCAGAGCTGGTTGTCACTCGGCTGGCAGGACGGAGCCCCGTGCCCGAATCTGTAGGCTGGTGGCTAGGGCCCGCCTGCTTTGAATCCTGAGGTTTCTTTACCCAGTTCTGTTTTGGCCAAGCCCATGGTGTATGATGAATTCAGCACTCTAACGTGCCCCGTGGAGTGGCCAAATGGGCAGTCCTTAGAATGGGCGTCCAGATCTGGTCTTTGACCCAAGAGGAGGAGCTGGCTGTCACCAGCTCTGTGAATGGAAATTTAAATGCCCTGGAAGTTTTGGTCCAGGAGGCACGAGACAGCTCTGACCCTCGGCAAGTCGTTGGCCTCTGCCCATTCCCTCCTGGGTGCCGGTTCCAAGGCAGTCCCCCGGCTTGGTTGGCTTCCCGTCCCTAATGGCCCTGGCAGGCCAACCCCAGGGCAGCCATGCTGGGAAGTTGCCAGTCCAGGCTCTGGGAATAAGGTCGTCTCAGCTCCGGCTGATGCTGCAGGCTTTCTCCTGCGTGCTGGTCTCAAGAGGGCTTGGCAGGTCTAGATTGAAATGATTAGCACGACGGGGCTTCCCCCACTTTTCTTGAGGGATTATGTCACAGTCTATTAGGCGCGCTCCCTCGGTGTTTAATCCCACTCTGACATGGGTTTTGCTGGCAGTCTGGGAAGTGGCACTACTGAAGCCAGGCTGCTGTTTGTGGAGACTGCTTTTGTGCGGGGCGTGTCTGTGCCCCCCAGGATTTCTGCCCCGGTCCCAGCGGCTTTGGTCAGTCTTGTCTTTTTTCGTCCTCTTTCTCCTCTTGAAACAGATCCCGTATTCATGTAGGACATTGAGCGGCGAGTTGTGAGTTTCCCGCGGTAGCCGAGGGGTGACCCTGCGGGTGACCAGAGGTCAGCCCGGGGCTCTGAGAAGCTTGAGAGCACAGCATGGCCGGATGGTGCCAAGAATGCGCACTGGTCACTGGAGTGTCCCCATCTCTGTCCCCTCCGGTCTCCCGTTTCCCTTCGTAAGTCACCAGCTGTTGGTTTTTATACTGCGTATTTCTCAGTTTCTCCCAGGTCCGTCTCAGGAAACAAATTTCTGACTATTCAGCCGCGTTTTCTAAAACGTTGTGCGCTAGACTGTCGCTGAGCCCAGGTTCCCTGAGGTGTTGGAATGAAGAGACTCGATCCTCGGCCCAGGGTCTTCCCAGGGCGGCTTGAGTGCTGTCCTTCCCTGCTTTGGGAAGTGCTTTGCAATGAAAAGGCTGCTTCCTGGGATCGTTCTTGGCCACGGTCAAGGCTCTGGAGTTGCTTGGATGGTCTTTGTGCCCTGTCCCCAGGTGTTAGACGGAGACTGGCCTGCACTGTCCAGCAAGCCGCCGGGTAGCAGGAGGACAGGGGCGTTGGCCCCCGCTGACCTTGGGCAGGACCTTTCTCTGCCCTGTCCTGGTGTCCTCCCCCCGAGTGGGGAGGGCTGAGGGAGTGTCTGGGCTGTCTGCTTCTGACAAGTCCCTTCACATCCTCTCCCTTCGAAATCCTCCTTTCTGGAAACAAGAGGGTTGAAGGGGTCTTGCTATTGGAACCTTGTTTTCTGGAACCAGGGCTTCTGGGGGCCGATCTTGTCTTCCTGTGTTCCCTCCACCCCTGCTTGCCCTGGGCTTCTGGGTAATTTTCACCATGTCCCTCTGCCCTTTTTCCTGTCCAGACTGTTGTCAAGAGTGATGCTCTTTTTAGCTTTTCTTCATGGAGGGTCTGCCTATGTTTCTGGTTTGTCTCTGGGCCTTCCTCAGCTCCGTAATGTCCGTCTGTGTGGTCTGGCCGCATCTTCCTGTGTTTTCTCCTGGGGTGTGGCTACTGGGCCTGCCCACGGTGTTCCCAGCAGGGACACGCATCATGTTTGCTCCAGTAAAAACACCCCCCTCCCCGGGGTGTCCACAGCTCCAGGCAGCGGGGAGAGTGCCAGGCTGCCCTTTAATAGCCACTCCCTCTGGCTGGCTGGCTCACAGAAACCAGTTTCCCCAGTTGGTCGTACTTTGACTAAGGGCAAGGCCACTCCAGCCCAGGCAGCTCCGTCCCACACCCTGTTCCGTGGGCTGCACCCAAGCCCCTGTCAGAAGGTGCCTCACTTGTCAGGAATGCTGGCTCCTCCCAGCTTTGCTCCACATCTTCCTGTGGGGCTGACACCCCCACCCCCCAACTTGGCGGTTTGCAAGGAAGCCACACCATGCGTCCATTGGTCACCTTCCTGTCTTGTTTTCCTTTGAAACATCGGAGCAAATTTTGTGTCCTGCATTGTGTCTGTGGGAGCTGCCCTTGACCTCTGCTGGGGTATCTGTGGGTTTGGGACCACTTGGGTTTTAAGCCAACCCTACCCTATTGAATTGGAAATGAGAGTAAAGAGAGCCTCCTCTTGCCCTCATCCTTGACATCTGGACAAAGGGGATGGCACGAGGGCCTCTGGGAGAATCACCAGTGTGGTGTTTCTTCAGTGTGCCCCCCTGCAGGGGTGCTGGGCGCCCACTCGCGTGGCGGGCTTGTTCTCACACTGGCCCCGGTCTCGTCTGAGCAGTGAGGTCTTTGCTGCCTGGATTCGTTCTGTTGTGGGTAGCCGTTTGGGTCCCGGGTTCGTTACGCCACTGTTTCTGTTCTCTCCATCTTCATTTGTGGATTAATTAATAGAGAAGGAAGCAACTTGCATATTCTCACACACACCCTTCCCTGGTCATACAGGAGGAACTCTGGGAGGTTTTAAAAGATTTGAAAACTTAATTTTTTTTTTTTAAACCAACTCCTGTACTTGTGTACGAGAATGCGTCCGTGGGTTTGGCTAAAAACTGGATTCTTTTTCCAGTTGCTTTTCTCCTTAACCCCATGCATCCCCTCACCTTCACCCCACCCCGCAGATAGTTAGACATTTAGAATGTCCTGTTGGCAGTGTCTGGCGAGTGCTTTTATTTTTTCAAGTACTAGGGTAGGGATGGGGGTCACGGTGGGGAGGTGACAAAGTTGGGAAATCTGTAGGCAGGGGAGCCAGAAGGGATCCCTGGGTTCAGAGCAGTGGGGTGGGGGGACCCCCTCTGTGGGTACTCTCACAGCTGTTAGGAGAGGATCTCAGGAGGGGTCTGGGACCCTTCACTTACCCCTTCCCCTTCTCCAACTGAGCTGTGCAGCTAAGGGTGTGGCTCAGACCTTGAAACCAGAGGTGATCACTTGCACTTCTTTATGGGGCTTTGGTAAAATACATTTTACATCCTCAGGCGCAGTCCAGGCCTGACCGTGGGTAGGGCCCCGGAGCGTGGGGGCCGCACCTGGTTGAGAGCCACGGCCCTGTCTCCACTGGGCCTCAGGTCCCAGGGCTCGCCAGTGACCTCAGGCCACCGTGCACCCCTGCACTTGGGGACCGTGGCTGGTCCGTGTCCCCTGATATAAGCAGCCTCTGTGGCCAGTAAGCTTTGGAAATGCTTAAACACAGGGTTTTACAGGTTTCTTGATGGTAAGACATCTGGGAACTTCTGTTAGAGCATTAAGTGCTGTGAAGCCCCAGGATGGGACTTTCCTCACCTCATTTGACCACGGAACCTTGTCACCTTTCTTCTTAGAACCCTAGTCCTGTGGAGCACTTTGAGAAATCGTGGCTTAGAGTTGTCCTGGTATCAGTGTCAGTACCTTTAAATTCTGATGGTGTCGCGCCCCCCCCCCCAGCCAGGTGACCTAAAAGCGGGCGCAGCCCTTTTTTAGGAGGGAGGGTGCGGGCTGGGACGAGAGGCAGTGGCCCTTATGTCTTCCGGAGGAAGGCCTCGCTCACAGCAGCCGGGCTCCGTGTGTCTGTCAGCAGCGGGCAGCCTGGGGCCTGCGGATGTCTCCTCTCACACCCTGTTCATATTGGCTTTGGGGTTGGTTTATAGGGAAGATGGTGAGTTGGAAGAAGGTGAATTGGAAGATGATGGGGCCGAGGAGACCCAGGACACCTCCGGAGGGCCTGAGAGGAGCCGGAAGGAAAAGGGGGAGAAGCACCATAGCGACTCAGATGAGGAGAAGTCGCACAGGAGACTGAAGCGGAAGCGGAAGAAAGAGCGGGAGAAGGAGAAGAGGAGGTCGAAGAAGAGGAGGAAATCCAAGCACAAAGTAGGTCTGGGAGGGCGCGCCGGGGCCAGGCTACACGGCACCGGGCCTGGCTGAGAGCCCCCGGGGCGCGCTGGTCTCGTAGGCCAGAGGCCACTCTTAATGGTGCCATTTATTCCTTCCCCAAATTGGATAAAGAGCTTTTTTTTCCCCTTAAAGAGTTGGTAGCTCACGCTCTACCGCCACTCAATGCCCCCAGGTGAGGTGTTTCTCTAGAGCGCAGAGCCCTCCGGCACATTCCAGCAGGGTTTGTCCCCGGGCTGACTCTGCCAGCGGGCCGGCCCGCGGCAGTCACTGAGCTCACTTCCCCTGTCACTGCAGCGCCATGCTTCTTCCAGCGATGACTTCTCGGACTTCTCAGATGACTCGGATTTCAGTCCTAGCGAGAAGGGGCACCGCAAATACCGAGAGTACAGCCCCCCGTACGCTCCGGTGAGTAACTGCTGCTCGGGGCCCCTGCGGAGCTGGGAGTGCGGGCAGGCCCATGTTTGCTGAGCACTTGCTGTGTGCTGAACACTCTTGCACGGCACTTTATATGGATTTTAAGCCTGCAAGATGAGATTCTGTTTTTATCCCCATCGTACAGGTGAAGAAACAGAGCTGGGAAACCAGCCAGGTTGCAGCCCTATAGCGCAGGAGCAGGGGTTCGAGCCCAGGCAGTGGCTGATTTCCATTGGCCACGCTCTTAAGACCCTTCCTCCCATGGCCCGGGCAGGACTCAGGATGTTCCCCGTCCCAAGAAACTTGCTGGTTTATCCCTGCTACAGCTGTTTGCCCCTGTTCAGAAATGACCTTTCCTGGAAAATCAGCTAGAGAATGGAATGGTTTTACAGGAGTAAATGATCTTAAATGCTGCGGAGGCAGAAGTCGGACATTTATGCCTTCGCAACCCTGAGCTTAGACACGCAGTTGAAGTATTTGGTTTGTGGGCTGTTTGCCCCCACCCCAGCAAAATCTCTGAGAAGAGAAATCAACATAGATTTTCAAGTTTTCGTGAAAAATGCTTTTAAAGTTAGTAGCTCTAAAATGTACCCTAAGTATCCCATCGTCCATCCTAACGGGAGATTACTGTACGGTGCTGCCGTTGACGTTGATCCTCTAACAGGGACTCAGACGTTAAACCTGACAGAGATAAGGAATGCAGGGCACAGCACAGCTTTGATTGGTAACTAGGGGCTGAGGCATTTTTTGGTTTGTTTTTTTAAAATTTTATTTATTTATTTGACAGAGATCACAAGTAGCAGAGAGGCAGGCAGAGAGAGAGGGGGAAGTAGGCTCCCTGCTGAGCAGAGAGCCTGATGCGGGGCTCCATCCCAGGATCCTGAGATCATGACCGGAGCCTAAGGCAGAGGCTTTAACCCCCTGAGCCACCCAGGCGCCCCTGAGGCGTTTTTTTTTTTTAAGATTTTAAGTCCCCTCTATGTCCAGCGTGGGGCTTGATCCCATAACCCCGAGATCAAAAGTGTCGTGTGCCACCGACTGGGCCGACTAGGCACCCCGGGGTTGAGGCGTTTTTAAGGTCTGCTAACGTAGTCACCAGTGTCTGCATATCTGTGTTTTGTGTTTTCTTGTTTTTTTCGTAATGAGTATGGAGTTTTAGAAATTAATCCTTTTTTTTTTTTTAGAACAGTTTTGTTTATTTTTTTCCAACTTAAATTGAGAGAGAGTGAGCGGTAGGGAGAGGGAGAGAGTCCCTTATTCAGACTCCCTGTGGAGCTCAGTGGGGTCTTAGTCCCACAACCCTGAGACCATGACCTGAGCCGAAAGCAAGGGTCCGGTGTTTAACCGACTAAGCCACCCACCCACCCGAAGAGCAGTTTCAGGTTTCTAGAACCCTGAGTGGATAGCGCCCTACCCACCCCAGCTGGTTTCTGCTCTAACTGTGTTAGTGTGGTACCTTTGTTGCAATTGCTGAGACAGTCGCCACGTGTTGTTAGGAATCAGAGCCTGCGGCTTGCATTAAGGTTTCCTCTGTGTTTTGCAGTTCTTCAGGTTTTTTTTTTTTTTAAGATTATTTATTTATTTATTTATTTGACAGATAGAGATCACAAGTAGGCAGAGAGGCAGGCAGAGAGAGAGAGAGAGAGGAGGAAGCAGGCTCCCTGCTGAGCAGAGAGCCCAATATGGGGCTCGATCCCAGGACCCTGGGATCATGACCTGAGCCGAAGGCAGAGGCTTTAACCCACTGAGCCACCCAGGCGCCCCCAGTTCTTCAGTTTTTAACAAAGGCTTGACATTATGGACTTGTAGATCATCATAGAAGAGTTTCAATTCTCTAAAAATCCCCTGTGCTTTACCTCCCCTCTCCTCCCCGGGCCTCTAAGCAACCAGCAACCTTTTTCTGTCTCTTTGGTTTTGATTTTTGCAGAATGTCAGATAGCCAGACTCGTCACAGCGTTTAATTTCTTCAGACCGGTTTCTCTTACTTACCAGTATGGGTTCGTGGTTTGCCCAGGTCTTTTCATAGCCCCATGGCTCATGGGCTTGTTTCTTTTAACTGCTCAATAATCCTCCACTGTGGATGGACCACAGCTGGTTTTATCCATTTACCTACTGAAGGCGATCTTGGTGCCTTCCCTTTGTGTGTGTGTGTCTGCATATCTAACTTCATCCGTATCTCTTGGCACTAGCACAGTTTGGAAAGCATCATTCAGCATGGCTTTCTAGTTCGGGTGCCAAGTAGGTCATTACTTGAATTCTAAGGCCCCAAGGAAAAAAAAAAATTTTTTTTTAAGATTTTATTTATTTGACAGACAGAGACCACAGGTAGGCAGAGAGGCAGGCAGAGAGAGAGAGAGGAGGAAGCAGGCTCCCTGCAGAGCAGAGAACCCGATGCAGGGCTGGATCCCAGGACCCTGGGATCATGACCTGAGCCGAAGGCAGAGGCTTTAACCCACTGAGCCACCCAGGCGCCCCCCCCCAAGAAAATTTTGACCAAGAAGCACCCCTCTTGGAGGGCCTGGCTTCCTCAGTTGGTGGAGCGTGCAACTTTTTTTTTTTTTTTAAGATTTTATTTATTTATCAGAGAGAGCAAGCCCAAGCATGAGCAGGGAGGGGGCAGAGGGAGAAGGAGAAGCAGGTTCCCTGCTGAACAGGGTGCAGGGCTGGGTCCCGGGACCCTGAGATCACGACCTGAGCCAAAGGCAGACACTTAACTGACTGAGCCACCCAGGCACCCTGGAGCATGGAACTCTTGATCTCAGGATTAAGTTCGAGCCCCACGTTGGGTATAGAGATTACTTTAAAAGAAAAAAAAAGGCGCTCCTGTTGCCTACCAGGCCTCCTCCCCAAATGAGATTGCTCTATATCCTTAGGAAATACCCCCTTCTCTTCCCTCGCCAGTTCTTATCGTGGGGTCTATGCATGTCTATTTTCTTACAAGCCATGGCCTTTTCTGAAGCACAGAAACATGTGGGTCCAATGCCCAGCTCTCACTCAGGTGGGACATAGTACCCCCCAAGTGGCTGGGGGCCGGGTCTCGCCCGTGGCAGAAACACCCAGACAGATGGGTCTAAGTTTAGGGGACAGCGGTGACCTTGGCCGGCTCACCCCCTCTCCCTGTCAGTCCCACCAGCAGTACCCCCCGTCGCACAGCACGTCCTTGCCCAAGAAGGCCTACTCCAAGCTGGACAGCAAAGGCTACGGCCTGTACGAGGACTACGAGAACGAGCAGTACGGGGAGTACGAGGGCGACGAGGAGGAGGACCTGGGCAAGGAGGACTATGACGACTTCACCAAAGAACTGAACCAATACCGGCGCTCCAAGGAGGGCAGCAGCCGGGGCCGAGGTGAGGCCCTGTGGCCATCACGGGGCGTGGGAGCAGACGGGGTGGGGGGGCTGGGGCGATGCAGCGTGGAGCAGGTTGGACCCGCTCCGCCAGGCCTGGAGTGTGGGAGGAGAGACGGGCGTTATTCAGTGCTGAGAGGATAACTGACAGCTGGCTGCCCCAGCCTCCTCCCCCAGCTTCCCAGCTCCTATCACACTGCAAGGTGGGACTGCCACACCTCTGAACCTTGAACCTGTGGCAGTTAGGAGGATGGTGGGGGAGGGCCTCTTAGAACCATCTCCTGCCTGCAAGGTTTTGCAACCCACGGGGGAGGAGGGCTCACAGGATCTTCTAGCTCAGCGGTTCTTAGCCCTGCCTAAGGTCCCGCTCATTGTTGAGTGGCTGTTCCTTTAATCTTTCTTGGGCAGTCTTTCCTGGACACTTCCCTGGACAAGCCCTGTTCTTTGGGGGAGATTCTAGACCAGTGTTGTCCAATAAAAAACTTAATGCAAGCCTCCACATAATTTAGAATTTTCTAGTAGTTAAGTTAAACATGTAAAAAAGGGAAAAAAATTTAAAAAGTAAAAGGAAACATTAATTTTAACAGTATATCTTATTTGTCCAATGCATTCAAAGTCTTATTTTAACACATTATCCAAACAGATGTGGTATTTCATATTCTCTCACTCTTTGTTGTCTTTGTTGTTGTTGTTGTTGTTGTTGTTATTGCAAAGAGGTGGTTTTATTAAAGGACGGGGCCAGGACCTGTGGGCAGAAAGAGCTGCCTCTCTTTTTCTTTTCGTTTTTTTAAAGATTTTATTTATTTGACAGAGAAAAGAGAGAGAGAGAGCGCGCGCGTGCACGCCTAAGCAGAGGGAGCAAGAAGCAGAGGGAGAAGCAGACTTCCCACTGAACAGGGAGCCTGATAGAGGGCTCTATCCCAGGACCCTGGGATCATGACCTGAGCTGAAGGCAGATGCTTAACCGACAGAGCCACCCAGGCGCCCTCTCTTTTTCTTTTTTTTTAAAAGATTTTATTTATTTATTTGACAGATCACAAGGAGACAGAGAGGCAGGCAGAGAGAGAGAGGAGGAAGTAGGCTCCTCGTCGAGCAGAGAGCCCCATGTGGGTCTCGATCCTGGGACCCTGGGATCATGACCTGAGCTGAAGGCAGAGGCTTTAACCCACTGAGCCACCGAGGCGCCCCCCCCCTTTTTCTTTTTCAACGAAGTGCTGTAGATCTGGTGTGTGGCCCCCCTTACAGCGCATCTTAGTCTGGTTATGTTTCGGGGGCTCTGTAGCCACGTGTGCCTGGGGCCACAGTACTGGACAGTGAGTGCAGCTCTCAGTGGATAGGGGCCCCTGTGACAGTGTGGCAGGCGTGCACCCAGGATGCTGAGGCCCGAGGCCCCCCACTGAGGGCATGTGGGGAAGTCGGGGGGGCGATGGGACCAGCTGCCTCGAGCTGCTAGGAAGACTTGAGGAGGAGATGACTGACCTCAGGCAGAGAATGGGCTGACTTCTCTCTCGCTGGTGGCATCTGCTCCCACTCGGGGCGCTCACCGACTGAATCACCCCGCAGGCAGCCGAGGCCGTGGCAGGGGGTACCGGGGTCGAGGCAGCCGTGGAGGGTCTCGAGGCCGAGGCATGGGCAGAGGCAGCCGCGGAAGGGGCAGAGGCTCCGTGGGAGACCACCCGGAGGACGAAGAAGATTTCTATGAAGAGGAGATGGAAGTAAGCTGTCCTCCAGCCCCTGGGGGAAGGTGGGAGGGCTGGTGGGGAGAGCCTATAAGACTGACTGTGGCGGAAGGAGAGTGTTTCACGCCAGGGCTGTGTGTTTCGACGTTTGTTTCTTATTTTGGATAAAGGAAATCATACGGTTCCAAATTGAGAAGGTACCAAAGCTGTGAAAACATCTCCCATTCCCAGAAACAAGTTTCCCGAGTGTCTTCTAGAAAAGTTTTAGGCCTTTGCAGTCGGGTGCTTGCTTATGCACGCCCCCCACATACACATGCGCACGCGTACAGCTTCTACTTTCATCGTCTCTCCCCGCCTGAGACCTTTCCGTGCCAGTCCCCAATGAGCCTGCCCTTTGTTACAGCCGCACAGCTGTCCCTTGTGTAGGAGGCCCCCTGGTGGGTTTGCCCCAGGAACAGAGTCCTTAGGAGCGAAGACCACCGGGAGAGCATCAGAACCCCCCACCCCCGCTGTCGCTGTGGCCTGTGAAGTGGGGGCAGAGGCGGGCGGCCCCAGGTCGCTCACCTGCCCATCTGAGTCTCCTTTTGACCTGCATGAACCAAAAGGCATGTGGGGGTAGAGAGTACAGTTAGGGACAGGGCTAATCGGTCCCCGCACGACATTTGCCTTCTCTCCTTCCGGGAATCCAGTATGCAGAAAGTGAGGAGCCGATGGGAGAGGAGGACTATGACGAGTACTCCAAGGAGCTGAACCAGTACCGCCGGTCCAAGGATGGCCGAGGACGAGGTGGGCAGGGGCCCAGGTGGCGCCGACCCGAGGGGCACCTTCCGGCGGCTGCTGGATTTGGGTCCTGGAGAGAAGCAACGGTGAATGCCATCTCTGTCCTCTGCAGGCTTAAGTCGAGGCCGTGGCCGGGGTTCCCGAGGTCGAGGGAAAGGGATGGGCCGGGGTCGTGGTCGAGGTGGCAGCCGAGGAGGAATGAACAAGGGCGGAATGAATGATGACGACGATTTCTATGACGAGGATATGGGCGTGAGTTGACCCTTCACTCGGATCTAGTATGTTTAGCCAGAGCCCCTTCTTGGATTTTTTTTTTTCTCTGATAAGTCGATCTCTGAGGCCTTTCCTGTCCTGCTTTCATCAGCTGTTCCCCGCGGGCTGATGGGTACTACCTGTCTCACAGGGCACAGGGGGCCGTGCTGCTGGTGACCCGTCCGGGGAGCCTGGTAGTTTTACAGGAAGGCGCACACACTGCCTCTGGGGGTCTGCGTTCCTGCAGGGGGGAGCGGTGCTGCGCCAGGTGCGAGAGCTTTCCCCACCTGAGCGTGGTGCTCCATGCCACCGGCTCAGACCCGGCTCCGCCTTGGGGTTGGACGTGACCTGCTGGTCGCTGCTCCTGTTCTGTGAAGACGCTTCTGTCGAGGGAGTGCTCGTCCCTGACGGCCACCTTCTGTTCTGTCAGTCCCTCAGACCCCATCTCTCCCAGTCTGCATCGCCGTCCCCCACCCCCCAACCCCTCCTTCTCAGCCTCCTTTACGCTCACACTCTGTGTCCCTAACAGGATGGTGGCGGGAGCTACCGGAGAAGTGATCATGACAAGCCTCACCAGCAGTCTGACAAGAAAGGCAAAGTCATCTGCAAATACTTCGTGGAGGGGCGGTGTACGTGGGTAAGGGGCCAGTTAAAGTACCCGTGTGCTGGGGCAGGGCAGCAGCCCCACAGAGGATGCTCACGCCTCTGGGAATGTTCTCGAGGCCACCATAACGGGAGGCAGCAGTCGGGTAAGGGTGGAAGTGACGGACTAGCGAGACTCCGTTCTCTGGGTGGTTTTTTGATGTTTTTGTTCCTGGTTGGTTTGGGAGGTCAGGATTTTAAGCCAGTCCAAATGACCTCACATGTATTAAGGTCGATACTGATAACAAAGACAAAATATGTCTTGGTTAATTACTGAACTTTAACGTCGGAAAGGGAATTATTAAGATAGAAGAGGAGGTGGGGGAATCAGGCCAGCCTTGAACTTCACAACAGAGTTCGACTCCAGAAGCGGGGCCGATGACCAGAGTTCTGAGGCCGCAACCGGGTATGAGTTCAGCCAGCCAGCTTTTTGTTCGCCGATGATGGCGATGGGCAGATCCGGGCACACACATGCCCACGGAACACTGCACCCAGGTATAGGCCTTAGAAAAAATTACATATTTGAGACAAATGTATGTGTCTATAAGATGCTCCTCCTTACGGTCTCAGTTCGTGTCTAGAAGCTTGTAGTAGATCTGCAGAAAGATGCGTAGCCGCTCTGGGGAGTAAGGGGAACCCGCTATACAGAACGGTTTCCATATTTTGTCCACCCGGGTGTGTGTCCTGAGTGTGTCTGACTGTGCATGATGGCAGACTGAGCTCCGCTAGTGTAAACACTCAGACGTTATCCCGCTGAAGGAGGTTGGTGTCCTGGTCACTGGCACTCTTGGGGGGCTTCCTACTTTAAGAATGTCCGATGTCTTTGAGCATGTGGCTTTTGTCCTCGTGGTTCCACAGTATCTGCTGTGCCTCTGGCAGTCCCATCTGAGGGCTAAGAAGAAAGATGGCCAGAGGGATTTCTTTTAATTTAGGCAGCATTGTCCTCCCTTGGGGATTTTGGCCTGCGTTTCATTGGCCAGGACTTCCAGGGAGGCCGGGGGATGTACCTTTTTGGCTGATACGTTCTTCCCCAACAAAATGAAGGTTGTGTTAGGAAGGAAGAAGTGTGGTGCTGGATACTGGCCTCCACGCAGCAAATCAGGAAAAATAGTGAGTAGGTGCGAAGAGGGAGAAGGGGGAGAATGAGAAAGAAGTGCTGAGGGGCAGTGGAGTGGAGCGCGGGGAATGGGGTCGTGGGCACAAGAGAGGGGAGCGCACGCCACGTCAGAACTTTCCAGTTGGTGGGAAGCCATGTCAGTGAGCCCCGCCCTTCCCTGTGTGGGGATTCGTGTCGTTGGTCCCTCCAGGCTTCAGCCTCCCATCGCAGATGGGCTTCAGCAAGGGCTATCGTGCTTACCTTTTCCTTGCTTCTCTTCCAGGGAGATCACTGTAATTTCAGCCACGACATCGAGCTACCAAAGAAGCGAGAACTGTGCAAGTTTTACATCACCGGGTTCTGTGCCAGGGCTGAGAACTGCCCCTACATGCACGATATCCTTTGGCACTCACCTCTCACGGGATGCAGGGCTCACACCTCTTCCCTCCTCGCTGCCGATGGCAGCTCACCTTCGCTGCGCGTGCCCGCTCCATGTGCCAGCGCCGGGCCAAGCTTCTGGCGTGTCTCGGTCTCATTGAACCTCCACATCTGTCTTGTGGCGGAGCCGCTGTCCACGTCCTGCAGATGAGGAAGCGGATACACACACGTTTCCTGGTTTTCTGTACACAGACTCTCGAGACTGGCCGTACTCTTGTCTGTTATCTTCTGGAGGTTTTTCCAATAGGCTGTGCAAGTTTGGGAAAATCATTGACCTTCATTATTCCTGCCCAGTGAGGATCCGTAGACAACAGGCCCCAAGGCTGGTGTGGTGGGGCGGGAAGCTCTCTAGAGCGGAGTCTCGAGAACCAGGGTCTCAACTCCAGTCCGCTGCCAACCCGCTGTGCAATCCCGAGCTGGTCACTTTAACTCTCTGGGTTTCCTTTCTTCATCTCCAAAACAAAGGGGGTTGGATTCTGCCCTTGGGTGGGTTCCAGGAGCCAATGCTTTTTGCCTTAACACGCTGTGAACGTGATTTTCCCTGTAAGTTGTACCACACGACTGGGAACTGCATTAATGGTGATGACTGCATGTTCTCTCATGACCCCCTGACGGAGGAGACCAGAGAGCTCTTGGACAAGGTAATGTCAGCGGTTGGCAGGGAGCCTGGGGCCTTACAGCTGCCTCCAAGGGAGCCAGGGGGGCGCACCTGCCACTGACCTGACCAGCCTGCCTGTCTGTCCCCCTGGCTTCTGTGCCGCGACCACATGTCCCACCTGCCTTGATCAGGAGCTAGGCTGTGTTACAGAGGGTGTGGGGCTGCATTTTTTTTCTGTGGGGAGAATTGAGGTCCTCGCGCAGGTGTCTTCACTCTGGCCAGGGCAGTTTGATGGGTGGGGGCCGGGGGAGTGGGGTTCTACATAAAAGGAGTGTTGCCTGCAGACTTGGACTGTAAGTTATCTTTTAGAGAGCCCTTGATGCCCGGGAAGGTGGGTTGTATTTTGATGGAAATGTCAAACGTTTCCTCTCGGGGCTTAAGGATTCTATTTCAGGGAGATTAGAGGTTCTCAGGAGGGAGAGGCCTCTGTGGTCTGGCGTGAGGCCTTCCTCCCCAGTCAGCTGGAAGCCCATCCTGGTGTTGGTGGTTCTCCTTGAAGAGTCGTGAGGTCTCCAGGGGCCCCAGGTTCTTGTCCTTGGGTTCCTAACATACACGTAGGGAGGGAGAGAGAGAGAGAACGTGGGTCCTTCCAGATGAAGGCTTTCTGCCTTCCAGTGCACAGAAGATTTGAGGGGATTGGCTGGGCTTTTGAGAATGGCAAGGATGGAGGCTTTGAGGGGCACGTGAGGCAGTCCATTGGTGACTGCCCTGTTTCAGTGGTGACCGGGGCCACGCGGGGTTCAGGGAGAAGCCTCGCAGAGGCAGAGCAAAAGAAGGCACACTGCTCACGGGCAGTGCAGTGGGAAAAATTCTCCTCTTACCAGGCCCTCTAGAGAGCTTGGTACCCTAGGAATGGGGTTTCCTATCCAGTAGATCTCAAGAGCCTGCTGATCTGACAGGGTAAGGAGTGGGGAAGGTCATGGTTTCCCCTCTCTCACGGGGAGAGCCCAGCAGTCGCTGGCTCAGCACTGCCCCCTGCTGGACCTTCAGAGTTGGCTCTCCAGACCAGTGCTGTCCGAGTAGGAACACCGCCACAACCAAGCCATGTATGTGATTTAAGCTCAGTTAAAGTAGGAAGAAACCAACGAAGTTGAATTCAGGCAAGGTATCTTATCTCATTGGTATGTCTGTGTTCAAAGTATTGTTCCAGCAAGTAATAATGAAAAGTTAGTAAAACATTTTGTGTTATTATTATTACTATTATTTTTGCTACCATGTTTTTGGAATTTGGTGCTTATTTTCTACTTAGAGCCCATGTCGGTTTGGACCGGCTACGTTTCGAGTGTCAGTAGCCACACGTGGCCGTGACCACCACCTTGACAGTCCAGCTCTAGCTGCCCTCAGAAAAAAACCAAAGAAAGCCAGGATGGCACATTTCAGCTTCCAATTACAAACCTTTCGGAAGCATCAGTATCCTCCCCGATCTAAAAAAAGCATGTCTCAGTAGGTGAAGAGGGATTGTTGAACCTGGATAAAACCGTACCAGAACTGCATCTGCATCTCAGGGGTCAGAAAGTGAGGCAGAGGGCGCGTTCTGAGAAGGACCTAGGTTAACCCCGATGAAGGCATCCGGTCAGCCCTCGTGCTGCAGCTCGTCAGCCAGGGCTGGGGTCTGGGGCTCCAGGGTGGGCCCCGGGTGCAGGCTGTGGTGCCACTCACACCTGGGCCTCGGCCACCCTCTCCCGGAAAGTCTGTGTTCTTCTTCCTTTCTTCCTTTCTTCAGCTCTGTTCTCCCACTTCGCAGACATTTCTGTCTGTGCAGACGCATCAGTTTCCAGCCGTCCATTCCAGGTTTGGAAACGTGCGTACTTCCCCACCCGGAGTCATCTGTTAGCGATATTTTGGCTCCTTTGCTTTGTTACCTGATTCCATTTTATTTTATATACGCATGTGCAGCTTTTTTTTTCCTTGAACCTTGAGAGTAAGTTGTACACATTTTGGTTCTTTACTTTTTTTTTATTTTTTTTAAGATTTTATTTATTCATGAGAAACAGAGGCAGAGGGAGAAGCAGGCTCCCTTGGAAGCCTGATTTAGGACTCGATCCCAGAACCCTGGGATCCTGACCTGAGCCGAAGCCAGACGCTTAACCCCTGAGCCACCCAGATGCTCTTTGGTTCTTTACTCTTAAATCTTTCCTCCTGCTTCACTTTTTTATAGTTCGGTTTGTCAGGATATGGTTTGTACCCGGTAAAATTCCCCATTTAGTGTGAAGGTCTGTGAGTTCTGACAAACACAGCCACCCCGGCATCTAGATAGAGGAAATTCATGCCATCACCCCCAAAACTCTGTGCCCCTATAAAGTCAATGCGTCCCCATTCTCCAGCCTCTGGTAACCACTAACCCATTTTCTGTCCCTATAATTTGCATTTTTAAGAATGTTCTGAGTAGGGCGCCTGGGTGGCTCAGTGGGTTAAAGCCTCTGCCTTTGGCTCAGGTCATGATCCCAGGGTCCTGGGATCGAGCCCCGAATTGGGCTCTCTGCTCGGCAGAGAGCCTGCTTCCTCCTCTCTCTCTGCCTGCCTCTCCGCCTACTTGTGATCTCTATCAAATAAATAAATAAAATCTTTAAAAAAAAAATGTTCTGTGAGTAGGTTTATATAGTATGTAGCTTTTAAAAACACGTGTGTATGTAATCTTCTGAATCTGGTTTCACTTGCTGTAATGCGTGTGGAATTCACGTTGTGATAGTTCATAGCTGTTTGTTTTTAACTATAGATAGTTCATAGCTGTTTCACGTTAGGATATTTCATAGCTGGATGATATTCACGTTAGGATAGTTCATAGCTGTTTGTTTCTGAGTAGTACTCTATTGTATGGATGATCTAAGATTTTGTTTTGTTTTGTCTTTGAAGACTTAATTTATTTGAGAGAGAGAGAGCATGAGCAGGGGGAGGGGCAGAGGGAGAAGCAGGCTCCCCGCTGAGCAGTGAGCCGGGTGTGGGGCTCCATCCCAGGACCCCGGGATCATGACCTGAGCCGGAAGGCAGAGGCCTACCCAACTGAGCTGCCCGGTGCCACCGGATGATCTAAGTTTGTCTGGTTACCAGTGGAGCAGATTTTTCTGGTTTCCAGTTTAGGGCAGAAACTTGGGATTTTTAGCCAGCTAATACGAGTAAACAGATTACTTTGGCCTGATGAGCCTTGGCTCACGTGCCTTTTCGTGTCTGCAGGCATGACTGTCCTTTTCTGCTGAGAGGTTGCTGTTGACTATTAGGAAGTTTTGGCATCAGTCAGGATCCGTCCTGGTGGAGGTGGGCCCTGGTTGTCTCATCTGATGAGAGGGTCCTGGGCGCCCCTGTCCTCGCAGCGGAGAGGCCCGGAAACAGACGCACGGGAGGTCTGGAACAGACGTGCCCCTCTCCGCATCTCTGGGCAAGGGCTGCACAGACAGTTTGGGTTCAGCTTTTCTGGCGGGAATGTTGTTTTAATATGTTTCACATGTCACTGTCTTGGCCTCAAATGCGGGTCAGTCCTTGCTTTCACAGCAACACGCATGGCCCAGGGTGGGAGATGCTGGGTAAGGAGATGAGCACGGGGAGCCGGTCGGGTCCTGGGCTGAGGCCTGAGTGAGGGACGAGGGAAGCGAAGTCCTGGGGTTGGGGTTGTGTGGTCCAGCTGGCCCGCAGGCTGTGCAGGGAGAGCTGAAGCCCTGTTTGCCGAGAAGCTGAAGGCCCGAGTGTGTACAGGGCCCAAGGAGGTAAGAGCTAAGGGGAGGCCTGCTCACTGGGGAGCAGCAGCGCCCCTACCGAGACCAGCCAGCGGGCCAGAGCTCTAGTTCCTCGTGTTAATCATGAATTCATTAAACACGCAGTGTGTGGTGGCAAACAGTGGTGGAGATGCCACCGTAGCCTCGCTCCCCAGAGCCATTGGTCGAGAGGAGAAAGGGACATTCCAGCTAATAGGTGGTGCAGAGAAGCCTGATCTCCAGAGGCAGGGGTCAGGAGGGCCCTGAAGGACGAGGACAGCAGCGAGGCAGCGCTGGGAGGAGGGATAGAGCGGGGCCTGCTGGGTGCGGGCATGGGAGGCAAGGGGAGTGTGGCCCTTTTGGTGGCCAGAGCCTGTGGCCCCGTCCATAGCAGGGGAGGAAGTTATGGTCAAAGTTGTTCCTATTGAATGAGGTGTAACCTTGTCAGGTTTTGCCTGCTGTCTGAGGGCATTGAGTTGCCACTGAAGGAAGGATCTCGAAGGGCAGACGTGTGGCCATGTTGGTGGTGGTTTGCACTGTTGGTGAACAGAGAGTGGTGCGGGAGACTAGAGATCATGGGGTGGGGGAGCAGGGGTGGAGTCCTGGCCAGAGGGCAGGTGGGCCATTCAGGAGGTCCAGGCAATAGCTCGAGAACAGTGTGTGGGAGAGGAACCCTGATCCTGGCTTGGGGCTGGGGAGGTAGAGGGGCCATCTTTCATAAGAACCCCACTCGTGGCCAGTAGAGGGGGAGAAGGCACAGGGACTGAAGCGCCATGGGGCAGAGTGGATACCTGCAGCCCTGCAGGTAGATGGGTCTGACTGAAGCTTGAGGGTAGGCGGGACCTCGGGGCTGGGGTCTCCCCTGCATACTGCCGAGGCAAGGCAGTATGCAGGGGAAACCCCTTCCCCTTGAGAAGCACACCAAATAGCGGAGCCAGGCCAGCTGAAGCTTTGAAGCTTTGACTTTGTGCCCCCAGACGGCCCGACGCCCTCACCTCTGCCATCCTCTGCTCTGGAGTCTGGGGAACGCAGAAGGAGATGCGGCTCTTAGTTTTCCTTGCTCACTGGTCCAGCAGGGGTGCGGCAGTGCCAGGCTCCTGCCGGGCTCTGGCCTGGGCGCTGGAGACACAGTGGCTAGGAGAGGAGTCCAGTCCTAGGGCGGATCCTGATTACACACTAGGATTGGGGCGCTGGTGGGAATGTGCAGAGAGCCCAGAGGCGCTCCAACAAACTGACTTACGAAGGCTCAGTGAGCAGGTGACCCCTGGCCAAGTGACAGGAAGAGGGAGGAGGGGCACTTGCGGAGCAAGGGACGCTGAGCCAGCAGCAGCTGCACGCCCAGGTCAGGACCCAGAGGGGCCACCTCGCTGGGCAGGAAGCAGGCAGAATGTGGGGGCCGTGAGGCTGCGGGATCTCCGCCGGCCTGGCTCCCCGCTGAGGGCAGCACACTGTCTTTGCACTGTTCTAGGCGTGTGTTAAATGTGGTTCCGGTTCCCACTTGACCGCACCTGGAATCAGCAGGGTTCCAAGGGACGAAAGGTTCCCGTTGATTAATTGTCCGAGTATCCTAGCACCCCTGGACCCTGCTGTCTCTGGGCACAGGTACTGCTTCTGACAGTGAGGATAGAGAGAAGCTGGGAGCACCTGACAGTCTCCTGGAGGCCCTGCTGCCACCGCCCACACTCCCGCCGCACTCCCGCCGGCCCCGGGTGCAGGAGCAGGGGTGGTCTTGGGTAGGGCCGATGCTGAGACACTAGCTAGGGGTGGGCCATCTCTAAGCCCCGTGTTAGGATGCGCTGAGGTGTCTGTGCCCAGGTCCCCAAGATGACCCAGGACCAAGCAGGTAGCCACCACGGGCAGAGGCTGGAAAAACCAGGCACCATCATCCAGGAGTCCTCACCCCGTGTAGTCACGAGGGCCATGCTTAACCCTCAGGTTGTGACAGCACTTTGAGGAATGTTCTCGAATGGGGGTGCCTGGTTGGGGCTTGGTCAATGCCCAGCGTCTTGCCTCTGCCTGGCGTGCACCAAAATCCCAGAATCCCAGAGGACAGGGTATGTTTCAGCGGCAAGCATGTTGTCCATGTAAACACTTTAGGCACAGTGAGCACCTCTTGTTAGGGAGTGTTAGGGGATCCCTCCCCCTGAAATCCAGGTGCCCAGACACCAGCCCCAGACCAGGGTTGCAAGCAGGCCTTCCAAGGAAAGCATCCAAGACTGCTGTGTTAACTTTTCTGCGCAGGGTCCTAATTGGTGAGACATTCTGCTCCAATAGCTCATCTCCCCTGTCCCAGGTTCCATGCTGGGCCCCAGGTACGAAATTGCGCTGCCTGTGCAGAATTGACAGCCACAGGGTGAGCCCAGGGTCAGCGGGGGACAGCTACACATACAGACTTACAGAGCTCGGGCAGTGCTGTGAACGTTGCTGATGGTGGTCCAGCAGTGAACACAGGACATCAGGACAGTCACTTTGAGTTGACCTTTAGTAAGAGACCCCACCATTAGGGGACACAGAGCCACCGTTAAGAATAGAGGGAAAGGGGCACCTGGGTGGCTCAGTCATTATGCATCTGCTTCGCCTTGGGTCATGATCCCAGGATCGAGACCCACATCAGGCTCCCGGCTCAGCTAGAAGCCTGCTTCTCTGTCTTAAGTTCCCTCTCTCCCTGTGTCTCTCTCTCTGTCAAATAAATAATTAAAATCTTAAAAAAAAAAAAAAAGAAAGAAAGAAAGAAAGAAAAAAAGGAATAGAGGGAAAGACAGACACTCAGGAAGAAAGCTGGTTCCAGCCCGGGTACCACAGGGGAGAGAGCTCGCTGTCCCCGGGATTGGCATGGGGCGGGGTCCTCAGGGTCGAGGAGCCCTAGGCACCGCGGAAACAAGTGAAGCCGAGGGTTGTGGCCCTGTCCTCCCAGACACCCAGCCCTGCTGTCAGGCCCTGTGGCTCAGGGTAGGGATTCGGCGTCTGATTACAAGTGTAGCGAGAGGCCCATAGGATTCCAACAGGACAATGGCATGTTAGCCATGTAGCATGCTACAGCATGGATAAACCCAGCGGCGTGCCCAGTGAAAGAAGCCAGTCACCAGAGGCTACAGGGCGTGAGTCTGGTTGTGTGACCTGTTCGGAGCAGGCAGGTCACGGAGATGACAAGCAGATGAGTGGTTGCGGGGGGCTGGAGGTGGGGATTGGGAGTGACTGCTAACGGGTACGGGGCCTTCTTTTGGGGTGACGGGAAGGTTCTGGAACTGGTACAGGTGGTGGTTGTATAACCTCAAGTCTGTACTTAATGCCACTGAATTTTTCAGAAGGGAAAACTAGTACCTTTTGTGTTTCGCGTGTTTTGCTGTGAATAGGAGTGGCGCCCCCCCCCACCCCAGCCGCCAGGGGTCACAGAGCAGGTGGGACAGCGGCATGGGACGATGATTCTTACGCCAAAGAGGCTTTGTGCTCCTTGTCTTTATGCTTGTGAGGGCTACAGGGTCCTCGGGATTTGGGGTTTTGTGTTCTGAGAAACTTTTGCTCCCCACGTGGGAGGCACATGTCCTACGTCTCCCTTTGTTCTCACCCGCAGATGTTGGCTGACGACGCAGAAGCAGGCGCTGAGGACGAGAAGGAAGTGGAGGAGCTGAAGAAGCAGGGCATCAACCCCCTGCCCAAGCCGCCCCCGGGTGTGGGGCTCCTGCCCACCCCACCTCGGCCCCCCGGCCCCCCGGCCCCAACCTCTCCCAACGGCAGGCCCATGCAGGGCGGACCCCCGCCCCCACCTCCGCCCCCTCCCCCACCCCCTGGCCCCCCCCAGATGCCCATGCCGGTGCACGAGCCGCTGTCCCCCCAGCAGCTGCAGCAGGACATGTACAACAAGAAGATCCCCTCCTTGTTCGAGATCGTGGTGCGGCCCACGGGCCAGCTGGCTGAGAAGCTGGGCGTGAGGTGAGTGCCCTGGGTCCCCCCACCCCCCGAATCAGGCTTGGGGGTGGCTCTGGCTTCCGCCAGGCTCCCTTTATGCTGGGGTCTGTCACCATGAGCCTGGTCTGGAGCCCTCTGACCAGCTGCGTGGATGCCTCCATGTTTCCTGGCTAGTGTGGCCACCATTCTTGCCCCGCAGTCCCTCTCACGAGCATCATTTCTTCTCCCTAGGTTCCCTGGACCCGGAGGACCCCCAGGGCCAATGGGCCCTGGGCCCAATATGGGCCCCCCGGGGCCCATGGGGGGCCCAATGCATCCCGACATGCATCCCGATATGCACCCCGACATGCATCCGGACATGCACCCCGACATGCACCCCGACATGCCGATGGGCCCTGGCATGAACCCTGGCCCGCCTATGGGACCCGGTGGCCCCCCAATGATGCCGTATGGTCCTGGAGACTCTCCACATTCTGGAATGATGCCCCCCATCCCGCCATCCCAGAACTTCTATGAGAACTTCTACCAGCAGCAGGAGGGCATGGAAATGGAGCCAGGACTCCTCGGGGATGCAGGTGCGCAGGCCGGGCTGGGGGGCTGGGGGGCCGCCGCAGTGGGCACTGGGGACGTAGTCGGGAAGACCTGGGTTTTTGCTTCCGTCCAAGTCTTTCAGAGCATGAATCCAACTCCATCTCTGTCCCATGAGTGCTTGCACGTTTTCAGTGATGGGGGGGGTTCACTCCCTGTTGAGGTTGAATGGAGTCTTGTGATCTTATCGCTGTAACTTACTTGACGTTTTACACATTTTGCTGGGTGCGCCTGGAATCGGGACCACGGGAAATCAGAGGGGCGGGTGTGGAGGACTTTGGGCTCTGAGGCGGAGGCACCCTCTCCAGAGTGGCCTCTTTCCAGACGGTTCTGGGCTTGGGGCTGCTGCTGTTGGCCCTGTGCCTCTGCTTGTTCTGTCCCCGTGACTCACCGTCTTTCTTCCATCTTTCCTTCTTTACTTAAACAAGAGCGTGTGTTGGTAACGACTCATGCCTGCCAGGCAGAGGGGTCGGCCGGCTGTGCCGCGGCCTTCAGGGGGCAGGGGTGCGCCCACTGCTGCCACAGGGCGGCCGTGGTCCTTGCCTCAGCCGCACTGTACTTGAGGGAACCAGACCACAACGTGGAAGCTCATTTCAGCACCGATCGTTCCTCGAGAAAGCGGGGCGGGTGTTTGTGTTAGAGGGTGGGGCCAGACAGGTCAGGAGCGTCAGTAGATGGGGACAGTGTGGGGACAGTCGGCAGAGGCCTCTGAGGAGGGGAGGAGGCCCAGGTGCAAAGTGGCCGCGTAGCTCGGTGAGGGAAGTCGGGGGAGCCAAGTCCCTGCATGAGACTCCGACAAGGTGGCCTCATGGGGAGAACACTAGGGAGCAGGCAGAGGCGTTCGAGGGTGGCGGGTCGGAGCTGCAGTGGAGTCAGGGAAGCTTCTGAGCTGCTGTGGAGTCTTCTGGGCAGAGGTGGCGGCGACAGGGCAGGAAGTGGCAGGGCTGGGCTTCATGGCGTGCAGGTAGTGCCTGGGGGGGCCGGTGGGCCTCCTCGGACACGCGCTATAAGGCAGGAAGGAGCTGGTGCAGCCAGGTCCCTGGCTGGAGGCTCAGGCTGTCCCGGTGCCAGGAGTCCTGCCGGAGAGAGCCAAGCTGTGGTAGGTGGGGAGCACCCCGCTTTGGCTGCCCTGTGAAGCAAGAGGCGCCCATCTGACCGCCGGGTGGAGATCTGGAAGGGCGTCGGGGAGGTCAGCGAGCTGCGATGGCTGTGGGGGCGTCAGTGCCAGGACCAGGAGCTTCAGAGAGGAAAGTGCCATGTTTGGAAGCGAGGAAACCACGCTGTGTGGCGGGGGGGGCGCTGTGGTTCTCACGGTCCCCTCTGCTATTCTTAAATCCACTTAATAACGTATGTGGAAAAGGGTCTGGGTGTGGAGGGCAAGCACGTGTGCAAGCTGGTGACAGCAGGTGTCTCTAGAGTAACTCGCTCTAATTCCCGTATCAGGAAATCCACCCTTTTAAAGCGTGTCGCTCGGTGGTGTCTCCTATGTTCGCAGTTGTGTAGCTTTTGAGGAATTCGTTCAGGGCCGCGTGCTGTGTGCAGGGGGACCTGGGGCCTTTGTTCCTGGGATGTGCCAAGCTCTGTGCTGGGGGGCCGCACAGCATAGGCTTGCCACCAAGTTCACGTGTAGGCTTGCCACCAAATTCCTGTGTCCCGAAGTTCAGGGGCTAAAAGGAGCTGACCTTTCACTTTCCACTTTATATGCTTTGTGGATGAAATATTCACAAATCCTTTGAACCCTTTAAGTTTAACTTAAATTACGGCACTGGCCATGTTCAGACGCTCGGGGGGATAGGACAGTGGTGGACGAGTCACGCAGTGCAAGTACGGAACACTCCTCCCTGCAGAGCATCCTGGGAGGGCCGTGCCGAGCAGACCTCGTCTGTCTGTCTGTCTCAGCGAGTGCACACACATGCGCAGACGCACACACACAGTCTGCGCACGGCTCCCCCGCCTGGGCTCTCTTGTGGCTGGAGTTTGTGGAGGTCCGCAGCTGAGGCCAGGCACCTGCCCGCTCTCAGGAGTGAAGGCAGACCCTCTGCCTTGTGCTTCCTAGACGCTGTGTGGGAGCAGCGCACTTAGGAACAGTGTGTGGAGCTCGGGGACGCAGAGAGGAAGGAGGGAGGAGGAGGAAACTGCCAGGAGCCTCTGGCTTGACCACAAGCTTAGCCACAGTTTGGTTATTGCCTTCTGTTCTTAAGTCTTCGTTGGCCGTGGTTGAGCACGTAAGACGAGCTCACCAAGAGATGCAGTGTGTTTTTTTCCTGATTATTGCAAAGAAACCACAAAGTGAATGCTCGTTGCCAGTAATGAGGTCAGAAACACGTGGGGTCAAATGCGAAGAATCCGTCTGCCCTCTCTCCCAGATCTCACCCCCGGAGGGACTGTTTCCTCTCTGTCTTCACAGCCTGTTCTTTGCGTTTTGTAAACATCTGTCTAACGTTCTGTCCTGTTCACCTCATGAGCATTTGCCCGCATCACTAAATTGTGCTGTGAACCCCATTTTCAGCGGCTGCATCCTGGGTGGGGACACCCTCGTGGGCCGCTCCGTTCCTTGCTGTTGGGCTTTCTGTGGGGACCGTCCTGGGGCGGTGGGGGGAGGGACGGGCTGCACATCGTCACCCATCACCATGGGGGGTGGTTCACCAGTGAGGGGCGCACAGGGGGTTGGCGTTGGTGCCGCGAGGCCCTTCCCGACGTGCACCCTCGGTTCTTCCCTGCCGCAGAGGACTACGGGCACTACGAAGAGCTGCCGGGGGAGCCTGGGGAGCACCTCTTCCCCGAGCACCCTCTGGAGCCCGACAGCTTCTCTGAGGGAGGGCCCCCAGGCCGGCCGAAGCCGGGCGCCGGTGTCCCCGACTTCCTGCCCTCAGCCCAGAGGGCCCTGTACCTGAGGATCCAGCAGAAGCAGCAGGAGGAGGAGGAGAGAGCGAGGAGGCTGGCTGAGAGCAGCAAACAGGACCGGGAGAATGAGGAAGGCATGTGTCCTCCCCAGGGGCAGGGGCGTCCCCTGACAGGCACAGCCCCCCCCCCCGGGCCACTGTGCAGTGGAGAGGTGGGGGATGCCTAGGTGGGGTTTTGTGTCAGGAAGGAGCCTGTGGCCAGGGAGGACCCCTGCCCAGGGCCGTGAAGCCAGGCTGGGGCTGCTGCATTGCCTATGCCCGAGAACATTGGAAGTCAGGGCTGCCTTTAGTGTCTTGGGGGTCAGGAGAGACACTGATCCCATAGAGGAGGGAGGTGGGCTGGTCCCTGGAGGAGACAGCAGGATTTCCAATAGGATTTCCCTTCTGCACCCTTTCAGAAGAGGCTCAGAGTTGATGCTCACAGCTCCCCTTGCCCTAGACCATGTTCTCAGGAAGTCAGCAGGTGACCGCTAGTCGCTGACATAAACCAGTAATAATTAGCCGTCACAGCTGGCAGGTTGCTCGGTGCCACACCGCGGAACTGATGGCATCCAGCCCAGTAGGATAGGGGGCTGACAAATGGTGTCTAGAACCAGGAGCTGGAGGCTGCATATAGGAGCCTGGGAGCAGGTGGGGACAGTGGGAAGAGCGGACAGTGCCCTCCCTTGGTAGCTCCGGCTTCACCAACCTGGAGGGTTTCTGAGTAGGCCCACCAGGCCCCGTCTCTTCCCAGCCGGTGACTGCCCTTCCCCGGGACGTGGTTAACGTTTCGAGGGGCTTGGGGGCCAGTGTCCGTGGGCCCTGAGTGCAGTGAGAGCGGAGTCAGTGGTAGCTGCTCCCAGGTACCCAAGGCTGGGCCTGCCATGCGGGGACCTCAGTCCACAGGGGGTGAGGACGAGGTGGCAGAGCCCTGGGCTAGGATTCTGAGCCCAGTCCCTGCTCTGCACCCCATCTCGTGGCACTGTCCACACTTCTGCTTTCTGGTCTGTCAAATGGGCATGATAATACCACCTCCCGGGCGGTCGTGAGGATTACTGAGACAGCACTTAGAGCACTGCTGGCACGTGGGGAAAGGTCTAGAAACGTTAGCCAGCGACCTGCCAGTCCCGGCGCTCCGCTGTTTGTGGCGGCCCGCGGAGGGAGGGGAAACAGGTTCTCAGAGGTAAGAGGCAGAGGAGCCACTCACCTGGAGGGCTGCTGTGGGGTCCAGGAGTGGTGGCCGCTGGTCGCTCATGTTCCTCCTTCTCTCTGTTCTTTCTTAGGTGACACTGGGAACTGGTACTCCAGTGACGAGGACGAGGGCGGGAGCAGCGTCACTTCCATCCTGAAGACCCTGAGGCAGCAGACGTCTAGCAGACCCCAGGCTTCCGTCGGGGACCTGAGCAACAGTGGGCTGGGGGATCCCCGCCTCCAGAAAGGACACCCCACGGGAGGCCGGCTGGCTGACCCTCGCCTCAGCCGGGACCCCAGACTCACCCGCCACGCCGAGGCTTCCAGCGGGTCTGGCCCAGGAGACACAGGGCCCTCCGACCCTCGGCTGGCTCGCTCCGTGCCCACCCCCAAACCCGAAGGCGGCCTTCATTCCAGCCCTGCAGGCCCCAGCGGCACCAAGGGGTCTGGACCACCCCCTACGGAAGAGGAGGAAGGGGAGCGGGCCCTGCGGGAGAAGGCCATGACCATTCCCCTGGACCCTCTCCCGGGACACCCGCTGCGGGACCCGAGGTCACAGCTGCAGCAGTTCAGCCACATCAAGAAAGATGTGACCCTGAGCAAGCCGAGCTTTGCCCGCACCGTGCTCTGGAACCCCGAGGACCTGATCCCTCTGCCCATCCCCAAGCAGGACGCGGTGCCCCCGGTCCCTGCAGCCCTGCAGTCCATGCCCACCCTGGATCCCAGGCTGCACCGTGCCGCTGCCACGGGGCCCCCCAACCCCCGACAGCGCCTGGGCACCTCCACAGACCCTGGCGCACCCGGCTCCAACCTGCCTGACTTTGAGCTCCTCTCTCGCATCCTTAAGACGGTCAATGCCACGGGCCCCTCAGCGGCCCCGGGCTCCAGCGATAAGCCCAGTGACCCCCGAGTCCGGAAGGCACCCACTGACCCTCGGCTCCAGAAACCAGCAGACTCTGCTGCCTCCTCCCGGGCTGCTAAGTCTGGTCCCACCGAAGCTTCGTCTCCTGCCGGCAGCCCCAGCGGGGAGTCCTCCCCACCAGCCACCGCCCCCTACGACCCCCGAGTGCTGGCTGCCGGTGGCCTGGGCCAGGGCGGCGGGAGTGGGCAGAGCAGTGTGCTGAGTGGCATCAGCCTCTACGACCCCAGGACTCCCAACGCCGGGGGCAAAACCGCGGAACCGGCTGCTGAGGCAGGCGCCCAGCCCAAGGGCCCCGAGGGCAATGGCAGGAGCTCTGCCGCTAAGGCCAAGGAGCCCCCATTTGTCCGCAAGTCCGCCCTGGAACAGCCGGAGTCCGGGAAGCCTGCTGCGGATGGGGGTGCTGCCACGGCCACGGACAGATACAACAGCTACAACCGGCCCCGGCCCAAGGCTGCTGCGGCCCCCACCACCACCCCGGGCGCCCCGCCAGCAGAGGGCGCCTCGCCCCAGCCCGGCGTGCACAACCTGCCTGTGCCCACGCTCTTTGGGACTGTGAAACAGACGCCCAAGACGGGTTCTGGGAGCCCATTTGCTGGCAACAGCCCAGCCCGCGAGGGCGAGCAGGACGCAGGGTCCCTGAAAGATGTTTTTAAAGGCTTTGACCCCACTGCCTCCCCCTTTTGCCAGTAGTGTTAAGCTGGAGTCAAGTGCTCCCTGCACCCCACCCTGCCCAGGGCAATATTGAAGGGCAGCAACCGGAGTTGGGAACTTGGGGGGAGGGGGGGCTCGGGTGTTTTTTTTTTTTTCCTTTTTTCTTTTTTCCTCCATGTCTCTCTCTCGCTCGCTTTCTCTCTTTCTTTTTCTCTCTCTTTCTTAATAGTACTTTCTTTACAACGTATAAATTGTATATAACCATTTTCAGTCAGTTCTGCTCAGTGCTGCGGGGCACACAGGCTCCCGCCAAGAAAACAACCTCCTGCACGTAAACAGGTGTGAGTCCCCTGGGCCCCGGCCCCAGCTGGTACATCCTCTGGCCTGGCTCAGTTATCAGGGACTCTGTGAAGGCTGGAGCCCCAGTCTGGCGGCTGGGTGTCCGGTGGGTTTTCTGGGCAAAGCTTGGCCCCTCCAGCCCGCCCGCCCCTGAGGACAAAGGGAACTGTCGGTGTCAGAGGCACTGGACGCCGCTCGTCCTCCGCCAGCGAGGAGAGATGAAGCCGAGACAGTGAGCAGGCCTGGCGTGGAGGCAGGTCCAGGTGTTTCTAGAACCCCATCCCTTGTACAGGGCACAGGCCCTACCCACCTGCTTCAGGGACTGAAGGAAGGAGACGATTTGAGAGCAAGGCAGACGGCCCTCGGAAGCCGCCTGGGCTGGGAGAAGCAGAGTCCCGCCTGCTCCTGTCCGCTGTGGCCCTGCACACCGGCGTCCCCGCCGCCGTCCATCCGGAGTTCGTCCTCAGACCCGCACCCCCCACCCGCATCAGAAGACTCCAGGGTGAGAGATGGACCTGGAGGCGGCAGGGCTGGTGCGGGGCGGCCTGCCCCCAAAGCTGCACCCAGGGGGGCAGGCTCCGCAGACCGCGTGTTTTCTGTCAGTATTAGCTCCTGTCTTGTCCCGTCCCGTCGCGGCCACGCCTCCTCCCCTCAGGCTGGGGGTCTTTCGTGGTCCTCAGGAGCCAGAGCACCCGGTGTGCCGGCCCCAGCCCCTCGGATAGCTCACGGATCCGTGGCGTGGCCGCTCCCCCAAGGCTGCCGACAGGGAGCCCCAGGTGGTTCGTTCTTGGCAAAGTGTTTCCGCTCCCTGCTTGCTTTGAACCTCCTTGCACCGTGTCTAACTTAGAGCCCGTGGTTTGGGCGTGTTTGGTTTTCTTCCCAGCTGACAAGTACGTGGGTTCAGAGGCGTGTCACGGTGTTGGATTTTGAGGGCTTGAGGAAAGGGCAAGAGACTAGCCAGGGCAGGGGTGGTCTTGCAGCGACCTCTCCCGGAGTGAGCACAGCAGGACCCCTGCTTGCAGGTGGAGGGTGTGGAACCAGAAACCCGCATCCCGCTCCCCTCCTCTGGCTGAGCCGGGATGGGAGCAGACACGTCAGCACTGGGCTCTCCCACCTGCCCCAGGACCCTGGCTGAGGCCACTTGAGTGGAAGCAGTGCCGGCTGTCTCTTGCCTTTTTCTCAGCCCATCGCCGCACCCGCCTTGCTTAAGGCCCCACCTACTCCTTGTTAATAAGGAGGAAACCTGATGACCCAGCCAAAGGGTTTCCCTTCCCACCTCCTTGCGGTGGGAGGTGAGTGAGGCTCTTAGACCAAACCCCTCTCCCCGGAAAGAGAAAAAACAGTCGTTGAGTTTGGGGCCGGAAGATAGGGCGGGAGAAGGCAGCCCACAAGGCCAGTGCGCCGTGATCAGGTTGGTTTGGTTTGTCTTTGTCTTTTTGGTTTTTGTTGTTTTTAAACAATCATTAGTGAGATTTTTCTTCAGCCACCCGTGTTGGCCTTGCAGCAAAGGGCTGCAGCCCTGGATGTTTGTAAAAATGAGAATACACAGTGTGGCTGTGGGGTTTCTTTTCCCCTCCCTCCTTTGAAAATTTTCTTTTGTAAAAGCAAAATTAAATACTTTTTTAAAACCGAAATCTGTGGATGAAATAGATGCTGGAGCCCTCCTGTCGGAATATTCAGCCTAAGAACCTCACGGGACTATGAATTCCCCCGAAATTTCCATTTGCCATCAGGCCAAGCTTTTAAAAACAAAATGTTCTCTAACCAGGATTGTAACAAAAGTGTAAATACTACTTCAGAGTTGAGAGTTGATGGTGCAAATATGTATATAGCGTACTGTATTTTTACAATGATCATCGCATGACTGTCCCAGCTCCCTTTTTGTACTCCTTATCTGTCTTCCAGAAATGTCACCTGCCCTTTCTCCTGTGGTCTCTTAATCCAATAATTGTATTACTGCCATTAAAGGATGCAGTTATTTTAAAAATTCCCGCGGTCTCGCCTCTCCATGCTGCCTGCCCCATCCCTCGCCCCCAGAATGAAAAAACTTGGATCTGCTCTCTCGGTGGCCAGCCCCTGGGTGACATTCATGACGACACCGGGGGATCGGGGCCTCCAAACAGCTTGCGCTTAGGGTTGGCACCTGCCTCCCAGAGTTTCCGAGCTCCCACTCTGGGCCAGTGTCAGCGCTCAGAGACAGTGGTGAACGCCACGCAAGGGGTCGGTGGCAAACAAGCAGGGCAACTGGGCCAGCTGACAGGGAGCCCTGACCCCTACAGACCGAACGTGTGTGTCTCCTCAAAATTCAGACGTTAACACACCTATGCCCCCATCCCACCGCGTGCCACCGTGTTAGGAGGTGAGGCCTCTGGGAGGTGGTGAGGTGGGGGGGGGGGTTGGAGCCCTTCGCCGATCACCGGTAGAAGCTGGTAAGCTCGAAGTTCATGTCAACATTTCAGGATGCGATCTTTGAGTTTCTCCCCATTCATCCGTATTGAGTGAGTTGCGATTTCACCTGCAACTCAAGACTCCCGACTCAGCTGGCTTAAACAGCCAGGAGTCCGGCACCTTAGCGAGGTCAACAGGGCAGTTCCGGGGTGGGTCACGTTGGAGGGAACTCAAGTCACACGGGTTTGGGCCGACGTTCATACTGCTGGTCGTGCTCTCCTGATTGCGATTTGGCGAGAGCACCTCTGCCTCGCCCTGCCAAGTGCAGAAGCCGGGGAGGAACTCTCCTGGCTTCCTCGTGAGCAAGGGAGCACTTCTGGAAGCCCCTCAGCACGCTTCCTGTCTGGTCTCGTCAGCCCTCCCTCGTTGGTCGCCGGCAAGGGGGGCACTGGAGTCTCACGTTCTGTGCTTGATCAAAGATCCGGCATCCTGAGGCCGAGCACATGAACACCCACGTGGCTCGCAGTGCCGGGGAGGCACGGGGGTTGAGAGCCGCAGTGGTGACGCAGCCAGCAGTCGTGTGGTGGGCGGCCCTGGGCTCCAGCAGAGGCGACCCGCTGGCTGGGGCAGGGACCTGCACCTGGGAGGTTGGCAGGTCCTGGAGAGCCTCGAAGGCATTGCTACAGACACCGGCACGGAAGAGCGTGGAGACTTCACGCTCGAGTAAGGACCAGACTGGAGGCTAGAACCTTCCTTCCAACAGGGGTGTGGGAAATGGATTGGCTAGGACAAGATGGGGGTGCAGGGAGCCTCATGGGAAGACAAAGCAAGAGGAGCAGGGGGCTGGGAAACCAGAGGACCAGAGACTCAGGGTGTAGATAGGAATTGGTGTGACAGTGACACATGAGGGATGATGGAGATGGGGGGTCGGAGAGCATGTCTGAGCAGCCCAGTGGAGGGCAGCTCCCTTGCTGAGATGGCGCTGGGGAGGACAAGGTGTTCTGGGTCGAGGCTGAGGGGGGCTTCCATAGTGTTGGTTGACGACTTGAGGGCCGTGGAGCCCTGAGTGTCACTGTTGGAAAGAAAAAGAGCCTGAGAACAGAAGGGGCCCGTGAGCATCGGCCAGTGAGTGAGGCCAAGAGCCATGTCCAGAACCTTCTACTTTCCAAGATGACTGCGGCTTCGGGATTGGCACCTGTGCCAGTGTCCTTGGGCACCGGCCCCGACCCACCACCCAGATTCTACAGGTGTGCACATGTGCCCATACTTGCTTTGTCAGAGGCTTGGCCATCTGCTCATCCGTCTCCACCCAACAGAACACAGCCCCACAAATCCTGCAGCGTGTGTGTCATCAACCAGAGTCAGGATTCACATTGCTTTTTTTTTTTTTTTAGGTGCAATTCCCAAATCATGAAATGCACAGAACTTCCATGTACACTCGTGGAGCTTTGAAAAATGCGTTCAACTGTGTGCCCCAAACCCCAATGAATACAGAGAAATTCCTCACATTCCCTCTGGGTCAGTCCCAGAGCTGTGCCCCAGGATGGGAGACTGCAATTATTTACTTGCTCCCCCTGCTGAGGGACCTTTGGGGCCGCTCTGGATACAGCTGCTAAACACATTTGCGTGAGGCCTCGGTGTGACCATAGGTGTTCATTTCTCGGGTAAATACTTAGGAATAAGGAATGAATGTTTAGTTTTATAAGAAACTGCCAGACTTCCAAATCGGTTGTACCATTTTTCGTTCTTACTAGCGGTGAATGAGAGTTCTGGTTGCTCTATATCCTTGCCATTCCTTCCCATATAGATTTCTAAGATACTAATACTTATCTATTTAATTGAGGTGAAATTCACATAACATAAAATTAAACACATAGTTTAATGTGTTTAAAATAAAAAAAAAACCACAAAGTTTTTTAAAACTTTGTAAAGCCTAACCTTTTTTTTTTTTTTAAGATTTCATTTTATTTGAGAGAGAGAGTGAGACAAAGCATGAGACAGGAGAAGGTCAGAGGGAGAAGCAGACTCTCCATGGAGCTGGGAGCCGGATGCGGGACTCAATCCTGGGACTCCAGGATCATGACCGGAGCCAAAGGCAGTTGCTTAACCAACTGAGCCACCCAGGAGCCTCTAAAAAGATTTTTTTTTTCCTAAAGATTTTATTTATTTATTTGACAGACAGAAATCACAAGCAGGCAGAGAGGCAGGCAGAGAGAGAGGAAGGGAAGCAGACTCCCTGCCGAGCAGAGAGCCCGATGCGGGGCTCGATCCCAGGACCCTGAGATCATGACCTGAGCCGAAGGCAGTGGCCCAACCCACTGAGCCACCCAGGCGCCCCAAAAGATTTTTTTTTTTAAGTAGGCTCTGCGCCCAGCATGGAGCCCAACGCAGGGCTTGAACTCACAACCCTGAGATCAAGACCTGAGCTGATGGGACACCTGGGTGGCTCAGTCGTTAAGCAACTGCCTTCAGCTCAGGTGAAGATCCCGGGGTTCTAGGATCAAGCCCCACGTTGAGCTCCCTGCCTGGCGGGAAGTCTGCTTCTCCTCTCCCACCTGCCCTGCTTGTGTTCCCTCTCTCCCTGTCAAAGAAATAAAATCTTTTTAAAAGTCCTTTTCCTGACCATCGCAGGATCATCCCTTACTCATAAACAAGGTTCCACCAGAGATGAGACACAAACATCAAATAATATCGATAGGAACGCTTTACTGAATGTTTGCAAGAGACGCACCCGCTGGGGGTAGATGAGCTGCTTTCTCTCTCACTGGTGTTTCCCATGTTGTGAGTCTGGGGAGGAACTCTTAATATTATGAAACTTTTTTTTTTTTTTTTTTTTTTTGGTTAAGATTTGGAGTCTATCTGTTGTATTAGTGAGGATGGACAAGGTTCTGCTGCGGAAATTCAAACTTGCAAATCTCAGTAGCTCATTCCCGGGGCAGCCTGAAACTCCACTAGTCGCACCGGCTAAGGAAGGGACCCAAGCTCCCTGAGGCTCCGCCCCTGGGACCACTCTACAGTGGGGAGGGAAGATGGAGGCTTGCCCCAGTCCTTAAATGCTTCTTCTCCAAGGCCATGGACTTCACCTCTGTTGTTTTTCATTGGCTAAAGCGAGTCATGCGGCCAGCTGAACTTCCAGGAGGATGGGGAGGTTCTGTTCTGCCATGGGGTCAGGAGGCGGACAGCTGGGGCTACTTGGAGAACAGCACTAATGTCTCCCGCACCAGCGTTCCCAAGTTCTGCCAGGCGTCCCTCCTGGTTTTCAGGGGCCACGCCACGGGCTGCAGTAGCCAGCTGAGGAAGGTCCCTATCCACTGTCTGCCACTGCAGGGAGCCCCACTCCCCCAACGTGTGAAGGGCTGAAATTCACCCTACGTTTGCATGGAGGCCACGCCCCCATAGCCCGCCCCAGCCAATGAGTGAGTAGAGTGGGCGTGGAGATGCGGTGGGCGGTTGGGTCCCTGCGCTGCCCGCGCGCAGGGAGAGAAAGCAATCTAGCATCTCGGCTTCTAAGGCGCTAATCCTACCGGGTCGAGGCCCCACCCTACTCCTTCCTCACCTCCTTAAAGCCCCCTCTCCAAATTCAGCCACACGGAGGGCTAGGGCTCCAGCGTCCGAGTTTGGGGAAGACACAATCCAGTCCATCACACCTACTCTGGATTCCCTTATCCCCCATATCCAGTCTCATTCCGCCGTATCCCCAATAGATGATTTGGGTTCGTTTCGTTTTTAAAGATTTTATTTATTTATTTGAGATAGAGCGCCAGAGAGAGAGCACAAGCCGGTGCGGAGGGGCAGAGGCCGAGGGAGAACTAGGCTCGTCACTGAGCACAGAGCCCCACGTGGGGGCTAGATCCCTGGACCCCCAGGGGTCATGACCAGAGCACAAGGCAGACACCCAACCGACTGAGCCACCCAGGCCCCCCGCACTCGACGGATGATGTGAAAGGTAAAATGTCTTACACAGTCTTTCTTATTTCTTCTGGCGGTTACTCCGTTTCCCTCTCTTTTTAAAAAAAATTAATGTTGAGGGGCACCTGGGTGGCTCAGTGGGTTAAGCCACTGCCTTCGGCTCAGATCATGATCTCAGGATCCTGGGATCGAGCCCCGCATTGGGCTCTCTGCTCAGCAGGGAGCCTGCTTCCCCCCACCCCCTGCCTGCCTCTTTGCCTACTTGTGATCTCTCTCTCTCTCTCTGTAAAATAAATAAATAAAATCTTTAAAAAAAATTTAATGTTGAATTTTTAAAAATTTTTATTATTTATTTGAGAGAGGGCGCAAGCAGGGGGAAGGAGAAGCAGGCTCAGCAGGGAGCCGGGCCGGGCCTGAATCAGATCCCAGGAACCCGGTGTCATGACCAGAGCCGCAGCCCCGCTGAGCCTCCCAGGTGCCCCTGTTTCTCTTAAAATATGTCAGCTTTAGGTGTTTTCGGCCAACTTCTCCCTTCCCTCTTCCTTACTTTCTTCAGGTTGGTCTTGTAATTTTACTTACTGTGACACACTCTGTTCCTCATTCTCTCAACAAACACCACCCACTAGAATGTTCTGCAGGGATGGAAATGGTTTCTCTCCTTGTTGTCTCACAGGGCAGCCTCTGGGCCCATGTAGCCACTAAACACTTACACCCGGCCCTGGATTTTACTTTTTCACTAACATGAGTTTAAATTTAAATGAAGGCACATGCGCCCAGAGGCTGCCATGGTGGACAGCACTGCCCTAAACCCTGGATACAGCCCAGGACTTTCCACTTGTTAGAACGATCACAGTTACAAATCACTCCCTTTCCTTTCCTCTCCATACCTCCCACCTGCTGTCACCTGTATTCATGCTCAGGCTTGGTAACTGTGTTTGCTGCTGTAACAAATTAGCACAAACTTAGGGGCTTAAAAAGAATGCAAATGCATTCTCTTATAATTCCGAAGATCAGGGGGCGCCTGGGTGGCTCAGTGGGTTAAAGCCTCTGCCTTCAGCTCAGGTCATGGTCCCAGGGTCCTGGGATCGAGCCCTGCATCAGGCTCTCTGCTCGGTGGGGAGTCTGCTTCCCTCTCTCTCTGCCTGCTTCTCTGCCTACTTGTGATCTCTGCCAAATAAATAAAATCTTAAAAAAAAATAATTCCGAAGATCAGAAGTCTGAAATCAAAGTGTCAGCAGGTTGTGCTCTTCCTGGAGGGTTTGGGGGATAATTCATTTCTTTGCCTTCTCCTCCAGCTTTGAGAATCCTTCTACAGTGCTTGGCTCGAGGTCCTTTCCTTATGATCCTCTGACCGCTGGCTCCTGTACTCACTTCTGCTATTTACTGATTCTCCTGCCTCCCTCTTCGAAAAGTCTCTATAGCCCACACCCTAATTCCTGGAACCCAAGAATGCTATATTGCTTTGCAAAAGGAAATTTGCCAGTGTGGTTAAGGGTTGTGAGATGGGGAGATGATCCTGCATCGTCTGGGTGGGCCGGAGGTCGTCACAGGGCTGCTCATAAGAAAGGCAGAAGGGGGGGACCTGGGTGGCTCAGTTGTTAAGCATCTGCCTTCGGCTCATGTCATGATCCTGGCGTCCTGGGATTGAGTCCCGGATCAGGCTCCCTGCTCACCGGGAAGCCTGCTTCTCCCTTTTCCACCCTCCTGCTTGTGTTCCCTCTCTTGTTGTCTCTCTCTCTGTGAAATAAATAAATCAAATCTTAAAAAAAAAAAAAAAGGAGGCGGGAGATCAGAGTGGTAGGTGGGGAGTTCCAGGTGGTTCTAGAAAGAGACTGCAAGCCAAGGAAAGCAGCCAGCCTTCGACCCCTGCTTCCCACTGAAACCCCAAAGAACTGAAAGCAGGTAATTTCTACATGCGTGTTCATAGCATATATTTTTATTAAGGTTTTATTTATTTATTTGTCAGAGTACAAGCAGGGGAGCAGTGGGCAGAGGCAGAAGGAGAAGCAGGCTCCCCGCTGAGCAAGGAGTCCGATGCGGGACTTGATCCTGGAACCCCGGGATCATGACCCGAGTGGAAGGTAGATGCTTAATTGACTGAGCCATACCAGGGTCCCAGCAGCATTATTTATAAGAGGCAAAGAATGGAAACAACCCACAGGGCCATCTACTGATAAATGGACAAACAATGTACTATATTCCTAGAAGGGAATATTATTCCGCTGTAACAAGGAATGAAGCCTGGACCTGTGCTGCAACATTAAGGCTTGAAAACATTAAGCTAACCGAAATAAGCCAGACACAGAAGGCTACATTTTGTAGGATTGCATCTCTCTATGAATTGTCCAGAACAAACCCCCCGAGACAGAAAAAGATTAGTGGTTACCAGGAGGAGGGGGCAGGGGAGGTGGGCTGCAGGGAGTTTTCTTTTTGGGTGATCAAAATGTCCTGCAGTTAGTGATGCCAGTCGTGCAACCTTGTGAATATTCTAAAAGCCGTTAAATTGTGCACTTCAAAAGGATGGATTTTATGGTATGTGAATTCCATGTCAATTTTTTAAAAAGAATCACTAGCATTCTTCTGTACCAACAATCATCAAATAGGAAATTAACAGAAAATCAGATAACTTTCCCAAGAGTGATAAGAACGGTAAGGTATCTAGGAGTTAACCTAATGAAGAAGGCACGAGAACTTTCTGGAGATGTCAAATTTAAAAAAAATCTGAGTTGAGGAGAAGTTTTATTTAAATTTTATTCAAAAAGAACATATTAGAGCATGTGACTCTTGATCTTGGGGTGGAAGTCCGAGCCCCATGGAGAGAGTAGAGGTTACTTAAAGATAAAATCTGTAAAAATAAATAGAGAAAGAAAGACAGACACACACACACATACCATCACCGTGGGGAGGCTGCTCTGACCTCCGAGGTCTGCAAGCGTGTCCAAATCAAAGAGAAAAGGGCATTGCTTTCCTCTGGCAAGTGGGGTTTGTAGTAGGGGAAGCTGCGTATGTGAGGGGAAGTAAGCAAGCAACGGGGTTTGACAGGAAATGTGTCCTCCTGTGGTCAGCCACTCTCAGGAGAAGCTGACCAGCATTGCAGTTGGGAGGACGGGCTGTTTGGGGCCTGGGGTGGGGAGGGGAGGAAGCGGGCAGCCTGACTCAGGGTTGGTCAGGGCAAGACAGACGGGTCACCCTGCATACGGGGGCAGAGAGAAAATGCTAGAGTTGTGTGTCTGGGCTTAAAGGGAACCCGAATAAATGGTGGTTGGGTCACGTGACCTGCCTTGTCCTTCCTCTCCGGGCCTAAAATGTTCTGCCACAAAACCTAATCCTTTATCCAGCTCCCCCCCACCCCCCACTTCGTTGTTGTGGCCCCAGTTGGAACAGGGTCTGATATCCGGGGTCAGCTCTTGATAAAAATATGTTCTTTAAAAAATTAAAAAAAAAAAGATTTTATTTATTTATTTAACAGACAGAGATCACAAGTAGGCGGAGAGGCAGGCAGAGAGAGAGGAAGGGAAGCAGGCTCCCTGCTGAGCAGAGAGCCCGATGTGGGGCTCAATCCCAGGACCCTGAGATCATGACCTGAGCTGAAGTCAGAGACTTAACCCACTGAGCCACCCAGGCACCCCCCCCCATTTTTTTTTATTGAGATTAATTGACATCTAGCATTGTGTAAGGAAGGTAGAACAATTTGATTTGGTACATAATTGTGTGTATACATACATACACACAATTGCATATAGTGTTGTAATAGGATTACCCCCGGAGCCTTAGCTCACACCTCCATCTAGCCACATAATTGCCATTTCTTTTTTGTGGTGAGTCCCCATATATTCTGTAAAAGGATCCCAATGCCTGGTCGTCCCTCCCATCCACAGATAAACCTGCACTGGTCTGGGGTGAGGCTGGAGCATTAACGTTTAAGGCTCCCGGACAGTCGTGTATAAGAACAACTGATCAAATCCCAAGTGCAGAGGCAGCTGGCCAACCCTCTTATCTGTCTCTTTAAGGAGGATTTGTTTTCTCTGCCCTGACCCTTGCTGGCGTTCATTTTTCTCTCCCTTCTCATCAGCCTAAACCGTTCCATGAGCCAAGAATGTGAGAAATGTGTCTCAAATATTTTCAGTTCCACTTAATCCCATTTAATGCTTAGGGTTCACTGCCAGTAGCCAGGCTGTTCCAGCCCATTTGAACTCCCTCCCAAGTTTAACCCCCTCCAGAGTTCCCAGTCAGCCTCCCTCTCCATAAATTCCAGGCTCTTCTCAGTGGGAGTTGAAGGAGCGGGTGAAGAGCGGCCTGGTCCAGCAGGTCTAGGAGCCAAGATTCCAGAGGGCGATGGAAAGCTGTGGAAGGGTTTCAGCTGGGGAGAGACATCTTTAGATGCTCATTTAAAATAGCCTCTGGGGGACACCTGGGTGGCTCAGTGGGTTAAGCCTCTGCCTTCGGCTCAGGTCATGATCTCAGGATCCTGGGGTCGAGTCCCACATCGGGCTCTCTGCTCAGCGGGGAGCCTGCTTCCCTCTTTCTCTCTTTCTGCCTGCCTCTGTCTACTGTGATCTCTCTCTGTCAAATAAATAAATAAAATCTTTAAAAAAATAAAAATAGCCTCTGGGGGCACCTGGGTGGCTCAGTGGGTTAAAGCCTCTGCCTTCAGCTCAGGTCATGATCCCAGGGTCCTGGAATCGAGCCCCGCATCAGGCTCTCTGCTCGGCGGGGAGCCTGCTTCCTCCTCTCTCTCTGCCTGCCTCTCCGCCTACTTGTGATCTCGTCTGTCAAATAAATAAATAAAATCTTAAAAAATAAATAAATAAATAAGTAATAAAATAGCCTCTGGTGGGGCTCAGTGGGTTAAGTGTCCAACTCTTGATTTTTGGTTCAGGTCATGATCTCAGGGTTGTGGGATTGAGGCCCATGTCGGGCTCCACGCTCAGTGGGGAAATCTGTTGGAGATTCTCTGCCCCTCCCCGACTCCTGCTCTCTCTCGCTCTCTCTCTCAAATCTTAAAAAAAAAAAAAATCCTCTGGCTGCTAAGTCTTTTTTTCCACTGAGTAGTCAGCACCACATTCTAAAGATGAACGTCAGGTTATGCTACCTCCGAGGTCAGAATCTCCCACTGGCTCTCATCACACTTAGCATAAAATAGGAAGCCTTCAACATGGCTCCTGAGATACCAAGCACCCACCTCCTCTGTCTCTTACCATTTTGTCCCCTCTCCCCTTGCTCACTTTGCTCCAGTCACACAGGCCCCCGGCTCTTCCTCCAGCATGTCGAGCACACTGCAGCTGCAGGGCCTTTGCACATGCTATTCTCACTGCTTGGAGCCCTCCTCCTCCTCATCACCTCATAGAGGACTCCTTGTCACTCTAATGGCTACTCCAATGTCACATCCTCAAAACTCAGCAGCTTAAGATAAGAAACGTGTATTATTGCCCATAGTTTCTGTGGATCAGGGAGTACCCACAGGAGTAGCTTAGCTGGGTGGTCGTGGCTTGGGGCTTCTCCTGAGGTTCAGGCCAGGGCTATGGTCGTCCAAGGACCTGACAGGGGCCGGAGGAATCTTCCAAGGAGGTTCACTCATGTGGCTGGCAAGCTGATGCTGGCCGTTGGCTTCTCCACAAGGCTGCTCGGGTGTTCCACAACATGGCAGCTGGCTTCCCACAGAGAAGGCGATCCAAGAGAGTGTGGCGGAAGTGGCAATATCTTTTATGACTCAGCCTTGGAAGTCACAGTCGGTCATTTCCACAGTATTCCCTTGGCCACACAGAGCAGTCCTGATTGGACGTGGAAGGAGACCACACAAAATGTAAAGATGGCTGGCGTCCTCCTAGAGGCTGGCTGTCATAGACTTGTCATTCTCTCCCTCATCACCTTGATTTATTTTCTGCATGGATTTGACATTTCCTGGAATTATATTAATTATTCCTTTGTCTCCCTTGCCCAGTGTTGTCTTGCTCATAGGGGCTGGGACACGTCATTTTTCTGTCTAGTTCACCGCTATATCCTCAGTGGTTTTGTTTTTGTTTTTGTTTTTGTTTTAGTTTAGAGAGAGAGATAGGGGGAAGGCAGAAGGAGAAGGAAAGAGAATCTTAAGCAGGCTCCATGCTGGATGTGGAGCCTGACAGGGGGCTTGATCTTACAAATCTGAGATCATGACCTGAGCTAAAATCAAGAGTCAGACGCTTAACAGACTGAGCCACCCAGGCGCTCCCGTATCCTCACTGTCTTAAACACAGCTCAGTACATAGTAGGTGATAAATATTTGCTGAAGTAATAAGTGGAGAATCTACCCTTAGGGGGTTCTGGAGACCAATAAGTGGGCTGGTTTCAGCTGTCCAGGTGAAAGATAGCAAGGTTTGAACTCAGGAAGGAATGGAGAGAGAGAGTTAGCTATTGATGGGGTCACTTGTCCTCTTGCAAGTTTCTGATCTCTTCCTGATACAACCCAACCTCTGTAGGGAGGTGGTGTGATCCCTTTTTTTTTTTTTTTAAGATTTTATTTATTGGGACGCCTGGCTGGCTCAGAAGTTAAGCGTCTGCTTTCAGCTCAGGTCATGATCCCAGGGTCCAGGATCAAGCCCTGCATTGGGCTCCCTGCTTGGTGGGGAGTCTGCTTCTCCCTCTCGCACTCCTCCTGCTCCTGTTCTCTCTCTCACTGTGTCTCTCTATCAAGTAAATAAATAAAATCTTAAAAAAAAAAGGAAAGGAAAGGAAACCATTTCATGATGGTAAATAATTGTTTATGTTCAGTCTTCTGCACTCACTGTAAGCTTTTCTGGGCTCCAGATTCTTTCTGTAAGCCTCTGATCATGCTTTATCTGGTCCATGCCTACTCAGAGTTCAGGTTTCAAGTCAGGCACCCCCTTGCTGACTCCACACCGAGGCTGGGTTAGGTAGCCTCTCTGGGCTCCTCTAGTCTCTTGAACTTTCCTAAGGATTTACTTGTTTAGCATGTTTATTGCTTATTTTCTGCCTATCCCTCTAGAAAGGAAGCTCCTTGAGAGCAGGGAGTTTTCTAATCCATGAACATGGTATATCTCTTCACTTATTTAGATCTTCTTTAATGTGACTCAGCAGTATTTTGTAGTTTTCAGTGTAGAAATCTTGCATATTTTTTGTTAAAACATTTCCTAAGTATTTCTGGGTTTGATACTATTGTAAAGGAACTTATTTTCAATCTCATTTTGCGACTGTTTCCTGCTAGTATGTAAACATAAAATTGATGTGGTTTTGTTTGTTTGTTTTTTAGGTAGGCTCCATGCTGTGTGTGGAGCCCAAAGCAGGGCTTGAACCTATGATCCTGAGATCAATCACCTGAGCTGATATCAAGACTGAGTTACCCAGGCACCCCTATTTTGAAGATTTATATCCATGTAAAGCAAGAGAAGAGTGTCTGTTACATGGTTAGTGCCCAATAAACATCAACTGGTATTACCTCACTTTTCCTTCCCTATAAAAGAGGAAACATTCTAGTTCATAACTCCCAGGGTTACAATGAGAATTAAAGGACATCATGCACAGACTGTGCATAGCAGAATTTTTGGCACTGGTAAAGCCGGTGGTATCTATTTGTTTTTATTATTTACCAAGTCCCCTACTTATATTGGGTTGGGGGCCATGGAGATGTGTCAGTCAAGGACCCAGTCCACTGAAAGCTCACAGCCTATTGGCAGATACAGGTAAGTATAGAGATCATTACCACACAGTGTAGTAGGGGGATATATAAAGCCATGTGTGGACCCAGAGGCAGAAGCGGACTGCTGAAATTTGCCAGTGGGATCAGGTCCCTCCTGCCTCAGACATAAGTTTCAACTAGAAAGGAAAGAGCAATTGTTTATCATAGGGAAAATCGGAAACAATTTAGGAACGAGGATCCCCTGTGGTACCTACGTATAATGCATCTGTATAAACCATTAAACTTAATGCCGTGGAAGGGAAGATGGGGATGGTTGGCTGGGGCGTGGGGTGAAAATTACTTTTCATTAGACCCTTTTCTATCTTTTGCATCTTGGACTGTGTTCAAAATAAGCAGTATTTTTAATATAAGAAATTATGCTGTGAAAAGTATTCAATACCACCAATGTTCACGACTTATTGTCATGTGAAAAAAGTTAGTCAAATGACATCTCGTTTTACATTTACCTAGATAAAAAGGGCAGGAATACAACTAAGTATTAGCACTTACTTCATCAGTAGGATTAATTTTGAGTTTTACTTTCACTTCTAGGCTCTTCCAGATTTTGCTAAGGTTCTACATTAAGCAGAGTTTTGTTTCGTTCTTGTTTATTGGCCATGAGAATTAAAGTTGTTAACAAAAACTACAACTCCCAGCAGATATCGTGTCCCCAGCTTCTGAAGACCTGCCTCCTAATGGCGCAATGTTCGCTGGGATTCGTAGTCCAGTAGCAGAAGCAAGGTGGGAAGCGCAGTACCGGCACAGATGACAGAGGAGGAATCACCACGGTGTTGACCAATGGACAGTGGGGGCCAGACCTGAGTGATGTTCGCAAACCCAATGGGTGAGCAAATAGGCCTGAGTGACGTGTTCTTCAGCCTACGGGTGGCCTGTGGGGGCGGGGCGGTGAGCGGCAGCCGTAGTGCGAACCATGGGAGGCGGCTGGTGGTGGGCTCGGGCCGCCCGACTGGCCCGGCTCCGCTTCCGGGGGGCGCTGCTGCCGCCTCCGCGGCCCCGGAGCGGGGGTGCCCGGGGGTCTTTTGCTCCCGGCCACGGCCCCCGCGCCGGGGCTTCGCCGCCCCCCGTGTCCGAGCTGGATCGTGCGGACGCCTGGCTCCTCCGGAAGGCACACGAGACAGGTCTGAGGCTGGAGTCGGCCACGGTGGGAGAGGGGGTTCAGGATAGCCGAGCTGTCGGTGGACGCCAGTAGGGGGTGGGGGCAGGGCTCCTGCTGGAAACTGGGCTGGGGCTCCGGAGCGAGAAGGGCTTCCGTATAAGCGCAGGGAAGCGCTTGCTGCAAGAGCGCAGTGTGTCCGCAAAGACGGGCTTGCAGATGGGACGGTATGTCCGGTTAGAAGGGTGCAGTAGGGATCCGAGAGGTTAGTCGGGCTAGGACAGGCAGCCTTATAAGATTGCACTGCCTGAGCGAGAGAGATGTCCAGAGAGCGTTAAGGGCGGGGGAGTTGCCTACTAGAAGGGTCCGTGTTGGAAGAGCCAGTTCAGCCTGGAGGCGACCACTCTGCGTTAGGCGGGAGCGGGGATCCCCACGAAGAGGGAGCGAGTTCCCGATTGGAGGGAGGAACAACCAATAAAAGCGAAGCTCTGGGCTGATTGGAGGGCCGGGTGATCCAGGCTGCAGGGGGCGGGGCCTCCCGTGCAGAGAGGGTAGATAAGAGGCTGGGGTAAGGGTGTGGGGTTTGTAACCCCCACCAGCCGGTTAGGGCCCCACAAGGGACTTGAATGGATGTAAATAACAAGGAAGGACAGACGCAGATAGTTGACGTTGGAGGAACACTGAAGGGGGTAGCTGGAGAGCGCCCTGAAGTGAGGGAACAGTTTGTCCCGGAGGGAGATGCACGCCTATGGTGGTGGGATATGGGCCAGGGTGACCTCTTGGGATCTGCCTGCCCTCAGATTTAGGTCCTGCATTTTTGGTTCCTAGATGCTCCTCCAGATTCTAAAGACTGTCTTGGCTCTTTGGTGCTGCAGAGTTTGGGAGAGAGGGCTCAGGGTGGACAGGAGCCAGACAGAGTTTGGAGGAGGGGGATAAGGCTAGGTGGAGGGCTGCCAGGACTAGGCCGGGATTCGGGGTGGATGGCACGGTGGGATAACACTGGGCAGAATGGGGGTGGGGGCAGGGTTTGAGCTAATGCTGATTTCTCCCCCCCACACACACCATTCCCCCTCCTGTAGCCTTCCTCTCCTGGTTCCGCAATGGCCTCCTGGCATCCGGCATCGGGGTCATCTCCTTCATGCAGAGTGACATGGGTCGGGAAGCTGCTTATGGTGAGTGCAGACCCCCACCCTGGCCCCCCACTGGGGAGGTAGAGCCCCCATCTTCCCCAGTGGGTGTAGATCCCTCCCCACCCCGTCCCAGCCTGCCCATAGTTGACTTTCCACCCACCCACCCCTACTTCGAGGACACTGGATCACCCGCGTGTGTGCCCCCAGGGAGGGCTTTGGGTCCTTGCCCAAAGATGCGGGTCCCGACTGAGCCCCTCATGCTGGCTCAGCCCTAGCCTAGTCCCACCGCTGCCCCCCAGCCCTGTTTTTGCTCTCAGCCCAGCTCCCCACTCCTCCTCTGGTCCTGAAGCCCACCTCCACATCCTAGACACCCCCTCTGGCACCTTCTCATGCCCCTGAGCTTGGCTCTGTACTGACCTTGACTTTGTCCCATCCACTAACCCCACCTCAGTCTCCTGACCCAGCTCCACCCCTGGGTAATCGGGTTCCCACAACCAGGCCCCCAGCCACCCCACAGCAGGCAGCCCCCGTCTGGGAGCTCAGGCCCCCCTCCCGCTGACTGTGCCCCTCCCCCCACCCTCTCCCCCTGTACAGGCTTCTTCCTGCTGGGCGGCCTGTGTGTGGTGTGGGGAGGCTCCTCCTACGTGGTGGGCCTGGCGGCACTGCGGGGACCCATGCAGCTGTCGCTGGGGGGCGCGGCGGCGAGCGTGGGGGCTGTGCTGGCCGTAGGCCTGCTCTGGGCTTGTGCTGTCGGCCTCTACATGGGTCAGCTGGAGCTGGATGTGGAACTGGTGCCCGAGGACGACGGGACAGCAGCTGCCGAAGGCCCCGATGAAGCAGGCCGCCCACCGCCAGAGTGAGTGGCTGGGCCACGGGGAATGGCCGGGAGCTGGACGGCCGGGGGGCCTGAGGACCGAGACATTAAAACCTGACCCTTCGCCGGCTCCATGTTCCGCGTGGTGGTTCCTAGGACGGGGCGGGAGGTGGGGAGGGGCGGGCGTGGGAACCACCCGAGGCAGGTGGAGGGAACCGAAGAGGAAAACGAAAAGGAGAGAGGAGCCCCGAGGCCCCGGAGACAGAGCCACAGAGTGGGAGAAGGTGTTTAATTTTCCAGGCCCACCAACTGGGCTGAGCTCAGCCTTCTGGCAGTGCCCTCCGGGCCCCACCTGTCCCTCAGGGTCTGGCTCTGTAGGCAGCCCTCCAGTCCTCAGTCCCCCTTCCGCTGCACCCGGGTCCCGGTGGTCCCTGGGTAGGACAGGCCCAGGGTGGGGTAGAAGGCCTCGGGGAGGGTGGGTCCTGGGGCCAGCCTCTGCAGGTGCGGGTACACAAGGCCCAGCTCCGTGGGCCCGTAGCGGATGGTGCCCGGTGTGCAGAGGCCCCGCACGACGGGTGGCAAGAAGCCCGCATGGAGGAGGGAAGGTGGGGGGTCCCCGGGAGGCCCCAGGCCCCAAGGCCGCACCAGGTCCTGCTTCAGAGCCCCTGCCCGGATGACAGAAGTAAACTCGGGCCGTGGCAGGGCCGGGTGGCCAGACGACTCCTCGTCCCCACTGTCCTCCGGGTCTTTAGCCTGCCCTGGGCCAGGCTCCACTTTGATGCGTTTGCCCCGGCTCCGGGGGACCTCGTCCTTGTCTAGGGGGGCAGCCTGCTTCCCTTCCCTTGGAGGCTCTGGCTCTGGAAGAGGAAGATATGAGGGAGCGGTGTGTGCGTGTCCCCAGCCCTCAGTCTTCCCATCTGTGGAATCAGCTGAGCTCAGTGGTCTAGAGCTGGGGGTCTCAGCTGGGGCCAATCTGTCCCCCAGGGGGGTCACGTGGCAGTCTGGAGACATGTGTGGTTGCCACAGCTAGAGACTGGGGGTCCTGCTAAGTACCCTACAGCTCCCAGGACAAGCCCCCAGAGCCGAGAAGGATTTGGCCCTCGATAGCAGCAGAGGGGAGATGGACAAGCGCTGGCCTAGACCCGCATTGCCCAACAGAACTTTCCTCGATGCTGTTCCCTCTCTGTGTGCTCCAATGCAGTAGCCACTGGCTGCGGGAGACGGCTGAGCCCTTGGAACGTGGTAAGGGTGACCAAGAAACTCAGGCTTTCATCTTTAATTAAACGTAAGTCACCACATGTGGCTCGTGGCTTCCAGACTGGAAAGCTCAGGTCCCCGAGACCCCTTCCCTGGGAGCTCCCCGGGGTGAGGAGGGAGGTGGGGCTCACCTGTGGGCTCTGGCTCGGGGCTGGAGGTGTCCTCACAGGCCATGCTGGCCGGAAGCTGGAAGGCATCCAGAGGGGTCTGGCCGCCCTCAGCTTGGCTGGGGACAAGACAGGTGGGGTAGTCCCCACCCCATGGTACTTAGGGCTCATCATTGGAACCCCAGACTCCAAGCTGGGTTCTAGCCCAACTTAGCCCTGTCTGATGAGGCCAGACCTGGGCAGCCTATGCCCCCTGCCCCTCGAATATTACCACCTGGGTGTCCCCTGGGTACTGCCTGCCCATCTCCTCTCAGGGTCTTCCTTTCAGACTGCTGCTTCTCTCGGGAGCCCCAGTCCAGGCCATCAAAGCTAGAGATGGGTGTGAGCGGAAGCCATGTCCCCTCCTCCACCCGCACTGCCTGGCCTTTCCCAGACCTGCCCCAGCCTCTGCCTTAGCCTCTTCCCTGGGCTCCCAGCCCCTGTTGTGTCCCGTGAAGTCCCCCACAGCAGCCAGGGAGGTCTTGTCACAAACCAGATGGGACTGTGACCCTCTCCAACCTTACACCCTGCCATGGCTCCCCAGTGCCCCAGAATCCAGTCCCTATCTTCTGCCTGGGGCTGAGGCCACTTCAAAGCCACCGCCTCACTCCTCTCTGCCCCCTGAAAGCAAGGTCACCCCACCTCTGGGCCTTTCCTCTTACTGTCCCCCTGTCTCCTTCCTGTTTTCAAAGCCTTCTGGGCTTGTCCTCTTTGAGAAGCCCTGCCCCCTCGAAGAGGAGCCCCTCCGCAAGATGGAGAGAGATGGCGGAGTATGTAGAGGGGTTCTGAGTCTGGGGGGCCCTCACCTGAGTACGTAGCTGACCCAGAGCACGTGGCGCTCCCCGGGGCTCTTGCCGCTCACGGCCACGGTGGCCACGGACTGCAGCCACACGAAGCCCCCAGCCCGCTGCAGCCAACGGTAGTAACCAGTCATCACCTGCCCCTTGTCTAGCACTGGGCCCAGCCCCGGGGGCCGGCGGAGGCAGAGACAGGTGGACAGGAACATGGGGCGGGAGAGGAAGGCAGGACCAGGGAGGGGGACGGTAGAGAGGAGACAAGGGCAACAGTCCAGAGGGGGAGATGGAAAAAGACCGAGTCAGGAGGACTGAGCATTAGCTGGGCACAGGGGCCTTCTGGATTTTTAAGGGCGGCGGGGGGGGGGGGAGGCTCAGAGAGACAACACAGCCCCTTTCCACCCGCCCCACGTCTGAACTGTGGCTCAGGGTGCAGGGATCGGGGCACTCAAGCCAGGGGTGCTGGAGGGCAGGGGTTCTTACGGTCCAAGTGGCTCTGGCGGATCCTGGCTGCGTCCTGTCCATGGACAAACTGGTAGCAGCTGCGACCCACGAGCTCTGACGGCCCCAGGTCCATGTGGTCGCTGACTCTGAGGACAGCGGGTGACAGAGAGAGGTGGGAAGGGGTCTGAGATCAGGGGGGTCGAGGACAAGAGGCGGGGCTGGCTGTCGAACCACCAGCGTATAAGACCGGGCTCTGGAGTGCTTTGGGCCTCAGTTTAACCCTGGGTCAAATGGGCATAGTACTCCGAGCGTGGGGACAACGGCCCATTTCATTTTCCCCTCTGCGTGGCGCACGAGACAGTGGAGGAGAGGAGAGGCAGCGATACAAAGTGGGTCGGGGAGGAGTGGGGGTTTGCGAAGGGGGCCTCGGGTAAGCCCCGCCCACCCTCGCCGCCGGCCCTGCCCCAGCCTCCTCCTTCCCGTACCTCCACCCTCGCTGCTCTCCTGTGTCCCCCCGACTGCCTCCCAGGCTCCCCAGCTCGGCTTTGACTGCCCGCAGCCCCAGCTCTCCCGCGTGGCCCCATCCGCCCGCCTCGGCCTCCAACCCCGGTACCTGCTCTCACAAGCAAGGATGGTGAGACCCAGGCTGAGACGGAAGACGATCATATGTCCGTGTAGTGGCAGCTCAGCCAGTGGGGCGGGGGGCAACGTGTGACCCAGAGCCACGAGGCCCAAGGAGCGGGCCCGAAGGCGGCCCGTGACGTGGATGACCTGCAGGCAGCAGCGGGGTTGGAGGAGAGGCCTGGAGAGGCCGGGGCGGGGGGGGGGATCCGGGAGAGGAGGGGGGGGGGAGGGGTGCACGGGTAGGAGGATCACAACGGGGCCGCCAGGCCTGGCTGTGGCTGTCACCTACAGGTGCTGGGGCACAAGGACATGGCTGGCGGGAACGTGCGGGAGGTCTCCCCAGGTGGGCGGGGGGACTCCGGCGTCAGAAGCTGGGGCCGCAGAGCTCACACTCACCTTGTACCCCGAGGCCTTGACGTGCAGCCCCCTCTTGGTGAGGGTAGACTTCATGCGGATGAAGAAGGAGCGCTCCTGGACGGGGGAGAAGGGAGGCACCTCCGCCGCGCTGGCCTCTAGGGTGGGGAGTGAAGGAAGGTTAGGGGGTTTGAGGAAGAGACACGGGCCCCTTCTGCCCCCTGTACACCTAGCCAGACAGGGTCATGGCCACAGCCTAATGGGTACATGACCTCACTGAAGTCGTATACCAACCTCCCCTCTGAGCGGCAGCCAGCTGGGTCTCTCTAAAGCTCAAATATAACCCTTTTCCTCCCTGCCCTGAAGCTGCCATGGCCCCCTAGGACCCTGGGGGTAAAGCCCAGCTCCTCACCTCAGCCTAAAACTTGGGCAAGAACCACCTCCCACTGACAACCATCTCTAGCTACAAACTCCAGGTCTCAAGTGGGATAGCTCCTCCTCCAGGAAGCCCTCCCTGACCCCCAGGCTGGGTCATGCGTGCATCTGGGGTCTTCCACCTCAGCCCTGACCACTCTGGATCATCATTCTCAAGGGACTGGTCAGTCTTCCCCACCTGGACTGTGAGCCCAGAGGGTAGGGCTGGGGCTACTGTCATCGATGTGTCCCCAGCCCTCCCCAGCACAGAGCAGGGGCTCAGGGTATAGAAACAAGTAAGACCCACAAATACAGATTATAAATCCAGTGATAGTCTTATAACTGCTCACACCCAGACGAACCTGTGACTGGACCTTGGGTGCAAACCTAACACCACTCTCCAGCGCACTCCCGTGTATCACAAACATCTCCCAAGCTTGCACACGCTGCTGATAGCTCGGAGGCTTTTAGTGTTAAGCAAACCCAATATAAGCGAATCCTACTTACCAGAAAGTTCACCTCTAGTCCCCCAACATCCCAGTCCCCCAACATTCCAAAAGGAACTTTCAGGGTACTCTCCCAACACCCTCCCTCGCCAACATGGAGTGGAATTTTCCACTCGAGGGAAGGCCTGGGAGCGCAGATGCTGCAGCCAGAAGAACATGGGCTGGAGTCCAGATTCACCACTGACAGCTGTGGGACCTGGGGCAATGAACTTAACCTCTCTGTGCTGTGCCTCAGTTTCCACCTGTGCAAAATGAAGACTGTTCCTGCAGGTGGGGCTGTGATTAGGGTTCAGTGAAACTATGCCCTTAAAGACAAAGCACCTGTAAAGGCCAGGGAGTGTGCGCTGTTTTATTATTACCAAAGCCGGGTTCCAGGGGTCACCCACAGGCACCCATTTCCACTTGGCGGCCAGAGGGGGTCTTTCTAAAACTCAAGTCTTGGGGAGCCAGGCAAACTTAGGCAGCTTAGGCAAATTTTAGGGAGCCAAGACCTGTTGCCTCGGTTTGGCTTCTGATCATTTTACAAAAATTTGCTTTGCACAGCTCAAAGGAGAGCGGGTTTTGTTTAAAGAAGACATGGCTGGTTACCGTGTACCAGGTGTCCCTTGACCTACCCTCAGCCGCATTCTTTGGGGGCCCTTGGAATTACCGATCTCAGGGGTGTCCGCAAGCGAGGAGGAAGACGAAGAGGAGGAAGAGGAGGGAACGGAGGGCGGGGTGGGAGGCCCCGGGGTCGGAGCCCGGAGCCCCAGTTGCTCCAGCACCTCGGAGTGGTCGCCGGGATGGATGTAGTCGAAGACGCTGCTACCCGTCAGCTCCACCTGCCGGCGGAAGAGGGGACCGCAGAGAGCGCGTAAGATGCGCGCGCAGTCATTCGCCTGGGGCTTCAGCCTTGCGCTCGCTCGCCTGCGTGCGAAGCTCGTGGCGCTGCAAGCCAGTTTTGTGTTTTATTCTTTATTTTTATATTTTTTTAAGATTTTATTCATTTATTTGACAGAGATCACAAGTAGGCAGAGAGGCAGACAGAGAGGAGGAAGCAGGCTCCCCGCTAAGCAGAGAGCCCGATGTGGGGCTCCATCCCATGACCCTGGGATCATGATCCAAGCCAAAGGCAGAGGCTTTAACCCACGGAGCCACCCAGGCGCCCCAAGCCAGTTTTGTGTTTTTATTAGACTCTTTTAACCTTTACCCCCTCCCCCTTTTTCTTTTTTTCCTTTTTAACCTTTTTTAAAGGAGATACAAACTTGGGCTCTTATGCCTTCTCACTTCAAGGCTGGTCATTAAGGATTTTCTGCACCTGCTTACTCTAGAAGCCGCGAGCCTACTTCTCACAGCCTCCCTTTGCCCAGCTCCCACCCCACACAGCGAGCAACGGCGCTGCGAAATGAATCACAGGATATCCCAGTAGCGGCGGCGATGAGGATACACGCAGTGGAATGGCTTTCGAACTCTTAGAGTTAGAACTTCTCAATCAGACAGACTACCATCCAGTTCACCCCCAAGTCTCCCAAAGCAGTCTCCCTTTGCTCCACACCTCCCCCAGTCCAGGTCCCCATCCCCCACCCCGTGTTCCTGCCCCAGCGTCCTCCCTGCTCTTCTGGCTTTCAGTCTCCACTCAAATACGCCTACTAAGTTACTCATCTGACTATGCCTCCCTCCCCCAACCTGAGAAACCTCCCAGAGCTCCCACTGCCCCTGGGTTTGGGCTCACATGCTTCCCTCTGTCCCTCATCCCTCCGAGCTCCTTTATCAAACCCTTCCCTGCACCAGGTGCAAGCCTTTACTCCACTCCCCCCCCCTCCCCGCACCCCTTCCGCTTGTCCATATTCCTCCTCCAGGCATCTCCAATAATTCACTGAAAAAGTGCTCACAAAGGCCAAACACTGAGCACCGACTTTTCTAAATTTATCATTTGGTAAAACCTTGGTCAAAGCGATGGGAGGGTAGCAAATTGTGCTGAATGGACTGGGGAGGCCTAAGATGCCACCAGGAAGAGCCAGGCCCCCCAGGGGTGGCGATGTGCGGTTTCTGCTTTTAGCTCTCAGTGCCAGCTGCGGGAGCCGGGGCAGAAACAGCTGGCGGAAATAAAGACAAAACACAAGCCAGTGCACTAAAACACCACAGAAAATCTCCCACAGTTGCCAAAACCCAAGCCCTCCCAATAACAATGGTTGCAAGTCTCTATAATTGTTCAGAAAAAGCAAGTTTGGGGGAAAACGGTGCATTTGGCAAATGCTCATCGACAAACTGATCTTTCTGCTGATCAGTTTTCTTCAAACTGACCTGTTACTTTAACATACCACCACCTGGGGTTCCCACGGGGTGCACTTTGAGAACTTTGAGAACCATGGATCCAGTTCACTTTTCAGGCGGGGATGGTGAGGCCAGGAGAAAGGACATGCGTGCACAGCAAGGGAGAGGGTGGCTGAGCCCATCCGGGCAGCCTGCCGCGGGCCCCTTACCTGTGAGAGACCTAGATAAATGGAGACCGTCTCAGAGATGTAGAGGAACTTCCCTTCCTGGTTCAAGGCAAACACGAAGCCATCCAGGGACTAGAGTGGGGGAGAAACAGAGAGAGGGGAGAGGAGGGCTGGGCATCTGTCTGTCCAGCGGGTAGGTGGTAAGACATTCTGAAATCTGGATCTCCACCTAGGATGAATTAATCCTGGGGCGGGGGGTGGGGGGTGGGGCTTCCGTGGCGGTGGGACGCCCCCCCCCCATGGATGCTGGAGAAAACCGTGCTGCTCTCCGGAGGTGGCCACCAGGTGGCAGCAAGGAGCAGCAGGCAGGGCGGGGCCTCACCTGCAAGATGTGTCCTCCCAGGTGCTGCTCGAAGACTTCGGAGACCAGCGCCACGCGGCCCCTGTGGCCTGGGGCTGAGGACAGAGGGAGGGGTGAGGCTGGGGCCCGTTGGTATTCGAGCCAGCCTACAGATCTGCTTCTCCCCAGTCCTGGAGCTGTCTTGGGGGCAGGTCGGGGAGAAACCTGGGCTTGTGGGGAGGGTGGAAGGGGTGGAAGCAGGCTGAGAGGCAGAGGCAGAGAGAGGCCAGAGGGCGCAGGGAGCCGTCCATCCTCCCATTCATTCGGAAAGTCTCCCTGAGCCCCAGCTGTGCAGCTGGCCCTGTGCTAGGGACACAGAGGCGTCCAGGATGGCCTGCCCCTCCCCTCATGAGGAGCACACAATATGCAACATGCAAGAAACTAATAAATAAAGAATTATCATCTGTGCCAGTGCCTTGAAGGATTGAGAAGGTGGTGTGAAGTGAGGGCTGTTGAGGGAGGGGGTAGAGACTAGAGACGACAGAAAGACAGAGAGACATTAGTTCAGAGAGCCAGAGAAAAAGAAACAGATATTGAGAGAAAAAGACACCAGACAGACAAGCAGATGGACAGAGAGACATACAGAGGGATATAAAGGAATACAGAAAGAGAGAAGGACATTGCAACTCAGCAGGAAAAGGACAAGCAGGTTTGGGTGCCCGGCTGGCTTAGCCAGTGGACCAGGTGGCTCTTGATTTTGGGATCATGAGTTTGAGCCCTGCATAGGGTGCAGAGATTACCTAAGAATATTTTTTTTGTAAAGATTTTATTTAGGAGCGGCAGAGGGAGAGGGAGAAGCAGACTCCCCACTGAGCAGGGAAGCCTGATTCGGGGCTCGATCCCAGGATCCTGAGACCATGACCTGAGCCAAAGGCAGATGCCCAAACAACTGAGCCACCCAGGTGCCCCAAGAATAAAATCTTAAAAAAAAAAAACAAAACCCTAAACCCCAATGGATGTCACTTCACACCCCCACTAGGATGGCTAGAATTCAAAGAGAAATGTTGGTGGGATGTGGAGAGATCAGAATCCCTGGGCACTGCTGGTGAGAGTGGAAATAAGGCAGACGCTCTGGGAAACAGGATGGAGGTTCCTCAATAAGCCACACGTGGGCGGCACCTGGGGGGGCTCAGTCAGTGAAGCATCTGCCTTTGGCTCAGGTCATGATCTCAGGGTCCTGGGTTTGAGTTCTGCATCAGGCTTCTTGCTCAGCAGGGAGTCAGCTTCTCCCTTTCCCTCTGCCCCTTGCCCATTCTTGCTCTCTCTCTCTCTTTCTAGTGCTTGCTCTCAAATAAATGAATAAAATCTTAAAAAAAAAAAAGTCACACATAGAGTCTCCTGCCACACAACCCAGCAATTCCGCTCCTAGGTGTAGACTCCCAAAGAACTGGGAACAGGCGTTGTAACAAATACTCCTTCCTAGATGTTCACAGCGGCACCATTCCTAACAGCCAAAAGGTGGAAACACCTCAACAGTCCATTGATGGCTAGACAGATAGATAAAATGTGCTGTATTCATACAGTGGAATATTATTCAGTGAGGAAAATGAAGGAAGTGGGAAATGCAGGCTCTAATACGGATGGACTCTTACAACATCATGATGGGGGCACCTGCCGGGCTCAGTCGGTGGAGTGTGGAACTCTTGATCTCGAGGCCATGAGTTTGAGCCCCACATCAAGTATGGAACCTACTTTATTTTTGAAACATTTTTTTTTTTTTGGAGCCTACTTTAAAAAAATGTGAAAACATTACACAAGAGGCTATACACCGTGTGATACTGTATCTATGAATTGTCCGGAGCAGGCAAATCCATAGGGACAGAAAGCAGACTGGTGGTTGGGGGCGGGGGTCATGGTGGTGGGAGGGAGTGGGGATGGGGAGAATCAGCTAATGCGGGGGGGGTGTTTTTTTTAGGGGGGGAATGAAAATGTTTTGGAACCAGATCGAATGGGGGCCGCACAGCCCTGTGACTGTACTGAGTACTGCTGAATTGTGCACTTTATTTTTATTTTTAATTTTTTAAAATTTAAGTAGGCTCCACACTGGGAGCGTTGATCTCATCCCTGAGAACAAGACCTGAGCTGAGAGCAAGAGTCGAACGCGTAACCTACTAAGCCACCCAGGCACCCCCTGTACACTTTTTTTTTAATTTATTTTTTTAAAAGATTTTATTTATTTATTTGACAGACAGAGATCACAAGTAGGAGGAGAGGCAGGCAGAGAGAGATGAGGAAGCAGGCTCCCCGCCGAGCAGAGAGCCTGATTCAGGGCTCGATCCCAGGACTCTGGGATCATGACCTGAGCTGAAGGCAGAGGCTTTAACCCACTGAGCCACCCAGGCGCCCCCCTGTACACTTTTAAATAGTGAAGTCCATGTTATATAAACTTTACTTCAATTTTTTTTTTTTTTTGAGTATTTATTTGTCAGAGAGAGAGAGTGTACAAGCACAGGCAGTGGCAGGCAGAGGGAGAAGCAGGCTCTCTGTTGAGCAAGGAGCCCGATCAGGGACTTGATCTCAGGACCCCAGGATCATGACCTGAGCAGAAGGCAGGTGCTTAACTGACTGAGCCACCCAGGCTCCCTACATCCAACTGTTGATTTTGGCTCAGGTCAGGTCATGATCTCAAGGTCATGAGATTGAGTCCTGTGTGGGGTTCCGAGCTCAGAGGGCAATCTGCTTGAGATTCTCTCTTTCCCTCTCCCTCTGCTCCTCCCCACTGCTCTCTCTCAAATAAATAAATCTTTTTTAAAAAAGATTTTTATTTATTTATTTATTTATTTGACACAGAGAGAGAGATTGAGAGATCACAGGCAGGCAGAGAGAAAGGGGGAAGCAGGCTCCCCGCTGAGCAGAGCCCGATGCGGGGCTTGATCCTAGGACCCTGAGATCATGACCTGAGCCGAAGGCAGAGGCTTAACCCACTGAGCCACCCAGGCGCCCCTCAAATTAATAAATATTTTAAAAATATTTTAAAAGAGATAGGGACGGACATGTGGTCACAGAGAAATTCAGACAGAGACAGAAGAAGACTCAGAGACACAAAGAGATGGAGAGAACAGAAAGGAGATGCCCAGAAAGACATACAGAGAAAGAGAGTGACAGGGGACATGGCAAATGAGACCGCCCATTCCCACTGGAGAGCCTCTCCCTGACCCTGCAGAGAACTACCTCCCAAGGGGCCCTATGTCCAGACTGGGGAGCCAGGGGACTCAGTGACCTTGAAGGTCGCTAGGTCTGGTGCCAAGGGTCCAGGTCTGGAACCAAGCCCCAGGGCTGGCCCTCCCTGGCTGTGTGCCCTGGGACCAGTCTCTTTGCCTCTCTGTGCCTCAGTTTCCTCCTCTGTCAAGTGGCTTTGCCAAGAGCGCTAACCTTATGGGTGGCTGAGCATTCATTCAGTCTTCTTAAGGAACAGAAAGGGCCCCGCCCCCTCCTGGCACGCGGCAGGTGCTCCCAGACGCGCAGAGCGGGGATTAGTATTAATAGTGTGATTACTATTGTTATTTCCAGACCATCAAAACACCAGACGGTCAAAGCCTGCCCCGCGCGCCCCTCGGGACTCGGCCCCCCCAGCCCCGCCCCCAGCCCCCCAACGCCTTGGCCACGCCTCCTTCTCCCAGGAGCACCTCCCGCTGTTTGCACCCTTTCCCCACCCCTGGCTGGAGCTCCAGGAACAATAAATGGGTGGGGGGGTTGATGGGGACCCCTCCCCAGAGATGCAGCGCGAACCAGCCGGGTGACAGGCAGGAACAATGCCGCCTGCTAATTGTCGCAATTTTCCCCTGTCATTTCTGCTAATTCCTTCATTTTCCCGCTCACAGGATCAGCCCAGGTCAGACTGAACGGCTGCAATTAACAGCCTTAATGGGCACGTCGGACTGGGGTGCGCAGGGGGAGGGCTTGCTGTTCCCCCGTTGGGATGGGAGCTTTGGGGTCGGTCCCCATCACCGGCTGATGCGTCTTATCATCCCCCAGCCTCCCCCTCCCCAAACCCAACTCCCCAGACTCCTCCCCCTGCATTCCCGCCTCTCCCAGCAAATGCCTCAACTCCTCTGTCCCCCAAATTCCCCACGTGGGTCTTTACTGCTCCCAGATCTGTCCCCTCCTCACACCCAAAGCCCCAACCATCACTCACTCATTCAACAAACATTTCCTGCCTTTCTCACTGCAGCCTAACTGCTGGAGAAGAAAATTGTTGCAGTTGTCATCACAGAGCAGGGACTGAGGGGACGTGGGGAGAAGGCTGCCCCCAGGTCTTGGGGGTCCAGTCACCTCCTACTCTCAACTGGCCGGAGAGAGAGTTTTGCTATCTGGGGAGGGGGAAACTTGGCTCCCTGGGGCAGGCCTCTGCATGCACCTCCTCACTGGGCTCCCTGCTTCTACCTTCACACCTGCCACCTCTGTCACCTCCAGCTCCCATCCCACTTGGGGTAACAGCCAAAGTCCCCACCAAGGCCCATGAGGCCCTGCAGGATCTGGTCCCTGCTGTCTACCTCCTGCCTCACCTATTCCTCTCTGCCTTATTGTGGCCTGCACCCAGCAACCTGATTCTGCCTGCCTCAGGGCCTTTGCACTTTATTCCCTTAGCCAAGACTGCTTTTCTTCCAGCTTTTCTCAAGGATTGCTTCCTCACCTCCTTCCAGCTCAAAGGTCCCTTCCTCAGAGAGGCTGTGACTGATCTGAGAATGAAAATGTCAACCCTCCTCCCCTCACTCTGTTTCACAGACACCCAACAAATACTTCCCAAGCCCTTACTGTGCCCCCAGGCAGTGTTCTAGGCTCAGGGAACAAGGTGTCAAGGGGAAGAGACACAATGAACAAGAGAAAGAAGAAATGGTGTCAGATGACAATAGGTGCTCTGGAAAGAAATAAGGCAGGAAAGGGAGACAGGGAGCGCTGGTCGAGGGGGGAAGGCCTTCCTGAAGAGCTGATGTTTGGAGGGAAGGGAGTTCCTGCAAGAGAGCACAGCAAGTGCAAAGGCCCTGAGGTAGGAATGTTTTTCTGAAGAACAGCAAGGAAGCCTGTGTGTGTGTGTGTGTGTGTGTGTGTGTGTGTGTGTGTGTGTGTGTCTGGGGGTGGGAGGGAGTGGAAGAGGTGAGAGGGGTAGAAAAAGGAGATCAGAGAGGTGGGGGGCAGTGGGCCTCCCAGGAAGGATCTGTAGGCCCACCCCTGAGGTCAGGGACTTTGTCCTGTCCCCGAGGGTGTCACTAGAACAGGGCCCGGCAGGGGGAAGGTGCTCTGTGGGTGTTGAATGAATGCTGACCACTGACACAAGATCCAGGCTATCTCCTCCCTGCACTTGGAGGTCCCCGGCTAGCCTTCAACATCGTTGTGCTGTTTCACCCACAGCCGACTGAGGCCCAGAGACTGGTACCTTCAAGGTCCCCAGAGACCTATGAACAGGCCAAGTCTGGAGGCTGAGAGGGTGCTCTCTGAAGCCAGTCTGAATCTCAGCTGGGCCCAGCTTGGCTGATGAGACCCTGGGCAAAGAGCTTCCCGTCCTGGGGCTCAGTTTTCCACTTCTGTAAAATGGGAATCAACACTGCTTTTTCCTCCTGATGTTTTTTTGAGAGACTTAAGTACGTTTTGTGTCCCCCCCCCCCCACATTATTTGTATATACTGCTCAACACAGTCTGACATGGATTGGCTATTTTGGTATAAATGAGGAGGACAGGGCAGCACGCACCCCTTCAGAGTGTGGGAAGCACCCTGCTTTGCTCTGACTAGCTAAGATGCTGTCCTCAGTTTCCCCCCAGGGGCGACTAAGGAAGCAGGCACTTGACCTCTTGCTGGGGACCCTGCAAATTCCTACTTCTGGGGCTACAGGAGGGAGTCCATACAGCACCTCCAACACATACTGTCCTGGACGGCAGGCGGAGGGTGGGGTAGGGGGGCCCTCCAGGGAGTAGCGGCTGGGGGCGCCCGTGAAGTCCACGGTCTGGCCCCTCAGGGCAGTGTCCTCAGCAGGCTCCGGTCCCCTTCAAGGGCCCAGCCAGGCAGTGGTGGTGGGGGGAGCTGGCCGCCGCCGGAGGGGCTCCCTCGGCACCCCCTCCTTTCCTTTCTCTCCCCGCGTTCGGGACAATAGACAAGATGTTTATCCCCCGCAGGCGCACGTGTTGTTCGCGGTAATGACAGTAATCAGCGGCCCTAATGCCGCATTCTCTCGGCGCCAGTCAATTCGCCTAATTACCGCCTGGGAAGCCGGATTATTTAAATTTAAATGGTGATTTATTGCGAGCTTAATCAATGCTATTTTCTCTCCCCCCCCCTCCTCCCCTGGGACTGGGGCAGGAGGGGAATTGGAGCCCCTCCAACCTCACCCTAAGGACACCGGTTCCCTCTGGGGGGACTGTAGCCTGTGGTGCCCCCGCCCTGTCACCTGCGACCTCGGATTAACACGATTCACGGTCTTCTTATCGTTGAGAGAAGCAATAATACGTCAAACAGAAGTAATAACAGTAACAGAACACTCCTGTGCATCTACCAATGATAAAGTTGAATTATAATAAAAGGAGCCAGTTCTCTGTGTGTGTTTTACCTAGCCTGTATTTTTACATAATGTCTATTTCATTTCTCGGTTTATCTCATTACCGGGTCTTGGCTGCTAGGGTGTCAGCCTGTGTGTGTGTGTGTGGGGGGGTAGGGCTTGAATATAGTCTGTTTTCTGCTGGATCCTGACGGCTCAGAGCAGCAGCCGGCACACAGTAGCTGTTTAATAAACCACAGGCCCCAGCAATTCTGCAAGGTCACCGCGACCCTAAGAAGTCACTAAGTATTGACTACACCTGGATCTTTACACGCATTACCTCGCTGATTTTCATCTCAGCCCTCTGGGTATGCTCATGGACTTTCATCAGGATTCCCATTTCACGAGGCACAGAGAGGTCAGGCGGCCTGCCCCGGATCACAACGCTTGGGGGAAGGGGTGGCCGAGTAGGGACAGGGAGCCAGGAGTCTTTCTGAAGTTCTCCATCTTACCTGCCACCTTATTCTGTCTCCCTCCTGCTTTCCCAAACTGGGAATTCAAACTTCAGAGTCCTTGGGCTCCCTCCTGGGGCCCCTCAAGTTTGAGTGAGGGGGTTTCTTGCCCATGAGTGGATGGGGAGGCCCAGGCGGCCCCCCTCAACCCCGTCCCGCCCATGGAGTTGCGGACCTTCCTTGTGATAATAACGATTTATCTCCCCTAATAAAAATAACGGCTTTGGCTAGTGGTCGGATCCCTGGTGTTCCCGGGGCGGGGGGTGGAGGGGGGAGTTGCTTAGTCGGGCCAGAATGCATGAAATCATCCCTACCTCGTGTGCCCGATTTACAGATGAACAGACTGAGGCTTGGACACTATCAGTCTCCGGGTTCGGGCACACAAAAGGTCTGGCTGACTCCCAACCCGGTGCTCCCTCTCAGCCAAGGAACTAGGCAAGGGCCGGCGGGCACCTCACAGTCCCGCGGTCTGGCCTTAGCTAGGGCCCTGGGACCCCCGCCCCCCGCGCATGCGCACTCACCGAGGCCGGCCGGGGGCCCAGCCGCCCTCAATCCCCAGGGCGGCGCCCCGAGGGCGGCGAAGCGGCGCAGGCGGAGGTAGGTGACGCTGAGGCGCACGATGGACGCCTTGTCCAGCTGGCTCGAGATGGCTCCGGGCAGCGGGAGCAGCTTGGCCAGCTCGAAGAACTCCAGGTTCTCCTTCCCGCGCCGCGAGCGCGCCGCGTTCCGGGACTTTTCCTTGCGCTGCGCCTGCAGGCTGGGCGGGCGGCGCGGAGGGGGCGTCAGCCGGACCGCGCGGCTCAGGGGGCCGCGGCCTCGGGGATCCCCGCCCTCGGGGCCTCGGAACCGGGCTGGACGTGAGAAGTGGATTCGACATTGGAGGTGGGGGCAGAACCTGAGTGTGAATTCTGCACACGGCCGTGGGGACAGAACCTGGGGTGTAAATAAATTCTGGAGGGAAGGAGCTGGAAGAGGGGAGAAATTAAATGTTGGGTATGAACTCAGAGGAAGGGCGGTGGGAACGGAACGCGGTGGGGGCTGTTTGTAGAACAAAGGTTGAGCTGCTCTGGGTAAGAAATTCTAGCTCCAGAGGGCGGGGCTGCAAGCTGAGTGTGAATTCTCCCAGGACGCCCTTGGGGGCGGGGCCACGGTCCGAGGGGGCGGGGCTTTGCTCACCAGGGTCCTGGCGGGGCCTTGACCACCAGCCCTGGCAGGAAGTCCCACGGGACGCTGCGGCCGCGACCTCCCCCGCACTTGACCTCGCCTCCGCTGCCACTGCTGGGGTAGGGGGCCGCCATCTCCGCGGGGGCGGGCTCAGGCGGGCCCAGAGCAGCCTGCGGGACTCGAGACCCGCGTCTCCTGCCGCGGAAAGGAGCCAGAGGCAGCGCTCGGTGCCCGAGGGGGGCCCCCGGGAGACCTGCTAGGGAAACTGAGGTCCGTGCGGGGTTCGGGGTCCCAGCAAGGAGCTGGGGCTGGATGGTGCCTCAGTTTCCCCTTCCCGGAGGCCCCAGGACGGATCCCGCTGTTCTCACCCTGCCCGGCCCCAGGCGAAGCTCGGGGCGAAGACGTGCCCCGCCGCAGCCGCCGCCGCCGCCGCCGCCGCCTCCCCCGCGCCGCCCGCCAGCGCGGCCGCCTCACGCCCGCGCCGGGCCGGCTCCCGCATACCAATAGGCGCACGCGGCGCGCATACGGATCCGACCGGCCCGCGCTCTGCGTGCCAAGCATGCCCAAGCCAGGCGGGCGGGGGGCAGGCGCCTCGCCGGGGCCCAGGCGCGCCCGGCTCCTGCCCCCAGAGCCCTCTGTCCCTGGGATCCGCTCTCCTAGTCCATCCCAGGAGTCCATGTGCCCGCACCCGCGGTGCGCCCATTTCCCTGGCTAGGCTAAGGAGGTAAGGGGGCAAAGGGCAGGGACCCCACCCCATGCCCCGCCCAGGGAACCCCCCGCGCCGGCCCTTGGGGTGTGGCCATGTGTCCCGGCCGCCAAATATCCGCAATCACAACTTCCTTCCCGAAGACCCGGGCGTGCGAGCCACGGCCCCCGACGCAGTGGCCAGAGCATCAGCCAGAGGACGCCCGCAGGATGGACCCGACACTCGGGGCCCAGGTGTTCTGGTATTCAGATCCTCCAGAAGCAGGAACGTGTTCAGTTTGGTCTTCATCCCTCCGGGACTAGGCGTTAAGGATACCCTCTCCCCCAGCCCGCTCCCCGTAACCAGGCCGCCCCCAAGCCTTTCCAACCAGGTGTCCAGATGCCCTAGACCTTGGTGCCCAGGTACCCAGCCCCCTAGATCTCCGGGATCCAAACATCCGTGTCCCCCTTCCCCCAACCTCAGGCTACCCGCGTCCCGCTACCCTAGCCCCCCCGCACACTGGAGTTCGGCCCCCTGTTTCTTCAGGACCCAGGAGTTCCCTGGCCCCTCCTGCCTGCCTCCCGGCGTCCCCTCCCCACAGGACCCACAGCGCCCTTACCTGGCCGCGGGGCAGGCTCCGGGCGCGGCGTGGGGCCGGCCGGGCGGCGCAGAGGGGTGGCCCCATAGACCCCGGGGCAGGCCGGGCTCCGCGGGGCGCGCGGGCTGTGGCGGCAGGTTCTTCGTGCCCACCGCGGCCTCGCAGACTTGGGAGACGCGCGGACCGCGCTGGCAGGCGGGGGCGGTGTCTGCGGAGCCCCGCCCACCCAGTCTCCGCCCCCTCGGGCCAGCCCCGCGCCCGCCTCTCGGGCCTTTGCCGGTTCCCAGCGAGGGACTCCTGAGCTGCTGCCCCGCTGTCCGAGTCCTCTCCCCCAACGACAGCTTCGGTGGGGGGATTCCCCCCCCCCACCAGAGTGAGCCTCGGAGCCGCAGCTTCCGCATCTCGAGAGGGGAACACCGGAGTCTCCATACTCCATCCGGAGGAACTAGCACCTTAGTCCCCCAAGAGAACCCCGTGCTCCCGCGGCCCCTCGGGACAAGGCGCGCAACCACGCACCCAAGCTCCCTGTAGGGGCGGAGACTTGGCCTTCAGTACCCGCGCTAGGGATGCGAATCCAGGCGTTCGAGACGCTCTTTTCCCAGGAGAGAATTTCGGGGTGTGAACATGCCCTAGACAAGAAGGGAAGCCCCGCACCCGAGACCCCTTCCCCTTATAAGGCCAGCTTTGGCGTCCGGACCTATCCTCTCTCAGGGACTGGGACCCAGACCTCCGGAGATCAGAATCCTGGCTACTGCTACAGGATTTCTATTCCTCTAGTGCCCGCGGTTCTTGGTCACGCAGCTTCCAAAAAAGGAGAGGTAGACCAGACGAAGAGTGATGGGGAGCAAAGCAAAGGTTATTGAGCAGTATAGTACAAAGCTCCCAGAGAGGGAGGTGGGACCTGAGAGGGTTGCCCTTGGAGTTTCTATGTGTAGGGGGTTTTATGAGCTCTTTTGCGGAACTATCTTAAGCAACCGGGTGTGCTCAGTGGGGCCAATCAGGGTTTTGATGGCTGTCTACCTCCGAGCTTAATGCCTAGGTGGGGACGGTATTTTGGGGCTGACATCTGGGGGCTTATCTCTTAACCGCCCCTTGCTGGTGATAATGACAAACGCTTTGTGGTTGTTTAATTTAGGACGTTTTGCAGAAGCAGTTTCTGCAAAAGCTGCAAAGCACAATGGTAGAGTGGTCCTCTCTCCAAGCTGCAAAACAGGATGTCGGAGCTGTTTCATCTTTAGCTGTCCCGACTTCCATATTTTCTTGTTGGGGACCCTGGCCCTGACTCCCGCACTGTCCAGCTCACTGCTGACTTTATCTCCTTCCCCTCACCCCACCACAGGGACGGGAACCTCAACCTCTGAGCTCCCCCTAGGAGACCCCAGTGCAGTGCATGAAGATGGGGTCTTAGGAGAGCCAGGCAGGCAGAGAGGCCTGGGCAACCAGGCATGGCTCTGTCTCTGGTTGGACAGATGGGGAAACTGAGGTACACACTTCTGAACAGTCCTATGCACTGGCTGATAGAAACTCTTTTTTTTTTTTTTTTTTTTTTTTTAAAGTAAGCTCTATACTCGGGATGGCAACCGCGAGTGTGGTCACAGTGGCTCAGTTGGTTGAGCACTTGCCTTTGGTTCAGGTCATGATCCCAGGGTCCTGGGATCAAGTCTGGCATCCCGCTCCTTGCTCAGCGGGGAGCCTGCTTCTCCCTCTGCCTGCCACTCCCCCTGCTTGTGCTCTCTCTCTGTCTGACAAATAAACAAATAAAATCTCAGAGGAAAAAGAGTTGTGTGAGCTACCGGCTGAGCCAGCCAGGTGCCCCTGATAAGAACACTCTTCAACCTGCTCTTGACAACCACAGCCAACAGCTCAGGAATCCCTTTTGTTTTGCTCATTCTCTTCTCCATAGCAAGGTTCTGAGCGGGGCTCTATTACGAAGCCCATTTTACATCTAGGGAGACTGAGGCATGGAGAGATACATAGCTTGGTTATTGTTGGTCTCTTCAGCCAATAATATTTTCCTGTTTATCCCCAGAGAGACTGGATGGGGTGTCAGGGTGGGGATTCCAGATCGGATTAACGGTTTCTGTCTCCTGACCCCACTTCCCGGCTCTGTGGCCTGGACCAGTGCTCTCCCAGGCCGTGAGAGGTACACTCATGCGACCCAATTGATTTATGATCACATACACACAGATTTTGTCATAGGGAAGAGCCTGACTGCTGAGGTTCAAGCCCCAGGTCTGCCACCTGCTCCTGTGTGACTCTGGGCAAGGAACGTCCCCTCTCTGGGCCTCAGTATTTTTCTTTGTAAAACGAAGTTGATTCCTACCTAGTATATACCTCATAGCACAGGTGTAAGCATTAAATAAGTTTATCCAGAAGTTCTCGAAGCGTGACCTGGGGACTGATTCCCGAGACCCTCTCAGGGGGTCTGCTAGGTCAGATTTTCATACGGAGATGTTTTCTGTCTTTTTTCACTGCATTCTCGCACTAGTGTCTGGTGGAGTTTTCTAGAAGGCGCACAGCATAGGGTATTACAACAGAATCAATGCAGGAGCAGCCTTGAGGATCCGGCTGTCTTCTAGAATACCAGACCTGATGGACATTAGCGAAAGTGTAAAATAATGGCCCCTTCCCACTAAATCGTTGTGGATTGGAAAAGACTTTTTTTGAAAATATATTTTTCATAAAATGTGGTTAATGTTAACTGGTAATAGGTTTATGATTGCTGTTTAAAAATAAATGTCATCTTTTAAAAAAAATTCTCTGTCTTAACGTCTGATATGGCTTATCAATCAAAAATAAAAGCTCTTTGGTCTTCCCTAAGAATGTCGAGAAGCCCTGAGACCAAAAATCCTTCTACTTGTGTGCCACCCACAGAGTCACTGATAGACTCCCATGCGCACCACTAAGGGCCTCTGTTTCCCATCTCTGAAATGGGTGAGTGGCCCTGGAGTATCTGCACCCTTCGGCGGCTCTGATGACACATGTGGGAAGAAACAGGATAGCTTCTGGGCCAGGCTGCATGTTTCAGGCGGGGGCCCTCCAACTGGGAACTGAGCATTTCATGAAAGGCTCTTGGCAAAGGTTTGGGAAATCCAAGAGGGCTGGTGCAGCACCAGGGTAGGCAAAGCAGTGAGCAGTTAGCACCTGGGACCTGAAGAGGGAGGGGAGAGAGAAGATGGTAGGGGATCCTAAGACTGCGGTGGCTGAGACCCTCATGGTCTCCTACCCAACACCTCTGCTAACCCGGCCTTCACACCACTTAGCTGCATCTGTATGGCTCTCCATGGCCTCAACTCCACTTTGAAGACACTTCTCAAAGCAGCTGGGTAGAAGAGATGGGAAGGATAGTATGCCTCTTTGGAAGATAGTGATCTCCCTGTCCCCAGGGAAAATCAAGGAGAGGAACAAGGATTTTGGTGGGTGTAGTGTGTGTTCTACACTTGATCTTAGCCAAAAGACCAAGAAGCGATGTGTAGTATGTGTGTTCTAATGACTTCTACTTAAACATTCTTATTCTTCCCAGGTGGGAAGTGGAAAGTGGAGAGCGTAGGTTTAATCTTAAAAAAAAAAAAAAAGATTTTAGGGGGCGCCTGGGTGGCCCAGTTGGTTAAGCCACTGCTTTAGGCTCAGGTCATGATCCTAGGGTCCTGGGATCCAGCCCCACATCGGGCTCCCTGCTCAGCCGGAAGCCTGCTTCTCCCTCTCCCACTCCCCCTGCTGGTGTTCCCTCTCTCGCTGTGTCTTCTATCAAATAAATAAATAAAATCTTAAAGAAAATAATAAAAAATTTTAAAGAATTAAAAAAATAAAAAGATTTCATTTATGTATTTGACAGAGAGAGAGAGCATGAGCAGGGGGAGGGTCTGAGGGAGAGGGAGAAGCAGGCTCCCCGCTGAGCAGAGAGCCTGATGTGGGGCTCGATCCCAGGACCCTGGGATCATGACCTGAGCTGAAGGCAGACCCTTAACCAACTGAGCGCTCCCAGGCACCCAAAGAGCGTAGTTTTAAGGAGGTGACTCAGTGGGCTTAAGTTCTAATTCTGGCTCTACTTGTGTTAGCTTGGGCAGCTTCTTTCCTCCCTGTGTCTCACTATCCTCATCTGTAAAATGGGGATAATCTAACAGTCCTTACCAAATAAATGAAGCACACGAACCCTCCTTGCTACATTGATGTGACTGTCAAAACTAGAATACTAGTGAAAAAATAAGTACTAGAAGAATGAAAGCAGAATGAACCCATTTTTAGAAGGTCCACACACCAGCAAAAGACACAACCTATTACTTAGGGATGTGATCCCGGGCCCTATGAGAATAACAAGTAATAATACACCAAGAGAATGATGAACGTGACATTCTGGGAGGTAGCCCACTCTCTCCAAAGACTCTGGAGGAAGAGGACACCGTTGGCCTGGGGGTGGGGGGCAGTAGAACGAGTCTCCCCGCCGATGGGAGACGGGAAGAATAGTAATAGTTACTATTACTACAACACGGCAGCTGCATTTTGTGCAATCTCTCGTTTGTACGATCTAGTTTACAATAAAAATTAGGAAGTGGGGAAGGGAAATATTATGGGTTGGCTTGGATTCCGCCCCCCCAAAAAAAAGATAGGTTTGGAGTGTAATCCCCAGTACCTGGGGAAGTGACCTGATTTGGAGGCGAAGTCTTCACAGAGGTAATCAAGTTAAAATACCATCATGCCACAGGTCTTAAACCAGTAGGACTGGTGTCCTTAGGAAGCAGGGAGAGGGGGACACAGACGTGCACATAGGGAGATCACCCTGTGAACAGAGGCAGAGATCAGGGTGACATGTATACAAAAGCGAGGGACAAGGAAGATGGCCAGCAGGCCACCAGAGGCTAGAGGAGAGCCTGGAAGATTCTGGCTCAGCCCCGGAAGGAGCCATCCCTACCAACACCTTGATCTCGGATTTCTGGTCTCCAGAACCGGGAGACAGGTTCTGTTGGTTAAGCCCCTATATATGTGATGCTTTGTTAAGGCAGCTGTAGCAAAGTAATATAGGGGGAATGGGGAACAACTACTAGTTGTATAGGATTTTGGGGGGTGGGGTGATGACAATATTCTAAAATTGACTGTAGTGATGGCCCCACAACTCTGCAAACATGCCAGAAACCATTTTTCAAAGGGTAATATGGGGGAGCCTGGCTGGCTCAGATGGAAGAGTTTGTGACTCTTGATCTCGGGGTCGTGAGTTCGAGCCCCACGCTGGGTGTAGCAATTACTAAAAAATAAATAAAAATTTAAAAAAATAAGTACAAGGGCAAAAATGTATGATATGTGAAATATCTCAGTTACGCTCTTATCAAAAGCTAAACAGGAAAAAAAAAACAAGACATTCCTTTTGGGGTGCTGTCAACACTCAATGAATTATTCCAACAAATATTTCATGAGCATCTATCAGCACTATATGCTGAGCTCTGTGATCCGGACAGAAATCCCAGACCTCCTGGGGCCAGCATGCGTGCATGTGACGTGTGCGTAGCACACAGCAAGTGACTAACAAAGTTGAGCATTTGTCATTGTGTGGGTTGGTCCAGCCTTCTCTCCTGAGGTGTCAGAAAGGGGCTGCTGTAAATCGTGGTGTTCTTCAGCCTCATTTCTCCAAAGGCGCTCATTCACTTATTCTTTCAACAAACATTAGTGAATGAACAAGTACAATGAAAGGGAAAATAAACAACCTTGGACTACCAAAGGGACTGTAAACAATGTTAAATAAAACATTAATGCCAGGATGGGGAAAAAAAAAAAGATGCAAACTATTTAAGAGACAATAGATTGAGATTTATCATAAATAAAGAGTTCCTGCCAATCAATAACAAAAGGCAGATGGCCCAATACTGATAACTCAACAGAAAAAAAATGGTCAATACACACAAAAGCAAATCATAAAGAGATGTCCATGACAAACACATGAGAAGATGCAAAACTAGAACAGTCATCTGAGAAACTGAAATTAAAAAGCCAACAAGTCATCCTTCTTTGCCTGTGGGTGGACTTCAAAACAGAACAAAACATGGATAATCTCCAGAATTAGTGAGATTTCAGGAAATGGGTTTTTTTGGGGTTTTTTTTTGAGGCAACTCGGTTGCAAGGGGAGATTTATTTTTCATCGTACGGCTTTCAGAATTCTTTTAATTGGACCATGGATGCATTTCATGAGACTGTGTAAGTAAACATCATCCAATTCTTCCATCCTAAAAAAGGTATGGATACCTACCATGTGCGGGGGGCTGGGGAAACATGGCGAACCAGACAGACCAGGTCTTTATGGGACTGGGGGGGGCAAACCAAAGGGGGCCATGTTGAGGCGACTGGATGGAAAAGTCCAGACAGGAGGTGACAGTGGCAAGGCCAGGAGGCAGCAGAGTGGGGAGAAGTGGTCAAGTTCTAAAAGGCAGAGCTGCTGGGATTGCCTGAGGACCGGATGTAAGAGAGGAGGAGACGAGAGGAGGCGGTGGTTTGGGCTGGAGTTGCTGGAAAGTGCAGACGCCCTGAAGGAGATGTGTCCCCTGGCCCAGGGATGCTAAGGGGGTGCTATGCCCCAGGAATGCGCTCCTCGAGGGGACAAGGTCGTAGTCGGTTCTGAGAGAGGGAATGTAAGAATTTAACGCACATTAACAGTGATGGGCGGTCGTTTGGGGGACCTGGGCAGCCTAGTCTGGCCCCAGAGTTGTCCTGCTTTTGTTCCATCTGTCCACAGACATTTATGGAGCACCTAGTGTGTACCAGATGCTCTAAGGCCCCAGCAGGGAAGAGACGGGCAGGGAGTCCTGTCACTTGAGTGCCTGTCCCAGTGGGGGTGTCGGACAATAGAGAACACAAGAAAAAAATGTCAGATGGAGCTAAGTGCTAGAGAAGACAAAGAAAGCAGGTGTGCGTGTGCGCGTGCGTGTGTGCTCGTGCGCGCGAGCACACACAAGTTTAGGTCGGCTGGTCAAGTACTGACAATTACTAGGAAGAATAAGTTGGGGATGAAAGAAAAGCCCCACCCACCAACTCCATAAATGCCCCCCCCCATTGAAGTGTCCCCAGCTGGAGATCTGGATGTCCCCCGTATGTCTGCTTCTGCCTCAGCCCCTTTGCTGTCCGGGTGGCCTCCCGTCTCCTGGCCCCTTGTGTTGGCCGCTTCAGGCCACCCGAAGTATCAGGGAAGAACTCAAAGAGGATGGCAGGGGCCAACCTGTCACCTGTCCCCTATCCACAGGTGCAGAAAGACAACGAGCCTCGATGGAACGGCGCAAGGTGCATTGCTGGGCGGGTCCTCTGCCCCCAGGGGACACTAGGCAAGACCACGGGGCCCCCACTACTTCTGGTAGCAAGTAGCAAACACGCCAGTGCGCCCCTTGGGTTGGGAGAAGCCCATGGTGGTCACCCTGACCCACTTGCCTAGAGGACCAGCCACAGAGATGGCTCAGGGTCTGGGATGGTCAGGCACAGCCAGCAAGCACGCGTGGGGATGCTCAGGGCGCCTGGCCGACTGCCTCTCCCAACCAGAGGGCACCCCTTCTAGAGAGAGAGGAACTTTCTCTCCATGACCCTGCAGATACCGTCGCCGGAGGGGGGGCAAGAGCCTGAGCACTAGCTGGGGAGTCAGCAGGGTGAGGGAGAAGGTATCGTGGAGAAGAGTGCGGGGGGTTGCGTAGCGGCCCCCAGCCCCAGAGACCTGACTGCATCCTAACCCTGGAACCGGTGAAAGCGATCTTACTGGACCTTATTGGCAAAAGGGTCTCTGAAGATGTAATCAAATGAAGGATCTCGAGGTGAGATCATCCTGGGTCATCCGGGTGGGCCCTAACCCCAGCGACAAGGGTCCTCACAAGGGGCAGAAGAAGAGACACGCAGAAGGCAGAGGTACAGGCTGGAGGGCTGCAGCCTCCAGCCACAGCGAGCTTGCAGCCGCGAGTGATCTAGACCATTCCAGAGCCTTCGGAGGGGCGCGCACGACCCCGCCTACACCTTGATTTGTGGCTCCCAGCTGCAGAACCGTGGGAGAAGCCATTCCTGTTGCTGGTTACTGGCAAGGGCAGCCATGGAAAGAGCCGAGGTCGGAGAGCTGGCCTTCAAATCTTGACCGCCCCTCCCTCGAGGGTGAGCTCAGACAAATCACTTGGCCCTTCTATGCCTGTTTCCTCCTCTGGAAAATGGGGCTAATGATAACGACTAAGTCTTTGTGTAAAAATTGAGTTGCAATGATAAAAAATGATGAAAACCAGGCCTGCTGCCTTGTAAGTGTCCCCCCATCATTAGCTTTTATGATTTGCCTTGCCAGCAGTTACATCAACACCGGCCCAGGGGCCTGTGAGCCTGTATCTCTCCAATCCCCTGCGCTCCTGTAACTCCAACCCAGTCTCTCCCTTTTCAAACCTCGTCCCTGGCTCTCCAGCACCCTGGGGACACACTTGGGGCTCACTAACCTGCCCTCCGAGGTCCTGTGTTGCCTGGCCCCCACCGCTGCGGCGGAGTGACTAAACGGATCCGTGGGTGGATGGAGTAACAGGGGCAGTAGCTCGTCCCCCTGCATCTCGGGTCGCTTCCAACTGTATTTCTCAGAACCTGCCTCCTCCCCAGTCCCCGTGGGTCCCTCTAACCGTGCTTTCCTGACCGCCCCCTCCCTGAAGCCGCTACCAACGCGGCGGCCCACGCGACCGGGCTCGGCCAGGGCTGGGCAGGCGGCGCTCTGCTGACCCCTGGTGGCCGCGTGCAGCAAGGCCGCATTCTCCGCCGCGGGGCTCGTGAGCGCCTAGTCTGTGCTGGGTGCCGGCCTCGCTTGGGGAGCTGGCTCTGACCCCTGGGTTTCGCGGGGTGGTGGGGTGGGAGTGGGGGCGGGACAGAGGGAGACCAGATGCCCGGCTGTGTCAGACCTCCTCTCTGCCCTTCCACGGTCCCGCTCCCGGCTACAGGCTGGTCTTACCGCTTTCTCCTTTTGCCTCAGGTTTCAGTACGGCTCAGCACTGTTACGGATGGTTTTTATCTAAAACTGTGAGCCCCAAGACTTTTTTTTTTCTAGGAGCCCCTTAAGTTTTGCACCTGAAGCCAGTGTCTCACTCACCTCACCTTGGTCCCAGAGGGAGGTCTTCCTGCCCACTCTAAAGGGCATTCCTGCTCCCCAAATCCACATCCTTAACTCCTTATCCCTGCTTGATTGACGTTATGGCACACATTCTTTTGCTTGTTTGCTGTGTTTCTTTCGCTAGACGTCAGTTCCCAGTTCTGTCCCCAGGGCCTGGCACAGAGTAAATGCTCAGGAAATACGTGTTAAGTGGCAACCGAGAATGGTGCTCTTAGAGGAGAGAATGTGTCTCTCCTTGAAAGCAAATGGGTCCATGTTGGTCGGGGAGGGCTGTGCTGAGGAAGGAGGTGGGCTGAAATGGAGGACAGTGTTCCAGGAGGGGACAGCCCTGCAGAAGGCCTGAGGTGGGCGGGCCCCTGGGGAGTAGAAAGGCTGGGAGTGCAGGGGGAGGGGGAAGGCTCCCCAGGAGGGTGGGCAAACTGAAATGTTGGGGCTTTCCTCTAAGAGATCTGGGGAGCCCTGGAAGGTGTAAAGGGAGGGGAGGCAGGGCCAGATCTGTTTTGAAAAGCTCCCTCTGGCCGCCTGAGGAGATGGGAAGAGGGGTGGGTGGGAGGCTGAAGGCCAGGGACGAGGCTGGGACAGACATCTAAGCGAGGTTCAAACAGGATGTTGGCAGAGAATGTGGAGGAGAGTGGCCGGACTTGAGAGCTGTGTGGAAGGTAAAACAGACCTTGGAGTTGGTCCGGGTTGATGTGAAAGCGAGAGTGACAGGTGGAGGGTTCCAGGGTTTCTGGCTCGTAGGGGACAGCAGGGGACAGACGGTCAGGACTTTGGCTGCGGGCGGGCCACAGGCAGGTGGGGGAGCGCGGGCTTCGGAGCAGAGGTCTGGGCTGCAGATGCACACGGAAGAGGTCGGCTTACAGATGGGGAAGCAAAATCAAGCGTGAGGCTGAGACCACTGTGACCTACAAACCGAGGACTGCAAGTTCAAGGCAGCTTGGGAGGACATGGTGGGGGGGGAGGGGGAGTCACAGAGCCTGCCCCCCGAAGCGCTCTACTTGGAGGGATGGAGGCCGAGACCTGCAAGTATATTTCCACACACAACCTAAACACCGAGAGTTAGAGAAAAAGACAGGTTTACGCCAGCACACATACTTAGTACCAGCTGTACACTGTAGAGAATTTTTTAAAAAATAGGACGGATGCTGAAGCATTTACGGGGAGTCACACGAATACTCAGGGCAAGCAAATGATAGATGCTGGGCGTATCATTGTGGGATGCTAGAAGAACTTCTAGAGGAAGGCTAGCTTGGAGGGGTGGAGAGGGTCTGACGGATAGAGCTCACATTTGGGGGCATGAGGACAGGAGGAGTTCCAGGCAGGGGCGGGGGGAACAGCCCAAGGAAAGGCCTGGATGCAGCAAGCAACCACGTGCATTCAGAGAACGTGAGTGAGTGTGACTGACGCCGGGGATCCGCCGGGAGGAGCGTGGGAGACGGGTTGGTTCCAGGGCAAAGGGTCCCAGCATGGCCGTCAGAGCGCCTGCTTCCCCGTGGGCATCTCTTTGAGGGACGCCCCCCCCAACCAGAAGCCTATGCGAGCAGGTGGCCTCTCCGGTGCCCTGCTGATTGGCAGCGGCTGCCTGGCAGGAGGGGTGCTGGGCTCCAGCTCCACGGGTCCTGATCAACAAGCCACGTCTGCCGCGGGCACAGGAAGGGGGAGGTGTCTTGTACTCGGACGACTGCCCACTTCTGCCATAGCTAATGCAGAGCCAGGTCTTCCTTCTGGAATAACTTCGGGGTATGGAGAAGTTGGATGGGAAGTGGCAAGACTGAGGGCAGGGGGGCCATTTAGGGTGTGGGGCTGCCCATCAGTGGAACTGGGGTTTGGGCCAGGAGGCACTAGGGACAGGAAGGTCATGGACCCGGGGAGCCAGCCGTCCCTGGAGGCGCTGTCCTGAATGAAAGTGGTTAAGAGAGGTTAACCCTCCACAGCCCGCCAGGAAGTAAACCCCTGGCACCACCCCTGTGGCCTCAGACACCCAGTTTGGCATGGGGTCAGACGGCAGGGTAGGAGCTGCTGACTTTGGTGTCGCCTGCTAGGTGCCTGTGGCCACAGGGGTCTGTGCGTTGGGCTTTGGCCGAAAGAACCTGAGCAGCACCCCCCCCCCAATACCTTCTCCTGGGGGTGCTTGGGGAGCCTGGCGCCCTGTGGCCAGAGAACAGACTCCTCCCGCCTGCTGGGCTTCTGAGGAGGAGCTGGGGGCCCCTGCGGGGCCTGAGGCTGTGCCCGTTGCGGGAAGGACGCTCAGGGCCATGGAGGGGGGGGGCACCTTCATTTCTCTCAGGTTTGGTTTTTTACAAGATTGATTTATTAACTATGATACATATCACATAAGGCCTTTTCAGTTTTTTACACCATTCCCATTGAGACGAGTACAATACTTTGTAGCAAATACATGATTTTAAAAAACAAAACCAAACAAAACCACCTCAGTCGGAGATGCCTCAGCCTTGACAGCTGACCATGCACTAATCAGGTTGGAGCCTCAAAAAATCCACGACGTTAAAAAAAAAAAAAAAGTCTGGAAATGAAGCAAACATTCCTAACACCAACTAGAGGATGTCCTGGTTAAAGCCCCTAAAATACAAAGAAATAATTGTTATACTTTCTTTACATACAGTTCTCCACTTTTGCTGCAAAACAAATTTAGGCACAAGGCCAGACTACTAACACATTTCAATACCATTAATACGCTTTTTTCTCAGGAAACTCAAAATATTTGTTAATTCAACATATATAAAGATCATTTAACATGTGAAAATACAAGTACCAGAAAAATAAGCTGGCAGCAGCACTATTCCAAATTTTCAAACAATTTTTATTCTCATACATTGTTTTTTTTTTTCTTTTTATGTACACAGGGGACAGGATATTTTTATGGAAACAATAACTTAGGCCCTGTCTCTACATGAAAATGTAACCTCACTGTGGTGGGCCCAGACCTGGCTCCCCGGGAGGGCAGGATCCCTCCTGGTCACGGGTCGCAACCTGCGGAGGGGAGAACGGCCTTTGCCCTCACAAGGACCCCCTTGGCCAGCAGTCCCAGAAGCGACTCCGTCCTTCCTTCCACTTAGGCGCAAACGAGTGGCTTGAACCTGCCAAGCAACAGGAGAGCGACTCCTCCACCGTCTGCGGAGTCAGCGGGCCCGGGAGCGAGTGCAGTGCCGGCTGTCCCCGTCCCTGGGGCACACTGTGCCCACTGCACAGGACTGTGGAGACCGGCCCCTAGAAAGTCGCCCAAGTCCCTGGGGCTTCCTTCTCTTGGAGACACAGCAGCAGGGCAGAGCCCCCAGTGGCAGCGAGACGGTATCCACTCCTTTCTCAGAAACCCCAAAGCAGCGTGGCTGTCCTCGTGGGAGTGGGAAGGGGGCACAGAGGGACAGGGTTTTTACCAACGCAGCGTGGTTTTCAAGTTTCAGGGCTGAGGATGGACCGCCCTCCAGGCCTTCCTCCCCACCCCGAGACCAGGGGACCAGGGCCCCAGGCGCAAGGCCAGGGGAAGGCACACGCTCTGGGCCCCTCGTGGACAGCGCGCGGCTCCTATATCATCACCCTCTGTCCACCTGGCAAAGACCGACAAATTCTGCCGGAAGAATCACAGCCGACAGCAAGTTCCCGCCTCGCAGCAGGAAGACCGCGGTGGCGGCCCGGAGGAGAACACAGGAAACAGTACCAAGTGTTTCCCAGCACTCCAGAATGTCAAGTGATGGCAAGAACGACTCGACGGAGAGCAGGAATAAATGTGCCGTGTGTGATCCCCAGTAGGCAACACAGCCAAGAATTCAGGGCTGATTCGAAAGCCTGTGCCGCTCGACCTTGGACCCCTTCCACGGCGGAAGCATCCGGGTCAGAGCCGGCATCAGCCCTCGGCTCCCAACCAGGGGCTGTTCATTTCCACCAAGTACGGCCACTCCAATCTGTGGATGTCAAACACTGGCCGGGGACAGAGCTCCCAGGCAACCCCATTACCTCTGCCGACCTGCTCCCCCACTCTGGCCAAGGCCGACTCCTGCCTGCCCTTCCCTCAATTCCAGAGCCACGGGGGCCGCTGGCGGGGTGAGAATCGTGGGGAGCGCACTCTTCAGAGCTTCGCATGCTGGAAGGCCTCGAGGAGTGGGAGCGTCCCATTTAGGGCAGCACATCCCAGCACAGCCCCAGGGACCAGGGGCCCCCTTCAGTCCGGGTGCTAACCCCCGGCTGGGGACTGAAGGTCAGGGTCCACAATGACCACGAATGGCAGCGCCAACCCAGAATGACAGAGAAGCATCCCCCAGTTCAAGTCAGTCTGGAGCAGAAAACTAGAAGCTAGACTTGACAGAGGAAATGGAAACAAGAGGAACCCCTGGCGCTTCCCGTCCTCGGCATCTCTTTGGGGCATGAGCCAGCAGCTCCCCACTGGACAGCCTTAAACCTCCGGCAGGACGCCGGGCCCAGCCAGGGGAATGGGACCTGCGGCTCCCAAGCTGGCTGGCAGGGGGCAGAGCTGGCCCAGAGGCTATCCCGGGGAAGCCGGGCTCCCACTACTTCGTGAGGGCAACGGCCCGCAGCCGGTGTCCCGCCGTCACCCACACACTCAGGAGTCACCACCTGCCCCTCTGCAGTCTCAGGGGTGTGGGGAGCTGGGGGGCTTGTCCAGTTGCTGGGGCACAGCCCAGGCATGCAGGCTGTGGCGTGGGGGGTGGCCCCGCGGAGACGGCGGGTGGGCAGGGGACCGGCTACTTCTATTTCGGTTCACACAAGGGGTGGTGGTCCCGGAGCACCCCCACCCGGTACCCTGAGAGGCTGTCTCCGGGCGGGTAGGTGAGCATGATCTAGAGGAAGGCGGAGATCCGTTCAGCAGTGATTTCCTCACCGGCCGGGGCTTAGAGCAGAGGGGGGCTGGACCGCCAGGACCGTGGGGCCAAGCGCAGTCACAAATGACCCATCACCTTCCTGCCGACCTCGACCGCGTGCACTGGGGCGCTGAGCCACGGAGGAGACCCCCACCCAGCACTCCCATCACCATTCAGGTACCTTAGGTTTGTGTTTTGACTAGTGTTCTTAAAAAGAGGCGGTAGAAGTTGCAGGGACAGTTTCCCAAGCACCTTGCTCTGGCTTACAGGAGCCTCGAGCAGAAAGGTATCCAGCTTATTCGGAGAAGTCAGCGAGCGCAGGGCCTCCCTGGCCTCCCATGGCCGACCGTGAGAGTGGGACGGGAGGGGCTTCCGAGGCAGCTGTCACCCAGCTGAGGGGACTCAGGGCATCATCAAACCTGCCACAGGCGTTGCTTAAAGTGCGGAGAGACCTGGAGGCTGCATGGCCTGCAGGACCCTGAAGCCCACGGCCCAGGGCGCCTCCGTGGCAGGCTTTCCGGGGGCAGAGGCCACAGCCTGGCCACGAGGAGTGGGGGGGAAGCCAGCAGCTGTAGCAGCCTTAGCACGATCGCTATGTCCGGGGGACAGAAGGTGGGGCACGCGAAGGGTTCCCCGGGGGTCAGTGGGAGGGCCCGGAAGCTGAGGGGAAGGGCTAGGGAAGGGCTGTGTGACAGGCAGGCCCAGCACCCTCCTCGTGACTCTGATAGCTTCTGTGACTTTTGCTCCTCCAGGCCCTCCTGGTCCTGGGAACACAAAAGATGTCCCTGCGCAGGCACAGGTGACCACTCTTCACGCATCGCCCACCTCCCACGAACTCCCCTGGGCTGGGGGTGTCCTGCAGCCCAGAATGATAATGACTCCATTCCAACACCAAACACACGGAACTGAACCCCAGGTGCACCCAGAGTCCCCCCAAGGTGTGCCCTGTCCAACAGGCATACCCCCCACGTGCCCACCCACTCACACATGTGCCCGCCCCACACAGAGTAGTGTTTCCGTAGCACTGTAGTGTGTTCCAAGGCAGACCAGGATTCAGGCTGGTCTGTGGGTCTCCCAAGCTCTTCCCACCAAGGCCTTTAACTGTCTTCTTGGGGAAAGGGGACCTGGTGACAGGGCAAAAGTGGGACCCCCACAGCTCCTCTGGCCACCACCCTCGGGCATCCTTGTTTCGCTGTGACCACCTGCTTGCCTCTCCGAGACGTGGGGGGAGGGTCAATCTTGAGGTCTGTAGTGTCTTCCTCTTTCTTTTTTAAGTTACTGTAGGGGCTTTTCCACATTTCTTCCAGTGTTGTTTTAAAGGGAATGTATCCCAAAGCCTGTGACGAGGGACGGGCGTGTGGGAAGTGGAGGGGAAGCCACACACTTGTGGTCCAGGCGCACAGCTGCCCTCCCTGTCCTGACCTGGCGGGCCAGCACTCGCAGCACTGTACCTTGGGCTGACAAAGCTGTGGCCTGTGTGTTCCCGAGGCTGCTGGACAGAGGCTCCCCTAACAGGGGCAGGGGTGCAGACACGAAGGTAGAAACAGACAGACGAAATGGACGGGAATTGTTCTCTGGGGGGGCTGCCGGCCCTGCCCCGGGGCGGCCCAAATCTCGGAGCCTCGTCCTGTTGGCGGAGGCCGGGGCTCTGTCCAAGCAGTGGGTGGGTGCTCCAAGGCTGGTACGTGGGGGCAGGTGGGGGGGTGGCCTGGGGAGCAGTGAGGGTGTGGAGAGCCACGGGGGCTACTGCCTGGCCACTTCAGTCCTCAAGAGGGTCCAAGTCAAAGGACGGGGAGCCCCCTGGCGGCTCCCTGGGAAAGCTCCAGGTCTGCAGCGCTGGGCTCAGGGGGCCTGACAGCCCGGCCCAAGGCCCTCGGGAGACTGGGGCTGGTGCTCCTGCTGAGGTCCTCAGAAGGTAACGGGGAGAGGGGACACTCTCCCCACCCCAGTGGCCCTGGTTTTGTTCAAGGCCAAATGCCACCCCGTGGAAGGGAGAAGGTGTCCTTTTGCTCCAGGCCTCGGCGGCTCACAGCGTGTGTTCGGCTTGAAGCTGGGAGGGGAGCAGGGCCTGCATGGGGGACTGGGGGGTGGGTGGAGGGGACTGGGGGGGTGACGGCTGACTTGAGACAGGCGTGGGGGTGAGGAAGGCGACAGTGGAAGCCACGGCAGAGGGGGAGCTGGGCGCGGCACCGGGAGGCTCACTGATGGGCCGATTGTGGAAGAAGAAGGGGCACTGCTGAATGAAGAGCTCAATGATGGTCTGGTAGGTCCGCGTGGCCGTGAGGGCGTCCATGGTGCTGAAGTCGGGTCTCATCAAGGTGGGCCAGAAGCAGATGGAGAGGTTCTCGCTGGTCATGAGGTTCACCTTGTTGTTGTGGCTGACTCTGTGGGGGCACCAGACTCGTGGTCAGAGCTCAGCAGTGCAGAGGGCCCCTGCCCTGTCCCCTGTGTGCTCCCGGTCACGCTCACCCCGACTGCTCCCCCTGCCTGCCCACCCACAACCTGAAAACAGAAAAGGCCCAAGCACAGGTCTCTGTGGCCGGTCATCTGCTCCCGAGTCGCCACCAGGCCATCCCCTGAGGAGTGGCTCAGGTCTTGGCTCATGGGATGCCCTCCCTCCACAAACGACTCTCATCCAGACACCAAAGTGTGTCACGCCGCTCTGGCTGATGAGAGAGGGAGTGTGTCCATCCGGAGCTAGAACTCCGTACACCACCACTCTGCCAAGAGAGGAACAGGTTTGCCTGGAAAACCCACCTTTTCCGTGTGTGAAGGAATGTGGGACACAGTCCACTGACAGGCTGCCTGCCCGCAGGTCCTGCACTTACTCGCCAGGCTCGAGGTTCTTCCCAGCGTCCCCACCCTGCCCAGTGTCGTGTCACATACATAGAGGACTTGGGGCACAATCAGGGCTGCGTGGGACCCTCGGACAGGACCAGGACGGAAATGTGAGGCGGTGGTGAGAGGCCAGGGTGCTCCCTGGGGAGCCAGACATGCCCCCGAGGAGAAGGTGTGGCGGTCCCTGGCGGGCCAGGCTGACAACACAGCCTGGCCCCACCTCATTCTGTGGCTAGGGGGTCCCGCCTGGCAATTTCTGGAGGAAGACCAAAGAGCAAGCTCCGGGACATACTTGTTTAGGTGAGAGATGACGTATTTGAAGACTTCGTGGTTTTCCTTTGGAAATTTCTTGAGTACCTCCTTAAGGGCATGTAACTTCTGTTCCCGGTCATTGATTTCTGAGGAAAGAGAAAACCAAAGACTTTCGTGGTCATGGCTGGTGGGTGTTACGGGCTCAAGATAGTAAGATACTGCTCCTGGGCAGGTGGTGAGGCTAACGGGCTGCGGGCCGCCTCGGGGTACACACAGACCAGGGGTTTCAGACAAGGTCAATCCCAGTCTTTCCCCCGAAAGCCTCTGCCCAAGGCAGGCACACCTGGCGATGGGCACTGACCCAGCAGCCAGGCCTACCTCTGGGTCCCAGGCTCCTGCTGAAGGGGAGCACTGTGTGCCTGGGGCTTCCTGGCCCCCACTACCCGAGACTCAAGGATCCACAGAGATGCCGCCATAAAGAACACCATTCTTTGCTCATCCGGTTGCCCCTGGAGACAGGCATCCCAATGCAGAAAGCCTGCGTGCTTCCTGACCAGACGGGTGAGCGCTGACACCCACCCACGCCAACAGACTGTCTAGGGAGGGAGTCTGTCACAAGACCAGGGCTCTGTCCTTTTCCTAGAGACACAAGGACCCTCTACACATCTCCCTATTGGAGGAGCTGATGCAAACAGTGGGGGAATTCTCATGCAGTTCATCAAATGGTCTACGCACCCCCTTCCCCCACTACCGCCCACTCTCTGCTCATCACGGAATCCTAATGTAGTGGGAGCATGAAAACAGGCTAACTCAAGTCAGTGCTCATCCACACCAGGCCGGGGGTCATCGGTGCCCACAGAGGGGTAAGGAAGGTGAGGCCCAGAGAGACTGCAGGGCTTGGGAACCAGACCCCACTGACGGGCTGCGGAGCCTCGGTGGGGCCCGTCATGCCTGCTCCCTGGGGTCCTGGCTGGCCCTTCTTGAACATGCCTGGCTTGCCTGGGCTGGGAGGGCCGGCCCAGATTTCTCTGAGCATGAAAGACCTCACTATACCGACTCCTCAGAGCTGAAGGTGACACCTAGGACCCAGAGAAACCAGAGTTGAGGCCAGGAAAAGACAACAGCTATCCCACACTGACGGGGGTAGGGGTGGGTTGCTAAAAAAATATGATGGTTCCTGACTGTCTGGGGTAACAGACTCCATTGTGATGGATGTAAGCTCTGGAGCCCGTCCTCAAACATGCTGTGTGCAACTCTGCCTGCAACTTCTGGAGGTTCACGGACTCCCCAAAACTCATCATGTTCCTTAGGAAACCTATGGCCGCCAAGCTAAGAACCTCTGCAGTAGGCGATGTGGGCCCAGGGTCACAGTCTGGGGAAGCGCAGGAGGAGCCTGGCTAGAGCCAGGCCAGGAGTGACAAGTGGAGGGTGCACGGCTGGAGGGCGGAAAGGCTGAGCAGCGGGTCAGAGCCCAAACCCTAGCCAGACAGTCCTCGGTTCAAATGCTGTCTCTGACTCTGACCAGTGTGTGATCGTGGCTGCGTGACACACTGCGTGTGCACTCCTTGTCTGTGCAAGCGGCTGATGACGTGTGGCCACATGCTAAGAGCCAGAGCTCACACACAGACACACAGTCAGCACCTGGAGGCAGTCTAAGGGGCAGGAAGCGGGGGAAAGGGAGGACGCAAAGATGGGCAGGGCTGGAGCAACCCCGAGCTCTGGCCGACAGGCTCACGGGCCTGGAACTGGTGAATCTTTCAACTCAAGAGTGGGACTTGATAAAAATCGTGTTTTGCTAACAGCTGTCTGGTAGAAAATGACTAAAAAGCCACAGGAACTAATTATGGGGGGGCCACTATCACCTGCAGTGCTCTGCACCCAAACTTTAAGGGTTCAACCTCAAGAGTTTACTTTCTCACTGGCTGTGAGTTTCAAAACTCTTTCCTGTTAAACTTCAGTCCAAAATTTACTTACAGTAAGTTCACTGCCCTCATCAGGAGGAGTGACTGTCCTGACACCCGAGAAACATGTGTGGGGCTCAGAACCTCCTTCAACACAACCATCACACCCCCTTCCAGCTGCGAGTTTGGCCCAGGTCTCGATGGGCCGAGGCTGTGTGTTTTTGTTACGCAGTTGACCCCTGGGGCACCTGCGTCCAAGAGCGGGCCTCACCCATCCTCCTGGCTAGAGGCCGGAAGCAGCGCTGGCAGTGACAGGGGCCTGGGCCCGACCACGCCACAGGGATGTTTGCTGCTGCTGTCTTCCCTGGGAGGAGGAGGAAGCAGAGGAGGGAGTGTCGGGCCTGTTGTGACAGTAACTCACGTGCTGTCCCCGGGAATGCCAGCCTCCCTCCTTATGTAGCGTGGCAGCAAGGTGCCCAGCAAGGCCCCAGAGGGTCCCCTGCCTTGTGCTTCCCCCCTCCTTTTCTCCAGCTGGCTTCGAGACGCAGGTGCTCGTGAGTGCTGAGGACCAATGAGTCTGGCAGGAGGAGGTGGAGGGAGGACAACAAGGAGAACAGGAAGCCTCTCAGGGCAGAACCCAGCCCTGCCTCTGTCTCGTGAACCTCAAGGCCCATCCTGCTGACCTCGCCTCCTCCCTCAAGCAAGGGAGCCTTCCCTCAGGTACTCGGGACACCAGGTTCTTACCTTTGGACAGTGCCAGAGTGCTAAGGGACAACTTCAGAGTCGCTCCAGCCCTCACCACACTGGGCTCCCCCTACACGCCGCTGGCTGAGAAAATGCCAAGAGGCCGTGCTGCGGACAGAAGACTAGTGAGAGGCACGGCGGGCGGGCACAGGCCATCTCCCAGTCCAGCAGGCCTGCTCGGGGTCCCCGGCCTTCCGCCACGCTGTGGGGCGCTCCAACTTCAGGGACCCTCTCCGAGGGAAGAGGTGGGATGGCGAGGGCACCTCTACAGGGCCAGGGCCTCCCTAGCTCACAACCTGTGCTTGTGAAATGAGGTCTCCACCGAGAGAGCAAGACAGGTTCTGGAGAGGCATTTCCAAGCCAGCAAAATCCGGACACAGATCAGGTGACTAAGAACACATCCAGAACTAGCAAATACCCCAAGAACTCAGGAGGAAGCAGAGGCCACGGCTTAGAGATGAGCCAGCCACTCCTCATGGCACACAGATCAACCAAGGCCCTGAGGAGTAAGAGTACTGGTCCAAGGTCCCACAAGTTGCTGTCAGGGTTTGTGATCCCAGACACTGTCTTCACCCTAGCTGGGCACTCTGCCGCCACCTTTAGTCCAGGCTCTAGGCTGGGATGTGCTGCCACAAAACTCAGGGCCTGGAGGAAAATCTCAGATGCCTTTGACCATCTCACACACCTGCATCAGCAGAAAAGGAAAAGCCTGCCTCAAGGCCCTCTCACCTTCTCGGGGGCGCACACAGGCCCACATAGCATGGAACCCCCACCTCTTCCTCACATGTGAAACCAGTCTGAGGCCAAGATTTCACTCTGTTGGGCCTGGAATGGAAGATTCTGGGTGTCTTTTTGCAGGAGGCAGGACCTCGCAGTCACCTGTTCTGTGCCTCCTACCCCATCAGACCGAGGCAGGGACCACATACTCATCTGTCCATGCCGTCTGCCCGGTCCTACACAGGGTCTGGCACGTGCCAGGCTGTGAGCAAGGAACACCCCGTGAACTGACGCGGTCATCTCGACAGACAAGAGGAAGCAGCATCCCAGAACTAGTTTATCATCTCTAGCTGCGAGCCGTGCCACCTCTCGATGGGATGGTGAGACGGTGAGCCAGTATCCTGAACCACCTGGGGCACACATCCCCCCCACAAGCTACTGAAAGCCACTGCTCTTCTCCAGAGACTAAACTGCACACACAGAGCTTCAGAAGCAGTAATGGGGCTAACAAGGCCCTAGAGCCAAAGGTCCTCGGGCTCAGGACGTCTGGGACAGCATTAGCTCTAGGACGCCTTCTGGCACAGAAGACGGCGGAGAGGCCTCTGAGGGGCTGGCTGGACTGGAGAGAGTCCCCTTGGTGGTGGTGGGGTTGGCGGTGTCATGGGAGAAGGGGAAGACGTGGGGCAAGAATAAATGGTAAGAGATGCTGAAGGCCCGGGTAAGATGGAACAGGGAATGCAAAGCCCTTTTCTCTGCCTCCTGAAATCCTAGTTTCTCCCTGAAGCCACAGCCCAGATGCCACCTCTTCCATGAAGCCCTTGCCCCTAGTTCCCTCTCACTGCATTTTCTGCGCTTCTAGCTCAGCTGGCTTCCTGCTGTGTGGCAGGTGACTGAAGCCCGCACACTGGGAAAGCAGGGACAATGTTCACGCACAGAAGGTCAAGCCCCAGCCCAACCACTCCCTAAGCGGTATTGGGGGGGGGGCGCTGCTGTCACTCAGCTCTGAATCACCCACATGTCACCTTGAGTACGGTAGGAAGATCACCGGTGAACAATCCCAAGTATCTACTCAGCAATATTCAATACTGTGAAATTCCGGAGCTCACAAAACAATTTGATAGTGACCTTGATATTTGTTGTGATGGGATCTGAAACCATTTCCAAGCCCTGAACACACAGACACAACAGCTCTCCGGTATTAAGTGGGAAGAGCTGGTCAAGTTGATGTTGCCATGGAAACCCAGCCAGGCTGGGAATACCTACTTTGGGGCTTGAGAATCTCCGTTTCATAACGTCCCTTAATACTAATGCTGGTCCTGGCTGGTTGGTGTCCCTGGCTCAGTGAACGCCCCCATCCCCGGGACACGCACAGCCCCAGTGGCCTTGGAAGGTGCCCAGTCAGCGAGATCCTCCCCCCACTCCCCACCTTCACCCACCCCAGGTTCAAGACAGCGCAGCCCCAGCTGAGGAGCTCCAGCTGACTAGCTCAGGGCACAGGAAACACACAATGGGAAGAGGAAGCAGAAACCTCCACCCTTTTCCAGGCTGCAGGAGCAGCAAGAAGCTCCCTTCCTCAGCAGTGGAAGCCAGGGACGCCGCTAGGAAGCGCAGCTGATTCCCTATCAGTAACACTTCCCTCCCCTGCCCCCCCATCCCCCTCCAAAACCCAAAAGGATGCTATGTCAGCAGCTCCTGCAGAAACAATGGGACTGTCGGGAACCAGGACTCTACGAGCCTCTAGATGGCGCCAAGTCAAGACAAATACTGACAGGAATCCTCCCGCTTGGGCGCCGAGAGACGCCTGCACCTTTTCTTCCTAACTTCCACCCAGAGAGCTCAGGTGGAAAGCAAGCTGGCTCCAGACGGAGCGTGCCCATGCGTTTCACATCTGGGTCAGCCTGGAGCCTGCGGGAGGAGGGATCGCTGGGAGGGCTCTGTCTCTGGCCAGCAGGAGCAGAGCGGGAGCTGGCCCCTGTCCCCATCCAACTGGTCTGGAGAAAGCGGGACTCCTGCTGGGAAAGAAGGCCAGACCACCGATGACTGTGACCGTGCCAGAACTTGCACTTCCGCTCCAGCCCTGACGGGCTCAGATGAGTTCCGGAGCCTCGAGAGATTCTGATCTGCAGAGACCATGGGATCAAGTACGGCCAAGGCAGTGCCCAGCTTGCAGGACCCGACGTCGCAGGAGCGCAGACCAGGGAAAGGGGGGTGGGGGGCGGCTGCAGTCCAGGCAGCAGCCAGGTTCCGACAGGGGTGCCTCTGCAGTTCGGGCTGGGCTGCTGTCAGCACCCCCGTTTCCCAAAGTCACTAAAAGCCTGTGATCCAAGACTTAAAATCCTGGTTTGTGACTTCCCCCAAAATGCTGCCCACACCACCAGCCTTGTGAGAAAATCCTGCTGCCTTAAAACTCCCTCTTCTGAGGTGGGCAGTGATGAGACGAGACTAAGGTCCTGTGGTCTAAGGAACGCAGCTCCCTTCACCACCCACCCCCGCCCCCACCTGGTCACTGGCCAAGACCCTCCCTTCTGCAGCTGCACAGTAATGGCTCCTTCTGGGGGTCTTGGCCCACCAGGCTTGCAAAGCAGGAAAGTCGCCTTTGACTAAAAAAGGGAAAAAGTGCCACAAGGTGGGAAACTGCAGCACAGCACCAAGTCCGGGAAAGGCCGCCTGCTGGGAAGGCTCCCGATACGGCGGACAAACGTCTCCCGAGAGTGGCAGGTCAGGGTGGAAACAGCTGTCGGGGCTGGCAGGATGGCACGCAAAGGTCACCAGTAAGCCAGAGGGGCTAACCTGCTGGAGCCCCCATGGATCACCTGGTCGGGGCAACTCAAGCCATCCCTTTCCCTCCAGAGTCTGGCTTCCTCTGAGGGGAGAAGAAAGGCCTGTTACAGCCCTGCCTCTAGATCTCTCCTAATCGTTCACACATAGGAGGAGGGGCCGTGTGGTAGGAAGCTAAGGGTCAGGGAAGGCTGTGCCCGCCACGCCTCCACTGGGGACAAGCAAAGGAGCAGGGATGGGACTCAAGGCTGATACAAACCCAGGCTCTTAACTCATGGAGTTCTGGGGGAACCTGAAACTCTCTTGACAGAACCCTTAGAAAGCCCCTCTGGTGTCATCCTGAGTTCCCTGCCCTTCCGTCCTTCCATCCTTCCGACCCCAGCTGGAGAGCCGGAGCGTCTGCTCCCGGAGCGCAGGACGCAGTCTGATGCTGCTGCAGCCCCGTGGCCTCAGTGCACCCCACACGGCCAGCCCGGGCTGCCGGTACTCACTGTGCGCCTCCACCAGATCGATCTGCATGCTGTACGGGACCAGGGGGTCCGGCAGCTCTGAGAAAAAGCTCTTCATGGCCCCAGCCACGGTATTCACCGTAAAGTCCTTCTCTGCCAAGTCCAGGTTGTGGTCTGAAAGGAAGTTGGGAGAGTGAGGGCATTATAAGCTGGACAGAAGCCAAAGGAAAACCCAGCGCTTGGGGCAAGTCAGAGAAACCTCGAAGACCCTGGGATGCTGCCCAGGGCGGGCCTGGGGCCGGGGCCGGGACAAGGGGTTATCACAGACAGAACAGGAGGTGATATCCCTGGGCACTGCTAAAAAAAGCAAAACTGTGAGACCTGCAGATAGAGGCTGACACCCCATGCCTCCATCCGGGTCACCCTCTGCATACAGTAACTGCACCCTGTCATTCCGTGCCACCCAACTCCCCTTGTCTGGCTGGGATGTGGTGCTACATTTTCCTCACACCCTCCCCTCCGGAAAAAACAAAGGACTTTCCTGAAAGGTTGGCTCACTTTTCACGGCGGGTTACAGAACATTACCAACACTCTTGACCGCTGCCTCTATCCTTGGTTCCTTAAAGCGGCAGGGTGAGTAGACTCATCTTTCTCTCTCCCAGCCTACGACACTACGACACTATTGACCTCTGTGGTCTTCCCTTTTTCTGAATACTTCACTGCATTCCTGGTTTACAAGAAATCACCTACTGTTAGACACGAGCTGTTTCCATTTTGAGTGGGTAAGAACTGTTAACAGATTCTTGCATATACACAGGTACATACCCAAGTGTGTGGCTACACCCTCATTTTGACCTCATGCTTCCGATCCTGCAAGATACACAGGTGTTTCCCTTCCCTAGTGCATGCCCCCCCCCACCCCCCCGCCAGCTAACAGAGACTGGCCACGGCGCGGCCAAGTGCCGTGGCTCCCCGGGAGCTCGGGGGCAGGGTGCCTGTTCCTGGCTGCTGCTCTGTCCTGTAGGCCCCCACGAGCTGCTTGGCTTCAGAGTCTGGCTTGGTTTCCTCGGGCCCTGCCACATGCTGAGTTGGACCCTCGTTGGATCCTCAGCTTTCTTTCCTCTCTGGCTGGTGACATCTGAGAACTTCTATTGCTTTGGCTTGTTTGCTTCTGGCAGCAACGGGCGCGACTTCTCATCCTGTAGTGTGCTCAGTTCTAGGACTTAAGAGTTTGGCTCTCTGGCTCTAGGCCTCTGAGACCTAGCTTAGGAGACAGCAGTCCCTGCCAAGAGCCAGTCTAACTCACGAGAGTTCAGCTTGGGGAGACCAGGTCCCAGTGCTCAGCTGATCTTACATGTGCCCTTGCACTGTCTCTCGTGCAGGGATTTTGCGAGGAGGAGAGTCATGTGTATTCCTGGGGCCCCGGCAAAATAGGACCATGACCGCAACCCCACTCCGTATTCGATGTCTGAAATTCCCTTTGTCGGGCCCACTGCAAGGGAAGTAAGGCCCCCAGAGGTGACCCGGGTGCAGCCTGGGGCGACCCGGAACAGCACCAGTGGATGGTGACGGGGTGGGGGGGCAGCTGGCTGACGTGGGTCTGGCAGGGATGCTGCCTCTGCTTGTTGGCAGGCCCGCTCCCCTGCCTCCACATGGCAGTGTGCGCACAGGGGCAAGGCCAGCTGGTGCCAAATGCTTTCTCTTTCTCAGTCACCAGGACTGGCTGAACCGTTTGCCGTGACCGGCTCCAGCCTCCAAGGCTTGGCCAAGGCTGTGGCCTTACCTTGGTCAAACTGTCTCTGCAGACTCTCCATCTCAGACTTATTCCCACTGACCCGGTAGATGCCTTCGGTGCTCAGTCCTAAGGAGAAACAAGCAGGTTTCTTAGGAGCAGAGAACAAGGAGGACTGGACTTGAGCGAAGACGGGGCGATTCCACAAGGCACCCGCCAGAGGAACAGGGTGAAACACTCTCAACTTTCCCATGTGCTTCAACCCACTCTCCCCCCATTTTCTTTTCCACTTCGATATTTAAAAATACTTTTTGTAAAAATTAAAAGAATATAGAAGTACCTCAGCTAATTTCTGCCCACATTTTGATGCACTTTTGAATTTGAATTTTATTTTTTTTTAAAGTAGCTCCAACATGGCGCTTGAACTCACAACCCCAAGATCAAGAGTCACATGTTCTACCATGGAGCCAGCCAGATGCCCCTTGAATTAAAAAAAAATTTTTTTTAAGATTTTATTTATTTATTTGACAGACAGAGATCACGAGTAGGCAGAGGCAGGCAGAGAGAGAGGAGGAAGCAGGCTCCCCGCCAGGCAGAGAGCCTGATGTGGGGCTCGATCCCAGGACTCTGGGATCATGACCTGAGCCAAAGGCAGAGGCTTTAACTCACTGAGCCACCCAGGTGCCCCCCCCAATTTTTTTTTTTTAATGGAGAGAATACTGTATTTTAAGCTGCCCTTTTCACTTACAGAGTATGTTGTGAGTTTATTCTAATCATTAAATTCTTTTTTTTTAAAGACATCAAAGTATACAATAACTTTAAAAATAATCCTATCGGTAATCATTTAGGTTTTCCTGAGTTTTCTCTGTTAAAATACCCCACAATTATGCTCCTTATGTTTTCAGGATAGCTAGATAAGTTTAACAGATTCTTGGCACTGTGTTTCTTACTTTGTGAATTTCCTATTCATGTTCTTGTCATTCTTGTTCATTTCCCTATGAGTGGTCCCTCTCACTGTGTACTTAAAAGAGGCCTCTGAATAGTAAGGAACTGACTATGTTAACATTACATACTTTTACATTTTCCTTCTTTTTGTTATCTGTCTTCTCATTTTATATACTGGATTTTTTAAAGTACATAATTTAAAAATTTCAGGCTTTTTTAAAAAAAAATTATTTATTTACTTGACAGAGATCACAAGTAGGCAGAGAGAGAGAGGAAGGGAAGCAGGCTCCCCGCTGCGCAGAGAGCCCGACGCAGGGCTCAATCCCAGGACCCCGAGACCATGACCTAAGCCGAAGGCAGAGGCTTTAACCCACTGAGCCACCCAGGTGCCCCCCAAAATTTCAGGCTTTCAAGACCAGTTTCTTTATGAGGTCTCCCTTTCTTTTTATCTTTGAACAAATTTTCCTATTCTTAGAGCAGATACTCTCTATTTCTACCCGCCCCCACGCCCCCGCCTTTAGCTCTGTGGTCCTTCTCTGATTTAGTATACAGTGTCAAGTATGGAAAAAAAAATACTTAAAAACAATACTAAAATGTAGTTAAGTAACACAGAAGAACACAAAGTATCAGGTGAGAGACCGCCCTCCCCTTTCAGCCCCCACCCCAGGAAGCACTGCTCAGCCTGGCTACAGACCCCTCCCCACCCCCTCACCCCCATCTGGAGGAAGGAAAGCCCACTGCTGCACTCCTAAGATCACAGTTCTAAAGCAGGAGGAAGTCACAGTGAAGACCAGAGTGGGATCCCATGGCTAACCCAACCCTGGCCCCTTCTGAAACTACAGTTTCGAGCAACTCTGCTTAGCTGAAAGGGCACTGAGGACGTGCCCGGGAGCCAACACCTAACATCGACGGCAGCGCGGGCAGCAGAGGATCCGGCCGCAAGGCGATCAGTAAGCTCTAGAGAGCCAAGGCTCTCAACGTCAGTTGTCACTGTGATTAGCGCCTCTGAGAGGCACTCATCAGGCAAGATCGAAGACACAGTAGGCCTATTTCTGGGGCCCCAGAATACTGGCAGGTGGACCTTTAAAGAACATCAAACCCCAAGTCATCAATTCTCTGGCTTAAGAGCTGTTAACTGCACATGGGCCTCCCCCACCCAAAAAGGGGTACTACAATAGGCCAGCCCTGAGGACATCTTACTGTGCCCAGCCTAGCCACCAAGGAGCTGCCCTCATTACATCTGGAGGGAGGGAGAAGTACATATACTTGCCAGCCCCGAGGCCCAGATGCATCCCGTCCCTCTTTGGAGGCCACCCTTCCAGAGTGTCTCTATGCCGTGCACGGAGCTAGGTGCTTTCCCACATCCACTGACCACTCACTCACTTACTGAACCCTCAGCCCCACCTGGGAGGAGCTCCGGGACAGAGAGGACACGGGTAAGAAAAGCAAGGATCCAAGAGGTGAACCCCCGCCCCAAACCGCACGGACACTGAAGTCTGGGTCCAGGGCCTCTGCCACGCTTGCACCTCTGCGCTGCTCAGGAAGGCGTGTGACATCTACCCAACAGGCTGGGGTCCAGACACAGGCGCCCCCCAGAAGACACGATGCACCCGAGTGGAGCCCGCGGGCCCGCGGGATTCTGGGTGGCTTCTAAGATGGCACGTCTGCTGCTGCTGTCAGTCTTCAAAGGCAGGAAGGGATGGGCCTAGAAGTTTTACGATGGTCTCTTTTCTCAGTGACTTTCCCAAACTGTCTCAGACATATTTAAATTTTCTACCTAGTTCCCATCCCAGGTAACACATATCACACACACAACATCATCCCCATTTTGACAAGCCCCGGGTATGTGTGAGCAGGCGCCAGCCTTCACCCCCTAGGACGGAAATACATCTATGTTCTACACAGCCTTCCCTTTACCTGAGCACCCCTCCCCTCCAGCACAAAGACAACAAAGGCACAAATGGCAGGAGCTTAAGAAGTCCTTGAGAATGTAGCAGTGGCCGCAGCACCTGAGCTCCAGTGTGGAGACCGCCCTCGTGGACCGCAGACCAAAAACCCCGACAGCCTCCTTTCACCATTCACCAGCATTTGGCGACTTCGGGCCTGCAGCTTGGAGAGGAGTCCTCCGCAGGCTCTCCCCGTGGCCAGCTGCCCCTGCAGCACCAGAGGGCAGAAGACAAGCTGCATCTCAGCTCTCTGGAAGGATCGGCGGCAGGGACCTGCTGAAGCCTCACTAGATGGACAACCACGAGAGCAGAAGCATTTAGAAGCACAAGGCCAGCTCCACGGTGTCAATTCATCAACTTAGTACTTCCTGTAATTGGGACATGTGTTTATTTTATGAAATCTCATTTAAAAATAGCAATTCTGCCCCTGCCCTACACAACGCCAAAACATAACTTAGGAAAGCTATCATTTGCTAGGCCAGCACCCTTTCTCACAGCTACTAATCAGACATCAATTAAACAAAAACGAAGACCTTACAGCAGACTTTGCTCACCACGGAGGCGGCTGCTGCTGAAGCAGGGCAGAGGGCAAGGGGCACGGCTGGGAACGAGGGCTCCGGACACAGCCAGCCTGGCCTCCAAGGGCCCTGCACCCCAGGGCCCTCCCAGAAGCGCACTCCCGTGTGGACTCTGGCTCCTCCCCACCAGCATAAAGCAAAGGCGCCCCCTCCCCTCCACTGTACATCCCTTCCAGATCGACAAGTCCACTCGAGAAGCTTCAGCCTAAACTCTGAGGCATCTCTATGCACCAGAAATCTCCAAAGACCCCACTACCAAAACAGAGTCTCAGCTCTAGGCCTTTTTTTTCTTTCCTTTCTTCAAAAAGCCCTATCGGAAAAAGCCCTTCAAATATCTTCTGTGTTAAAGTTAATCTTTGGGAATAGAAAAAGAGAAAGTTCAGCAAGGCCAAGGTCACTCTCTTCAAACACCTGAACAAGCGCCTTGTAGGACAGTCTCCCTTCCAACGGCTCTAGGGAACAGAGCCACGACTCGGAACGGAAACCGCAGCAAGGGAAGTGTCAGTAGCTCCGGCTGTCACTCGCTGGCCTCGGTCAGAGCTTCTGAACTCCCTCTCCGCCGGAGAGTCATTTGTCAAGGGTTGCTGTTTAAAAACCATAATACGTGGTCTAGGAAGATCGCTAACAACGAGCATCCTAAGTCCCTTCCCGAACGCTGCCCGCACGAGAGGTGCATACTGACGGTGCTCGCTGTGTGTTCTTACACGAGTTCTCCCAACAGTGTCTTCAGAGAGGTCACTACTCACCCACGCTATGGACGGGGATGCAGAGACTGAGAGGCAAAGGTCAGAGAGCTGCGGAGTTGTGACCTGAACCCCGTCTGACTTTAGTCTGTGTTCTCTTACTGTGGTCGAAATCATCAGTTCTCCAAACCAACCCTGCAATGGGCTCCCCGGAGGCCTGCTGCTGGGACACAGGCACCGGGGCCCAGGAATGTGCATTCCCGGCACATCCCCAGAGGCCGCTGGCCAGGGAACCAATCATACTTTCTGATAACGGCTATTTTATTTTTTTAGTTTTTTTTTAAGATTTTATTTATTTATTTGACAGAGATCATAAGTAGGCAGAGAGGCAGGCAGAGAGAAAGGAAGGGAAGCAGGTTCCCTGCTGAGCAGAGAGCCCGACTGGGGGCTCGATTCCAGAACCCTGAGATCATGACCTGAGCCGAAGGCAGAGGCTTTAACCCACTGAGCCACCCAGGTACCCCTAAAACTGCTATTTTAGAAGGCGGCCCAGACTTCTAAGATTTCTGACTCCTAAATTGTATGTTTAATGAAACTGGAGTGGGGTGGGGGTGGGGGGAATACATATTAGGAGAAACAGATAGCGGCTGCTTTAGAAACAAAGCATTTTCAAAAAGTATTAGAAAAATTGGTGCTTTTTTGTAATATAAGCAAGCCCTCCCTCAATGCATTATTTAAACTTCATCCATGGCCACACATGATTTTCATTAAATGTTAAAAAATAGTAACGAGTGGGATGCCTGGGTGGCTCAGTCAGTTAAGAGTCTGCCTACAGCTCCCGTCATGATCCCGGGGTCGTGGGATCGAGCCCCATATCGGGCTCCACACTCAGTGGAGAGCCTGATTCTCCTCCTCCCTCTGCTGCTCCCCCAGCTTGTGCTCTATCAATACATAAATATCTTAAAAAATAATAGTAAAGAGAAAGGCAAAGGGGCCTTATTCTTTCTTTCACTGAATGTTCACTGAGCCCCTACATGGCAGTTAAGTGCCTTTCCAGAGCCCTTCAGGTGTGGTCTTCCTCAAACCCCTCTTGATGACCTAAGAAGGCTAGAGGGCCCAGCACCACTGGCCCTGAGGTGCTCCCCATGCGAGAACTGGCACATTTGAGCCCTGAGCTCGGCTCCTCCCTGGCACTTGGCACACGAGGGACACCGGGAATTTGGAAACCAAGAGGAAGAATCACCTGCCCGGGCATGTGTCTGATTTTCTGAAATGTCCAAACAGGTTTTTATTCCTGGATCCCAAGCAGCACTTCTCACACCAGCGTCCGTGGCCAGGAGTCTTTCCACAGCCGGCCTGGGTCAGGCTTGGCCTCTGCTTGTTCACACCAGGGCTCATTCCTCCTCAGTTTCCTTTCTAACAACCAATCGATAACCTCTTCCAAGACAAACTCCTTGTTGAGTTTTTACATTCTATATTTAGATATTAAAAACTCAGCACTTTCGTCCTTTAAAAAAACCCTTACTTGGTGCTGCTGCCACTCTACAATGGCCCACACCAGACAGGCCTGAACTACGAAACAACTTTTGTTGACTTTTCTGGGGGCTGAAATCTAAGGGAGCATTCTTCTCTTTCATGCATCTAAGAAGGCTCAGGCGGGCTAAATTTCAAGGCCAGAGGGGTGCTGAGAACTCAGGGAGAGAAGGAAACTCCCTCGACCATAAAATCTAAACTGTCTGGAAGAGGGCTGACCTCTGGGGGGAGTGAGATGCCCTCCTTTTGGGTGAAAGGCCAGCAGCGGGTGTAGGCTCTCCTCCCGAGCACTGAGCACCAAACTGCAGCCCCCCCACCTGCACCAAGGATGTCAGCGCGGGGGGGGGGGGGAGGTGCAGGGGGCGGGTGGCCCTGAGGTCAAAAGCAGAAGCTACGGGCTTGGACCACCCTGGGTAGCTGCGCTTCCCTCCGTGGTCCCAGCCCACGGCTGAGGGGCACATGGCTCAGGAGGCCCGAGCACAGGGATAAGGGAGCAGCTATCGCCCGCATGATCGGAGTGGAGAGCAAGCTGGCAAGTGGAGGAGCCCCTGAGTTTTGCTGCCCGGGAGACACGGGTTCGAATTCTGCCCCTGACTTGGGTGCACCTGACAGCCGAACGGATCAACGCCTCCCTTCTCAGGCTGCTGCGAGGGACAGCTGGGAAACCTCAGCAAAACGGAGCCCACAGCTTAATGCCTGCGCTTTTTTTCGCCTCTTTGCTCCACTCTCAACAAGCCTCAACAGCAGCGCCCGCCTGGAGGCACGGAGGGCTCAGCCAAAACAAGCCAGTCGGCAGGAAAAATACTTTCAAACATGCATGGGCTTTCACACTAAAGTGACCTCAATTCTTCTCCTGGCTCTGTCTCACAGCTGGCTGGGTGACTGAGGACAGATCACCCCACCTCTCGGAGCCTTGGTTCCTCATCACAGACGGGTTGTGTATTCATGACTCTTGTCGGGACGTGGCGAAGAGTGAGGCTGCGTGTGTCACCGCGAGTCATGGCAGCGGCGGGCGCACCGAGTGCGCAAGGCTGAGATAGTAGCGATGGGAGGGGACTCTGGCTGAGGCCTGGCTCTGGGCTGGACACTCTTCTCAGTTCTTCGCGAGGACTGTCACCATGAATCCGCCCAATAACTCTCTGAGGCAAGTATTGGCTTTATTACCATTTTACAGGTAGCGAAAGGAGGCTCAGCGAGGCTAAGCCATCTGCCTGAGGCCACGGGCTAGGTGAGCGACGGGGGCAGGCCCGGCACTGGCTCACTCGGGCTCTGCGTCAGGACGGCACAAGGGCCTCTACTGCCTGGGACGCTACCTCCCGGTCCCTTGTCCTTGCCTCCGTGCTTATGTCCTGTAAATGCCAGATCCATCACGGGCTCTGAGAACGTTCCCCTTGTGCGGGCCTATGCATTCATCTCTCGTTCACACCCCACTCAGTGTTCTGAGGGTGAGGAGGAAGAGCTTTCTCGCCGGAGAAAAAAGCCAGCCAATGGCAAGTATCCTTGTTTCATTCCTGTGATGCAGTTCTACTGTTGACGACCTGAAAGAGTCCCTACCAGATCTCCCTGTTGCCTTCCTGTTTTGGATGTGCCTGGAATGATTTTCTGGCTCTTCTATTACTCGAACACTAGGGTCACTCTGGCCCCGCCAGTGCCCCTTTGTTAGCTGTCTTCCCTTGGTAATTCCCTCGTCAATCAAGATCTGTTTCTGGCAATGCCAGACCTCCTTTCTCCCCATGACAGAATGCCACTAACACTCTATTATGACTGCTTGACCGGGTGTTAGCCCCACAAGTAGGCACTGTGGCTTTATAAATTTCCAACGCTATTGTACATACACACAGTCATGCCATAAATCTCAAGGCTGAGGAGGAAGGGAGAGAGAGATCTGGAGAGAAGAGATGAAAATATCACACCAGGTCTGGGGCATCATATGGCTCTAGCATCTGGCTGATCCTTTGTAAGCCACCCATGTATTTATTGCCATTAACTGTGAAAGAGGGCTTCTGGACCCTGCTCTGAGCCAAACAAGGGGCTCTGTATTTTTCCTGATCTTCAAGAAAACGCACATCCCAATAGATGTGTTTAAGAAACACTGACAAAGTGAGCTTTAGTCAGCCTAGAGTTGATGCTGCCTGTTTAAGTCAGCCCACGATGGAGGGAAGAGGAGAGTGTGACCCATGATCGAGGTGAGCAGACTATACCCAGCAAAGCAGCAATCAACGCTTCAAGCCAGGAGCAGCTGGGAGACCCTTCTGCCAAGAATTTGAGCATCCTTGAGGCTCTGGGTGTGACTCTGTCGGCAGTCACACAAGCCCCATGGCACAGGGGTGATAGCTGTGTGACTCTGAGGTGAGCTGGTACCACCACAATGAGGGGTCTCACTGGCTAAACAAAGAGCTACCAACAAAGAAACAGCCCCAGCTAGCACACAGGTACCATGTGTCACCACCAGCCCCATGCGTATAATGCCAAGTCCCTTTCCAACAGCCCCCAAGTAGAAAGGCCCCTGAGGTCAAGGCAGATTCCTCCCAAGTATTAATGAGGGCAGAGGTTAACTTTTTTCAGGTTCCTGATTCCCAATGAACCATAAAAGGAACAAAGATGTCACCAATCACAGCCCAGTGTCCTTCCTTTTCTTGCTTCCCTTTCCTCAGTAAGAAGAGTACTTTTCATAGGTTAAAAGCTTAAAATCTTCAGGCAGAAAAGGGGGTTGTAGTCCCCACTGCGTAGAAATCCTGCTCTGCATCCAGGATTAAATACAAACTCTACCACACGTGGCCTGTGTCATGGCCTGAGCCTGCTTCCCGGCCCTTTCTTGCCTCCAATAGGCCTTCCAATAGGTTGTTCCTTCTACTTTTACCTCCATTTTTTTTTTTTTTTTTTGGGCTGGCTAAACCTCGCTCCCACAAAGAGGGCTTCCCTGACCCCGGATCTAAATGAAGTGTGTTATGGTAACATCTTCCATTTACACAGTGCTTCCACCACGGGCCAGGCTCAGGGACAAGCACTTGCCATGCACCTTCTGGGCACGGCCTCACAACCACCTGTGAAAGGTATACCACTATTAGGAGTCCCATTTTCCAGAGGGAGAGACTGAGCCACACGGCAAACAAACCGCAGGGCTGCCCTCGAACCCAGGCCGTCTGGCCCCAGAGCCTGTGCTTAAATCCCCACACCCCACTCGCCCTGCACTTTCTCACGTGGCACCGACAAAAAGTCCCCGTGCAGCTGTGAGGCCGTCTGCTGTGCCCTGGCTCCCGGGGCGGCCATGGGAGCACGCAGGGTTTGCTGATGACCCTTCTAGGGATCTGGATTTGGCCCAGTGCTCGTGCCCGAAGAAGGCATTCAGCAACTACCCCCAGAAAGGAGGGAAGGAGAAATAAATCCCTGAAAATAAAAGTGCGGTTTCTCTGGTTGAAGAAAGGGAGGAAGAGGAAGTGGACTGAAGTTGTGTGTTCTCAAAGAGCCTCGCGCCTCCCGGCATCCTGGCAGGCCTTCTCAGCCCCTGGAAACTGAAAGCCTTAGGCCCGGCTGGCACAGAGAAGGGGTTTCATAAACAAGCGTGCCCAACTTCTACCCTCCTTTATGTACTTCCTTTATTCCCTGCCTCCACTCATCCCCGCGGAGTTCCCGGGAACTTAGTGATAAATTCATTATCTCACCGAGGTCAGTCATGTGCTGTTGTGTGTGAGGCTTCCCCATCTGGGCTGTTCACTTTTACAGGGGAGGGCCACAGTCTGGCTTTGGTTGGGGTCCCCCACCAGGGGGCTGCACCCCGTCCCAGATGCTGGACAGAAAGCCACGGGCACACGCACGCATGAAAGAGGGGTGGGAGCGAGGGCTGAAGGAGCTCCCCTTGGGTCATGTTCAATGGCACAGGCGGATGGGGCTCTGCGGAGGCGCAGAGTGGGCACCGTGGGCCCGGCCCCTCTCCCCGACAGCCTGCTCAACCGACTGGAGGGGCAAACGCTGTCCCTCCTCAGCGAGCTGAGGACGAGCGGCCCGGCTAACTAAGCTCCGCGCTGAGAGGGAAAGCCTGACCGGAAGAGCCGTGCCAGGCAGGCCTGTCGGAACTGTCTTGGGGATTTGGGCTTCCACCCAGACTATTTATGTCCTGGATGGAAGGGCAGGATTACTCTGCGACACAAGCTTTCCTTCTCTTTGGCTGCTGGGCGCTCCCGGCAGCTGGCCAGGGCCCGCTGTTCTGCTCAGGGCACTGGGTCCTGAGGAAGCCCGCGAGCAGCGCCGAGGCCCAAGCTGCACAGACTTACGGCGGGCGGGCATTTTTAGGGTGCAAGCGGCCTGCATCTGACTTACAAGTGAGAAGATCGGAGGGTGGTGGGAAACGGGCAACCGGAAGCCGTCAAAAACGTGGAGAGACCTTTGTTTGACAACTCTTTATATTATGGGACAGCAACTCGCCAACGAACCCGAACTACAGGGGGAGGGAGAGATTAAGTAACACAGAACCCCCCATAAAGCCCCGCAGATGGAACCGCACCCCTCTTCCAGCACTTCGCCATGAGCTCAAGGCGGGATGAGCGCGCCGATTACTCCCGCAAAGCCCGACGGTGCGCTCCCACCGCAGCCGCGCCTGCTGAACGGTTACAGAGACGGACGGGAGTGTCTCTGCGAAACCAGCTGCCCGCTCCGCAAGACAGAGTCCCGGAGGCCTGTGCCCACCTCAGGGAATCAGCTGACTGGCTCCAACAGCTCCGGCCCCTCAAATCTCCACAACAGCTCCAGAAAGCGGCTATGACGAGTGTGGACGGAACTGTGGAGGCTTTTGAGGGTAGCTGCCTCCCCCCAAGTATAAAATATTTAAGAAAAAACAAACAAACAACAACAACAACAACAAAATGAAGAAAAAAGAGCTGTAATGTGGGTCGTTCCCATCTGGACCAGGTGCGAGTGGCTCTGCCCGGGGGGCTCCAGGATTTGTTTCCTCTCTTGTAAAGACAGATTAGTGGTACTTCGAGATTAATACTGTATAAAGAATGTACGGTGATCTGGGAAGAAAGAGCATGGGCAGACGGCTCTCCCCACGCCGATGAGAGGCACGCTGGCCCGGGCTGAGATCCTCCTGCTGCGCCTTCCCAGCCTTGGAGGGGAGCTGCCACCTCAGCCCTAGGTGCCCTCAGAGGGGCAGAGGAAGCCTGTTGGCAAGATCTTAACCTTAGGAACCCCACGGGAAGGGCAGGGGCAGTGTGGTATCACAGCAAATATAGTTGGTCTTTGTCCCCAGTTCCTGGCACAGAGCTCCTAAAATCCTTGGAATTTCCTTAAATTAAAGATAAGAATGTCTTGTTATTCCTAACAAGCCCCTCCAAACATACCTGCCAGAGTTTATGATAATGAGGTGACTCTCAGAGGGGCGTGTGGGCCAGACAGCTTCAGCGTGCGTGCTGGTCACCACGAAGACCAAGTCTTGATTAAAGGGTTAGAACTTTCGGACCCCCTCCCTTAGAGAGGGGCTGGCGACTGAGCCCAATCACCCACAGTCAATGATTTAATCAACTATGCCTAATGGAACCTCCATAACACCCTAACAACAGGATCTGGAGAGCTTCTGGGTTGGGGAACACATCCAGCTGAGGGGAAGGTGGCACGCTCGGAGAGGGCACATGCCCCTTCCTCTGTCCCCTGTCCCAGCATCTCTTCCATTTGGCTCTTCTGGAGTCCCATCCCGAAAAACCAATTGTGAGAGTAAGTATAGCACTGTCCAGAGTTCTGCGAGTCGTTCCACCGAACCATTAAATCTGGAGGGAAGGCTGAGGGATTCCCTGCCTTTGCGGCCAAATCAGAGAGAAGTGTGGGTAACTTGGGGATCCAATACTTGCAACTGGTGTCTGAAGTGAGGACAGTCTTGGGAAAGTGAGTCTTTAAACCTCTGGAGTCTGCCAGTGACTAACTCCGGGCAGTCAGTGTAGAGAGCTGGAGAAGTCCTCCCGGATCTGGCGTCAGGAGGAGCACAACAGCTCTCATGCAGTCAGAGAGGAAGGGGGACACGTGATGTGGGGAGCAGAGTCCAGCATTAGCTGGCCTGACTCCACGGCTCCAGGAGCTGCTAGGGCACAGTCTTCTTTGGGCTTCAAATTATCCCAGTAAAGTGGGGCAGTGGGGCCAAGAGGGTAACGGCTCTGGGTTAGAACCTCATTAGAAAATTGGAAATCACATCCATCTCAGAGGACCACCATGAGAATGAAACAAGACTCACGGAAGCACTTAGCCCTGAGCCCGGTGATGTGAGCTCTGGGCCAGCGCTCAGTGCTCATTATCTCCCTTAATACCCACAACCCTCTGGAAGGGCGTGGCTTCCGTCTTCATTTTATAGTCAAGGAAACAGCCTTAGAAGTTAAGGAACTCACGCAGGGTCCTACCTGCTACCCTGCCCACAGATGACCCCTCTCTGTGAAACGCTCACGCTTCCTGCAAGGACTGCGTGAAGAGCATTTCCCAATTAGATTAAAGAAGCTGGAATTCACCAACAGCTGTAGGAAATCAGCTCAAGTAATAGTCTGGCCTTTTGTCTTGCTGTCTCCCATCAGGGCAACTTCATAATTTGCTCTCGGTCATAAAGCTGGGAATTATATGCATATTACTTATTCCAAACACTTAGCAGCCATTTTCCATGTGTGAGTTTGGTGGGGTTTTTTGGAGGGCAGTTCCAGGCAAGATGGGGTTGGTACGTTCTGAAGAACTGGGAAGCAAGTATCAAAGCGCTCCCAAATACGGGGAGACTTTGCCACCATCACTGTGAAGACCCGAGACAGATGCATGCTAGGCCATCTCTCTGTGGGCAGGGATGAAACCCCTGGCCGGTGTCTATTTTCAATCTACAATGTGGAGGTGAGACACCGGAAATAAAGCCAGGAGCTCTGCTTACCTCATAAAAACACTCCTGCTAGTGGCCATTACTGCTGTTTGTCAGGAGCAAGCGTGATCAGTGAGTGACTCTCCACTTGGAAAGGATCTAGTGGGAGGGGACAGGCGCAGAGTAAAGCTGGAGGTGGACTATACCCGCGGTGGCCACCACGGTGCACGGAATCACTGCAAAGTTACGAGGTCTCCTGTCCTGGAGCCCCGTAAAGAGAAAACTGTTTGGTCTAGGCTCAATCACTTCACTCCTACTTACCCTTTAAGTCCCCGAGCTCTACCACCTCAGCCCTCACGGAGCTCTCTTTTGTCAGCTTTGAGTGGTTTAGGGCCAAATCTTTTTTACTGGACCATCAACTCCTTGAGCATGAGGGTGTGCGTCATCCTTGCTTACTCCGGGTCACATGGCAGGTACTCCGCACACTTGGCTGCACGCCTGTCTAACCTCTTGGGAGGAGACGGCCCTCACGCCACTAAGCTATGAAAGAAGGCTGTAGGTTCTGGTCTATCCACAGTGCGCACGCGCGGGCAGACAAAAACACACGTGATCTCTGCACTGATTTTTGGGGGCTCAAAGATCTCCAGAAGCCCATCCACAGGCCCTAGGTTAAGTACCTCTAAGTGAAAAATACACCTGGCCCGCACAGTCCTTCAAATTATAGACTCCAGGGGTCCGAGAATCTGCTTTCCCCCAGGTTATCTGCTCTTAACACCACTAAGTCCCTCCAACCACAAACGCTTCAGCAGGAGCATCCCACTGCCTTCAGAGGTGAAACAAAACTGTATGCGCTGCAAGAGCCTGTGCAAGGAAAAAGAAAAGTAAAAATGGGGACAGACTCTAGCCAGTAAGAGATCTCCAAGTGACCCAGCCTCAAGAACTCATCTTGCATCTAGTGACTTGATTCCCTTAGCCGCCCTGATTCAACCAACTTTGTGCCCAGGAGGGAGATGTCACCTACTCCTTCGACAAATCCCGAATTGCCTCGGCCATGTGAGGTGCCATGCTAGGGGACGGCAAAGAAGAGAGCGTTCCTCACAGGGCAGCAGTGTTGCAGGACACAGGGAAGCGAAGTGGCAGGACGACACCCAGTGCTAGCTCTGCAATGGGGTCATGCAGCCCCGGCCAAGAACCTACTGCTTCCCGGCAGGAACACCTCCGCTGGCCTCTCGTGGGGCGGGGGCCGGGGGTACTCAGGGAAGGACTCCTGACGATGGAGAGGGAGAAGGAGAAACAAAGATGGAGGTAATCTCAGAAGCTGGCTCCAAGCTGGACACACATGTAGCGGAGAGCTCAATCAAGGGCATGAGTTCAGAGACCGAGGGCTAGGACAGAAAACCCACCGCCCACGGAAGCAGTTTACCCTGCAGTTATCCAGTGGGTGGGTCCAACTCTGTGTCTTTGCCCCCGCTCCCAGTGAAGGAAGGGCGCTCTCCGAAGGCCGGCCCGCGGCTGCTCAGGCGAACGTTCACTCGTCACTCAGTGTGTCTGGGACTCAATAGAGAGTACGAAGCCCCCTGCTGGCTGGGCTGGCCCAACAAGTGACAAGGGAGCAACAGCCCCAGGGCGTGGGAGAGACTCAGAGAGATCAGCAGGCAGTGAGGAATCCTCGTTAGGCAGGCCTCTTCTGGAAGGACCCACCTTCCAGCCCAGCCGCTGGGGCCCGAGAACTGTCAAGCACGAGCCCGGAGTGCAACACCCACCCAGCTATCCTCCGTGTCCTGCTGTCTGCCGTCATATGGCAGCTTTATGGAGATATGATGCACACGCCATATGACAGCCCCGCTGAAAGCATGTAAGTCAGTGGTTTTTTTTTTAAATAATTTTTTAAAAAGATTTTATTTATTTATTTGTCAGAGAGAGTGAGCACAGGCAGACAGAGTGGCAGGCAGAGGCAGAGGGAGAAGCAGACTCCCTGCTGAGCAAGGAGCCCGATGCGGGACTCAATCCCAGGACGCCAGGATCATGACCTGAGCCGAAGGCAGCCGCTTAACCAACTGAGCCACCCAGGCGTCCCAAGTCAGTGGTTTTTAAGTAAATTTAGAGTTTTGTAACCATCATCACAATCAATTTAAGAACATTTTCATCAACGTTCCCACCCCCCAAAAAACCATACCCTTCAAGGCCCTGGTAACCATCACTCTATCTTCTGTCTTTATAGATTTGCCTCTTCTGAACATTTCATATACATGGAATCCTCAGATATGTGCTCCCTGTGACTGGCTTCTTGACTAAGCATATTGTTTTCAGGTCTAGCCCTGCTGTAGTATGTACAGATGCCTTTTTTTTAAAAAAAAATAAGATTTTTATTTTATTTATTTGACAGAGAGATCACAAGTAGGCAGAGAGGCAGGCATAGAGAGAGGGAAGCAGGCTCCCTGTGGAGCATAGAGCCTGATGTGGGGTTTGATCCCAGGACCCTGAGATTATGACCTGAGCTGAAGGCAGAGGCTTCAGCTGTACAGATGCCACCCAGGCGCCCCTGTACAGATGCCTTTTTATGGCTGAGTAATATTCCTGCATTTCTTTCTTTTTTTAAGATTTTATTTATTTGACAGAGAGAGAGAGAGAGACAGTGAGAGAGAGCACACAAGCAGAGGAAGTGGGAGAGGGAGAAACAGGCTTCCCGCGGAGCAGGGAGCCCGATATGTGAGGCTCTATCCCAGGACCCCGAGATCATGACCTGAGCCAAAGGCAGATGCTTAACGACTGAGCCACACAGGCACCTGCCTTTTCTTTATCCATTCATCAACTGGACATCTGGGTAGTTAGCACTCTTTGCCTATAAAGAGTAATGCTGCCTTCTCTGTGTTATTTTAAACCCTAAATTCTAAAATGATTTTCAGACATTTCTTCAAACCCAGGAAAGACGCGTTTGAGTCTTCACGGCCAGCACCCCCACTCAGGACACCATGTCTCCCATTAGTCCCGGCAGCCTGATTCACCTGCTGTCTTGCCCTGATCTAACTTGCAGTCCCTTTCCTTCCAAGCCTGCCTACTTAAACCCCTACCCTCTGAAGTTTCAAAGGTTCCTTGGACTGTTAGAAGTACATCCTCTAGACCTTACATTAAGAACACAGGGAAATCGGTTTCTACTCCGATGTTAGAAGCTCACTCAAGGTTTTTATTCTATGCATGTTTTTACTTCTCCTTTTCTTTCTTTCTTTCTTTTCTTTTTTTTTTTAAAGACTTTATTTATTTGACAGAGAGAGAAAGACAGAACATAAGCAAGGGGAGCAGCAGGCAGAGGGAGAGGGAGCAGCAGGCTCCCTGCTGAGCAAGGAGCTCAACGCGGGGCTCAATCCCAGGACTTCGGGATCATGACCTGAGCCGAAGGCAGATGCTTAACTGCGCCACCAAGGCTCCCCTTTACTTCTCCTTTTCTGTGCATACAATTCCATGTTCCCACTGAATGGGAGTTTTGAGGGAAGAGGTCTTTTGAATGTCTCTATACTAGTTGGTCATTCATACCCATTTATTAGAGCCCTGTGTCCTTGGTTTGCAGGATACAATGATGAAGACCCAGTCCCTTCCCTCAAGGAACTTAGGATCTATTGAGGAAAGAAAACAATTGGAGTTCAGTGTGAGTGAGCGGTCACAGAGGGCTGCACAGAGCCCTACAGAACATGGGATGGGCTGGGGCGTCCTGACTCAAGAGGACTCCAGGAGGGGACTCCTGAAACGGAACTGCAAGTGAAGGCCCTGTGGGTGGGAAGTATCACAGGAGTATAAGGAACTGCATACAGTTCTAATGTGTGTGGCTGAATGTGATCGTTGCGGATGAAAGAAACGGCCAGAGGTGAGGCTAGATGCTGGGCAGGGGCTGCATCCTGCTGGCGACAGCATGAAAACTTTACCGTGGAGGTGACGGAGAGCCACGGAAGAGTTTTAAACAGGGGAAGGTGACGCTACCTCATCTATTACTGACAGACATTTGCAGCCGTGTGGATAAGGGACCAAGAAGGACACAAGCCAAGGAGCGTAAAGTCCAGATACCAAGAAGCCATGCTGGTAAACTGGGAAGGCAGAAGAAATGCAGAAGCGGGGCCAGATTCGGGACCCTCAGGACCGATGGATCAGACGGACTGAGACAGAGAGGACTCAAAGTGCTTCATGCTGATAAAGTTCAGCAACTTCTCTCAGATGAAAACCTTCAAACCCTGCCTTCCCACTGATGACAGTGAGGGCTGACAAGCTTTCTCGGGAACGACAGAATCCCTTTTCCAACTGAAATCTGGTATGAACCCTTAGTGGAAGGACCCAGGGTCCTGGCAGCCTGCCTCCCCCAACGCCACACAGGTGCACCTCTTTGGAATCCTAGGGATCCAAGACAGAGTCTGAAAGGGCTTGGCCAAGTCCAAATGCTGGAGCTTGACATTCAAAGGACTCTAGGGCAACACAGCTTTGCGGTCAGCAGCACCTCTCCCCTCTAGCACCCGAACCTTGTGCAGTCCGCTTGCCCTGCCTGGAAGATTCTTCCCCACCCAGTGTCTGCTACACAATCCAGGTTATGGAGGATCTGGGGGGCTCAGTCGGTTAAGCGTCTGCCTTGGGCTCAGGTCATGATCCCAGGGTCCTGGGATCAAGCCCTGTGCTGGACTCCCTGCGCAACAGGGAGTCTGCTTCTCCCTCTGCTGGTACTCCCTCTCTCGAATAAATAAAATCTTAAAAAAAAAAAAAAATGCAAGTCATCTTTCAGGCCTAGCCACCACCCCTGACATGTACCAAGCCAGCTCAAGGAACTGATCTCCCTCAGCATCTTGTTTCCATCTGATGCCTCAGCCTCATGGACACTGGGCAAACTCACCGTCATGAACTATATTCACTGTTCTCTTCCATGCAGCTATCACTCCAACGGAACCTGGCCTTTGGCTTCCTCAGGATCTCCTCAGCATTAAAAACGCCTTGTACTCGACGGCCCCAAGCATTTACAGACTGATTTTATTTATTTATTTGACAGAGATCACAAGTAGGCAGAGAGGCAGGCAGATAGAGGGGGAAGCAGGCTCCCCGTTTAGTAGAGAGCCCAATGCGGGGCTCGATCCCAGGACCCTGAGATCATGACCTGAGCCGAAGGCAGAGGCTTATTAACCCACTAAGCCACCCACGCGCCTGCATTTATAGACTGATAAATGAATTTATTGTGTGGACCCCACCCCATCAACCCTAGAAAGACAAACAACTGTAAGGGCTAAATATAAAAACAGGAAGAGGAAAAAAACAGCATGATCTTAGATTGAAAGACCATATGTCACACAATGTTCAACTGCATTTTAAACATAAACCAAATAAAAACTTCAACAGAATGGCTAAAATACACTAGACAAAATAATTAAAAAAAAATCCACAAAGATATTTTGCAAAAAAAAATTAAAATATCCTTGGAAGATCCAGAAGAAAACATCACATAGGGGCAGATTGGAAGGTTGCCTGGTGGGCCCGGGGGTGCTGCTTGGTATATAAATGAAGCTGGGACTGGGGCTGGAGGAAGATGGAAGGTTTCCAACCAACTACTCCCTTTATTGACTTGGCCTTGACTATAATCTTTGCTAGACTGAGAGACCTTCTAGGACAATCTGAACTGTCCTATTCATCTCTGAACCTCTAGCACCTAAGGGAACTAGCACATAAAAGGCCTTGATTACTCTCTTAGGGTAGTAAAACCTAAGCATTATGAGGCTACAGAATTTACTAGTAAAAAGAGCAATTGGGTGGATAGGAAGTGGAACTGAAAAAAGACTATACACATTATAAACTAACAATTTAAGAAATATGATTTTGGTAAAAAAAAAATCTGTGAAACAAAAATCTTTAAAAAGCCCCAATTTTTAGGATTTAATAGTTGGTAAAGTGATTGACACAAAATATAGGGGAAGGATATAAAAAAATGCTATTATGATCACTGGATAAAAACATGAAGGGGAAAGAAATCCCTTTAAATCCACGCTTTATGTTGCAACAGGCCACCGGAGACGCACCAGGACTGTGCATTTCTGCGAGCACACTGGCTTGTGCCTATTCTTTCTTCCTAAAGAATTCCCATACTGACCTTAGCACCCAAGGTAAAAGCTTCTTCCTCTAAGCTCTAACAAGCCACATCAAGCCCTCTACTGAACCGAACCGCCCTGTCAGGCAAGTACAACCCCAAACGCAGCCAGATGAGTCAGTCAGATCTGGCAAATTATTTGTCACAGTTTTTCACTGGAAGTTGACCTATGGTATAAAGGAAGACAAAGGTGTCACCTGCTCAAGTTCACAAAATAACTCAGAAACTGAATTTCCAACTTAAAGTAATCTCGTGTCTGATGATATGGTCTGACATCGGGTGACGTCTGGGTGATGGAGAATCATAGCAATTGGTCATTACCAAAAGCATACTACCGGTGACACGCTACTGAATTCCATGTACAGGGGGACACAAAAATGAATAGCACTGTTCTGTCTTTTCAGAACTTAGGGAGACAAGGTAAAGATGGGAAAAGTGAAATCATGCTTAAAGATAGTAAAGAGGGTCAGTCAGCAAGAAGGCAGGACTCACACTGGGCCTCTGGGAACAGATGGATGTGCAGGGGTCAGAGGGGAGGAAGGCAGGCAGGAGGTAAAGGAAACAAAAGGGGGAGGAAGCGGTGAGGTGGGTGAGGGGCGGCAGCAGGTCTCACAAGGGAATTCTCTAGTGAGAAAGCCCACCTAGAGAAGGCCCTTCCTGGTTCAAAATAAGCACTTCACCATTATATCTACAATGTCCTACCCCCAGCACGGTATTTACTGGTGTCCCTTTTGAATAAATCAGGAGCTTTCTTTAACACTTCCTCCATGTTTTCAAGGATGTTTAGGATTTAAGAGGAGGCCAGTCTGGACTTCACACGCTTACTTGAAGTTTGCGCAGATCTCTTGGTATTATCAGGGCACGGAACACACCATGCTCACGAGGCTGTCTTACGTGAAGACGGCTGGCTCTTGTAATTTAGCCGTTCTTTCTTTTTTTTTAAATTTTTTAAAATTTATTTATTTGACAGATAGAGATTGCAGGTAGGCAGAGAGAGAGAGAGAGGAGGAAGCAGGCTCCCTGCTGAGCAGAGAGCCCGATGTGGGGCTCAATCCCAGGACCCTGAGATCATGACCTGAGCCGAAAGCAGAGGCTTTAACCCACTGAGCCACCCAGGCGCCCCTAGCCGTTATTTCTTACTCATGATCAAACAGGGCTTCCACAAAGATGGGCCCCCAGTGCTAGCCAAGTCGACAGTGTGTATATGCAATACTCAGAAGAGACCTTAATCTTTGGTCAAAGGCAACAATTTTTGACCACGGGAAATGTTCAAACATCCAACTATGTTTTGACTCCCAGGTTTCCAGACACAATCTCACAGCAAAATAAAGGAATCGTGGATGCTGAAGTCTCCCACCCCGTAGCCACACACCATGCAAACAATTCCCTGGAGTCCTCCACTCTACCATCTTCCCACAGGAGGCCAGGAAGGATAAAACAGAAATCGGTTTCCTTTTTACTTTGAGCAAATAATTTTCCTGAAGAGGATACAATTATGTGAAACAGACACTGGCCTAAAAACGATCAGGAAGCAGCAGAGGAGAGTACAGATTAGGACACAGTGAGAAGATGGAATGAGCGAGAGAAATCCCAAGCGAGAGGCAGGCTGGCATAACAGACAACCGGACTTCCTCGGCAGGCAGCAAACCTTCCCGAGCATGTCTGTATATCCACAGCCCCGGGCTGGGACTCTCCCCAAACACTGGTGTGAGCTATCGAACTAGAAACTCCATTTGGCACCTCAGCTGCCTCTCAGACACACCGCTGTTCTTTAAGGGCCTCAAGGTGAGAGACACAGTCACACATTCACAGCACTTTTGGGTGCCAAGAGCATCACTAGTCCAGTCTTGGCAAGACAGGCAAGGGCTTTGGTGTCAAGGATAAGGCTCTCAGGAAACCTCAGCTACATACGGTAGGAGAGAGAGGGAACCTTTCAACTCTTCGGATTTTATCTGTAAAATGAAAGAGCTGGACTAGATGCTTTAAAAAGCTTTTTACTGAAGTGTAAATTTGTAAAAATTTTTTAAAAAGATTTTATTTGTTTTATTTGACAGACAGAGATCACAAGTAGGCAGAGACGCAGGCAGAGAGAGAGGAGGAAGCAGGCTCCCCGCTGAGCAGAGAGCCCGATGTGGGCCTCGATCCCAGGACCCTGAGATCACGACCTGAGCTGAAGGCAGAGGCTTAACCCACTGAGCCACCCAGGCACCCCAACATTTGTTAATTTTTTAAAGAAGATTTTATTTTTTTAAGTAATCTCTACACTCAACACGGGGCTCTAATTTACGACCCTGAGATAAGGGTCATGTGTTCTACGGGCACCTGAGTGTCTCATCGGCTCCTGATCTCAGTTCAAGTCTTGATCTTGGGGTCGTCAGTTCAAGTTCAAGTTCAAGCCCCACAGTGGGCACCAGGTTGGGTGTGGAGACTACTTTAAAAATAAATAAATAAATAAATAAAGACTGTACGCTCTACCACCTGAGCCAGCCAGGTGCCCCCATATTTGTGAGTTCAAGGAGAAGTGCAGAGTGATGAATTCTTACACACTAAGCACACCCACATAAAGAGCTCCTAGGTAAAGAATCAGAGCATTCCCAGCATTCCAGAAGCCCCCTTCCAGTCTCTACTGCCCACCAAGGATAACCACTATTCTGATTTCTAAGAGCACAACCACTTTCCATTCCTCTGGTTCAACATATTCACAAGAGTCACCGTATTGCAGAGCTGAACTAGATGATTTTGGAAAAGATTTTATTTATTTAAGAGAGAGCAAGCACGAGTGGGGGTCGGGGGCAGTGCAGTGGGGGAGGGGCAAGCAGACTCTGCTGAGCCGGGAACCCAATCCCAAGACCCTGGAATCAGGACCTGAACCACCCAGTTCACAAGCCCTTGAACCAGGTGATTTTTAAGGCACTGTCTCATTCTAACCTGATGCCATTTAACACTACGGTGTTGCCTTTATACGCTGCAGATGGCCAGCACACTGGACAGCATTTTGGCAATGCCCATCAAAATACAAAATGTACTCACACGCCAGTCCACTCTGAGGCATTTATTCTACGGACACATTTGCACACACGGCTGTGTGCGTACGTGTGTAAGCGCACACCTGTGGACAGACAGCCACTGTAGTACTGTTTATGATACAAGACTGAAAACAGTGTCTTTCACTGGGAGGCTGAGTAGATGGATTATACAGTCTGTCCAAACCAAGAAACACCATGCAGTGAGCAAGGGGAGGAAGGGGAGGAAGAGGAGGAAGTAGTAGTAGTAGCTCACACCTGCCTATATGGGAAAATGTCCACAATGTATTTTTAGGTGGCGAAAGAAGCAAGGCATAGAAGAGTGTGTTTAGCGTTGCTCTCTTTGCCAAAAAGCAAGCAACACATGCTATACAGTGTGTGTGTGTGTGTGTGTGTGTGTGTTTGCGCGCGGAGAAAGTAAATCTCTGTGAAGGAGCAATTCAAACTCCTAACAGCAGATAACTGTGAGGAATGAAACAGTGACTTTACTTTTTTACTTCAAACAGTTCTACACAGTTTGATCTTTTTTTTTGTTTTTTTTTTTTTTAAGATTTTATTATTTATTTGACAGACAGAGATCACAAGTAGGCAGAGAGGCAGGCGGGGATGGGGTGGGGGAAGCAGGCTCCCCGCTAAGCAGAGAGCCCCATGCGGGGCTCCATCCCAGGACCCTGGGATCATGACCTGAGCCGAAGGTAGAGGCTTTAACCCACTGAGCCACCCAGGCGCACCCACAGTTTGATCTTTTTAGAAGTAATGCATACCACCGGGGTGCCTGGGAGGCGCAGTCGGATAAGCATCTGACTCTGATTTCCGCTCAGGCCATGGTCTCAGGGTGGTGAGACCCGCCCCCGAGCTGGGCTCTGGGATCTGGGCTCCGGGCTCCTCGTGGAGTCTGCTTGACCTTCTTTCCCTCTGCCCCTCTCCACCCGCTGCTTGTGCAAACTTTCTCTAAAAGAAATAAATAAAATCTTAAAAAAAAAAAGTAATATAAGATTTATGGTTAAATTCCTTTTCATGCAATGCAGTGATTACACAAACTATACATAAATAGTGAAAGCCCTATTTTTTATCACTCCCCTATCTAAGATCTCCCTCTTCTCCCAGCACCACTTGGGGAGACGCTCCTGAAATCTTTGCTATTTTCAAACAGTTTTCTTTCCTTCTTCTTTTTTTAGTAATCTCTACACCCAAGGTGGATCTCGAACTCACAAGCCTGAGATCAAGAGTCACATGCTCTTCCAACTGAGGCGGCCAGGCGCCCTGACATCTCTCCATCATGTCATAAACACACACATACAGGCTTCTTCTACCTTATGAGTGGGATCATACTACACACCTTATTTTACAACTGCTGTTCTCACTTTACAATAAACTGTGGACACAGTTCCACATTGTACAGACAGACAAACCTCATTTTTAATGGCCGCCGAGGACTCTGGCAGATGGATGCGCTCTTCTCCTCTGGTGACAGACATCCTTATACATGACTTTGTGGACAGAGGCAAACAGTTCCACAGGACAAATTCCCAAAAGGGCCAATGGCTAGGACCAAGGACGTAAGACTTTGAAATTAAGTTACTGCCAAATGATCTTTTTAAATGGCCATTTCTGTTTAAATTCCCACCAATAGTACATGAATGAACAATTTCTAGGCACTGTGCCTTTGATTATTTTTAATAAGGAGTACCCATTTTAAACAAAAATAACAAAAGCTTTAAAAAGGAGATGAAAATCTAAAGACCTAGCAAAACTCCCACTTTTTTTTTTTAAAGATTTTATTTATTTATTTGACAGAGAGAGATCACAAGTAGACAGAGAGGCAGGCAGAGAGAGAGAGAGAGAGAGAGAGGGAAGCAGGCTCCCTGCTGAGCAGAGAGCCTGATGCGGGACTCGATCCCAGGACCCTGAGATCATGACCTGAGCCGAAGGCAGCAGCTTAACCCACTGAGCCACCCAGGCGCCCCAAAACCCCCACTTTTTAAGTTTAACCTATTTTATTATTTTTTTAAAAGACTTTATTTATTTATTCGACAGAGAGAGAGAGAGAGAGATCACAAGTAGGCAGAGAGCCAGGCAGAGGGAGATGGGGAAGCAGGCTCCCCGCTGAGCAGAGAGCCCGATGCAGGGCTTGATCTTAGGACCCTGAGATCCTGACCCGAGCCGAAGGCAGAGACTAAACCCACTGAGCCACCCAGGTGCCCCTAAGTTTAACTTATTTTATTTTATTTTTTTAATTTAATTTTATTTTTTTTTAAGATTTTTATTTATTTGACAGATCACAAGTAGTCAGACAGGCAGGCAGAGAGAGAGAGGAGGAGGAGGCAGGCTCCCTGCTGAGCAGAGAGCCCGATGTGAGGCTCGATCCCAGGACCCTGGGATCATGACCTGAGCCGAAGGCAGAGGCTTTAACCACTGAGCCACCCAGGCGCCCAAGTTTAACCTATTTTAAAAGCTGGTCTCCTAATTGCCGAATTTATTTAGAAGGCCAAAGACAGCACCGGATTTATTGCTGTGCATGTATCCCTCCACTCACAAAGAACACCGGCTCTGAACATTTCGGCCAGAAACAATCAAGCCACCATGACATGTGGTCGTCAAGGTCCATGCTACAACTGGACAAGAGAAGTGTAAGTTGTGCTGCCGTGGATCATGTCTTTCTGCCATATCAAGATTTCCATTTTAAAATTATTCAGTTGCAGGTTCTGGGTTTCTGCTTCAGGAAAGGCCGAACCTTGTTAGGGCTAGCATTTCAAAGCACAGACGAACAGGCTGCTATTCCAGCCGTCAGAAGGTGGGCAAAACTGTAAGCCAGCAAGCCCCTTGTCTAGATGAGCTAGTCTAATAAACCTCTCATTTTAAAGTTGGGGACACTCAGGCCTTAAGATACAAATAAATAAGATTAAGAGCTTGAGCTCTGGAATTAGATAAACATTTGAGATGAATCTGCTACTTATTAGTTAAGCCACTTCTGGGCAAATGATTTAATTTTCCTCAATACCAGCTCATCATTAAAATAGGAAAATAGTAGTTTTTATCTCATAGGACTGTATGGGGATTAAGTAAGATCATGCAGAAAAGAGCAAAGAGATTAGCTCAGAATATTTTCACTCTGCAAGATCACCCAGGAAGTTCTATGCAGAACTGGGCACAGACATTCCACTCTACTGGTGTGCTAAAAGCAAAACGTATAAACCCCAAAACGGGGACACCTGCCAGCCCTGCCGGTACAACGGACAGGTGGCTATGGTTGTCACCAGTGTTTCTCCTGGGATCCAGAAGAGTGAACACCCTTGCCACGCTGAGGCATGTGGGGGAAGCCATGTGACCAGTTCTGACCAGCGCCTTAGAGCAGAAGCAAAGCCGGGGAGCAGGAGTGAAGCTTTAATGGCTGGAATGAGACTCTCCACAAGCTTCTTTTCCTCTTGCTCCCTGCATCATTCAAGAGCGTGGCTGCCCTATCATCTGGGTCCCTGAGTGAGGAAGAGGCAGAGCAGAGCCTTCAGGAAAAACATCATGGATAAGAAAAAAGTCTGCTGCTTTAACGCTGATACTTTAACCTGGCCTGACCGACTGGTATTCTGTGGCCACCTGCAGAAGAGAAGTTTAGCGACAGAAATAATGATAATGATGGGGCGCCTGGGTGGCTCAGTGGGTTAAAGCCTCTGCCTTCGGCTCAGGTCATGGTCCCAGGGTCCTGGAATCAAGCCCCGCATCGGGCTCTCTGCTCAGCGGGGAGCCTGCTTCCTCCTCTCTCTGCCTGCCTCTCTGCCTACTTGTGATCTCTGTCAAATAAATAAATAAAATCTTTAAAAAAATCCATTAAAAAATGATGATAATAATAATTAAGGCTGTGGTGAAAAAGAAAATCTATTCTCTCAAAAGGAACTTTGTTCTGTTTCTGTAGACTGAAGAACAAAAATCTACGGGGCGCCTGGTCACCTGAGCTGGTGGAGTGTGTGACTCTTATCTTGGGGTCGTGGGTTTGAGCCCCACGCCGGGGACAGAGTTTACTTTAAAGTAAACAAACCAGGGGCACGTGGGTGGCTTCGTCGATTGAATGACTGACTCCTGATTTTGGCCCCAGTTGTGATCTGAGCGTCATGAGATCGAGCCCGAGTTTTGGCTCCACGTTCAGTGGAGTTCAGTCTGCTCCCTCTCCCTCTCCTGCTCATGCGCGCTCCTGTGCACGTGCACTCTCTCTCAAATGAATAAATAAATCTTTAACACAAACAAATAAGGGGAGCATTAAAAAAACAAAAACAAAAAAAAACAACAACAACAGAAAAGAAAACCTCTGAACTTCTCCATACTGTAAGACCTGAGAAAAGCCCCAAGGCTCTGCAGGTCTGTCACCTGCAAGGTCACTACGGCCTCCTGTGCTAGCGATGAGAACGGTTCCCATTTACGCCCGCAGCACACACCACCTGCTATTACAGGACATACCGTCCTCAGGCTTCTTAGCAGAGTGAGGAGAAATGGGTCCTTGAGGACAAAGATCCACATGAAATGCTAATAAAATCAGAGGAAGACAGAAAGAGCCAGGCTGATGGAGAGAAGTCAGGAAAGGGTCTAAACACACCCCTCTCAGAAAACCCCCAGCCACTCCCTCCACAAGATCAGGTCACCTTTCAATGACCCAAAAGCCACAATTTCCCAAGGAGCCGCAGTGAGGAAGTGCTCATCAGTAGGTAAAGAATAGGAACCACAAAAACGAGCTTTTCAGAAGGCTAAACTGCTTTCAGTTAGAAGACTGTATTTTGTTTTAAAACGGCAGAAAAAAGACCACTTTACCCTTTTCTCCGCCAGAGAATCACACAAAGCAACCGGGAGAATGAGAAACAGAAACATCACATCTCTGACAAAACTAGAGACATGTGTGACCCCAAACCCCAACATGTGAGCAAGAACTGCCCAATGCTGCAAAGGTCAGACGAGGGTGTGGGAAAGCGATGAAGGAGAAAGCCTGTTGTCCCAGATGCCGGACAGAGCGCGCAAGCCTACTTCTGAAGAAGTAACCCCTTCATTCTAAGGGGGCAAAACCAACAATCCATTGTTTCAACCAGTGGGAACTGGCTCAGGGACTAGGTGACAGAGGCAGACCCATCTGGCATGGAGACACGCACACACATGGGTCAAACCTACAGGAAGCAGTCTGTCAGGGAGGCAGGGCAACGGAGGGACTGCCTGGGGGATCCCAGCCACAGAGTCCAGATGTCTGAGGGCAAGAAAGGCTACTGCGCAGTTCACGTCCAGAATATTTAAGGAAAACTCCAGCTAAGCCAGCGCTCTGCCCAAAGATTTTCTACAGATTTCTAGAGGAAGGAATCGCCTCATTCAAAGATGCATGACAATCGAGAAAGGATCTAGCACACACTGAGCGATACATTTAAAAATGGTCAAGATAGCGAATTTTATGTTAGATGTGTTTTACCACAATTTACAAAAAAAAGTGCCCAAGATCTCCAAGAAGACTACCAGCAAACAGGGAAGTTACAAGAGAAACTAATTGCAAAGAATATATATCACAAAATGTTGTCATGTAGTAAATAAAATATATTTCCATGAATTTAAAAAAAAACAAAAACTGCGATCTCCTCTGTGAAAGTGAGTAAAACAGAGCTAGCTACAAGTACTTGGAAAAGATACGAGACAACAAAAAAGTAGATAAAACATTCATGGGCCGAGGTCAGAGAAGTAGAAGAGAAATATTTTTCCATTATGGAAATAAAAAACACATGGAAAAGTCATTGCTGAAAACCCAGTACGGGACACACAGAATAGAAGTTAAGATGACTCGAATCCACAGATTAAGAGGGCTCACTATGTTCCAGGAAAAAAGTGATTTATAGTTCAATTAGTAAGGTATATCCTAATAAACCTACTAAACTCAAAAAAAAAAAAAAAAAGTCCAAGTAAAACACAGGCTGCCCTCATATTTCCCCAATGCGTGGTGCACAGTAGAAGAGAGCAGCGCGGTGCCTATTAAGTCATCAACGAAAGGAGAACCCAATTATTTCACAACCGGTGAGTCTGCCACTGAATATGAAGACAATAAACAGGGCGCCTGGGTGGCTCAGTGGGTTAAAGCCTCTGCCTTCGGCTCAGGTCATGGTCTCAGGGTCCGGGGATCGAGCCCCGCGTGGGGTTCTCTGCTCAGCGGGGAGGCTGCTCCATGCACCCCTCCCATCCCGCCTCTCTGGCTACTTGTGATCTCTGCCTGTCAAGTAAATAAATAAAATCCTAAAAAATAAATAAAATAAAGACAGTGAACATTTCTGAGCACTCAAAAGGAAACAAAAACCTCCACAGAGCAACTGCGTTCAGGAACACGGATGCAACATCTCTAAGCCAACAGCATTCAGCAGCACATTTAAAAATAATGCGCTGCACATGCCCCAGCGATCCGTTTTCCCTCACAACACCTCCAACCCCAAATGCGGGTGGGTCTTTCTCACACTGACCAAGTCTCTGGACACCCGCTGAGTGTCCAGGTCACTTCACCTCTGCGGCCAGCGACCCGGAGTCGGTGCAGACCTGCAGGTGAAGACCAGTCCCACAGGCCTGGCCCCCGCCTCAGAGGCCAGCCAAGGCCTCGGGGCCACCACTATTTCTGACCGACGGCTCAGGAACTGGGGGCTCCCGCAACACCTGAGAGTTTGATAACTTGCCCGAACAACTCCGAGAACTCAGGAACACTTTTTACGTAACTATTAGCAGTTTATTATAAAGCCTAGAGCGCAGGGATAGCTGAAGGGAAGAGAAGCCAAGGAGTGCGGGAAGACAGATGGGCTTCCTTGCCTCTCTGAGGGCACCACCACCACCTTCACCAGAAAGCTCTTTGAATCCCACCACCTAGGGGTTTTTACAAAGGCTTCATTACATCAGTATTTCAGATTAATTCTCAATCACAGGCCTGCAGGTAACTGAACTCAGTCTCCAGCTCCCTGTCCCTTCCCAGAGGGTGGGGATAAGGCTTCAAGTTCCTAGGTCTTTCTGGTGACCAGTGTCCATCTTGAAGCTATCTAGGGACCCTAGTCACCTGTCATCTCATTAACACAGAAAAGACAGCAATCACTCCCAAATTCCCAAGGTTTTCAGAGCTAAGAGTCCAGAAACTGGGGAAAAATACCAAAGATCTATTTCCCATTCTAGCACAAGTATGATTCTAGGACTGCTGTGGTGGGTCAAAAGTAGATTATTAATTTAATATATTCCTAAACAAACTGAAGAAGAAAAATTATAATGACTGCAAACTTTATAAAAGCTCAAAGGGCGTTTAATATAATCTAACTCCATTCTTGATAAAAATAAAACCAAAAAATTCTTAGTAAAAAAGGATAAGTAAATCCTTCAAAATTAAAAAAAAAAATATATATATATATAATTATTTATTATAGAGGCCATTTTTAGGTAACCAACGTGAACAATGGAAACTGGAGTCAGGTAGAAGGCCTGCAGCAAGCCCCAAACCCCTGTCTGAATACTACAGGCGCATTAGATAACCCACTTCAAAAAATATCCAGAAGCCCTAGCTGACCAACGGACACAGGTACCAAAAAAGCAGAATTCCACATGTTCCCATGCTTCCTCACCTTCCCCCTTTAATAAAGCCCTCCCCCCGCCCTGCCCCACTGCCTTGCAGCAAACAGTCTCTCCCTTGCAGTGTATTCAATAAACTTCTTTCTCCCTTTAGTCTGCTCAGGTGAATTCTTTCACTGCCCATGCCACTGCTGGCCCCCTCCCCCTCAGGTCGCCCCATATTTGGTGGCCCCCATCTGATCAGGCGATCCCACATTTATCTCATCCCAAAAGTCAACAAGGAACAAGGTAAGAATATCCACCATTACTAGTATTCTTTAATACTATCCTGGAGGTTCTATAGGTCAATATAATTAGTCCAGGGGGAAAAAGAAATCAGAGAAATAAATATGGGGAAAAGAGGTAAATTATAATCATTTATGGATGTTACAAATTATTTACCTAAAAAACCCAGGAAGTTCTATATTTGATTGTGATTATGGTTACATAACTATATACATCCGTCAAAGCTCACTGTGAGTCACACTTAAAACTGGTGAGTTTTATTGTATGTAAATTATATTTCAATAAAGCAGACTAAATCATCTGAAATTATTACAAGCAATAAAAAGTTCAATAAGGAGTCTGGGTACAAAGTCAATACGCAGAAATCAAAAACTTCATCTATATAAAAACCCACTTATTTAGCCCCTTTTAAAACATGCATCCAAGGGCGCCTGGGTGGCTCAGTGGGTTAAAGCCTCTGCCTTTGGCTCAGGTCATGATCCCAGGGTCCTGGGATCGAGCCCCACATCGGGCTCTCTGCTCCGCAGGGAGCCTGCTTCCCTTCCTCTCTCTCTGGCTGCCTCTCTGCCTACTTGTGATCTCTGCCAAATAAATAAATAAAATCTTAAAAAAAAAATGCATCCAAAAAGAAATGTGCAAGAACTATATGAAGAAAACTTTAAATTAAGACTGAGGAACACAAAAGACAACCTAAAGTTATCAACAGTTAATGTAAGGGGTGCCTGGGTGGCTAGTCGGTTAAGCATTAAGCATCTGCCTTGAGCTCAGATCATGATCCCAGGGTCCTGGGACTGAGCCTGGTGTGGTGCTCCACGCTCAGCGGGAAGCTTGCTTCTCCCTCTCCCTCTGCCTGTCGCTCCCCCACTCGGGCTCACTCTCTCTCTCTGTCAAATAAATAAAATCTCAGGGAAAAAAAAAACAGTTAATGTATGATCTACGAAGATCCCAGTAGGATTACAAAAGGTTTATTTTTAAAACTAAACAAACAGGTTCTAAAGTTCATATGGAAAAATAAACAAAAGCAAGAAAAGCCAAGAAAATCCCAAAGTGGCTACCTATAAAACTACAGTAAATAAAATAATGTAGTTCTGGCACATGGACTGGATGAGTAACTAGCTAGCTAGATCAATGAGATGAGAGGGTTCGGAAAGACAGCCCAAGAAATAGAAGAATCTGTATATACTACAAGGGGTTTTCCAATCTGTGGCGGGAAGACAGATGACGCACGATACAGCCAACAATGCCGTCACAACTGAAATAATGCTGCATCTTCCACAAACCAAATTTTAGAGAAAAAGAAAACCATAAAATACTAGGAAAAAGTGATGACAGACTTTCAAAAATAATCCTGAGTGGAGTAACCCTTCTTAAATATATCAAAAGCCCAGAAGCCAAAAGAAACAAAGGAAAATCCAGCTGTGAAACAGCTGACTATCTTCTGCAGGGAAGAAACACTGCGGTCGAACAAGGAACAAGGACCCCTGTAGCTTACACACAGAGCAAGGGAGCACATGTGCTTAGAGGGCCCAGGGCAGAACACTGAGGGAGACTTGCTTCTTCAGTGCACGCTGTCCTGCATTTCATAACAAACACATGATAAAACAGTTAACAGGAGATGAGCTCGTATTCTGCAATCATCTTTTCTACTACTCTGGGTTGATAAAGTCTCCTCACTTTTTTGCGAAATAATGGTCTAGTAGATATGATGAGCTTTTAAAGTTTTTATTTAAATTCCGGTTAGTTAATATACAGAGTAATATTAGTTTCAGCTGATTTGTCTAATAGAGCGTTTATAAACTTTAATGTCTTCGCCTGGCAGGACAGAAAATGCCTGGCAACATATACTACCACCCAAATGCTGAGGGGACCTTGTTGGCCCACTACATCAGAAAGTCTGGAGCCCCGACAGCACAGGTAATGATTATATGGCCAACCTCTTAATAGGCAAGATATGCAAGAAATAAGACCAAAGCTGTAGGAATCCGGCTCCTTGCTCGGGAAAGCACGGCTGCCAAGCACCGCTAATTGTCCTGGCGTCAGGACGGGTCTACCCTGCAGGGCCGTCGAAACGATTAGACACGCTACAGCACACACCTGTTCAAGAACCAGTGAAGGCCTTACCTCTCAAACTGGGAGACCAACACACCTCGAGACAAGAATAGTCACAAAGTTTTATAATTTACAAACGTGTTGTGTGTGTCTCTCCCTTTTTTTTTTTTAAGTAGTCTCCACGCCCAACACAGGACTGGAACTCATGGCCCCCAGACACCAGGAGTCACATGTTCCAGCTACTGAGCCAGCCAGGCGCCCCTCCATGTGTCTCCCTTTTGATCTTTGGCATCAGCCGTCATGGAGCATAGGTAAGGCAGACAGCAGCTCCATTCTGCACTGAAGAATTAAGGATAAGAGCGATGAGATGACTCTAGCTCTCTCCCTTGGGTTCTCGTAGTCTTTTGTACACAGACATGTCCCTCCTCCTAGACCTATTCGCCCACTCCCACTTCTTAACTCCTCAGGGCAGGGCCCATGTGCTATTCCCCGACTTCTGGACTACTGACGGTGCTCGCTCACTGCCTGAATGAGTGAATGACACATGAGAACTCAAAGTCAGATGTTCCGATGACTGCACCAGTCACCTTGCCACTGTACCAAAATGGTTACTACGTCTAACTTCCCAAATTTGGAGAAGCTGAGAAAGCCTATTTGGATGAATAAACCTAAGCCATATATTGGATAGTTTAAATCAGACTTAAGGGGCGCCTGGGTGGCTCAGTGGGTTAAGCCGCTGCCTTCGGCTCAGGTCATGATCTCGGAGTCCTGGGATCGAGCCCCGCATCGGGCTCTCTGCTCAGCAGGGAGCCTGCTTCCTCCTCTCTCTCTGCCTGCCTCTCTGCCTGCTTGTGATCTCTCTCTGTCAAATAAATAAATAAAATCTTAAAAAAAAAAATCAGACTTAAAAAAAAAAAGAAAAAAAGATGAGGGATAGTACCATCTGAACAACAGTATCAGGAGGTCTGCTTTTAAGAAGAGCTAAAAATCTCCTGTCGTATGTTCTGTGGTATGCCATTAGTCAGTACTCTATTTGCCAAATGTTCAGAAATAACTGCTCAAATCTAGAAGGACATATGGACATATTAAATTACTGTTTTCATCATCAAACCCATTTAATAGACTAGGAAGCTGAGGCCCAGATAGGGTTCAGTGCCTTGCCCGCAATCACAGAGTTAATGAGGTGGCAGAACCCAGCCTGGCACCCGAGCGAATGGTCCCGGCGGCTTATTCTCAACTGCTCTGCTGTATTCGCTTTCTTGTTAAATGATGCTCGTAACTGGGTGGCAACATTAAGGCTCCTTTTTACTTTCGAAACTTCAGATCTTTCAAGAACAAAAGTCTGACAGGAATACAGCGATTTCTACTTTATTAAAAAGATAACCACTTTCTTTTTCAGGGGGCTTAAGGGGTTCTCCCCTGTAATCTTGCTTGTATTATTTAAATGATGCATCAGTCTTCCCTTCCGAGATCATGCGTAAGATAAAGCTTCCTTACCTAAAATACAGGAAATGTGAAATAGAGATGTTCAGATTAGGAAGACACTGTTGACCTTACATGAATGCTGCCAGGAAGGCTGTGGCAAGGCTAGCTGTGTGTGGGCGACGGCCGGCTCCTCGGGGGCTCTGCCCTCCCAGCAAGGATGAAACGAAGTCACGCTTCCGCAGTGCTCCAGACTGGGCCTCCACAATGTTAATTATCTTCTTCATTATTGTTGTTAAAACTGCTACTATCACATTCCTGCCATCAGATGATGTGCATCTCAGCCTATTTCCACATTTTCCAAAGTAGGCTGACTTTTCATTAATACCCTACTGTGCGGCCCGTGATCCTTTCCCCAAAGCTGGTTCCCATGGATTAGGGCAGCTGAGAACCAAGGAGCTTCTTAGAATCAACAGTTGTTTTATTCAGTTCAGTTCGGGTCATGTATTTTCAGCTGCCTTAGTGATCTAGTTCTAGTGACATTAACACAAAACAACAACAACAATACGTAACCTACATTTTTAAGACTCAGAAGAATTTTGCGTCTACCAGATTTGGGGTCCTCTACTCGGTTTATGCGTTACAGAGGAATACACACTCTCTGCCTAGGAAGCGAAGTACTTCATTCTAGATTAAGTTTGTACAAAACACTCTCTTGCTGCCGCAGCCCAAATGCTGGCTCCTGACACCCACAACAGAAGAAAGAGTTTTCTGTTGTGGTTTTTGAAACACCAAAAAAACAGATCACAAAGCAGAAACACTGGTTGTAGTGGCAGTTATCAGGAGCTCTGGACTACGTACTAGAAAGGTCTTGTTTCAACCAAATTGTAGCTTACGTGAAAAGATAAATTGTGTGAGTTTGTTATTCTTCAAACTGCTGGGAGGCCACCAGATTCAAACAGCCAAAGGACTCCAGCCAGGAGTGAAAGAAGGCAAACGGGTGAAATCATGGGGCCTTTACACCATCTCTGTTTGCAAAAGTAGGATTCAATTGCCTGATACCCAAGTCAGCTTCCATTTCAAACAAACAAACCACCTGAGAGCCAGGCCCTACACAAAAGAGTGAGCTTATCTTTTCAGACCAGGATTCTCAAGTGGCACTCTTCCATGTCTCCTTCCACCAGTCTTAGGCTTTCTGACTTTCTCTGATGCCTCAATTCCCATTCTTACTGACCTAGTTGCTCTCTTCCAGCTACGTGAACACAAAGATCCCCGACTGCGGCCGCTGGAGAGCCAGGCCCCACAGGGATGCACACAGCAAGAAAGAACTGGCCCCTAACTCGAGGATCTTAGGAGCTCTGGTGCCTGTCAAGGCCTGGCCATCCGTATTCACCTGCCCAGGCTGCCGTGATAAAATACCAGAGACTGAAGGGCTTGAACAGAAGCATATTTTCTCATGGTTCTGGAGGCTGGGAAGTCCACGATGATCAATGTGTTGGCCAATTCGGTTTCTCGGGAGACCTTTCTTGTGTCTCTTCTTAGAAGAACACAAATCCTATCAAATCAAGGGCCCCACCCTCACGGCCTTATTAATCCTAATACAAGGCAAAATGTGCTATAAGAGATGCATAGCTAGGGTGCGAAGGCTTTTGAAAGAGCGGGGATTTATTAGGTGCAGGGGCTGGGGGCACATGTTAGCAAAGACCGGAGGCATAAAACTGGAAAATGTGAAGAAAGAGGAGGCTGGCAAGGCAAGCCGGCTCGGCAGCTGCCCCATCTGCTTACCGTCTCTTGCATTCTCCCAGGTCTGGCTCTAACCCAGGCTCTCCCCCCACCTACCCACACTGAGTTATACCTCCATCCTTTCAGGTCTAAACTAAGGATCTAGGTCAACCCATGCCAGCAATACAGAGGACTAGTTATAGATCCAGAGAAAGGAAGCGCAGAGTGCAGGGAGATCAGCAGAAGCACAGGAAGATCAAGAGCCTTCAAGTCCCCAAGGGTCAAGACTGTTCTTTACGCAGTGGCCAGGGTTACTTTACCAAGCAAAAGCCAAATACAGTTCCTCCACTTAAAACCATCCAGTGCCAGTGACTTCTTACCTCACTCAGTAGAGGCCAAGGCCCTTACCAGGAGATGTGCTACTCTTAGGAATTTCACTCTGGCTCTTCTATCTGTCTGGAAGGTTCTTCTCCAGGTAATGGCATGGTTCCCTCTCTCATTTCCATCAGGCTCTCATCATAAGACACTCTCCCCCAGCTACTCGTATCTAAAATTTTAACACCTACTCCAGACATTTCACATCTCACTTTCCTGCTTCATTTTTATCCTCCCAAGCACTAATGACTAAAATTCATTATATATATTTTATTTGTTACTGTCTCCCCCACTAGATTAAAATGCCTGCCACATGACAGCGGGTTTTTCTTTCTTTTTTTTTTTTTTTTGGAAAGATTTTATTTATTTATTTAATAGATCACAGATAGGCAGAGAGGCATTTTTTTTTTTGAAAGATTTTATTTATTTATTTAATAGAGAGCTCACAGATAGGCAGAGAGGCAGGCAGAGAGAGAGGAGGAAGAAGCAGGCTCCCTGCTGAGCAAAGAGCCCGATGTGGGGCTCAATCCCAGGACCCTGGGATCATGACCTGAGCCGAAGGCAGACACTTAACCCACTGAGCCACCCAGGCGCCCCGACAGCAGGGATTTTTAACTGTCTTGCCCAACACCGTATCCTCAGCGTCTCAAACACTGCGTGGCACACAGTATTTAAGTGCTGAGTGAATGAGGACAGGATCCTCACAATTCTACGTACTCTGGGTCCCTGGAACTCTGGAACCAGGCAGAGAAATAAATGCACAGGGGACCACCTCCCTCAAGAGTGAGGTAAAACGGAAGAGAGGACAGCTCTGTGAAAAATAAGATTCCCAAGCCTTTATCACAGGTCAAGTAAGCACGGGGAAGATCTAAAACAAGAGGCTGCCCATGAGGAATGAACACCTAAACAGGGATTCAAAGGCAGCCCATGAAAGAATCAGAGGACAAGCAAGAAGCCAGCAATGCCGATTTCAGCACAAAAGAACAAGGAGGGCTCCCCTTGCTAGTGTTCCCTACGTGCCAGGCCAAGCAGCTGATATGCACGAACCCATTCAATCCGAGCAATCCTAACAAGGCAGGTATTACCATTAGCTGCATTTTACCCAAGAAGCACAGAGCTCGGAGGCTAAGGCAGTCGAGCTAAGAGAGCAGTAGCAGAGCTGGAATTTTAAACCGAGTGCGATGCGTTCCAAAGTCCACGCGTGACCTGCTCTGCTCTCTGGCCCTCAGGATCTCGGAAGGGAGAGTGAGTCACTGGGCTATTCCCCCTCCCTGCCTGAGGGAGAAGCCTCCACCAGACCTCCGTGGTGAAGGGCACAAGGCCCAGTGGGCAGCAGAGGCCTGGCAAACAAGGGCTCCCGCAAGGCTCAAGGGAGGCCTCCCTGGAGTGTGCACCAGGGTGTGCCTTGGACAGGGTCAACAGCGGCACCAGAATCCGCAGCAGCGGGAGCAGCCACGAAGGCTAATTATCCCCACTGACCCGCCAGGAACTCTCCTAAGGTCTTTAACCCACTGAAGCAACCCCACGATTCAGAGCATTACCATCCCCATTTTACACTCAGAAAAATGGAGTCACTGCTCAGGTTAAATATTTGTTCCCAAGGAGCAGAGCGGAGATCGGAATGCACGCACTTTGCTCCAGGTTCATCCTGTAGAGAATTATTCCGGCGCAAGATAAAATGGGGGAAAAGGGCTGCCCAAACCTACATGACATGTACATGACACGCGTGCACACGGTCCCCCCGGGCATGTGACAGGAGTCCTCCCTTGGCTTCTCTGAGGCCCGTCCCATAGTTACTAATAGCAGTTGCGTCCTGTACTCTCCCCATCCCCACCTCCTGCCTTCATTGGCCCTGATGTGTTTGTTGCCAGGCTGTCTCCCAGAGGCCTCTGATCTAATGGCAAGCATTTCTCCCCAAAGATGCTACCCTCAATTAGTGGTGAAATTTAAATCTGCCACGCAGAAAGCACTCTGCTCATTTACCCAGGCAAATGAGCTAAATCAGGAGGAAGGTCACAGCTCTAAGTATCTGTCAAAGACCATTTTTAGAGAGGGCTTCCATTTGTGCAGAGGAGATGAGGGCCACCTCTGACCTGCAAACGACGCAGACAAGCTGAATTACAGCCACAGCCCTCAAGCCGTGGCTCTGGGGCTCGGCACTCACACTCAGCCACCGCAGCTCGAGCAGCCTCACCTTTCCTCTCCTCACAAACTGCCCCCAGGGCTGAACCTTTCATTTTGGAGTCTCCCTGGTAAGTATCAGTAAGAACACCTCCTTATCTGCGGCGCAGAAGAGCCAACGCTGAATCAGAGAGCAATACTCTGCAGTGGGCTGGCCCGCAAACGCCATGGGGTTACCGCAATCTGTGCTAACCACAGTCTCAACTCAAAACCACAGACAGAACCCCGGCAAAGACAACAGTGACGTCACAAGGTACCAGAAGAATTCAAGATTCTTTCAAGCCAGACCCACTTTGCAAACAGGAATGATCCAGCTGCTAAAAATATGAGAGACAGCTCTGCGGACCCACACTCGCCCTGGCCAGAACCAACCCTTGCTCCTTAGAAGACACGAAACACAAAGGCACGGATAGGGAGCGAAGGGAACCCTGACTGCTTCAGCTCACGGCTTCACAGATGACGATCCCTTCAAGGACTGAAAGGTCTTTTAAACCGTCATGCTCAACATGCTGAAATCAATTATTAAAAGCTGCCTCACTCTTGGGTTTTGTACTTGAAGCACAAGAGTGTGCAAACACGCACCAAAATTCATGTACAAGAATGTTCCCAGCAGCGCTATTCGCAGCCGCCCCAAACTGGAAAGCACCCAAATGTCCACAAAGAGCAGAATGAATCAACAGCGGATCACTCGTATGACGGAAGAGCGCGCAAGAACAGTCTCCGAGCCCATGGCTGAATTTACAGATTCAACCGTGGGCCGCGTGGCTCTCACGGACGTCACGCTGAGAGACAAGCCACGCAGCAAACCGCACATTTGGTACGAGCCCACTTTCAAAACACGAAAAGACAAGCTGACTCCATGCTGTTAGAAGCCAGGAGAGTGGTGATCCCTGGCAAAAGGGTTCTGTGGGAACTACTCACCTTCTGCCCCTGAACCGGCCACACAGTGGTGCTCGGTTTGCGGCCATTCACCGAGCTGTAATTTAATGACGGGTGTACTGTGCTTTAATGGACGCTATACTGCAATAAGAAGTTTTAAAAAAGTGCCCCCAGACGTTGTCCGGTCTCATCCCCTACTGTTCTGGGGAGATGTCCTGCTTGGGTTTCTACAACCACAGCAAGTCAGCGACAGGCCCGCCAAGATACTGGCTACCACCAACTGAATGATTCCTGGGGACCAGGCAACATGTGAGAACGTCACAAACAGGAGTGCATTTACTTCTCAAAAACTCTCTGAAGGAACTATTTTTATTCCCAATTTGGAAGAACAGAAAAACAAAGCTTAGCCAGTTCAAGCCGAAGGTCGGCTACTACCTACGGAAGTCAGGATGCCAGGGGTGACACCAAAGCTTAAGGTCCTACCGCTGGGCTATCTGAATGGGAAACGTGTTTATGTTATAAATGCTGAAGTTACATTAGGCCCTCAAGCTGTTTTCTTTTTCATGCCACTGACCTTTTTGATTGAGTCCAGGCCAGCTATCTTCTAAGAGCTATCACATTCTGGACTTGCCTAATTGTTTCTTCATGGTAAGATTCAGATTATGCATTTTCAGCAAAGAGACACAGAAGGTTTGGTTGAACTAACAGTAGGGGTGCCAGGTCTGGTCACTTTGTTAAGGTGGTAACCCCCAGATCTCTTCATTATAAAGGCACATTTCCCCTTGGTAATTAACGTGTCGGTGATATTTTGAGACTATGTAAATATCAAATTCCTTCAGAACTGTTCCCCAGTGATTTTTTTTTAAGGTTTTAAAAATTAGCTACTGAGGTATAATTTATATATGATAAACTATATCCATTTAAAGGGTACAATTTTTTTTTAAAGATTTATTTATTTATTTATTTGCCAGAGAGAGAGAGAGAGAGAGAGAGAGTGAGCGAGCGCGAGCGGGCACAAGCAGGCTGAGTGGCAGCAGAGGCAGAGGGAGAAGCAGGCTCCCCGCCGAGCAAGGAGCCCGATGTGGGACTCGATCCCAGGCCGGTGGGATCATGACCTGAGCCGAAGGCAGCTGCTCAACCAACTGAGCCACCCAGGCGTCCCTAAAGGGTACAATTTGATAGTTTTGAATATGCATACGTGAGTGAAATCATCATTACAATCAAGATACAGAATATTGGGGCACCTGGGTGGCTCAGTGGGTTAAAGCCTCTGCCTTCGGCTCAGGTCATGGTCTCAGGGTCCTGGGATCGAGCCCTGCATCGGGTTCTCTCTGCTCAGCAGGGAGCCTGCTTCCCCCCTCTCTCTGCCTGCCTCTCTACTTGTGATCTCTCACTGTCAAATAAATAAATAAAATCTTTAAAAAAAAAAAAAAGATACAGAATATTTCCATCATCCCCACGTTTTTCCCATGCCCCCGGCCATCAGTTCCTCCAGCCACTCCTTGCTCTCAAGCAACCACTGATCTGTCTGCTATCGCTATAGATTAGTTTGCATTTACAGAGCTTTATATAAACGGAATCAGAATTTGCAGTCTTTTGTGTCTGGCCTGAACCACTCTCAGCATATAATGCTTCTAAGATCCAACCATGCTGCTGTGCGTAGCTGCATTTCTTCCTTCTGGCCCCTGAGTAGTGATGCAGTCGATGGCTGGATCAGTGTTTATTCACCTGCTGACAGACACTGGGTGGTTTCCAGTTTGGGGCTCTCATGAACAAAGCTGCTAGAAACAGCTGAGTACAAGTCTTTGTGTGAATATGCTTTGTTTTCCTTTCTCTTGGGCAAATACCTAGGAGTAGGATGGTTAAGTATACATTTAGCTTCCAATAAACTGCCGAAGTTTTCCAAAGGGAGTCTACCTTTTATAGTCTTATCAGCAGTGTATGACGGCTCTAACTGCTCCATATCCTCACTTGGTCCTGTCACTCATTAAATTCCCCAGTGATTTTATTTTTTGAGATTTTATTTATTTATTTTTTTGTCAGAGAGAGCGAGAGAGCGAGCACAAGCAGGGGAAGAAGCAGGCAGAGGGAGAAGCAGGCTCCCTGCCAAGCAAGGGGTCCCATGCGGCACTCGACCCGAGCACCCTGGGATCATGACCCGAGCTGAAGGCAGACGCTTAACCGGCTGAGCCTCCCAGGCATTCCTCCCCAGTGATTTTAAAATCCAATAATGTTCCTTGCCTGAATTAATTGTGCATTTGTGTGATTATGTCTAACTCTCCCACCCCAAACATCATGCGGGACACTTTAGTTCAACCCGGTTCCTAGCATATAATAGGAGCTTCATTAATATAAAGTCAGTAAATTATCTGTTGAATGAATCTGCAGACTTCCCCCCAATCCCAACAAAAAGACAGTAAGCTAAAATTTTTAAGACCTACTAGTGACTTCTCAGGAAGTTTCTAACTTTCTTTTTTTTCCTTTTTTTTTTTTTTTAAGATTTTATTTATTGACAGACAGAGATCACAAGGAGGCAGAGAGGCAGGCTAGAAAGACGGGGGTGGGGGCTCCCTGCTGAGCAGAGAGCCCAGGACCCTGGTATCATGACCTGAGCTGAAGGCAGAGGCTTTAACCCACTGAGCCACCCAGGCGCCCCGTTTCTTCCTTTCTATAACCACTTGGTGCTGTGTCCTATATTCTTCTACTAAACCAGAGAGGTCAAGGTTGACCTGATTCTGCTACCCAACAAGGAGTAGTGCCCCAGAAGGCAAATACAGAGGCCCCTCTTGCATTACACAGCCTGCTTAAGGCGGGCAATGAAAGCCCAAGGCTCTGTTGTGTGGCTCAATTCCAGGCCCTGAAGGAAAGGGGTTTGAAAAGAAATATAATGTTAACTAACTAGAATTTAAACCAAGACTTGAAAAGGAAAAAAAAAAAAAAAAAAGCATCAGCTGCAATATTGTGCCCAGGCAGGTGTTGCCTTGAAAAGCCGCGCCCCAGGCCTGTCCCTAGGTGAGAGTCCGTCCGAGAGCAGTGGAAGAGACTAGTAAGGCTGCCACCTTCTCTCTGGCCAGACTAGCCCTGCACTTTATTGACACTGGGGTCTCCCTGTGGCTGATAAAAGATGCTGACCCCTCCCAAGGGCCCGCTTCCTGCTGCATCTGGGTTCCTAGAGCAACAAAACAATCTCTTGGAAATGAGGTCGCATATGCCAAGTGCCCAGTACAATGCCTGGACCACAGCAAGCTCTCCATACATGTGTCAGAACAGAGAGGGGAGAGTTAATGCCGCGGCAGGCCGTCTTTGGCATTATTATTTTAAACAACAGCCAGGCTTCCCTGGCTGCAGGGACTTTCTCGTTCCACGGGGACAAACTGAAATTAAGATACACTGACAAAACCATGGCCTACCAGTTATTTACACCGTGTGGTCTGAACGCATTATAATTCAAGATGTAGAAGAGGGGCCTTCCGCCCACATGAAACTGCTTCTCCTTGGGAACAATTTCTTTTCTCAGCCCTCTGCGGCACTTGCTAGAGGAACTGGTCATCTCTTAATAAGCCAAGCAATAAAGAAGAGGACTATTAGATGGGAAATCATTTTTGCTACTGCCGCCCCACCCCCTCCCACTGCCAAAAGGAAAAGGTTAAAGATCACAGAACGAGGGGCCAAGGAGGTTTAGTCTTACACATTATTCAGAAAAATCATTCCTAGGGAATGCTATTTTTAGTTCACGGCTGACAAGCGAGGCCACAGGCCCTCGGAACACATGCCCCGGCGCCCAGAGGAGCAGGGCACAAGGCACTCAGCCTCCAGGATACGAGACCTTCGGGGACTGAGGGGCAGGGACACTTGGAAGCTCCCTCGGGGGGTTTCTCTGCTGTAGGACGTGGATGTTTCCCCCTTCCCACACTCTGGCTCAAAACTGGTCCAGAGACCTGGGATTTAAAACCGTTCTGTGACCACAGTGAGGTATACAGATGGCATACCTAGCCTGACAAATTTTTCTCATGTTCTCAGGAAGATTGTAAGTGGCTCTAAAACGAACTCCTCCGGCGAGATCAACTCTGGACGGGACTGAATATTCCCACTTCCCGCCTTGCAAAGGAGAGGGCAGATTAACTTGGCCAATGTTCTCTTTTTACTCGGGAGTCACGCTGCCGTAGAAGGGAAGCAGGGGCTCCACTGCCCTGACAATTTTCCATGTGGAGGAAAACGGGGGGAAGAAAGTGTTCTAGCCAGAAATACAAAGTCAGTCTGACCTCCAGCAGTGACCCCAGAGCAGCTGCAGAAGATCCGTGCTTGCTTCCAGCCTGATCCCGTAACTAGAGCAGAAAGTGAAAAGCTGTGATCCTGTTAGCACAGCAAGCACAGAGATGGTCTCTGAGCCTGGGCTGGGCTCAAGGCATCTGCAGATCAATGCAAAAGCTGTTCTATCTCCCGGCCATTTCTTAAACACATTCCAATTTTAGGAAGTATGAAACAAGCGTAAGTGAACTGAAAGCTCCAGGGGGAGGGGGGGAGGCCGATGAAATCCAAAACGAACCTCCACTCGCAGTGCTGGAGAAGACCTAAGAATGTGGTGCTTCGGAGAGGTCCAACAGGGTCCTAACAGCAGCAGCAACAAATTTTGAGGTGAGAAAGCAGTGATCCTTTCCTTATGGTCTGTGTCTAGGAGGAGCTGGCAATTTACTCACAAACTATGAGGAGGAAACAAGGCAGTCACAGGCACCCGCCGCGGGCCACCCCTGGAATGTGGGGATGCCGGCAAACAAAGCTTCTCTCCATAGACTCTCCGAGGCGCCCCCACCCCATCCCTGGCCTCCAGCTCCCGCCACCCTCTTCTCAGGTCTAAATTTAAAATGCAGTTGGCCTGGAGATGGAATCATAAAGATGATGCCTAAAGTATATATGTGTAAAATTAAAACAAAATATAAGCTTCAGAATGGTAGGCACATGATGTCTTGGGGGGGTAGTATTAGCAGAAAACGTAACTGAACTATTTCAGATTACTTCTAGAGATGAGGATTGTAAAGGACTGTCACTTTCTATTTTATATCTGTGTTTACAGTAATTTTTTACTGTGAGCAACCTGATGATTCTTGTAATTAGAAAAAATAGTAAGGCGACAGGATGGTTCAAGTTGTCCCAATTCACAATGCTCACGCTCCTGCCTCTCGAACGCAAGGTCTCAGCGGGAAGGTTTTTGGCACCGCTGCTGTGAGACTGGGGCGGGGGCAGCAACCCAGGCCCTGAGGCACACAAGAAGAGGGGCTCCTTTGGGGATTTCTTGCTGGATTTCATTCCCACCATGCTGGGCAGGAGTGTGAGCTCCCAAGCACCGGCTCTGAAAGTGATGATGCAGTATTTTATGTGCCAGGACAAGCAAAGTGCCCAGGTGTATAAGACAGACACAAAAACGATGACTTTCGACTGAACTGCTGAGGACAGACCTGGCAAACCCATTTCATTTGGAGTGTCCTCTCCAATCAGCTAGCCGGACTGCCTGAACTGCCACATGGAAACGAATCCCAAGACGATTTTTATCATGAGCAAGAGAGGGAGATGGGATGGAGAGGTCAGGTGGCAGCAGAGGCTCTTCTTAAGTGCAAGTTCAGTGTAAGTCAGTCAGACCTGGGAAAACACCTAATCCCTAATTCATTCAATCATTCCACAAAGTCTCATCAGTCCCAGGCCTCTGCTCAGCCAGGAGCCGCATGATGAGGCAGCCATGGCGGTGTCAGAAGGGGGCTGCGGACGCTGAAGGGATACAGACCGCACACCACGCGAGGTGACATTCTAGAAGACTGTCTAGACTTTTTAAATAAGGTTATCATTCAAAACAGAACAAAACAAAACACATCAAAAGGCAAAGAGAACTGTTCTGACCTGAAGGGACAAAGGAAGCAATAGCCGACTGCACTGTGAACACAGCCTGGCTCTCAGAACAAAGTCTCAGCTGTAAGAGAGAGTTTTAAGTCAACTGAGTCAACTTGAACACGGACTGCACGTGGAACCCTATTGAATTAACGCTATCATTCTTTTTTTTTTTAATTTTTTTAATTTATTCATTTGACGGACAGAGATCACAAGTAGTCTGATAGGCAGGTAGAGAGAGAGAGAAGAGGAAGCAGGCTCCCTGCTGAGCAGAGAGCCCGATGCGGGGCTCGATCCCAGGACCCTGGGATCATGACCTGAGCTGAAGGCAGAGGCTTAACCCACTAAGCCACCCAGGCGCCCCTAACGCTATCATTCTTAAAAGTGACAATGTCATTGCAATTATAGAGGAGAAACTCCTTAAGCTTAGGGATATACGCTGAGATTTTTAGGAGTGAAGTGATGTGGCATCCACGGCTTATTCTCAAATGGTTTAACAACAATTAAAATTAAGGGAAGAAAGGGCAGATGTGGCAAAATGTTAACCCCCGGTGAACACTGAGTCATTATCATACTAGTCTCTCAACTCTTCAATGGGTTTTCCTACATTCCGTTTAGAAGCGGGGGAGAAAGCCAAGTTACTGGTACCTCCAGTCACTGGCAGAGCCTGACAGGCAGAAAGCAGCAGCAAATGTGCTGGCGAAGCTGCCTCGACAAGCAGCACACGGAGCCCGTGCCTGGGCTGCGGGCCACATGCAGCGCCTCAGCGCTAGTCTCCCGAAACCTCAGGGGGAGTCCGTGGAGCCAGGTGCTGTCATCACCCCCAGTTTACAGATGAGCAAATGGCAGAGCAATGATCCCAGACTTGGTCTAACTGCAGATCTGAAGCTCAATATCACTACTCCAAAATGCCTGTCCTAGCTAATCTGCTTCTTTAAGTCCATCAGGAGGAGAAAATGCCACAAGAGCCCCCACACAGGGGAATGCTTAAATGATCTGTGATCCAGCTACTTCCTGGAACATTATGTGGCAATTACATGTCATGTTCTTTGAGGGAGATCCCCTCTGCTTGCTAGATGGGACGCTGCCCAATTCATGAATACTTAAAACCTGTTGCTCTTCAAATTAAAAGAAAAAAAAAAAAGTCATATTTTCACGAAGTAGTTAATGACAGGGAGCACGCTCACAAAGTAATGTCTGGCTTAAAAAGCAGTGATTCTCAAAAAATGGTCTTCCAACCCACCTCTAGGTCACTGAATCCTTTTCCTGCAGGAAAACAGGAGTAGGTAAGCTGGTAAAGTCAGGGCTCTTTCGGCTCATCTAAGTTATGCTAGAAAATTTTTAAGAACTATCATACTGCAGGGGCACCTGGGTGGCTTAGTCGTTAAGCCTCTGCCTTCAGCTCAGGTCATGATCCCAGGGTCCTGGGATTGAGCCCCGCATCAGGCTCCCTGCTCAATGGGGAGCCTGCTTCTCCCTCTCCCACTCCCCCTGCTTGTGTTCCCTCTCTTGCTGTCTCTCTCTGTCAAATAAATGAATAAAATCTTAAAAAAAAAAAAAAACTATCATACTGCAGACTCTGAGTTATGTAAAAGTAAAAACCAACACACAAACGCAGAGCAATAAGGCTATCAGGAAACGCAGCAGACCATCAACAGTGGTATTCACTAAGTGGAAGGTCAACGAATCTTTAAATTCTTTCTCACAGTTTTTAGCACTTAATTGAATTTCTATGAACATGCCTAAATTTTATGAAGAGGAAAAAAATTCTTTTAGGGAAAAGAGCACACAACCCCTCTGCCAAACACGCTAAATTCATAGATACCACATTTAAAATAGTTCTCTTCTGAAATTCTACGAAAGTACAAACTAATGCGGGATGAGGGGAAGTATGTAACAAAATTTAAAGGCAGGAAGGCGGACAGGCAGGCAGGTGGGAGGGGGAGGGAGAAAACAATGGAATTAAGGTATTCCAGGTTGAAGACCACTTATTTAATCAACAAGTAATGCATATCGTGTGCCACACTCAGAACAGAGAAGCCTACTCCCAGCAAGCTGAAATGTGCCTGAGAACTACCAAGGAGGTCACATTCAAAGGTCTACTGGCAGTGGGGGGTCTTAGAAGAAGGAGGACAAGTTCCAGAGGCAAGGAGGAACGCGGGATACATTTCACACCACACGAAGAACACATGCAAAGCAGAGAAATACAAAGAAATTCCGCTAGTGGGAATGCAAGCTGGTGCAGCCACTCTGGAAAACAGCATGGAGGTTCCTCAAAAAGTTGAAAATAGAGCTATCCTACGACCCAGCAACTGCACTACTCGGTATTTACCCTACAGAGATAGTGATCCGAAGGGGCACGTGCAACTGAATGTTTACAGCAGCAATGTGCACAACAGCCAAACTACGGAAAGAGTCCAGATGTCCATCGACAGATGAGTGGATAAAGATGTGGTATCTATATACAATGGAATACTATGGAATGGAATACAGCCTTCAAAAAAATGCAATCTTGCCATTTGCAACGACAGACATTTGCAACGACATGGATGGAACTAGAGGGTATTATGCTAAGTGAAATAAGTCACTTTCTCAGTCAGAGAAAGACAATTATCATATGATCTCACTGATATGTGGAATTTAAAAAACAAAACAGAGGATCATAGGGGAAGAGAGGAAAAAATAAGATGAAGAAACCAGGGAGGGAGACAAACCATGAGAGACTCTTAATCGTAGGAAACAAACAGGGTTGTTGGAGGAGTGGGGGTGGGGGAATGTGGTAACTGGGGGACGGGCATTAAGGAGGCACGTGATGTGATGAGCGCTGGGTGTCATACAGCATTGCTGAATCACTGACTTCTACCTCAGAAACCAGTAATACATCATATGTTAACTTAAATTTTAAAAATTGGGGAAAAAAAGAAATTCAGCTTGTATTCTCGTAAAACAATTTAAAAATTAATGCTTGTTGTAGTATAAAACAGAAAGTGGGGGAGAGGAAAGGAAGAACGAAGGGAGAGAGGGACAGAGGAGAGAGGGCCAAGCAGACCGCCATAACAGTACTGTACACGGGAGGGGGCAAGACTGTGGCCTGCATCTGGGAGGCAGTGAGGCAGCAAGAAGAGCTTTTTGGTAGAGAACGGTCGTGTAATCAGGAGGGACTGCGGAGCGTGATGGTGGGGAAGCAGAAGTGAAATGGAGGGGACAGAGCTCAGAGATGACAAAGCAGAAGTGACAGACTTGGGAACTGACTGGAGATGACCCTGCAGGTTTCTTGGTGACAGGGTGGACAGTGGCACAGTCTCACAGAGCTTTAAGAAAAGCAGCAGCTCGGTAGTGGCTGGTGGTGAAGCCTTGAACCCACAAGGATTCGCAGGCAGAAGGGCAAGGAAAGGCCCAAGTGCATCCGTGGACGGCAAACCATGAGTCATGGGCTGAGAGTGAGAGAAACGAGGTGGGTGGAGCAGGTCGAGGCCCCTGACGTGCTCAGCTAGAGGGCAGGTGGGTGATGTCCCCGCACCCCCGGCTACGGCAGATAAGCCACGTGAGGAGACCATTCACACAAGGCTCCCAAAAAAGGGAAAGCTCTCCCTGACAGGAGAAAAGCAACTAATACACGCTGAAGGAATCAGGGAGTAACGCTACGGGGAAAGCGTAGCTTAGCGCACACCACCGCCTTCCCCAAGGCATCAGCTCGAACGCCTGACGTGCCGCGCCACATGGTGTGATGCATCCAGGACACAGCATCGCTTCCCTGCTGTTTCTGCCCAAGGTGCAAATACGAACCTAATCATGAAGAAAACAGCTCCAAACCACAAAACTGACGAGGAACCTACTACAAAATAATGATCTGTATTCTTGAAAACTATCAAACCCATGCGGCGCCTGGGGGGCTCAGTTGGAAGCATCTGCCTTTGGCTTGAGTCATGATGCCAGGTTCCTGGGATGGAGCCCCAAGTCGGGCTCCCTGCTCAGTGGGGAGCCTGCTTCTCCACCCCCTGCCGCTCCCCTGCTTGTCCTCTGATAAAGAAATAAAATCTTTAAAAAAAACAAAAAACAATAAATTATCAAGGGCATGAAAAATCAACTAAAGTGTTCTAGATTAAAAGAGACTAGAGGCTTGACAACTAACCCTATCGTGTGGTGCAGGGTTAGGTCTTGGACCAAAATAACTTTTGTGTTTTGCTATGAAGGACATGACTAGGACAACTGATGTAATAAAGACATCCACAGACTGGGTAGGTTAGTGCTGGGTCGGTGCTAATGTCCTGAGTGTGACAGCTGCTTGGTGATTATGAAAGAGAATGTTTTTAGAAAATAGCCACAGAGGCAGTTAGAAATAAAGGTGCATCAGATCTGCAAACTTCCAAATATTTCAGAAAAAAGATACAAATAAATATACAGAAGGAATGGTGTGGGGAAACTGGCAAAATCCTTTTAAGGAACCTGGGAATTTCTGTAACTTTCAATTTGTTTAAACTTAAGATTTTTATGCCTTTCCAATAAATCTAAAATAACCTCAAAACAAAAAGTTCATGAAAAAGTGCCCCCCCTCCCCGAGCTGACACAAAGTGTCTCTCTGAAGTGCTAGGTCAACAAGTACAGGCTTCAGTCACCTAAATCGAATCTCTGTGCAGATTTTCTCCTTACCCAAGGGAGAGGTGCCAGAGAGAAACGGACATAAAACCGGGGTCAAAAAGACGGACAGGGAGAAAAGGCTTTGGGAACAGAATGAACTAAACCAAGCTGCAAATGTGCTGCGATTAGGTGAAGTGCTTACTGTGACTCAGCCCTGGTGTGTTGCAGAGAAAACCCTGGAAAGAACTACAAAGTCTTTAGCAGGCCTCAACTTGAAGCCTATTTTCCCTGATTTAGCACATCCTAAGTAAATATTAACGCCATCGAGCAGCTTAACAGGATGCCGCTGAAACTGCGTGCAGAGCCTGGGACACACACGGTACTGAGCATCGCCGCAGAGAACACTGGAATCAGAGAGAACACAGAGCAAGGCTCTAACCACGACCCTGGTTTCGAATTAGCGTGAGCCTGTGTTCATGAGCGCCCCTGTCAATGCTTCACAGCTGACAGAACCACGGGCCTGCGACGCCGGCTTCTCCTCCAAGTCAGCAGCTCCGAAAGCGCCCGTGAGAAAACCGAGGGAAACAACGGCATGAAAATGGAAGCTCCAAGGGTTTCCAAAGAGAGACGGAAGAGACACGTCACAGGATCCCACTAAATGAATGAAATGGATGTTTTCAACACAGGGAAAATCTCGTCACTGCAGGAACAATGTGGAATACATGAAGACGGCTGGCACGTTAGCACCAAGCTGTCAGTGGACGTGAAACACAGCTGCCTGACCAGAAGACAGCCAAGGATCCTCTCTGGTTTTTGACCTCAGGGGAAAAAAAAATCTGTCAGTAACAAATCTCAGGCACCTGCTCAATGGCCAAGGGCTGTAACGGTCACCACCATTCCTGCGCTGTATTAAGCCAAAGCACACTAGCACTTGTGTCCAGTGTGGCGCTGGGGACACAATGCTAATATGATGCTTCCCCTGACCTCGAGCAGCTGACAGATCCGTGAGCACCCACACCAGTGGGCTGCCCGCTGTGCCAGGGTGCTGACGGGTGGCACAGAGGGGCACCTCACACCAGCCGCAGCCGTAGTCCTGAGAACCGGAGGCTCCGCACACTGAAAGGTCGAACAGATCCCGTACGTCAGCCTCAGAACCACGCGCAGATGCACAGCCGTCCAGACGGCTAGCTCCTTCTCAGAAAGCCTCTCACATTTAAGGTGAGATGATCCCAGTCTCCAAATGGCTCAGGCCCCTAGAAAGTATCCTGCAGGCAGTGAAAGCCGGCATCGCTCTGAGCGGCACTCTTACCTGTAGCTTCGATGTACTCAATACATCGCTCAATAAAAACAGGGATGGGCTTCTCTGGAGTCACGACAGTTGTCAAGGGCACCCCAAAGTAGTTACTCTCCCAGGTTGCCTTTGTGATGGATGGCCGGGGTTTGGGCTTTGGTTTCTGTATAGGAAAGAGAAAAGAAAGCACAAAAACAGAGTGAGTATCAACTCAACAGCTCAAACATTGGTAAGGCTTCTAGAAGAGAACTCACGGTGGTGTGGAAACTGCTGGAAAGACTCTGAACAGGATAGAGACCCACTCGTTCTTCTCACTTATTTTGTAATTTCTAGCCTCCAAATATCACACAAGATGCCAGCAAGCTGACACACAGTCACACCTCCAGTGTGAGAGTGCATTATCAAAACAAAGGTGTTTATAAGAAGCAGGCCATGTTTAGTTAATAACAATGAGATGACTGTCCACATCCTTTATCAGGGGTGCCCTGGAGTAAACAGGAAGTTTTCCAAACATCCCATATGGATAATGAATGTTATATACTCAAGGATGGCTAAAATCTTTAAAAAGATAAAAGACAGAAATGAGAATGAGTAATTTCCTCATTCCAGAAAAGAAAGAGAACATGCAATCTGCTGGGGCTGAAAGCTCCAAGGGAGACCCTCCTTCGATACATTGGCCTGGGGTTAATCCTCAGCCATTTAGGAATGAGGGATGGATAAAACCAACTAATCAAACAGGACAAAGAAAAGAATACTTTGTCCCTTGCCCAGCAGGCCCCTTCCTCGGCAGTAGGCGGAGCAGCAGCAGGGGTACCTACTTTGATTTGAGGGCTCACTAGGTGTCAAGCAAGTCCCAAATACTATTTCTTTTAAACCTCAGGACACTACACTTTACCAAGAAACATGTCCCACACACACGCTCAAATGACACAACTGGCAAGTGACAGTGCTGAGAGTCAAAACCAGGAGGGTTTATCTCCAAAGCTCATGCTCATAAACACTACTGAGATACTCTGTTCCCAAACTGATCAATCCTTTTATTTTGAAGCTCACGTAAGGAAAAAATGCTCTAAATAAATGGCCAATTTCCTAAAAGCCACAGAAATACACCTGAAATTTTGGCCTTTCGGTAAAATAGCTAGGTGAGCATCTTTCGGTAAAATATCTGAGGAGGAGGGTAACCAAAGGGGATCAAGGTAAATGAACTCAGGTGTAGCTCCAGCAATACAGTTTCATCTCCAAGTTAACGAGACCAAATTAGAAGAGCAGATATAGGGGCATGTGGGTGGCTCAGTCAGTTGAGCACCTGCCTTCTGCTCAGGTCATGATCCCAGAGTCCTCAGATCGAGTCCTGTATCGGGCTCCCTGCTCAGCAGGGAGTTGGCTACTCCCCTTGCCTCCCCCCACCTGCTTGTGCTCTCTCTTGCATACACTCTCTTTCAAATAAATAAATAACATTTTTAAAAAAGATTTTATTTATTTATGTGACAGAGAGACACAGTGAGAGAGGGAACACAAGCAGGGGCAGTGGCAGAGGGAGAAGCAGGGCTCCCTCAGAGCAGGAAGCCCAATGAGGGGCTCGATCCAGAATCCTGGGATCACAACCCGAGCCAAAGGCAGATGCTTAATGACTGAGCTACCCAGGTGCCCCCGATAAATAAAATCTTAAAAAAAAAAAAAGATCAGATTTATTACAAATGTATACAACCTATATAATTTAAAAGCATTTAGGGGTGGGGCTCCTGAGTGGCTCAGTCAGTTGGGCATCTGACTCTCAACTTCGGCTTGGGCTGTGATCCTGGGGCTGTGGGATCAAGCCCCACCGCAGGCTTTGCACTCAGAAGGGAGTCTGCTCCCCCTCTCCCACTGCCCCTCCCCTGCTCACGCACCGCTGCACTCTCTCTCAAATAAATGAATTTTTAAAAAAATGTTTAGGGGAGGGGCGCCTGGGTGGCTCAGTGGGTTAAGCCTCTGCCTTAGGCTCAGGTCATGATCCCAGGGTCCTGGGATTGAGCCCCGCATCTGGCTCTCCGCTTGGCAGGGAGCCTGCTTCCTCCTCTCTCTCTCTCTGCCTGCCTCTCTGCCTACTTGTGATCTCTGTCAAATGAAAATAAATAAATAAATAAAAAAGTGTTTAGGGGATCTTTGTATAAAATCCACTAAAGGGGACAATCACCTAGCTTCCAGGTCAGGGTCAACCATTTCTTTCCTAATCCTGCCCATCCTCATTCCTTCTGGTACCTCTATTTACATTGGGAACAAATCACTTCCTGTTTAGTCTGAGAGTCTTTGAGGACTTCCTGTGCAAACAAGTGGCAAAAAAAAGAACAGTGAGAATAAAATGTACGCGAAAGAAGGAACAAGCCCATGTGGGCTGGGGTCGGGCATTATCCGTAATGAACACCCAAAGGCGAAGACAATCCAGTCTTCACAGAGCTGGCTAACTGATTCAGTCAGGAAGACGAATGCAATGGAAATGGATCCTGGGGTCCCAGAGAACCATGCCCTCCACAAGGCCTACCCCTGTCCCTGTCCCGCTCCCCATGAAATCAGCTGCACAGTCTCTCAGGTTGCAGGGAGTGGCTGCCGCTATCTCTAGGCTCTGACCCAGACTTTTCACCAAAGAAGTAAGGAAAAGCAAATCGATGATTTATGATGTATCTTTACATGAGATAATTTAACCAATCTAGACTCTCTAGACTCGGGCACCTTCTACTTAGAAGAAGTACAACAGAAAGAATTTAAGGGTTGACATCTTAACAGACCTGAGTTTGAATCCTGAGAGACAAGTCCTGTGACTCTGGGCAAGTGACTTAGCATCTCAGGGACAGCACCTCCTCACAGAGGGGTCTGAGGGTGAAATGTGTGGGACCTGGCTCAGGGCCTAGCAGACAGTAGCCATCCAATAATTTGAGGAAAGAGAGGGGGGAGTGCTTCTGTTGTCACACATTGTCGCAACCGGATAACCATGAGTCAAGCTATGGTCTCCTTTAAAAATGCCATACAGTTTAAATTATTAGCTCCAAAATCTGCATATACAAGGAAGCCCGTCTGGATTCCAGCGACATTCTTTTTATCAATCTCAATCCTGCAGAATTCGCCTGTCAAAACCAACACAACAACAGCACTGTGCTTCAGTAAAACTAATGCTTCCAAATAAACTGTTAAAGGATTAAAAAATGGAACTTTAAGAGAAACTGCAAGGAAGCAGCTTTTCTAATCACCATTAAGGCCTTCTAACCAGAGTTCTAGTAAACAGATAACAAATTTTGATCTTGTACTTCCTCTACCTTCTCAATACTACGACAAGATGAAGTGTGTTCTAACAATCTAAGTTAGCTAGAAAATTTACCCTCCATCAACCGAGTACTATGCGCCGGACCCCTGCTTACGTTCTTTAGATTTCATTCCAGAGTCAAAACAGAGCTGTACATGTGGGTTTTAAGAACCCCATTTTACAGATGAAGAGCCTGAGTCCTAAAAACAATTCAGTTACTTGCCCAAGTCAGTTCTGACTCCAAAACCTGTGCTCTGAGTCTCTGCGATTCGCTGCCTTCCTCTGAAAGTTCCCGCGAGAGGCAGAATGAGTAAATGGATAACGGAATAAATGATTAAGAGTACAATGACAACCTGGAGAATTTCTAGGATAATAAAGACCCACTCACATAAAATCCCAGGGATCCTTAAGCTGGAAAAGCAAAGAAGAGAGACCTATGCAGTTATTTCAAATAGCTACAGAACCATCCATTCAAAGAGATCATTTTATATGGTTCCAAAGGGTTATGTTGGGAGAGATAAGAGGCGAACATAGGCAATTCTGGCCAATATAAAGAGAAATTAAAAAAAAAAAAAATCCCAGCTGTTTAAAAAGGAAGGGACTGCTCTGTAAATACTCAAAGCAGAGACCGACCTACCTGCCATACCCATTGTCAAGGAGATCCTGCCATGGAAGGCTAAATTGGACAACTGCCCTTATCCCCCTAACCCCAGAGAATCCAAGATCTAGTTCAGTGCCTTTATTCATTCAGCGTACAAAATGCGGGAATGGAGAGTGAGCCGTCGCAACAGCACCAACTCCCCTTGCTAAAGGACATGGATTCTCTCATATTTAAACTGTGATTTACGGAATGTCCAAACGAGACAAATGTCTCGTTACTCTGAGAAGTAACCGAGGGCTCGGATGGGAATTCTCGCACAACTAGCTCTAAACCTTTCCAGTAAGGAAATCAGACATCGTGGTGCACACGAAGAGGTGGGCCAGATTGCTGATATAACAAGCAACACATCAGGCATCTGAAGGGTTACTGGGCACATGTCAGATGGAAACGCCACTCTTTTGAGTGGCCTGCCAGCTGTCTCAGTCCCCGGTCAGACATGGGTCGCTCATTATGGAGTCCCTGGGGCACTCAGAGCAGCAGGCCCCTGGAGAGGAGAAAGTAATACCATCCCAACATCAATCTTCTTTTGAGGGCACTCACATAGCAGGCTGAATGGAAAAAGGCATCTAGCCAGAGGAAAGCAAACCCTGAGAATAATCGACACATCTGCAGTTCTCAGTTGAGTCTTACTGGGTCGGAAATGGAAACTGGTGATTAACTAGGAGTGGCCCCATGCAGGACACTGCTAGGTGCTCTGCACAATTATCTGAAACCTCACCACCATCTTCTAGGTAAGGGTTATCAGCACCATTTTCTTGGCAAGAAAATGCGCTCAGAGAGATTCACACCCAGCGCTGAGAGCCAGGACCCAGGGCCTAGTGATCTATGAACACCAAAGCCCCTCTCTGCCCTACGAGAACTCCACGATGGGACGCCATGACCAAAACAAAGCGCTGGGTCAGTCTGAGCCACCTTCATCTGTCCGTGTGGGTAGATACATTTTTTGAATGAGCAACACAGTCCATTGTTCTTTACTTCAATTTCCTCAAAAACATGCGATTCTTAGGCTTGGTAATACCCAGGTGGCAAAGGAAACAAAGAAATGAACCAACAGTTTACACCAGTGTGGCACTGCAAAGAAACAGTGACGAACTTGCCGCTGGCCCCTTGGCTTCTGAAACAAGGAAAGAGCACCAAGGGAAACTCCCAACTTTGTCGGACTTGGAAAACATCTGTCACCTGCCTGTGGGGTGGTAAGCCCACTCCATGGCCCCTCCGAGTCCACAGAGGCAAGAAAAAGGTTAGGAAGCCAGCCAAAGAATGAGAAGCTTCCATCGGGCTGCAAGATGACTGGGTTCCAGGGCCTGACATGCAGAAGGCACTCATTAAATTTCCTGAACAAAAACAAGTTTCCAATAATGCACAGAGCCAATATTTCTTTATATTTTTTTTAACTTCAGCCTAGATGAGGACGATCTGTGTGTGTACAGAGGCTTTTTCTTCTCCTAACATAGTGTTGCTCTCCTAAAGACATGAGGAGGTGAGGTTCAGAAGGTCTTATTCATAGCGACAGTACACCCCAGACTCCCTTTAAGAAAAAAAAAACAAAACATCTGAGGTGATCGATTCCCTACATCACTGTGTGGACACTGAATAAAGGACAATAAATGTGTCATTTATGTACACATACAACTACGTTCCTGCTGGAGTCAGTTCCCAGAGAGCAAGGATCTTAGCATTTTTTTTTTTTAATGAATTATGCCCGAGGTCACACAGCAAACTAGCAGAAGAGCTAATACTGCGACCAAAGTCATCTCTCACCCTCAACCAACTTATAATCCAATCAGTAAGAGATGAGATACATCCCCAGCAAATGAAGACGATCTAGGTATCAGATGAGTTAATAACTGAGCCACAAAGAAAAAGAGAGTCTCCTAAGACTCCAATGGGGAGGTCAGCCATTCTTCTATCTTCTGTGGGAATAGCAGGTAGTTATTTAGTGACCCTAAGCTGACAATCTCAAATACTCTCCTGGTCTCTATAAAATACCTTCAATACATATAAAATTACTGATCTAGACTTCAGAGTCCGAAAATATGATCACTACAGTTGTACCACCTAGCACAGTCTTTTAAATGCTTGGTAACCCATCTAATGAAGGAAATAAAAAACAGAAAAGAACACAAGCTCTTGGAGTCTTTTTTCTTTCTTTCTTTTTTTTTTTTCAAGGACAAATGTCAGAGACCTGGGTGGCTCAGTTGGTTAGGTGTCTGCTTTCAAATCAGGTCATGATCCCAGGGTCCTGGGACTGAGTCCTGCATCAGGCTCCCTGCTCAGCAGGGAGTCTGCTTCTCCCTTTACCCTTCCCCCCTTCTCGCGATCTCTCTCTCATCTCTTAAATAAATAAATAAAATCTTTTTTATTTTTTTAAGATTTTATTTTTTTATGACAGAGACAGCAAGAGAGGGAACACAAGCACGGGGAAGCTGGAGAGAGAGAAGCAGGCTCCCTGCTGAGCAGGGAGCCTGATGCCGGGGCTCAATCCCAGGATCCTGGGATCATGACCTGAGCCGAAGGCAGATGCTTAACAACTGAGCCACCCCCACCCAGGCACCCCAATAAAATCTTTAATAAAGGATGAATGCCATATACTGAATGCAGTCTGGAACAGGGACGGTGTCCTCTGAATGAGGACAATTTTCCCTCTCTAGAGTGATTTTTAGCAAAGCCCTAGAGAGAGAGAGAGAGAGAGAGACACACACACACACACACACACACACACACACACAGACATGCCCGCAGTTTGCCAAGTTGTGTAGTGAGAGACCCTGGACTAAACATAAGTGGTAGGAATCAGAAAAAACAAAAGATTCCATACACTACATTACTATAGGTTCCCCACAAAGCACCTTCTTGCATTCTATATTCAACATTCCAGCTTTCTGATTAGCAACAATTCTCTCATAATTTCCAACAGATCTTCAAAAGAACCTTTTCAATCAAGTTTCTCACTCGTGCCCTAAATGTATTCTTGGTTAACTGGTGCTCCCCCTTCTGGCTCTGCAAAAAAAAAAAAAAAAAAAAATCTAAGCCCAAGTTTAAGAAAAAACCTGATGGCGTTCTTAATTCTCACTGGCAAAGCCCGTTGTGAAAGCACAGATGCTTACTAGACTTAGGCTCCGTCGCCAGCAGGCAGTATTATGACCCAGTCACCCACTGTCTTGCAGCATCTTTATTTAGGGATAGAAGAGGAAGTAGCACAAAGTCTCGGCCTTCCTAGCATCCCTAATCCTCTGCCATGATTGAAGAACAAAGACGTGTCATCCCCGCACAGGCCCCCAATAAAGTGAGACCACAGCTTTTTTGCTCTAGAAAGGTGTGCAGTCTGGCAAATCTGGGTCACTCCCTGCCGCTGTCTCAGACCAAACAGCCAGTGCCACAGGGGCTAACTAGAAAGGAGGGCCCACCAGTTCTAGGAAAGTTCTTTACACACATCCTGCCTGATCTGACACATACTGGATTTGGACTTCTCAGAGTTCTAGGTCAGTTTTTACCCGCTTGCCTCCTCTCAAATACTGAATCAAATGCATTCAGAAGACCTTTCTTGATGGAAGCGGAGGTGATTCTTCACTGCAGCTGAAATACTTTGCGCTCCTACCAAGATATTTCAGTATCACTAGGTGGTGGACAAGAACAAGTTGGTTCAGTGATGACCAGAGCAATTCTCTGCTCTTTGAAAAATAGATTTGGGTTGCCTATTGTAGTTTTTTTTTTTAAGAACAGGTGTGCTATAAGCTAAGGCCCATAGTTAAAGATAGTCTATTTTTGTCACCAAAAACACACTACAGCAGCAGCTCTTCAGGCTTAAAATAAACCGAGAAAATGCGTGACACCAGTTCAAAACAATTTCTCAAAGTTCCAGAGGCTATTTCAGTGTCTCCAAGCCTTTTTTGTCCTCTAGTCAACTAGACTCTGAAGCCAGAAACAAACGGCACCAGGCCTTTCTTAGAGGGTAGTGCGGGGAAATGGATTTTTTTAGATCATAATCACAGTCCTTTGAAATGAACAAATTAACTAGACTGATCGGTCCAAATGTGTACCTGGCTGTTACATTCTACCGTCTTCCTTGCGGGCCGGACTCTCAGAGCTCTCTGGAAGTGGAAGTCAGAAGAGCGGCTTCAAAAATCTCCACTCCTCCGTCTACTAAGCACACTAACGTGGGCGGTGGCAACGGACAATGCCGGGTACGGCCCGGCTCCCAGTAAGCACGCAGTGCACTGAGGGAAGTGTAAGACCCTTCCCACGGTATTAGCAGCCCTCGCTCTCTGCAGTAGCCCCTCTAGGTTTCTTTCAAGTGTTCCCCCCACCCGGGCTCCAAGTTCCATACTGTTTTCTCAAGAGCTCTCCCCATGAAACCTCCATCTTCACTGCCTTTGTCCTCCTCAGCCCGTAAGTCTCAGTTCAGATACTGGTTCCGTGAGGACCTTTCCCAGCTACCCTGGTGAGGTTAAAAACCCCTCACTCTACAAGGCCTTAGCACCCTGCCCCTCTGATCTGGCAGCATCCAAAATGCATGTCCACACATGTTTAAAATCCATCATCCTTTGACGGTGCAGCGGATGGACACAACCACCACACACACAGCGCTCAGCACAAAGCCAGGTGCACAGGTGCTCATGAAACCACGTGCACTGAATGCTTCTTTCCAAAAATGAATGGACGAGCATACGTTTTGGGGGCAAAAGTATTTCTTTTAAAAGATAACAATTCTTTCAGGAATCAGAAAATCCAAGGCCAAGTAGGCACCCCATCCCATCTGTAAGACCGCGGCATTTATTTGCCTGTACAGCCCACTGAGTAGGACCAGCCCCTTCCAAAACACACACTGAGAGTCTTTCCTGAGCAGGTTACAAAGAGCTCATATTTCATACCATTCAGCTTGTCTGTCAAAAATGCAACATCCCTCCCTGGGGAGCTAGCAGTCCAATTCCCCAGCTGGTTTTTATTCACACTAGAAACTTTAACTCCGTTCTCGGCCTCACAAAATGAGAGCTGTGTCCACACAAAGCCACAACAACCAGCCGATTCACTGAATCCAATGAAATAAGCCAGTTCACTGGGGGGGTAGGGGGGAGACACAAACTGTCAAACTGGTTACTTGGTGCCTTATAGACCAAACAATGCGTGATTGAATTGGTTTGCTTTTCAATAGGTTGTCTTGTCATGTGGTAGCTACAGTGAGTGAAAGATTTTCTTTATCATTCTGTTTTGTCTTTTTTTTTTTTTTAAACACAAAGATAAGAGCACATCAGATAGAAGGGTGAATAGCCAATAATGTCCTCTCTTTAAATCCGTGGTCAAACACACTAAATTCAGCAACTCGAGCTACCCAAAAGGCGCATTTTGTGGAGCAAGATTCCCCAGGCTGTTTTTTTGGTTTTAAAAGGAGACCCTGCCGGTCCTGAGCTCGTCTTTGCAAACGCATGGTACTGAGAGACAGAGACCATGCGCAACACCAACTCTTTCCAGACAAAGCAGCTATTCACGGGCCCCACTGAAGTGCAATCGTAGATTTTCAATTTCATTCAACTGAGTGCGGAAGGCTCCCACTATGAGGGTGGGTTGCTAAATGGTTCAGCTGGGAAAAGGACCCAGAATGACAGTCAGCTTTACAGTCTGCACTTTCATTAACAGAAATGAAAGCGATTCCCTCACATTTCGACTTCAGTTTTACAGTGAAGAGCTAATCTAGCAAGTCAGCCAAGGGAGCCGGGCGATTTCTCTTTCTCCACATCACACTGGTACCCAGAGCATAGCTTTTTGTTGTTGTTGTTAGGGCTGTTGCTAGGGTAAGTGCCGAGAAAGCTCAGTAACACACAGGGTTAAAACTTACACAAAAGGGAGGGACAATGCTGGACCCCCAGGCCCTCGGCTAGGCCAGACCAGCACTCTCTTCTCTTTGAAGACAACAGGCCCGTTTTTACCTTCAGGCCTTTCCTTGCCTCTGCGGCTTCAGTCCTACTCACCCTTCGAGCTCTCGTTAAACACCAACACCGCCATGCCTACCACCTGCCCAGGCTGCAGGCCGCTCAGTGTCGCATGTGCACGACCTCACTCCGCTTCTCACAGCCGTCTGAGGAAGGCGCCAGTGTTCTCCCTTTCTGCCCAAGGGATATGGAGAAGGGAATCCCATGTCCCCAGTCCCAGTGAGGGAGCGGAGGAGTTGGGATTGGACTTTAGCCCCTGCCCCAGAACCCGAGTCCCTAATCACTCCACACAGGGCGCTCACTTCTTAACTGCCCTGGCCTGGGCCTGGGCTTTCTGCTCTGCCCAACACAGTGCCCCCTGGGCAGACCACCTGTTTTCGGTAGTTATGTAGATTTTGCTGCCTCAACTGGGAGCTCCGGTCTGGGCAAGAAGGATCTGTGCCATTTCCCCAGTGGTGTCTGGCATGCAGGAGGCACTAAGTGTTTTTTCCATTACCTTCCATTACCAACTGGCTCCCCGCTCACTTCAAATAAATACTGTATTGCTTTGTCATGCCAATAAAAATCAAAGGCCAAATCCCCCACGTAGGGGTTGGCTTGGCATTCTCTGCCCTGTGGTATCTTGCTTTTCCAGTAAAACAAGTGTCAGTCGGCTTTCTTAAGGCAGCAATTTTAATAGGAGGTGCGCCCCAGTGGGGAAGAGAATAAAGGCTCTGCTTTATCTGTGCATTAGGATGACAAAGCAGCAACACTCATTTCAAAGCACCATTTTCCAAGGCAGGAAAAGACAATTTCACCTTTTACTCACACTTTCCAAAGGATACTCCTGAACCGACTTCTGGCACGCTATTGCTCTTGGGCCAGAGGTAGCATTTTTATTTGACTTGAAGAGGTGTGGCCCGCATAACTAACAGACGGGAAGTCGAAGTTGATCATTTCTTGCGTGCTGACCCAGCAACCCAGGGTAAGGAAGTTCTAGGTGAGGAAGTGGCTCTTTAAAAACATGGACACCAGCTGCTTTCTGCTGAGCCCACCGTGCGTGCTCTTTAAAGCATGGCTTGTCTGGGAATGTGTCTTAAAAAGCATCATCTTCAACAAGTATTAAAAATGTAGCTAGAAGCCAGAAAATCAGTTATAATTCAGTGTGCTATTATGCCGCCCTCCTAATTCCCAGGTGCGCAAACACCCCCACAAATTAAGACTATCAGCATTTAGATAAGCTATTCTGGTAACAGTCTTCATCAGGAGTGGAGGAAGAGAAGAAAGTCAAGACGTTCAAAATGTTTGGATTCCGGTATCATTAAACAGGGGAGCTCTGAGGAAATACTGGGGGCAGGTGAGGCTACTTTCTGACTTCCTAAGAACTGTTTTCCATGGGTCTGCCCACTACTAACCCTCGCAGAACAAAATACTGAAGGCAGGTGAAGGAATCCAAGTGGAAAAACAAAACAATGGGAAATCAAATGCCTATGATATTTACTAATGTTCAATTCAGAGGGGCAGAGGAACAGAACACAGAATGATACCGCCCTGCCCTCTCTGAAACTACACTGGTAAGAAAATTCTGGAAGCTCCAGCCAACAGTGATTGGGGAGCACCATGGATGCTCTCAGGGAACACAGAGTGAATACATTCTTCTTGGGAGGCCATGGCACCATGTTCCTCCATCTCCGAGGGCCCTCTTAAGCAGTAAGAGCTGGAGAACTAGCCTTCAGGTGATCTTTTACAACAGAACTGTCAAGTCTTAAAACAACCTGGACTCCAGATCCTTCTGATTTGGTATATCTCGTAATAACGCAAGCTTTTGGCAAGCTTTCTTCCAAAGATCCCTGACACGTTTTCACACAAGTCACTTTGTTCTCTGCTGTTTCCTGGTCGGGAGAGGATGAAAAGTTTTCAATGCAGAGAAATCATTCTGTGTAACCCAACGCTGGTTGTGGGCTAGGACATAACACAGTCCTGTTGTCGGGTCTCACCAAGATGTCTTTCTCTGAAAAACAAGTATTTCCCCCTACTCTAAAAAGGCAGGAGGTGGGGGCGCCTGGGTGGCTCAGTGAGTTAAGCCTCTGCCTTCAGCTCAGGTCATGATCCAGGATCCTGGGATCGAGTCCCACATCGGGCTCTCTGCTCCACAGGGAGCCTGCTTCCTCCTCTCTCTCTCTCTCTCTGTCTCTCTCTGCTTGCCTCTCTGCCCACTTGTGATCTCTCTTTGTCAAATAAGTAAAATCTTAAAAAGGCGGGAGGGACACCTGGGTGGCTCAGTCATTAAGCATCTGCCTTCAGCTCAGGTCAAGATCCCAGGGTCCTAGGATCGAGTCCCACACTGGGCTACCTACTCAGCCGGAAGTCTGCTTCTCCCTCTCCCACTTCCCCTGCTTGTGTTCCCTCTCTTGCTGTCTCTGTCAAAATAAACAAACAAAATCTTTTTTTTTTTAAAGACTTTATTTATTTATTTGACAGATAGAGATCACAGTAGGCAGAGAGGCAGGCAGAGAGAGAGAGAGAGAGGAGGAAGCAGGCTCCCTGCCGAGCAGAGAGCCCCATGCGGGGCTCGATCCCAGAACCCTGAGATCATGACCTAGAGCCGAAGGCAGAGGCTTAACCCACTGAGCCACCCAGGTGCCCCTAAACAAACAAAATCTTAAAAAATAATAAAAAATAAAAAAATAAAAAGGGGGGGAAAAAGAAACAGTTGGGAAATACCTGTTCTGTCTCAGAGCCTAAGCCCAAGGCAACAGGGGCACTATACTCTGTACGCTGCAATTCTACACAAGATAAAGAGGTTTTCTCTGCTGCTGCATTTGGGACTGTTTCCCCTACCTCTGACGGTAGGTCTGACACTCATATGTGCAGTTTACTTTCTGCCCATCCTGCTTTGGTTGGTCCCTAAATATAATCTGAAGCCATCACTGACAGCAGCAGCATCTCACTCAAAGTAACGCAGCTGGAGGGCACTCCAATTTTACAAATAGGGGACACGTTTATTATTTTGTGGGGGGGGGGTGGAAAGGTTTGTAACTCGCAGTGGCAAGGTTCTTACTTTTCATTTATTTACCTAAGACCCTTCATTGATTTGTGTGCAAATAAAATCATCATCCAATTTTTCCTAATCTAAAATGGCAGCAACCTGGGCCGCCTAGGGGGCTCAAGTCAGTTAAGCGTCTGCCTTCGGCTCGGGTCGTGGTCTCAGGGTCCCGGGATGGAGCCTCGTGTCGGGCTCCCTGCTCAGCGGGGAGCCTGCTTCTCCCTCTTCCTCTGCCCCTACCCCCAACACCCTGCTTGTGCTCTCTCTCAAATAAATAAAATCTTAAAAAAAGAAAAAGAGGGGTGCCTGGGTGGCTCAGTGAGTTAAGCCACTTCCTTCGGCTCAGGTCATGATCCCAGGGTCCTGTGATCGAGCCCTGCATAGGGCTCTCTGCTCAGCAGTGAGCCTGCTTCCCCCCCACTCTCTGTGCCTGCCTCTCTGCCTACTTGTGATCTCTGTCTGTCAAATAAATAAATAAAATCTTTAAAAAAAAAAAAAAAAGAAAATGCAGCAACCTTTACAGGTCAGTGAGAGGAAGAAGGAGCTTTTATGAGTCGTACGGGTGAATGTTTACTTAGCAGTTGGAGACTGAAGCTGCAATTTTAGATTCTGGTGTTTGCATAAAGGAAGAACAAGCATGTTGTCACCAGCCTGGCTACTTGTCAGGATACCGGCAAGCTCTACACGACCTGCTCACTTTGGTAATTACCTAACTATTGTTTTGGACAAAGACAACTCAAACTCAAGCTGTGTGTCTAAGGTCCTCACTACTTGCAAGCTGCTAGGAGTAGCAATCTGAGACACTGCTTGTTTCATGCTAAGTCCGGGAGTAAATACACACACAGACCAATTTCTTTTTTACCGGAATAAGCCGTCCTTGAAAAATCATCATCACCATCATCCATCAGCTCTGAGACACTGTGTGAACCACTGCAGTGACTCATTCTTCAACTGGCATCTTACCTTAGTGTTCCTCCTCAGACTGCGAAGAATATTCCTCCGCCTTGGATCTTCGTCTGTCTCATAGGGAATGACGGCATTGTCCCCTTTATAACCTTGAGATGCCTGATCCTCCTCTTTCTTCCGGATGGGCCCCAGCTCGTCGTCACTACCCACACTGAAGCTGGTCCGGTAACGGGCAAACCTCCCCAGCCGGCTGCATCTCGCCCTGTACAGCACGGGCTTGCTCACGACGGAGACCTTGCGGCCGCGCTCCAGAGAGCTGGTGTCCATTTCACTGTCAGAGCCATTGCCACTGCCGTTGGACTGGGCTTTGTTGATATTCCGAATGGTGATGATTTTGCCTTGGGTGCTGTCATGGGGCACTGAGTATATGTTTTCTTCTTCATTCCTTGGCTTGACCACAGCATCCATGGGTTCGGCGTAATCAGAAGGATCAAACCCATCTGGAGGTAGCCAGGTACTAGAGGACACAGACTTCCTCTGTCCATCTCTATGGCCTTGGTCTAAATAAGACAGATCCCCCTTTGTGATATCGAAATGCACGGGAGGCTTTGGCTTGACGGGTGGAGGTACTTTGTTGTTCAGTTTACTCTCAAAATTACTCATGATGAAAGACAGCCCATCATTTCCCTCCAGTTCCATAGAGAGCTTAGAATGGTCTTTGGACAGAGAGGGCAGTGATGTGTCTTCTCGAAACAAGCTGTAAGAAGGGGGCTCGATATCCTCTTCCGAATCCTGCAGGTTTGAGTTGCAGAGTGGAGAGCCCGCTCGGGGGGAGTTAAACACCTCTTCCGTGGTGCTACAGGCCTCTGCAGCGTTATCGTACATGTGAGTAGCCTCGATTATGTTCTTTTTATCCACCACATCTTTAAAAAATGGGTGGAAGAGCTCAAGTTTATGCTGGGGTTGGCTACAGGGGATGCTTGTGAACCTTCCGTCAATTTCTTGAGCAATCTCCTCTCCCTCACTCAGCTGTTCCCGACTTAAGTCATTGTCCAGGACATCTCCAGCGCCGTCAGCGAGTGCGACCAGCTGAATGGGGATAATATCCTGCACTTCACAAAGAAAGGCACGTAACATAGCCAAGGAGGCCTTACGTTTGGCTGAATAAAAAACAATGTACCCATGGACCAACCGGCTTTTTCTGATGCTAAATGAGGAATGGTACGAAAGAACAGACAGTTCAATGCGCTTCTTGTGGAGTCCGATTGGTAGTTCAAGTAAAACAGAGTTGTTGCTTCCACAATGGGAAGACTTACAGGTTTGGGACTGAAGGACAGGAAAGAGTATGTCATCTGCACTGAAAGGGTCTCCACACATCAGACACATGACAATTCGCAGGTCGACGTCAGCCAGATCTTTGATGCTCGCAGTAGAACTGACCAGGTTTAAGTTACGCTTGGAGTCCAGGAGTCCTTTCAAAACTTGACTGATTTGCTTTTCATTAATGTTGCGTCCATAACCAATGCCAGCAGAAGCAGGGTCGAGAAAGACACACTGCAGTTTGCTGGCAATCTGCTGACCTTGTTGTATTAAGCTATGTAGGGTCTCTCCACTGGTATCTCCTCTCTTATTAACCAAGATTAGCGTCAGGGGGAGATGGACTAAATGATTATCTCGCCTGCCGAGCGTGGACTCTCTACTCTTCTCTATACTCTCCACCACATAGGACAGCGATTCCTTTGAATTGTAAAGGCAGAGACAGCCATGGGGCTGAAATGTCGGCGTCTGGAAAGAGTTCACAGGAAGCCTGACATTCCCTTCTATCGGCCTCAGGGAAAGCTCATACATTTTACCATCTATCACATACTTGTCATCATTTGTACAGAGAGCTCGAATCTCATTGGCCAACTCACGTGCCAGGCCATCTTTGCCCAAGATAACCAAGTTGATCCTATCAATGTTGGGGTCAGAGAGTGAATTTTTCTGATTCCGGTCAGACGGCCGGATAAACCGAGAACAAATCAAATGCTCGATCTTCGCATCCACACAGGCTGGGCAGCTAGGGCACGTCTCCTTGGTTGGGTGATACACAAAATGAATGTGCTTCAGGATAAGGGCATCACGCTCTGCTTGGAGCTTCTGTAATGCTTTAAATCGCTGTTCCTCACCCAGAACATCCTGAATGACACCCATCTTCTCCTTGCTGGGCTTAGCATCCAGCTCCAGCTCGTAAAACAATTCTGAATATTCCAAAAGCAGCTCCTGAAACTCTTCCTTTGCTTTGTCTATGATTTGCTTTTGGTGTTTGCCATAAATATCCATGTATACAGATTCTTCCAGCCACTGGTAGAAATCTTCATTCATAATAAAACTACGGGCCTCTTCCCAAGGCTTTCCGGGAGTTATGAAGGGAGAGGTCTCCAGGTTTTCTTTAAATGCCCTTCTCATCTCAGCTCTTTTCCTCTCATTCCGCAGCTTCTCTAAGTGGGCCTCGTACAGCTGCTCGGCAGGGACAGTATCCATCAAGTCAAAGGGAATCCGTTCATTCTCCATGTTGTCAATGTGACTGGTGGCATCCCACGGTGTCTCTTCAAGCACAACAAACCACTTGAGGAATTCTGGCTTGGTCTCCAAGAGCTTTTTGGTTTTGATGCAGCTTAGGTGGTCGATTTCATCTAGATTGGGTATAAGAGCTTCAAAAGCTAGCGGCAGGGCTGCCAGGTAGAGCTTTCTCCTGCGCTCAATGTGCTCGTGCTTGAGGCGGTGGATGTGCTGGAGAAACAGCTTCTTGGCTTTCTGAGTCCCTTCCAGGTAGACATAGTCCTGGTACTCGGGAGAGGCCTGCATCTTCCGGCTGACGCTCAGCCAGTTCTCGTTATGGTTCTTCACAACGCGACTCACCAGCCACTCATACTTGTCTTTTGCCGTAGCTATCTGCTGACTCTGCTGCTTGAGGGCCTCAAAATAAGGAATGATTTTCGTCTTTCCCCGACTTTTGTCAATGAGTTGCACTAAGGTGCTGAAAGCCAAGTCCACATTCACATTGGATCTTGCGGAGGTCTCCACGACCTGGAGGTTCTTTTTGCTTAAGGCAAAAGTATGTGCATCTCTAATGTACCGCTCAACACCCTCGTCACACTTCGTCAGGACCACCACTATGGGCTTTTTTGTCTTTGCGAGCTGATTGTAGAGATTGGACACAAACTTGAGCTGGTCATCAAAGTTCCTATTCATGCCCCTGCTAACGTCAATACCAAGAAGAAAACCATCAATCAGCAGCTTTCCATCTGGCATCTGTTTCTGCTCAAAGTCCTGCTCCAGCCCCAGCTGGTCAGTGCAAAAGTACATGAGTTTTTCAGCTGATGCGAGCTTGGTTGCTGCCGCTCTCTTGATATAGGGCTGCAGGGCCGTGCTTCGATGAGGTTGGAAAGTCTGATCATCGATGAACTCAGTCTGCTCCACAATGTGCATCTTACATTCCACACAATCCTCCAGGGAACGGCTAACTTCTCCCCAGTACAGAAAGTGGTCATTATTGACCACTCGCCCACCAAAGTCACTGGTGCTGAGGACGGAGGTATGGTCCAAGTGAAACTCATCAGCACTTGGGCGCACGAAGCGGTTGCACAGACAAGACTTCCCAATGCCACACTGGCCCTTCTCCTTCTCGGTCCCAGACAATCCCACCACACTGATGTTGTAGGTGGGAATGCGGACATCTTGCTTTCTTGCCATCATCATCGTCGACACATCCTGCCACAATCAGCCACTTCCAAGATCAGATTAGTGTATTCCAGTGGACCTGATGGCTGCCCCACATTATCAGTGGGGGCCGGCTGCCCATGCAGCAAGACTGTCAGGTCCCATAGTGTTTGTATACCAGTGCGAGGTCAGTTTTCACCACTTCTCATCGCCAAATAGTAAACATTTCTTCCTAGATGGGGGAGAGAAAAAGAAAACCCATCAGCACCGTAATTATAGAACCCAATTTTAATCACCGACCTACAGCAAAAGCCAGTTTTCTTGTTCAACAGATACTTAGAGTAAACCTCAAATTTGCCAGGCCTTATGCTGAGAGAAGATGTAAGAGTACGACTGACATCTCTGTGCCCTCAGGAGGTACAATACATCTAATGGAGGAAGACATACAGGCAAGCAGGGTGCTGAGTGCTCAAACAAGAGTCTGAGGGCTCCTCCGACAAGTGGCTGATTCAAGGGCTAGAGCAGAGTTGGTACAAGATGAGCCTGGAACATCCTATTATGCAAGAAAGGAAAGAAGTCCTAGAAAAAATGACAGGGCCCCTCACAAAGACACAGGAGCCAGCTAGAAGGTCTCCCACTGGAAAAATCTGGCACAATTTGAGCACAAAAATCATTAAATACAGTAACGAATTATAACTCACAGCACAAAACAGGAACTGGAGTTCATACTACTGGAACAGAAAAAATCATCACTCAATATTAAGGGTATTTGCACAGAACTGAGGTGTCTCCTGATATGCTACTTAACAGTTGCAAAGAAGGGGGCACCAGGGTGGCTCGTTAAGCATCTGCCTTCGGCTCAGGTCATATCACAGTCCTGGGATAGAGCCCCCACGTCGGGCTTCTCCCTCTCCCACTCCCCCTGCTTGTGCTCCCTCTCTCACTGTGTCTCTCTCTGTCAAATAAATAAATAAAATCTTAAAAAAAAAAAACAGTTGCAAAGGGAAGAGGAACAAAAGAAAAAAAACCACAATTATACAATAGAGAGACCAGGTTAACACTGTGGGTTATGAAAAATATCACGAGGGACAGAAGTATCCTGTGGTCCTCCAGATATGGTCCCCCCAAGAGGCTACATTACTATGCAGTGTGATGGCCTAAAATGCATTACCTCAACCTGATCACAGGGAAACATCAGATAAAAAATGAGCAAGTTTCTATTAAGGGGGGGGGGGGAGTAGAGCATACTCTGTACTTTTCAAAAAATATCATGGTCATAATAGACAAAGAATGGCTAGGTAAACATTCCAGATCAAGAGAAGCTAAAGAGACGTCATAAGTAAATGCAATTATCTGACCCTAAAATGAATTCTGCACCAGAATGGGAAATACAGGACATTACTAAGTCAATTAACAACACTGGACTATGAACGGAGAGTATTTTATTAATGTAAATTTAGGAAGTTGATAACTACCATGTGAGAAAATAGCCCTCCTCTTATGAAATACACACTGAAGTACTTGGGGGTCGGGGGGAGGCCATAATGACTGGTCCCGAAAAAAACATGTATATACTGAGAGAAAGAACACAAATGAGGTAAAAAGTTAACAACAGGTAAATTTGCACAAGATCCTCCTTTGTGCTATTTTAATTTTTGCAACTTCCTATAAATTTGTAATTATTTCCAAATAAAAAGCTTTTTTAAAAAGGTGTGAGTAAGGGCACCTGGGTGGCTCAGTGGGTTAAAGCCTGTGCCTTTGGCTCAGGTCATGATCCCAGGGTCCTGGGATCAAGCCCCGCATCGGGCTCTCTGCTCCGGAGGGAGCCTGCTTCCTTGTCTCTCTCTCTGCCTGCCTCTCTGCCTACTTGTGATCTCTGTCTGTCAAATAAATAAAATCTTAAAAAAAAAAAAAGGTGTGAGTATGGAGTAGTTTCCCTGACAAGGACATAAGCTCTGTCCTCAGCTTATGACACAGTGTTTGACACAAATATTAACTGAAGGAATGAGTAAGTGAGTATCTATGAGAGCATATTACAGAGTTCCCAAGTCCAGCCTTTGAATGAGGAAAGCCTTTCTGAAGGAAGTTCCACCTCAGGAAAAACCTCAAGTAGGGGAAGGCAACATGGAGACGCCTCTCTGGAGAAGAAAGCATGGTCCCTCAGGTGTGTGGGGGGCAGAGGTGGGTAAGAGTGTTGGCAAGAAAACAGAGATCAGGTTAAGCCACTTTCAAAGAGTTTGGATTCTTTCCCAAAGGCTAGGGGAACCACAGAACATGGCTGAAAAGTGGCACCTTAAAAGACCTAAAGTTTGGGGCACCTGGGTGGCTCAGGTGGTTAAGTGCCTGTGTCTGGCTCAGGTCATAGTCCCAGGGTCCTGGGATTGAGCCCTGCACTGGGCTCCCAGCTCAGTGGGGAGTCTGCTTCTCCCTTTCTTCCTCCACTCCCCCCCGGCTCGTTCTCTCTCTCTTGCTTGCTCTTTATCTCAAATAAATAAATAAGATAAAATAAAAAATAAAGGACCTAAAGTGTAAAGGGCTGAAGTAACGAAATGTTACAGTAATGCCTTACAATGTCTTTAGCAACTTCCTGGTCAACACAAGTAAAACATGTAGACTTTGGCTGTCTCTACATCAGTGGTCTTCTGGAAACTACTGTTTATACTGCACTGCTGTCTACTCACACATGCAAATACGACCATGCAACTGCCAAACCTGTAGTCAAATGAAGTCTCCTGAGATAACTCAGAATTCAAAATAAGGAGAACAATTTTCTTTTGAATCTCAGTCATGCCGGATAGGAGCCCAGCATTTCCACAACCTTAGTGTTTTTGTGAGCCTGTCTCCTAAAAAACGCCTCAGGAAGTCAGACCTCCATACATTATTCTAAGAAGACGGGGAGATGAATAGAACAAGAAAGTTGTCCCCTATGATGATAACCTCAAAAGGTCGCAGACCTTTCCCAAACATCCCTATCTTCCTTTGATAATCCAGAAAGCCAAAATCTCCAAAGAAACAAAATGTGGCTAGATGTGGGAGGTGCAAATTGTCTGATCATTTTCAAAAGAGAAATCTCAGTGATTATAAGCAATCACCTCCAGATAACCTAATGGCAGGCTCCTAAAGAAGCCAAGTTCCAGACTTCAGCAGGGAACAAGCAGGCCTCTGTGCGAAAGAGAAAAAAAACAACAAACCTTTCCCAACCTCCACTTCCCTAGGTGATTACTTACTTAGGTAAAATTATAAGATGCTTACACACATCCTTTGAAATACCCAAATAGCAAAGATTTGTACAAAATCAAAATGTTTTGCATGTTACTTGTAGTACGCGTACACAGTTTTGTTTCAGCCCCCAAGGAGACTCAGGTTTAACAAAGCCCCCCCCCCAAAGGAATGTTGACGGAAGTTTAAGTCAAGTGTGCTCCCACAACAGAGCCCTTCTCCACCAACTCCCTAACCCAGTGTCTGGCAGGACTCAAGGCCACCTACTTGACCAATCTTAAAATGCAACTTGGTAACACGGGTCCCACTTCCAATGACTGCTGCATGCAGCTGGCAAATCGTCCCACCTCTTCTCTGTAAAGCGGGTCGAATTATCTTTTCACAGAAATCTCAGAAAAATAAAACACCAACAACCCACTCTTCAAAATCAAGAAATAAAGATCAACTTTGAACTTAGCTAAAATGTATTCTCCACTCAACCCCTTGTTCCCCCAATTTTTAAAAATATTTTTAAAAACTTTTTTTCAAGGGTGCCTGGGTGGCTCAGTGGGTTAAGCCTCTGCCTTCGGCTCAGGTCGTGGTCTCAGGGTCCTGGGATCAAGCCCCATGTCAGGCTCTCTGCTCCGAGGGGAGCCTGCTTCTCCCTCTCTCTCTCTGCCTGACTCTCTGCCTACTTGTGATCTCTGACTGTCAAGTAAATAAATAGAATCTTGAAAAAAAAAACCTTTTTTTCAAGATTTTATTTATTTGAGAGAGAGAGGGAGAGCAAGCATATGCATACAAACAGCGTGGAGGGCAGAGGGAGAAGCAGGCTCCCCGCTGAGCAGGGAGCCCTAAGTGGGCCTTGATCCCAGAACCCCAGGATCATGACCTGAGCCAGAAACAGACAAACAACTGATTAAGCCCCCCAGCTCCCAGCCTCCAGTTTTTTAAATGCACGGAATTCTGGGAGCCCATTCAAGTCAAAGTCTCAGCAGTCTGAAGGGCGTTGAAGAGAAGGAAGCCAACACACTCAACTCTCAAGAATGACATAAACCAATAAGCTAAAAAAGCTACAAAAAAATGAGAATTAGCTGGCATGGGAATGGTTAATTTGGGGACACCTGGTAACTTTCCACTTGTTAGAAACCTAATCGGTTCCCTGGTACAAGTACACTCTTCTTACATGCCTGTCTTTGATGTCTGGATAATGCAGTTTTACTAGTTCCTCAATTGGACTGAATTACACGGTAAACAAAGACTGTTATAAATCTGAAAACACTGCAAACACTTGGTTTAAAGGAAATAACCCTAAGTGCTTGGTCACAAACACGTTCAACTTTTCTAAGAGGCGGATTAAAAAAAATAGCTGAGTCACTAAATTTAATGATCTTAAGGCCACAAAGAAAGAGAAAATAGAAGACAAGGCAAGTCCAAGACTTCGTAATATCTTTAGTTTAAATCTGACAGGAACTGATGTTCTTAGTGGGCAACAAAGCTATTTAAACAGCAAAATCTGAATGTCCATTCTGATAATTTGCCAATATTAGTCCTTTTAAAACTTTTAAAACTGAAGAGTTACAGTGGAGGGGGAAAAGGGCTCTGTAAACAGTCACTACTTTTATCTTTGAGCTCTTCAGAGCTAGTTTTATTAGAAAAACTAAGCCCCAAAATTTAGTAGTTTTACACCACACGCGAACTCCCTCAGAAAACACTTCAGGAGTACCTTCACTCGTTACAAAAATATGCCGCACTTACTACAACACAATGCCAACAGCTGAGAGCTTTTTCAGAACCTGTCACCAGGCTTCCGGAGCTGTTTATTTGACTTGCTTAACCACCATACCATCTCCTCAAAGAGTGGCTCAACTGGAAGGTACCAGGGTGTTTTCTTTTTTAACACCTCTCCAAAACCCAGGGCAACATTCCCAAGATAGTACACATTTCACAGGACACAGACATGCCACTGTGACCCAGCATTACTATGACTGCCAACAGCCCCATCAGGGGGTCTCACCCTCCCACCCCATCCCCACACTCCCAAGAGGAAATGTTTCTCAGCTCTGTGATCTGGAATGTCCCGTAAGACACAGATCTCCCACTATTACCCATAACCAAAACTACCTTCTCTACCTCTGAGAATAGTCGACAAATTCTGAAAACGCATTTAGTTTCAAACAACCATGTACAGAATACCACCAAACAAGCAATACTGTATTATATAATAATAAAGGAAATAATTTCATAGGGAACTGCTAGCAAAAAGGAAATAAAATACTTGTTACCATAATTTTTCTCAATCCCAACAGAGGAAAAGAATGGAAATATGCATTCTAACTAATAAAGCAAAGAGCATTTTCTAAACCTCCTTAATACCTCATACTTCTCAACACCTTAAATTTCTGAATGAGTTTTCAAAGCTATGAGTTACCATCAGCAGCTGGTTAAAATGTTTGCATTAAGCAAATACACGATAAGACTCCTACCCACAGGAGAGAGGAAGAGCAAAAGGAGGGGATCTAACTGGGAAACATCTTCCCTATAAGACTCCAAATGGAGAATTTTCTAGTGGAATAGATTTTTCCAAATGAACCAGAAGGATGGAATATAAAAACAACAGTAAGAAGAAAACACAAATCTATGGTCTACTGAACCCCTGAACTTGAACAAGATAGTCTTTCAAAACTACAATGAGCTATCACATCATACTTGTCAGAATGGCTGAAATAAAAACGTAAGAAACAGCAAGTGTTGTTGAGGATATGAAGAAAAAGGAACCCTCTTGCACTGTTGATGGGAATGCAATCTGGTGTGGTCATTGTGGAAAAACAGTACTGAGGTTCCTCAAAAAATTAAACACAGAAAACTTTCCTATGAGCTAGGACTCACACTACTAGCTATTTACCCCCAAAATAAAAAAACACTAATTCAAGGGATACATGCATCCCCATGTATAGTATTATTTAAAACAGCAAAATTATGGAAACAGTCTAAGTGTCCATCAACAGATGAATGGATAAAAATATGGTGTATACACATTGGCGCACACGCACACACACACGCGTGCACGCGCACACACACGATGGAATATTATTCAGCCATAAAAAAGAATGAAATCTTGCCATTTGCAACAACATGGATAGAGCTAGAGAGTGTAATGCTAAGCAAAATAAGTCAGCCAGAGAAAGGCAAATACCATGTGATCTCATTCATATGTGCAATTTAAGAAACAAAAGAGCAAAGGAAAAAAAAAGAGAGACATATCAAGAAACAGACTCTTAACCAGAGATCGAACTGATGGTTACCAGAGAGGAAGCGAGTGGGGTATATGGGAAATAGGGGATGGGGATTAAAGAGAACACACTCATAGGGGCATGTGAGTGGCTCAGTCAGTTGAGCATCCAACTCTTTTTTTTTTTTTAAGATTTTTATTTATTTGCAATTGAGGGACAGAGAGAGAGCATTAGTAGGGGGAGGGGCAGAGGGAGAAGGAAAAGCAGCATCTTTACCGAGCAGGGAGCCTCACATGGGGCTCGATCCCAGGACCCTGGGAATGTGATCTGAGCCCAAGGCAGATGCTTAACCAACTGAGCCACCCAGGCGCCCTGGGCATCCAACTCTTGGTTTCGGCTCAGGTCACGATCTCAAGGTCATGAAATGGAGCCCCACATTGAGCTCCACATTCAGCATGGAGTCTGCTTGAGCTTCTTCCTCCCTCTCCCTCTGCCCCTCCCACTTGTGCTTGCTTTCTCCCTCTCAAATAAATAAATCTTAAAAGTGGGGGGCACCTGGGAGGCACCTGGGAGGCTGGTTGAGTGGCTGCCTTCAGCTTGGGTTGTGATCCCAGCACCCTGAGATCGAGCCCCACATCAGGCTCCCTGCTCAGCGGGGAGCCTGCTTCTCCCTCTGCCTGCTGCTCCCCCTGCTTGTGCTTGCTCTCTCCCCATCTCTCTCTCTTTGCCAAACAAATAAATAAAATCTTAAAAAAAAAAAAAAGTATGGGGCGCCTGGGTGGCTCAGTGGGTTGGGCCTCTGCCTTCGGCTCAGGTCACGATCTCGGGCTCCTGGGATCGAGACCCGCGTCGGGCTCTCTGCTTGGCGGGGAGCCTGCTTCCCTCTCTCTGTCTCTCTGCCTGCCTCTCTGTCTACTTGTGATCTCTCTCTGTCAAATAAATAAATAAAATATTTAAAAAAAAAAAGTATCACTTATCATGATGAAATAAAATGATTTAAAAAACCTAAGGCAGTCTTTAAAAACTCAAATGTTTCCATTTTTATAATAATAAATGTTAGAGTGAATTTTCAGGGTTTTTTCCTTTAAAAGCTTTAGACAATAGTGCCTGGGTGGCTCAGTTGGTTAAGCATCTGAACCTTGATCTCATTGTCATGAGATCAGGCCCCCACAAAAATAAAGAAAGAAAATAAAGAAAAGCTTTAGATAAATCAGAGAAGAAAAGTCTGAAGTCAAGTCCAAGGTCCTTATTCAACCAATTCATTTATCTGTGAAATCCACATAAACTTACAGACCCTTAAAGTTAGTGATGTACACAAATGATGTGTTGTGGTATTTAGCTACACAAAGAAAATATAACCTTCATGAACCTGACATAGAGGAGAAAGTCTTTGTTTCCTCTGTGATTTCTGTTGGAATGTGAAGCAGTGCTCTTAATTCTGCTCATCTCTTTACCACACGAGGAGTGTCTTATGAAATGACTACCTTAAACTCAACAAGAACAACACAGCCTCTGATACTGAATACAAAAGAAAGGTAGCCAATTCATGGCCCGAGTGACAGAGCAGCTAAATTCTCTCCTTCTTTTATAATATTTCAGAGGGATTAACCATTTTTTATTACTTGAGTCTCTAATCTCTAGACCTGAGAACTGAACTACCCATCAATCAAATCATTTATTTATGGAACTAAGACAATGCAAAGAAACAAAGAAGAAACCGAGCACTGTCCTTGCTGATGAGGATCTTACCATTTCCCACAGATGCAGTATTTTTACTTAGAAAAAAGAAAAACTAAGCCACAAGATAATCAAGGGCATAGACCATTCCCTGGTTTCCAGAGAAAGGAAGAGGAGATCATTCAGATCTAAGGTGGCTAAGGGAAGGTATCAAAGCAGAAGTGAATTGGTACACAGCAGACTGGCAGGGCTTGGAGAGGACTCAGGCACTGTAAAGACGAGAAAGGGCAAGAATAATGGTGACCAAAATGGAAAAGCACTGGAAACAGTGAGGACAGACTGACTGGAATGACTTTCATGCATGGGAGGCAGAAAACGACGAGGAGCAGCCAAGGCTTGGACAGCGAGCAGACCGTACTCTCACTTGGGAGAGCCTGGTGTGACCACTAGCTTTGGGCCCACCAGTGTTATTTACCATCCGTCACGCCATTACTTTAACTCCTCACCCAGCAAACTAACACCGGCTAAGGAGCTGATCATCTAACATAAAAGAAAACTCCACCTGAATATGGCAAATCTTATTTCTACTCAGTCCAATGCAAATTCAAATAGTAAAATGAGGAAGGGGGCAGAAAAATAGAGATTTATAAAGGAAGCAAAGACCAAATATTTGCCCAGAATAGCCCTGGAGGTCACTCCCACTAGTACAGGCTACCCACGCCTATTTCTGTTCACAGCAGGACGGAGGATTTCCTCATCGTGGCGGAATGAATCTCGCTACATCCCCAGGGCTCTGGGTACAGGAAATCTCTGAAATGGGTCATCTGGATCTTTGGAAAGACTGATTTAAGTGTTTAACCATCTGGTCTTGAAACATGTAATCTCGTGCACTGGACAGGCTATTCTTGGGACACTGGGTATGTACAGGCATTCAGCTCTCACCATACCCTGTGCAAACCCAATGGAAAGCACTCTCCAGAGAGTCCCAAGGAGAAAAATCAAAGTCCAACTTAAAGGACTGATGTTGTAGATGTCTGTCTTTAAAATAATCTGGTCTAAAGAGCAGCTGTGAAAGATTCTCCGCCATTCCATTTGTAATTTTTGTAAATGTCTCTTCCTGTTCCTCTCGACTTTTTCTCCCCCAGCCCTGGTAAAGGCACCTCTGAATTCCAGGGTAAAAAAAAAACAAAAAAAACCCCAGAACTCTGCTGCTACCTTACCATCCTAGCTGGCCCATACTGAATAAAGCAAGCAGCCCATTTTTCATCCTGACATAGTTCTCATGCTTTGAGGTGTGCAGAACTCTACGAGCAGGTCCCAAAGAAATAAAATTTCTAAGCCGAGTTATTCACAGAATGAAATCAGATTCCCCTGGTGAATGAAGGGGGCTGCTTTCAGCAAAAGCACTTCCTTAAACTTTATCCTCCTCAGCAGGTTTCTACCAGGTAGCTCTGGAGTTCTAATCAAGCTATCTGATCAAAGCAACTATAAACAAAGACAAAACCGAACGCTGAGAAATCTTTCTCACTGATGCAGCACGATTTCTCCGGGTTACCTATACTAAGAAAAACAACAACAACGAAACAGGATTTCTGATAAGCTGTAAAAATAATCCAAGCCAAAGGAAATGCAAAACAACCAAGGCCGATGCACTCCAATAAGCTTCCGGGATCACAGCCTATTTACCATTAATACGGTCAGCGCAGATTCTTACCAAACCAAGAGACAAAAACACAGCCAAGTCTTACCTTTGAATTTCCTGGTATTCAAATCAATCTTATACTATTTTTGAAATGGTAAAGAAAACCTGTAAAATTATTTCAGCAGTTGCTTCTGAGCACTTATCTATTCAGAGTTTTTTTTGTATTTTTTTTAAACTTCTCAGCAGAAAATTTTTTAAAAACAATGTTTTACATAAACATTTCTCTGAATACGCAGGAGTGGAGGCACTGTCCAGCCAAACGTGCCTTGCAAACAGAGGACAGTGCTGACAGTATTTTTCTGTCAACTGGGGAAAACAGGTCAGCTTATTTTCAAGTCCACAGTAAGCCTTACTATTCTATCCCCTGATGGCACTCTAAGATGACGTGAGGATTTCAAGCCACTATTTCTAATTATTCCTCACTACTCATTTGCATTACTCTATAAACCTCCAGTCCTAAAACAGGCTACTCTAAATAATAAAAGTCCTACCATAGGCATAAACATTAAAAAAAAAAAATGTTTTATTTTACCTAATAAACCTGTACTGAAGATAAGGACAGTGTTCACAAAGAAAGGGAAGAAACAAAACCAACTTCTAAATCCAGCAAATTTTGATGCACAGATTAAAGAACTTAGGACTCACAATAGCAAAATCAATTCTCCTATCCAAGTTTTCCACTTTCTGGTCTCCACATTTACTTACATACTTGCCTTATTTCAAATGAAGGTTAAAAAAAAAAAATTAAAAAAAGGTCTGACAAAGATGAAAAAATTAACACAAGAAAGAACATGCAAAAGAGTCTGGAATCAGCACAAAACTGCGCCCTAAGCTCAATTAATCATATTTGAAAATCTGCTAAATTGTGGGGTTTACCCGTCTTCTAGAAGAGATGAATATTTGAATTAATATGTATAAAACAAACTGGATTTTCTGAATGAAAAGATGTTACATGTAAACACTTAATAATAAAAAAGTTATTAAGGAAAATATTATATAATAATATTACATATTATTATAATATTTTTTTTCCTATTCAGATATTTATCACCTCAATATTTGAAAAGCATCTTTCAGGTCCCTACTTTGAGACTACTTAAGGAGATATGGTGGGGAAAGGATACAAGTAGAGCTTCTATTTCTTGACTTGGGTGGTTTAGGGTAGTCAATTCGTAATTGTTCATACTGTGAATGCTTTATCCACTTTTCTCTACGGTTTTTTAAAAGCACACAAATCAGAAATACATACAGACATTCATACATACATCAAGGCACACAAAACAGAAATGAAGAAGCACAAGGACACTGAACTAGCAAAGAGCCGGGATGTGAGCATGGCCCTCTCTCAACCACTCTGAGCCACCAGGGCAGTACAATACACTCCCCCCCACCTCCCCCACCCCCACCCCCCACTTCTACACTAGGCCTCGGCCTGCCATCATGTCAAACAGGTGACTCTAATCCTCACTGTAGCGAGCAGAGGAAATGCTGAGAAGCAATGCCCTGCACCCCCCCCACCCCCCCACCCCCGCCAGACAGAACTGGCAATTCTTCAGGGCCATGGAGAAGGCTGAAAGGCTGAAACAGGTGACATATCAGACCTTCCAGCCTTAATCAGAGCAACTCAATTTGATCTGTTTTATATACTGGGATCCCACATTAAATTTTTTTTTTTCTTTTTAAGTTCTATGGACTTTTACAAAAGCTCAGAAAACTTCATGATTCGTAAAGCCATTTAATGATCAGGGATTTGGTGGTCTGATTCCCCAGATTTTGCCAAGAGACAAGAGAGTCAAAAGGAGCCTCCTTCTCTGTCCCTCAAGCCCTTTCTTCTCTTCCTCACATTCAGGAAACTCATCTAGATTAGTGACTACAGAGATCAAGAAAAAAGAAACAACTTAGTGAGAGAGGGAGCCCGGTCCACAACCCAGGTGTCCCACACCTTTGCCCCCCAGGTCCTGTCTTCCCACTGTATTGTGCTGCCCCGGCCAGAGGACATAAGGCATGTATGGTGGGAGGGGCTGTGGGGCCAATCTGTTGAGGACACTGTCACACTAAGGAGGGTCTGACTTCATCCTGAGGAAGCCCCAGGATTCTGGGCAAGAATGGCACAGTCAGGTCTGGGTTGAGAGCGGGGGACTCTGACAGCAATCTATACCCCCTCACCCTTCCTCCATACTCTGTCTGCTGTCTGACCCCCCACCCTAGTGGGTAAATGCTTCCCGTGTAAAGGCCACTTCAAACCTGGTCATAATAAGCACTGTGAAAAACAACTGCTCACGATGGAAACGCTGACACAGTGGTGGTGTAAGATGCCCCTTTGAAAAGCCTTGTCAGGGCCCAGTCTTTGTAATTTAGTGGTGGCTCACAGGAAGCGCCTGAGAGCCAGATTCTTTCTGACTGTGCTCAAGGCCATAATTTCCTTCCCATACTTAAACCGATGACCCTGTGTCTCACTGTCAAGGGAGTCTGCCAAAGGGAAAGGGCAGATAAATAAGCAGCAAAATCTGAAGAAAACTGGCCCATTTAAAAAAAATTCCTAAGATTCTTTTTGGGGATTAACAACAAAAGGATTTCTAGATGAACTGATCTGTTTCTCCAAATGAAAGCCCCTTGAAGGCAGAGCTGGGGAAAGCTGGCAGCTAGCCGTTTCAGGTGCCAGATGCTGAGGAGGGGAAAGGAAGTAAGTCACAGAAGCTGCGGTCAGACCTGTGTGCTAAAGCAAGGCCTCCCTCCCACCCCGCTCTCACCACTGCACCAGAGTGGTTTCAACACACCACTCTCAGTCATAACATTAATCAAGATCCTAAAATCAAAATGGGAAGGGAACAACGAGGAATAACATTAAGCCAGTATGCACTCCAGCTACGATCTCCACCCCTCCCCATAAGCATATTCTCATGAGCTTCTGCTACATGTTCTGTATAATACCTATCTACCACCCATTACTTCAAGATAAATTTCAAAACTATAAAAGTAACGTGTTCTGTAGGGGAGCCCAAAAATAACTGAGAAAACACTCGTGATCATCTAAGGAATTTAATAAGTGGCATTTTCTATAAAATGCTAGCTTCATGATTTTCCCTTAGATAACAGACCAGAATAGTAACTAGTTCCTCCTTATCAACCACCATTCCTTGAAAGTCCTTAGCCAGTAATTTTCGTGAAGATCAATGAGTCACCTCTTATCACTACTGTAGCCCTCAGACTTAAGGAAAACAGGCCCAGCCTACTCTTCCATGACAGCTGTCCCACTAGAGGAAATCACCTTGACCTCATATATTTGGCTGCTGTTCAGAAAACCATGTCTGTGTTAAAATTCTCAAAAATACACTCATATTAGGTAATAACATACCTTTCTCAGTTACATATGCACAGAATGCCTGCCCTATTTTATCCCAACAGAAACCCACACACTGTCCCCCTCAATGACCTCACCTCCTACTCCCCAGGTTGCATGTGGTCCTGGGAACATACTGCAGGTACATTCTTTTGAAAAGTCTTAAAATCAAAGTACAACAAATAGCTATTCCTGATTTCTAATTCACATTAGAAAGAATGGAATAGAGAAGTACCCCCACCATTATGAAACCTTATCAGCAGACTGATTTTGACGACCCACGGCATCAACTATGTTAAAATCTAAAATGAAAATGTCTACCACCTGGCTAATGTGACTACGACCGTCTGCAGGAGGAAGAGAAGATTTGGTGATGAAGGAACATGATTCAGCTCCGCTCCTTTCACTTCTGTGCACATCTTCCCAATTCCTCAGAACACTCACCTGCTCCAGTATCCGTTTGTTATTTTGGCTTTCTGTTCAGAGAACCCACTGAGTAAAGGGGCTTAATTTTGTCCATAGGAGGACAATCCCTCTGGCTATCAAACCCCCTCAAGAGTGTCGGGGTCCGGGGGAGCCTGGGTGGCTCAGATGGTTAAGCGTCTGCCTTCTGCCCAGGTCAGGACGAGGGGTCCTGGGATCAAGCCCCACATGGGGCTCCCTGCTCAGCGAGGAGCCTGCTTCCAGCCTCTATCTGCCTGCCTCTGCCTACTTGTGATCTCTCTCTCTCTCTCTCTCTGTCAAAAAAAAAAAAAAAAAAAGAGTGTCGGGGTCCACCTGTAAACTTACAGACGCTATCTACACCAGAGTGCCCTATCAAGACCACCAGTGCTTCTTTTCCTTCTTCTCCACAGGGACATCCTGGGTCACATCTGGATGAAGAGACCATACGCGCTTTCCTGAGCCCTTCTGCCCAGGGAAAAATCACACCCAGTAAGGTGGGGGCTCTCCTACTGCTGCCATTGCTGCTTTCTTCTTTCTGGAAAGGGGAGGGTCATTTTTTGTTAACTAGTCAATCCTTGAATTTATTTTATTTTTTTTTAAAGATTTTATTTATTTATGTGACAGACAGAGGTCACAAGTAGGCAGAGAGGCAGGCAGAGAGAGAGCAGGAAGCAGGCTCCCTGTGGAGCAGAGAGCCCTATGTGGGGCTCGATCCCAGGACCCCAGGATCATGACCTGAGCCGAAGGCAGAGGCTTACCCCACTGAGCCACCCAGGCGCCCCAATCCTTGAATTTATATACTCCTACACTGTCTCATTTAATATACTGGAGTGGACCATTTGAAAGACAGCCATTAAAATCTATGTATCATGGCCTGTCAAATCTTACAGTTACATGAGTTCAAAACTTGGGCTACTGATTGAATTTTTCGTACTGACTACATAATGGAAAGCCCAATACAACCAGTTAAATCATGAGAGGTGGAAGCCTCGTCGGGAGCAATCAAAAGGCAGCTGAGCTTGAAAGCTGTACGTCCACATTCCACACTGGGAAGGGTGCAATGAGCAGATGGCATGGATGGCGCTGGAATGTGTTCGAAATACAGCCTTCTCACACCCACTTTCCATTCCCCCTCCAAAACCCATATTCCTACGGGTGCAAACCTCACTCTACAATCTAAGACAGTAAGGCCAGTGTTGTCTGGAGTCACTAGGTTTTACGTGTGCTTGCTTCTAATTAAAGAGCATTCGATTTTAAGAACTTAATAAAAAGGCCATAAACCTGTATCATTCCACAAGAATGCCAAGAATGGTAAGTAACCAACTAATACTCTTCCAAAGTGACCTTTATTAAGGGCTGCCTCTACAACTTTGCCAACTAACGTGTCAAGAGGCAGTAACATTCCTATCACAGGCTACTCCCATTTTAAAAAGCACAGGCCAAGTGAAAAGGCCTTCTTCAAGTAACCAAAGCAACTCAAAACTGTAAGGTTTGAGTACTAGTACAAACAGTCTGAAAAGTGGCAAAATCAAAGTTTAAAAAGCCACTTACAGTGCCAACAAATGATTCCGAAGAATTCTGAGAAAGGTAATATTAACATTTTAGTGGTAGAACACCTGGAGAGAACCCAAGAGGCCTGGACTTTCTCCCTAACTGGGTCATTAAATCTTGCAGGGGGTGGCAGGGACACACACACAGATCCAAACTAGGTAAATGGCATCTCACAGCGTAGTTATCCTGACAGCTTTCATCTGTCAGCAGGATCACCGCACGATGATGTTCTTCAAGGAGACAGGTAGGTCTCTCGGGGCTAATGATAACCTAAGTGCACGCAACCATAGTCAGACTGGTAACAATCAATCCCTACCCCTGGAACAGACACTCAGATTCAACAGCTGAGAGAGGATGGATCTGCTGCCAGGCAAGCTAGATCACTGGGATCCTCACGGCCTCAAGTGTTCCTTCCCACTCTATGCTTGCTTTCTGCAATCCTTACTCTGTAGAACAGCAAAAGATCTTCTTAAAGTATAGATCTGATCTTGTCAATCCCCTCCTTACAACCACTCAGAGCTTCCCTCTGCCCTTCTGCTAAATCCACAAATTCTTATACATCCCCAAATGTGATCTCATCTCCACCATTCTACCTTTTCTCACCAGACTCTCACTAGACTGTGGCTTTCCTTCAGTTCCCTGGATGACCCATTCATTCGTTCTCATTCAACCATTCAACAAAAAATTACTGGTTTTGTAAATTACCTACTATTGTGCCAAGCACTGCCCTACACACTGGGGATACAGCAATGAACAAGACACAAAGATCCTTGCTCACACTCTAGCAAGGGGAAAAAGACAATCAGAAAAAAAAAAAAGTGAGTTAATCATGTGGGAATCTGGAAGAAGATTGTTCCAGGGAAGGAAAACACAACTGCAAAGGCTCTGGGGTCAAGCAATAGTTTTCTTTTCATGTGTTTCTTGCTAAGTAATAACTTAACTCCAAAAAGATGAGGCTCTAATGTCTTATCTATCCAGCTCTCTATCCAACCTCAGCACTGGACTTAGTACCTGGCTCAGTAATTATCTGCTAAATGGGTAAGTGAATCAGGGTCTAAAGAAAAAAATCCCCCCTCAAGCCCCCCCAAAAAAACCAAAACCCCAGAACAAACAAAAAACCCCCAACCAAACAAAAGCCAAAAAGGTGTCCCCAAGTAATAGAAGTGTTACCTCAAGTTATCAGGGCCCCTGCAGACATTACACAGGTTTCAAACTTACTAATAGAGCTCATGATCAAAGTGAATGTAGTGCCACTTTAAGAGATACCCTAATAATAATATGTGTCTTATCAAGGCATCAGCCAGAAAGAAGTAAAAGCATTAAAAGTGGGAGCAACAACCTTCAAAGATAGAAAGTAATCGAGATATTAAAACTATGCAGAAAACCTGAATTATTTACTCCAATGGTGTGTCCCAACCCACTGACAGTTACGCTAGTTAAAAGCTTATCTTGGATGGATTGTTTCCTCCAACCTCACTACCACAGCCTTGGTCATGCCCTTTTCTTGCAAACCTGGACTATGGGGACTTTCCTCACTGGTCTCTCCCAGGTCCAAGCAGTATGTACTGTGCTGTGTTAATTTTAATACAGTTTTTGTTGCAACATTTCTACCCCAATTTGACTCCAACCTACCTCTTCAACCTTATTTCTAACTATCCCTCAGCAAAAACTCCATGCTCCATCCAGATCAACTGTCCCCTGAACATGCCTTGCACATTCCCGTTCCCAAACCTCTACTCTGGCTCTACCCTCATCTAAAATAGCATCACACATCTCCCCTTTCCCAACGTTATCAATTTAGGACAATGCCTTCTCCACCCACCCCCACTACAACAAGTTCATCCTCCCGAAGCAGTTTCCGCATTCATTTGGCTACACCTGTTCTTCCTCCGCCCTGCTCTGTATCACCAAATTGAAAGCCTGCAAACTACCTTTCCCAGACACCTTTGCTAGCAGGTTTTCACTGAGGTTCTGCCAAAGGCTGGAGACTGGGTGGCAGGAGAGGGATACGACACTCCTCCACTGCTGGTCTGTCTGAAGCCGCAGAGCAACTATGGAGGATGGCAGGCAACGGCACACATGGCAAGTCCTGGCACCAAGAGGCGCCATCAGCCTAGAGCTGGCTCTGGGGTCCCGCGGAAGCGCGGCAGTGTGGCTGCAACCGCGGCAGCAGGCCAGCGGCTCCGGACGCCGACACTCCAGCCCCAAGGCAGCTGGCTTCCTGATCTCTGGGTAACACGCCCCTTCTCCCTGCTGCTTCTCCACACACAGCCCCTCTTTCCCCCTTTTGCTCTCCCGCCCTTCCAATACCTCTGGAACAAACCTCTTGCATGTGAACCCCACTCTGTTTGAAGCACCTAGAGCGGTGTTTCCATTTCCCTGACTGGACAGTACAGACACAACAGCAGAGGAGCAGGAAATAAAAACAGCGGCACCAACCATGACGGCAGGGGAAACGCAGAGCGGCAGAAGAAGACTAGCAGTCAGGAAAAAAATCCCACAATGAAGTCCTACAATACATCTCCCTGGGTACACGACAATGTACTTTCTAAGAAAATCTCTATATTCTCAGCATGTAATGATAATTACCTTTTTCTCCTTTCTTTTTGTTACTTTTTTTAAAAAAGATTATTAGGGGCACCTGGGTGCCTCAGTGGGTTAAGCCTCTGCCTTCGGCTCAGGTCATGATCTCAGGGTCCTGGGATCCAGCCCTGCATCAGGCTCTCTGCTCAGCGGGGAGCCTGCTTCCCCCCCCCCGCCGCCACCCCACCCACGCCTGCCTTTCTGCCTACTTGTGATCTCAGTATGTCAAATAAATTTAAAAAAAAATCTTTCAAAAAAAAAAAAAAAATCTAGCCTGAAAACCCCACTACATAGAAGTGCCCAGAATAGAGTTTACCGTTCTCAGAAGGATGAACAACTGAGTCAATCTGGGGCACATGTAAACCTCTGGCTCCTGAAAGTATCTATGTTTCCAACCTGCTCAGAGATCACATAGACATCTCTTAAGTCTACCTTAAATTCATCTTCAGATATTATGTTAAATCAAGATAAGGAGAAGTACTGGAGGATGTAAATTTTTTTTTAAGGTTAAGTAAAAAATGCTAACTCCGGAGGCTAACAACTTTTAAAACCATACCTATGGCCCTTCGTGACACATCATCTGGTGCTCCAGCTTTCCATCAATAAAAAATGTTTCATGAAATGGAAACCTTAGAAAAGATATAAACCCCAACAAGAGCATAAAAGCAGCTTGACCTTCACAGAGTTCCAGAACTAAACCATCAGCTGTTGTCATTTTCATACCTCATTTACCAACATGCCTAATAGATAAATACTTGAACATTTCCAGCCCGTTCCGTTATTAATTTGAACAAGTCTACCATAGGAAACCATACCCTATAACCCAGTACAAGCGTTTTCCAAGTATTAAGGCATGATAAAATCTTTTCAGAGACTGGCAAATGAAAAGTTCTAGTAAAATGGGATTTACTGAAAGCTTCATAGATAATCAGCTCTCACCACACTGGAATATATGAAAATAAATCTATCAATTACCGCAGACAATCACATCATTTGATACTTAAGCCAACGCTTCACAATGAAGGGCTCTGAGTTCATTGCTTATTCGCCATCTCCTGAGGGCCGTGTTGGGGGCAGGTGAGAGGTAAAAGGCCAGTCGGAGCAAGAGCAGTACGCCAGTGTGCCGTCTTCCCCCAACACAGTAAGTGGGGAAGGGGAAGGAACAGAAGATGCCCTAGAACTGGCTTTACACACACACACACACACACACACACACACGCGCGCACACACGCATCAGGCACCACCAGTTTTCTCATCTTTTATACCAGCATACAGTCACTAGCCAGGCACAGCACAGAATAAACAATATGCATGTGACTTCATTTCATTTTTCACAATAATCCAAAGCAGCAGGTACTATTACAACCCCCACCTTACAGATGAGAAAACAGGCTCAGAGAGGTGAAATGACCCACTACGGATCACCCAGCTTCACGTGACCCTTGCTGCCCGCCGCCGAAGCCCACACACCTGGCTGAAGCCCACACCTGGCTGAAGCCCGCGCCTGCGCTGCTGAGAAGACAGGACGGACAAGAGCTGTGCCGCTTGAGGCTTCGCAAGGAAAACCGCAGCTGTGAGTGCTAGAAGCCGCTCCACCAGCGGGGGGTTTTGGGGGGGGGGGGGGGGGGGGGGGCCCGCTCTTCTTTACCTAGAGGCAAAACGTGAACGATACATTCCCCACGGTGATGTGTGAGTACCTTACATCGCTCAAAGTACTATCACATACCTTACACCTTACAACCTGGGAAGGACCGGTATTCCCTTCACTCTCCCGAAGTAAGGACACTGAGACCCAGAGATGACATGCCTCATCCATGGGCACAAAGTTCAATATGCTGTCTCCTCAGTGGGAACAGGGATGTCACCCAAGACTCACAAGAGAAACAGAGTATCTGTCATAGTCTGAAACACAATGTAGACCATTTCCAAAGTGACACCTAATGGAAAATGGATGTCTTTAAACTTCAGTGTAACTTGCAACTGAGAATCAATACGGCTTTAGTGGTCTGAGCATTAAGTTGTGTGACAACACTAACTGGTACCTTTCTTCATTTCTCATACCATGGAAGGGATAAGACGCGGTAAGTTTTTGCCCTTAAACTTAACTTCGTTTTTTTTTTTTCCTTACTCCATTGCAAAAATCCATTTCTACTCACAAAGTATGCCTGAAAAATCACTAAAGAAGTAATTATGTGACTTCACTATTCTGGAAACACTCTTTCAAGGCTCCAGAAAAACGATTTCTTTCATACCAATCAGACGGCAATGTTCATATAAATACTGTAAGGGTTGGCCCCTCATGAGGACAATCATAAAATTAAATACTATGGGGAAAAAATCAGTTTCAATTTTTAAAAAATATGTATTTATTTGACAAAGAGAACAGGAGAGCGCACAAGCAGGGGAAGCTGCAGGCAGAGGGAGAGAGAGAAGCAGGTTCCCCACTATGCAGAGAACCTGATGCAGGGCCTGATCCCAAGACCCAGGCACCATGACCTGAGCCAAAGGCAGACACCAAACAACAAAGTCACCCAGGCACCCCTAAAGGAATTAAAATCCCTATACTAAAAATCAGTGGGTAGGTGAAAATCCATCTCTCTTATTCCAGTCCCAAGAACTCACAAAACAGGGGCGCCTGGGTGGCACAGTGGGTTAAAGCCTCTGCCTTCAGCTCAGGTCATGATCCCAGGGTCCTGGGATCGAGCCCCGCATCGGGCTCTCTGCTTAGCAGGAAACCTGCTTCCCCCTCCCTCTCTCTCTGCCTGCCTCTCTGCCTTCTTGTGATCTCTGTCTGTCGAATAAATAAATAAAATCTTAAAAAAAAAAAAAAGAACTCACAAAACAGTAGAGTAAAATGTGATGCAGCGGCACACAGTGGGAAAAGACCTCTCCCTGACATTTCTTTCACTAAAAGTGAAAAACACCAGGATACAGTGTAAAAAAGTCAATTCCATTCAAAGTTTCAAAGAAAAAATTATAATAGCTCAAAGAATGAATCAGAAGTAACATTTTATTCATAAATCAAAGCTGCCTTAGAAATTTCACAACACTGTTTTACACTCAAAATCTCTAACCTCAAGGTAAGAATCTGACTTCATCGGGTCATTTATAAATTTGCCAAATCTAAAAGGAAGGCTGACTTTGTCCATGAGCTTCTGAGCTGTGTGGAAGTAACTTTCCTTGAAATCCATAAGCCGAGGATTACACCCTAATTGCATCATTTGCTCTTTGTGTTGAGGGTGCTGGGGACAAATCTGAAGGGCAAGGGGGCTGTATCTAAAAATACTCAGCCTGGGGGGGTCACTGGGTGGCTCAGTCGGTTGAGCAGCTGCCTAAAGCTCAGGTCATGATCCCAGGGTCTTGGTAGCGAGCCCTGCATCAGGCTCCTTACTCGGCGGGAAGCCTGCTTCTCCCTCTCCCACTCCCCCTGTTTGTATTTCTTCTCTCGCTGTCTCTCTGTCAAATAAATAAATAAAATATATTTTTTAAGATTTTGTTTATTTGACAGAGAGAGAGATCACAAGTAGGCAGAGAGGCAGGCAGAGAGAGGAGGGGAAGCAGGCTCCCCGCCAAGCAGAGAGCCCGATGCAGAGCTCGATCCCAGGACCCTGAGATCATGACCTGGGCTGAAGGCAGAGGCTTAATCCACTGAGCCACTCAGGTGCTCCTAAATAAATAAAATCTAAAAAAAAAAAAAAAAAGTTCTCAACCTGGGGGACCTGGCTGGCTCAGTTGGTAGAGCATGAGACTCTTGATCTTGGGGTCATGAGTTCAAGCCCCACACTGCACTTACTTAAAAAAAAATTAAAACTTCTAAAAATTTTTTTAAAATTAAAAATGGAAGCACATGAAGAGTGCTTGGGTGGCTCAGTGGGTTAGAGCCTCTGCCTTCGGCTCAGGTCATGATTCCGGGGTCCCTGGATGGAGCCCCGAGTCGGGCTCTCTGCTCAGCGGTGAGCCTGCTTCCCTTCCTCTTCTCTCTGCCTGCTTGTGATCTCTGTCAAATAAATAAATAAATAAATAAAATCTTTTAAAAAATAAAAATAAATAAATAAAAATGGAAGGACATGGAAAACGACCTCATCCTGACTTTATGATCAAAAAGCCCAAATCAGTAGACAAGCTTGGTTTTTCCCAACATGCAGTCTTCACCAATGTGAAATTGTATATAAGAATTTAAGAGCCAATCCGAAATCTTTTAAAAAATACTAAGAACTTGGGGCACCTGAGTGGCTCAGTCGTAAGCGTTTGCCTTCCGCTCAGGTCATGATCCTGGGGTCCTGGGATGGAGTCCCACATCTGGCTCCTACTCAGCAGGAAGCCTCCTTCTCCCTCTGCCCTCCAACCTGCTTGTGTGCATTCTCTCTCTCTGTCTCTCCCAAATAAATAAATAAAATCTTTAAAAAAAAAAAACCAAAACAGTAAGAACTCAATGGGAAGGCAGAAACAAACCCAGTACAGAAACACTTCAAAACTATTTGTAAGTAAACGTGCTCTCCTCATACATTGCCAGTTGGTGAAGACGGTATTACAAATCTATACGCCAATCCTGTTAAAGGGACTCACTTATAATGGAAGGAATTAAGTTCCCGAATCTACCTAAACCCCGGGATCATACTCCTCTACTGGTGAAAAAAGCTTCCACTCAATCTTCCTATACTAATTTGCCTACAATATGCTAAGAAAACCTCAGTGGGGATTGGATAATGTAAAAATGCTGGCAGTGACCTTGGCACGCATTTTAAGTATTTTTAATCTGCTTGAATTATAGGTCAAAGGAGGGGTGGGAGCAATACTCATAATAAATAAGAGAAGAGCATTTTAAAATCTTCAAAGTGCTTTCTCATTTAATCCTCCTAACACTCCCAGAGACCGGTGCCCACTCTCCAGATCAAGGACTTTTCATGCTGGTGGAGGGACTAGCAACCCACCTAGCACACCGCACTGGAACAGAAGCCGCGGGTACTGGTACGTGGCAGATGCTCATCGACACATCTACCGCATGTTCAAAAAGTCCAATCCAGGGGCACTTGGCTGGCTTGGCCGGTGGAGTTGGAGCCCCACGTTGGGTGGAGAGATTACTTAAAAATAAAATCTTTTTTTTTTTTTAAAGATTTTATTTATTTATTTGGCAGAGAGAGATCACAATTAGGCAGAGAGGCAGGCAGAGAGAGAGAGGAGGAAGCAGGCTTCCCACTGAGCAGAGAGCCTGATGCGGGGCTCAATCCCAGGACCCTGGGATCATGACCCGAGCCGAAGGCAGAGGCTTTAACCCACTGAACCACCCAGGTGCCCCTAAAAATAAAATCTTAAAAAAAAAAAAAAATCCAATCCACTTTGCAGAGAAGATAAGCCCAGTCTGGAAGTACTATGGCACAGGCAGGACCATACTGCTGGCCACCTGTTCCCCACACTCCTGTGTCCTAAGTCAGGGTGGGTTCCCCCCCTAATCAGACTGTCACTGAGGCTATAAAAGCGTTTCCCAAACTCTCTCTCAGAACTCAGAACTCACACTGGCATCTCATCATTTTTTATGTTTTCCATAAATTTAACCTACACCCTTTTCCTCCTGTAAGCAGGCATTTTGTTCTTACGCAGCAGTCTTCACTTTCGGTCCACAACCCTTTATTATGTATGATAATATGACCGTGCGGAGTGCACACAGGCAGTGCCCGGGGAGGATGAAGCTGAATGAGCGTCACTGTTCTAAGGGACCTACAGGTTGATGGTAATTAAGACAGGCAGTATCAGGAAGGAGACCGGGACCTGCGAATTACGGGAGAAGGGACAGTCTCAGCAGAGAGACCAGCATGAGCTGACAGAACCTGAACGGGTGTTCGGGAGAAAGCAAGTGGCGCGTCTGCCCGGAAGGCGTGGGGCGGGATGGGAAGGCCAAGTGATGGTCTGGAATCAGCCTGTGGTAAGAGCTGAGCTCGAAGACGAGAAACTGCCATGTCATTCCATAAGCAGTTCTCACTGCCTCCTGGCACCTCTCTTTCCGACTGGTCCCACATCCTCTTTGCCAAAGGGAAAAAAAGCACACACAAGACTTGGAGCATTCGCTCTAGATACTTATTATGTTCTTTTTTATTTACAGAAGTCTTCTCAGCTGTATCTTATTGTGATGGACAATTTCAGGATCAAGGGTACCAACTGTGGCTCTCCACCCACCCAATGGGTCAATTAACCAAGTAATCTCTTACCAGTTAGGACCCCTTTCACAATCTGATGAAAACTTGGACCCTCTCCCTCAGAAAAATGCACTTACACAAAAAATTCAGGAACCCCAGATTAAGAACCCTTGTGCAAGCAAAAATTATAGGACAGGCAAAACAAAACAAAACAAACAAACAAAAAACAACTCAGTTACTATTTCTACTACTAATTAGGAGTAGCCAATTTCCTGAGTCACATAAGTAGAATTCTCTTTCTTCTGAGTGACACAGTAATTACCCTTAGTGAATAAATAAAATGAGGGAATTTTTCCAAGATTTATAATCCTTGCCCACTAATAACAATACAGCTTCCGTTCATTGGGCCCTACTATGGGACAGACCCTCTGCAAAGCAGTGGACATGTAGTATATAATGCGAAAGTTGTCTATGCGATGAATAGTTATATCCTTGTTTACACAGAAGGAAACTGAAGCTCAGAGGGGTCAACCCTGACCTGACTTGAGGTAACCTCGCTGGAAAATGGCAGCTCTGGGTTTGCAACTCTGGCATTCTATCTTTTTTTTTTTTTTTTAAGATTTTTATTTATTTATTTATTTGACAGAGAGAGAGAGAGAGAGACGGAGGGAGGGAGAAAGCAAGCACACATGCACGAACGGGGGAGCTGCAGGCAGAGAGAAAGGGAGAAGCAGGCTCCCCGCTGAGCAGGGAGCCCTATGCGGGGCTCCATTACAGGACCCCGGGATCATGCCCTAAGGAAAGGCAGACGCTCAACTGCCTGAGCACCCCAGGCGTCCCCACAGTTTGACTTTCAAAGCCCAACGATACTGCCTCTCAGCAGAGGTGACCTTGTCATGGTATTGATTAATGGGAGAGATCAAAAGATATTGCCATCTCCTAGTAAGTAAACAGTGAAGTCCAAGGGTCCAGTCCAGAATGACATACCCTTTAAGTGCCCGATAAATACTTGTTAAGTGACTAGGGCAAAGAGAACCCTATACAGGAGACCAGAGACCAGGAAACGGTGCCAACAGTCTTTAAAAGAGTTCCGTGTGAGTATGTGTGTCACAGCAGGGCCTTCATTGGTTCCAAGTGGACCTCTCCAGCTTGGAAACAGCCCTAAGCACCTAATCTGTTACACCCTCACATGCAAAGTTTTGCAACATACCAATGAGGTAATGAGATAAGTCAACAGTAAAATTTCACTAAAAGTTTAAATAATCTTCCCCCTGTGTTGCTATCTTGCCCATGCTACCCTGTACACCCTCCAAGACTACAGCCATTATACAACATGATCGTTGTTCCCGTAAGACTACCAGCCACCGCTGCTGGGTACTTACATGGCCGATCACCAAAGCCTATTTATTTAGGGCCAGGACCTAGTCATCCTCACCTTTCTGTGGCCACTGCTCAGCCACCTGGACCTAGGAAAGCAATGATTATTATTTTAAATATGAAGATGTTTTAGTGCTCGCTTCACCAGCACACTTATTAAATATGAAGATGTTTTTTATTAAATAATAAGAGAACAGAGAACAGATGAAAGCTTAAGAGCCACAATACCAAGCTTCGTCCCCAAAAAGAACATTTTACACAATTCTCCCTTAGATACTCAACTACAATTACTTGCAACAAAGACTCCTCCAAGTATCACAGAAAAACAAAATGCAGTGCCCAGTCTAAGACGCTGAAATAAAAGGAAGACAAAACGAGGCCATGGGTCTCAGTGTTACTTGAAACCAGTGGTTCTAATCTTTTTTGGGTCATGGATTCCTTTGAGAATTTAATGAAAGCTACAGATCCTTGCCCCACAAAAAACAAACAGAATCAACATGCAGTACACACGCTTGAGAGCATCATGGACACTCCCTCAACCAGTCCCTTAAGGATCACAGACCCTCAGTGTGCAGCCTCTGCTCAGAACCTGCTTTTCTAGTCACATCTAAGTAGAGGCAACACAAATTCACCAACCATTTTGGTTTTTAAGGGTCATACGGACATGGAGGGAAACTGAAGATAGGGGTGATGGCTTTACCACCTGCAACGTCTTACCACCCATAAGGGCCCTACTCCTCTTGCTACCTGAGTCATGTTACTCAGCCACAGTAACACACTGTGGGGGAGGATGTTCTCTTTCTGCCAACCAGAATGTAAGCAATCCAGAAGCAGCAACCATATCTGCTGGTATTACATATTCCACCGAGGACTGCGCACATTCTACATCATTACTGACTGGTTTAAAAGGAACAGATTTAAAACAACCTGCACATTATCTCTTAGGATAAAACAAGATAAATTCACATAGTACAGGAAGAGATATGCTACATAACTAGCCCATTTTTAAATATTTACCTAAATTAAATCCCTGGAGCTTGATGTACAGGAAATATAAGAATAAGCCTGTAAAAAAATGTGCTTTCTCATCTCTGTAGTCTTCTTTATGGCAGGGATTTGGCCATCTATGGAATATATGCTGGTTTACAGCAAACCACACCATTCCTTAAAGGCATGAGCGAAACTGCCAGTGGAGCCTAAGACGTGAGGCGTTCCGCCTTCTTGTTGTAGAGCCTTTTTTTTTTTCTTTTAAGTAATCTTTACCCCTAATGTGGACTCAAACTCATAACCCTGAGATCAAGAGCCTCATGCTCCCCTGACTGAGCGAGCCAGGCACCCCTCCTATGGAGCTCTTTGTTTAAGAAACATCTCCTGGGGGTGCCTGGGTGGCTCAGCTGATTGGGCAACTGCCTTCAGCTCAGGTCATGATCCCAGGGTACTGGCATCAGCCGCATCAGGCTTCTGCTGAGCAGGAAGCCTGCTTCTCCCTCTCCCACTCCTCTGCTTCTGTTCCATCTCTCGCTGTGTCTCTCTGTCAAATAAATAAATAAAATCTTAAAGTAAAAATCTCCTGAACCTCAAGGTTGTTTAGATTCCTGGGTTATATGCCTTTTTTTGAGAGAGACGGAGAGAGAAAGGGGTGGGGCAGGGAGGAAAAGAGAGAACCTTAAAAGCGGGCTCCACGCCCAGCATGAACCCAACATGGGGCTCCGGACCCTGAGATGAAACCAAGAGTCAGACACTTCACCGAATGAGCGACCCAGGGGCCACGTGAGGTCTATGTTTAGAGATAAAAGAATGGGAAGCACAGCCTCTGCTTTCAAGGAGCTTAAGATGTAGTTGGAGAAAGAGAAAAGAAAACAGGCAGTTCGATCACAGAGTAATAAGCACCACATCAGAGGCAAACTCAGACAAGGGCTGACCACTGAGGGTCAGTCAGGGAAGGCTTTCTGAGAGGAATAAAATCTAAGCCAGATCTAAAGAATTAAAAGAAATCAGTTAAGTTTTTGTTTGGTTTGGATGGGAATGGGGGTAGCAGGAGAACACCCCAGAAAAAAGGAAACAGTATATGAAAAAGGCCCAGAATCACGGATCTCTGGGAGAGCTACAGTCACTCAACACGGCTGGAACACTGAATTTAAGGAAGAAAGTGGACAGAGATGGGCAGAACGCCTGGAGGTCCCTTTTATAAACCGAATTTCAGGTGTGCCTCCCCCTTCCTGAAGCCATAGCCCTGGAACGCTCTTACTCCTCTTGGCTTAAAAAAACAAACAAAAAATACACACAAAAAACAAAACAACAACTTGTTTTGGAATGACTTTAGATTTATAGGAACGTTGCAGACTATTTCAGAGTTTCCATATCCCATTCACCAGCTTCCCCTAATAGTAACATTACCAAGGTACGTGTCAAAACAAAGAAATTATCTTTGGTGCGAAAACTAAACCACAGACTTTATTTGTATTTTACCAGTTTTTGCATCATTTCTCTTTTCTGTTCCAGGACCCAATCCAAGATTTCCACATTCCACTTAATTCAAAGACTTAAAAATTCCTTCCTTTACCTCTAAGCAGCACAGACTTCTCATTTATCCTCCCTCTTCCATCTCTGCTCCTCATCCCCTGCCATCACCAGCCCACTCAGAAGGTAAAACACATCATATCAGAAGAGAATGGAAGTTACCAATTCAGATGATCTGAAATAGCGAAAACTGTTAGGGATTAAGAGAAATTTAACAAAAAATGAAATCAATGACATCTTTACATAGGAAAGATGCATGCGCACACACACATACGCACACTTACACACACACACACATTCACAAAAATAACTTGGCTTAAGGTGCTGCTTCCACTACGGAAAAGAAATTCAAGCAGACCCATTTCTGCTTCCTCAAACTTGCCACCAATAATAAATCCCTTTAATTTCTTTTCTCCAATACCCGAACCAACCCAAGGAGTCAAGCCCAAATCCCTGGAACTCCCAAATCATCCTCAAAATAAAATGCTGGCAAAATCCTCTGCACTCTGGAAGAGGAAAGAAGGATGATTCACCCTCTTTCCTAGATTTTTTTTTTTTAAGATTTTATTTATTTGACAGAGAGAGAAAGAGAGAGCAAGCAAGAGAGGGAACACAAGCAGGGGAAAACGGGAGAGGGAGAAGCAGGCTTCCCAGCAAGCAGGGAACCCAGTGCAGGGCTCGATCCCAGGACCCTGGGATCATGACCTGAGCCAAAAGCAGAGGCTTAACGACTGAGCCACCCAGGCGCCCCTTTCCTAGATTTTCACTAAGAACTCTAAGCGTTAGGACAGAATTCCATTATGTCACAACAGTCTTTATAAAGGCACATGACCAAAATTAGTCATACTTGTTTCTGTTACATTTATGACCTGCATTCTAAGCCTTCATCTCCTAAAATTCCCAAACCTGCAACAACCTTGATTGATGTTGATTTCTAGAGGGGCACTTGCTGGCTTGGTCAGAAGAGCATGTGACTCTTGCTCTCAGGGTCATGAGCTCGAGCCCCACATTGGGTAGTGATTGCTAAAATAAATAGATAAGTAAGTAAATAAGTAAACTTAAAACAAACAAAAAAGTTGATTTCTAGAATCGAAGATGAATCCTATGCAGAAATCACTGCAATGTCAATGAAAAACAGGAATTTTTTTTCTAGAATTAAAACACACTTGTTAACAATGGTTATCCATAGGAGGTAGAATTTTTTTTTTAATTTTTTGGGTGGAGGTAGAATTTAAGGAATATTTCACCTTTCCTTATTATTTTAGCCAGAGGGCTACCTGTCAAACATTCATCAGATACACCAGGGAGCATAGTCCTATGCCAGAGTTCGAAGAAACAAACAGAAAAACAAATTCTATCTTGTGGAGCATATCATCTAGATCTGTACTCCCAATATCTGGGCTAACATTTCATCAAAATTAAATAATATTTAGCAGTGCCTGGATGGCTCAGTCAGTTAAGCATCTGCCTTTAGCTCAGGTCATGCCATGATCCCAGGGTCCTGGGATGGAGCCCTTCTGAGGCTCTCTGCTCAGCAGAGAGTCTACTTCTCTCTCTGCCCCTTTCCCCAACTTCTGTACACACGCACACACACTAATAAATAAAATCTGTTTTTAAAAAAATCAAGTAATATTTAAAATTCAGTTTCTCAGGGTGCCTAGGTGGCTCAGTCAGTTAGGCATCTGCCTTCAGCATCTGCCAGGGTCCCTCGCATGGGGGGGGTGGGGGCGGGGAGCCTGTTTCTCCCTTTCCCTTTGCCTGCCACTCCGCCTACTTGTGCTATCTCTCTGTCAAATAAATAAAATATTTTTTAAAAAATTCAGTTTCTCAGTCCACTACAACTGCATTTCAAGTAGAAAGGTAAAGAACAGTGCAGGGGTGCCTGGGTGACTCAGTTGTTAGGTGTCTGCCTTTGGCTCTGGTCATGACCCCGGGGTCCTGGGATCAAGCCCCACATCCGGCTCCCTGCTCGGCTGGAAGCCTGCATCCCCCTCTCCTACTCCCCCTGCTTGTGTTCCCTCTCTCACTGTGCCTCTCTCTGTCAAATAAATAAATAAATAAATAATCTTTAAAGAAAGAAAGAACAGTGCAAAAAGTTCTACTAGACAGGGCTGATCTACAAAAAAGCCCTAATGCTAATTCAGACCCAGAAATAGAGAGGGAAGGTCTGGGGAAGGTTTCTGGAAAGATACGTTTATATTTGAAATGGGTATTAAAGTGAGCAAGTGAGCATTCCAGGCTGGCTGGTGAGAGAACAGCACATGACACTGGCCCTTGCCTGAATCATGCAATACCAAAATTTCCAGGGCAATTCCCCAAAACCCAAAAGCAAAATACTTTAAGGAGGCATTATAAAAACGAATTGGGTGACAGGCTTTGATTTATATTTTGCTGAGATAAACGTAGATGAAAATACCCTAAAATGAGAAACCAGAGGATGAAGTCCAATTAGGACCTCACTAAAAAGAAGGAGGGAAAACAGAACTGGAATTCACTGCCAGATCATTCTGGAAATCTTTAACAGGTAAACTAAACTAAGGATCAAGGGGACAAACCGAAGAATGCACTATGCTCACCCAAATACCTTACGGTGGGAGAAACATTTCCCAATAATCGAGGTCAATATGTGAATCGAAGGTGATTAACCCCACAGGAAGAGAGACAGAGAGAGAAAGAGAGAGCACACACACAAAACCAGCCCAACAGAGAGCTGTGGAACAATCCAGTCCCTCTCGGGTGGGAAGGGGGAGGTGTAACCCTCCAGTCCCTGAATCTGACACTACCTAGCATGAGCCGCCTCGGTTTCCTCATCCATAAAATGGATACAAGGAGAGAACCTACTTCTGAGGGCTATTAAGTGGATTCCTTGAGTCACCACATGGAAAATGGATAGAACAATGCCTGTGTCTGGAAAGGACAAAGGAAGCGCGGAGGGCTATTACTGCAGGAGTATCTGCGGACTGAGCTTCACTTGGCGGAAAGAAAAAGGATTTCCCTAGGGGTGAGCGCACAGGGAAAAGGGATGTTGTGCTGTCATATGAGGAGGAAGGAAGGTCTGAAAAGTCCAAACCGTTCTAGGTTGAGCAAGTTTTGTAGACACCTTCCAGCCACGCCCCACAGGCTATTAAAATGCCCAAAGCCATGGGGGCCAGCTGGGAACTTCAGCAAGCTGTAGGATTTAGCTGTGGAACCCTGGTATACTGACTTAGTACGTCGTATCAGTGTTCGACTATTGTCAGAACCATCTCTCCGGTCTGCACAGCGGGACTACTCTATCCTTCGTTCAGGCATTAATTAGGCACCCATCACAAGTAAGGCACTGTACAAGGCAAGAGAAAACGCACTCCAGGTGTCTAAGCAAGGGAATGCAACAGCCAGGCTTTGTTTAGTGACCCGTTAGGAGAATAAACAGGAGGAAAGGATGCGGAGAAGGATACCCTGTAAGAGACCACCGCAATCAAGCGCCACACCTAACCTCTCGGATTTCCCAAAGGGAATTTCACTTAACACTGTGGATTTCACTTAACTGGGTCCCAACAAATACTTAACTTCCCAATTGAGAATAACAACTTCTATCAATTTAGCACTTACCATATGCCAAACGTTTCATTCGTTACCTCAGTTTCTCACAACAACCCAGCGAAGCGGATATTAGTATCTTTGTTTTACACGTGAGAAAACTCAAGAGAAAGCTCAGGGAAGTCAAAGATTGTTTAGAGTGACAAAATAAATGGAGGAGTGGGGATATGAATATAGGTCTGTCTCTCTAAATACCTATCCACACATCATTGGTGCTGGCCTGTAGCAAAGTTTTCCCTGGTCTATGTAAAAATGAGATCTAGAAACATATACCTACAAATGTCCATGTATGGTTGCCAGTTTCCTTGAGAAGGGCTACCTTTTATTCTAATAATGGATCCTATTTTTTTTATAAAAGAATAGTAAGAAGAATTTCTTTTTTAAATGCCCTCCTTGGCAAAACTACAAAATTAGTAAATTTGTATGTGTTTTCCCACTACCACATTCAACTGTGGTCTATAAAAGCCAAGTCCAGGAACCACTACACTAACGATGACATTTACGTAGCATTTACCATGACCCAGGCATTATTTTAAGCTTCGTAAATATACCACCTGTTTTAATTGCAGTGACTCTGGGAGTAGACTACTATATTCCCCTTTTTATAGATGACGTGCCTGAGGCACTAAAGTTTAAGTGTCTTGTCTAAGAGCCCAGAGCTGGGAAGAGGTAGGACTGGGACTCAAAGGGAGGGCCGTGTGCCTGGTGAGAGCACCTGAGGCCTCAGTCCCAACATTGTGAAAGCAAACAGACCTCAACCACTGCTATTTGGCCTATGACCTATAACGTTTAGACGTGTGAGACACTTACTGATAAGACCCTAAAACTGACGGCTACCTTGGGGCAAGTTACAAGATAACACATCAACAGGTGCGCGCAGCTCTGCTGAGTCAAGATACCAGCGAGCTGCCTTCGCAGCGCTCTAAGATGCCCATAACCTAAACAATTTAATTAACCAAATTGTTCTCTTTCATTCTCCCAGAAAACAGAAAGGCCTTCCAACCTTATGGGGCTTCCAAATTCACTCTTGGCATTCAGTTCTCAAAGTCAGAATTACAACACAAAAGCCTTTGTGGTAGTCAGAGCAAGTACTGAGGCTCATTTTATGGACAAGAATTTAAGTTAAAATAAATGAGTTGTCCAAGGTAACAAAGTCAGCAAGAAGCAAAATGAAAACTGACGGCAGAGAGGATTCTTTTTTTTTTTTTTTAAGATACATCCTTTTAAAGATTATTTATTTATGTATTTGACAGACAGAGATCACAAGTAGGCAGAGAGGCAGGCAGAGAGAGAGGAGGAAGCAGGCCCCCCGCCACGCAGAAAGCCCGATGTGGGGCTTGATCCCAGGACCCTGGGATCATGACCTGAGCCAAAGGTAGAGGCTTTAACCCACTGAGCCACCCAGGTGCCCCGGCAGAGAGGATTCTTTACAAGGCTTGAGGAATCCCAAGAACCAAAACTGCAGAGACTACTTTTTTTTCCTGGTTTCTCTCTCAAATGCATACCTTTATTTCAACAAATGTTGTATTCCTACTGACGTGTTCTAGGATAAATGTGACAGGTTCACAGAATAAATGGGAGAACAAAACAGAAAAAAATCCTGCGGCACTTCCAAAGCTATTTTGCAGTTCTTCCTGCTGTCTGAGTGTAAACTCCCTCACATTCCCATTGAACATCAGGTCTCCCTCATGAAGGAATGACAAGTGTGGGACTGTGTGTGTGCATGCAAACGTTCTGTTAATTAACAACTATAAAAACAAGGTAATATTTTAAATCTCCAAATTATTCCTTATTCAAGATAAAACATGAACCTGAACCACATTCTTAAAAAGTTCTTTCTCAGGGTGCCTGGGTAGCTCAGTAGGTTAAGTGTCTGCCTTCGATTCAGGTCACGATCCCAGGGTCCTGGGATCCAGCCCGGCGTAGGGCTCCCTGCTTAGTGGGGAGTCTGCTTCTCCCTCTCTGTCTGCCCCTTCCCCTGCTTGCGTGCATCCACTCACTCTCTCTCAAATAAATAGATAAAAAAAATTTTAAGAAGTTCTTCCTCATAATAAGATGAACTCTATCTTCTGGGTCAACGTCTTCTTGTGCTGAAATGTTTAGTCACACCTAATTCTTTAAGATAAGATGGGGGGGGCCGGAATCACGCCACTGGCTTTCTTAAATTTTTTACTTTCTGGTACCGAAACATGGTGTTCCTTGTGTTACTATAAGGGAAGAACTGCTTTTGTTTTAATAAACAGCATATAAGGGTGCCTGGGTGGCTCAGTGGGTTAAAGCCTCTGCCTTCAGGTCAGGTCATGATCTCAGGGTCCTGGGATCGAGCCCCGCATCGGGCTCTCTGCTCAGCAGGGAGCCTGCTTCCCTCTCTCTCTCTCTCTCTCTGCCTGCCTGTCTGCCTACTTATGATCTCTCTCTGTCAAATAAATAAAATATTTAAAAAAAAAATAAAAAATAAACAGCATATAAACTCTCTGAGGAGGAGGCATGCTCTGTATAACCAGTACTCTCAACAGTGCAGATACCCAAATATTGGTTGCATGGAGAGGAAAAAGGAAAAATAAAACTTGTCTCCCTGGATCTCTATCCTCTAGAGCTATAAAGTACAGGTTTGTTCCCTCCTCTGCTTAATAGCCCTAAATTATTTACATCTTAAAAGAAATTTTTAAGTCCCACACATGCTCTCTGCTCAGCAGGGAACCTGCTTCCCCCTCTCTCTGCCTGCCTCTCTGCCTACTTGTGATCTCTCTCTGTCAAATAAATAAATAAAATCTTAAAAAAAAAAAAAAAAGTGTGGGAAATGATGCCCCATCATATGAAAAAGAGGTCTGGACAATATGTAGAAAATTCAGAAATGTATGCTTTCAGATTTATGTACTTTTCTCCATGTAAGTTATAGCTTAATCTTTTTTAGTAAAAAAACGTTAAAGTTCTGAATATAATATATGTATTCCTTGTATTCATACAGAACATGAAATTACAACTATTTCAGCTAATGCTGCCATTTTTAAACCTTTACGGCCGTGGGCTAATGCTGGGCACATGCCAACAGCAGAGACCCACTGCCTAAGCACTGAGAGGACTCTTTCCCTTTTTCCTCATTTACCAAAGGTTTTATCTGCATTCCTCTAGTGACAGACTAATCAGAGGAAAAAAATCTCCGAGAAGTCAGCAGCATTCAAAAAGTATTCAATTTCAGGACATTAGAAATGCTATCACAAAAGAGACATCCACCAGCCTTCTACCTACAAACTTAACATTTTGGGAAAATAAAGATCTAGTGATACTTTTATCACCAAGCATTTGAAGTACACTATTCCCACTGAAATAATTCCCTTGAAGTAAAAGCCACTCTAGTTAAAGATGCAGATTTCGAGAATCTAATAATCTTGTATTAATGCAGTACTGGCTTTCATTTGTACACAATCAATCTGTTACTGAACAAAGAATCCTTTTTAATTGCCCATGGCAATTAACAGTAATCATTTTCTTTTGTCTTATTCCTAAGTAGTGCAAGCTGTAATAGAGGAAGCCATGATTTTGACCTTTCTTTAAAATGGAGATGGAGAGAAATGCAATGCAACTTTTTTTTTTTTTTTAATTTTTTACACTTCAGGAGGCTGTTAGCTGTAGCTGGCCAGCACACTTTTTTTTTTCTTTTTTTTTTCTAAAGATTTTATTTATTTATTTGACAGAGAGAGAGATCACAAGTAGGCGGAGAGGCAGGCAGAGAGAGAGGGGGGAAGCAGGCTCCCCACCGAGCAGAGAGCCCGATGCGGGGCTCGATCCCAGGACCCTGGGATCACGACCCGAGCCAAAGGCAGAGGCTTTAACCCACTGAGCCACCCAGGTGCCCCCGGCCAGCACACTTTCATTCCAACATTATTTTTGTTATTTCATTTTTCACCCCAATATTATTTAATAACTTTCTGATTCATGAAAAAAGCACTGTAGTTAGTTCCACACAAATAAGTCAAGGGGCTTGGTATAGTTTTGTCTATACATTTCTAGCTGTCTAAAGAATTTTCTCAATTGAAAACTGTCAATTGGGAGCCACTCAGATACTTTTCTACTTACCAAAGAAAATACAGACTTAAGGAGTCATTACATGACCAAATAGGTCTATCTTACTATATTATTTATTTTGGACAACTTTACATATATATATGTGGAATATAAGTGGGTGTGGAATACACACACACACACACACACACACACACACACACATCAGGGTTTGAATCCTGGTCAGAAATCAAATGCTCGGGCACCTGGGTGGCTCAGTGGGTTAAGCCTCTGCCTTCAGCTCAGGTCATGATCCTGGGGTTCTGGGATCGAGTCCCGCATCCAGCAGTCTGCTCAGCAGGGGGCCTGCTTCCCTCTCTCTGTCTGCCGCTCTGCTTACCTGTGATCTCTCTCTGTCAAACAAATAAATAAAATCTTAAAAAAAAATCAAATGCTCAACTTTATCAACATGCTGGCTAGATAAACTGGTATTTGGGGCTATATATTCTTTTTCAAAATGGTGTGCCATAGAACCAACTGTGTGTTCAGTAGTCTCTGAATATGGAAGCCTTTAAGACTATTAATACAGAGCCACTGCTCAAGAATGCAGAAATTCATCAGACTACTCAACAAATAATTCCCTCAACCCAGCGTATATCATATATAGCTAATCATTCACAACTAACTATAAATTCCTTAAGGGGATGAACTGTAGCTTATTCTTCTATCCCAGAGAAACAAGGCAGACTAATAAAATAAACACAGCTCTTGGAATCAGACAGACACGGATTCATAACACAGCTTGCAACCTCTCAGCTGTGTAACCCTGGTCAGGACACTTACGGTATTAGACATATTTGAGGATTAAATGCTGACCAGGAGGGCATGCCCTCTGAGAGTTTAAAGCCTAAAAATGGCCAGAATAGTTGGTACACATCTCTCCACCCACCTACCCCTCAAAAGAGAAAAACAAAAAGGCTCTGGCACCTGTTTGGGTTCAATCAACATATATGTAGTGGGGGGTCTACTATGTGGAAGATATTTTGCTAGGTGTGACAGGAAATAAAAAATACACGAGGGGGGTGCCTGGGTGGCTCAGCGGGTTAAGCCCCTGCCTTTGGCTCAGGTCATGATCTCAGGGTCCTGGGATCAAGCCCCACATCAGGCTCTCTGCTCAGTGGGGAGCCTGCTTCTTCCTCTCTCTGCCTGCCTCTCTGCCTACTTGTGATCTCTGTCAAATAAATAAATAAAATCTTTAAAAAAAAAAATACATGAGGGTTCCCACCCTCAAGGGGTTTACTATCTGGAAAGAAGAAACAATCTAGTATTATTAGCTATAAAATAAGGCAGAATGGGAACCAACTAGTATAATCCCTTCATTTTTCAAATGAAGAAATTGTAGCCAAGAGAAGTGAAAATGATTTGGCCAAAGTCATGCAGCTAGTGAGAGCAGAGCCGGGGCTAGGGCCTGAGTTTCTTCATTGTCAATTCAACATTCTTTACACCATAGGAAGCTGCCTCTCAATTGTTCAAATTTGATTTCCCAGTGCAAATATTACCATAGTGACCGGCAAAAGGACATTTTCCAAATAAGAATGCAGAGACACTAGGAGAACAAAAAAGGTACGAAATACCACAGATGCATAATGCAACAGTCACAACTGCCACAAATTTCATAAAATGACAATGCTCATTTCAATAAAGGAAGATCAAGGAGATAGGCAAGTCTGGCTATTCTCAACTAAAGTAAATATTACTTTCCTGTGATGATGGTTCATGGCTGAAAGTACCTGGTTCTCTGCTAATATATCAACTTAATGGTGCGTCTTAACACCATGGAAGCAAATAAATGAAAATCAGACTGACAGATGCCAAAAGTTATTTTCAAGAATTCTTCATAGACAAAACCTCATTAAAGCACTGTATCAAAAATTAAATAGAAATAAACTTTCAGGAAGATGAACATGAATGATTTGTTTGCATTTCTTAATACCAGCAATTCAAGTGCTATTCAGACGCTGCTGTTTGAGAGCCTAGGTCAACAATGACTCAGCTTGAAAGATTCCATATTGCTTTTAAAAGAAGTGTATGGTTTTAGTTATGTAGTGAATACAATCTGGATGCCCCTTTCCCCCAAAATTATAAACTAATTTTCACATGAATGGCTTAAAAAGAGACAGTGCTTATGTTTGAAAGACATATTCAACAAAGGCAATCCGGTTCATTTTATCGCATCCCCCAGAGAAAGAGCCCTTACCCCCGGTTCTGACCTACAGGATTTGATGCTGGGAGAGGGGGGATGGAGGGGTTAAGAGTAGCACCAGGAGTCCAGTCGCAGTCCCAGCTCTAACTTGCTATGTGGTCCAGGACAAGAATCTACAACCAGAGCTGGACAGCACACTCGATTTCAGACTAGGAATGTGAAACCCAGAGAGGTGAAGTGTTCAAGGTTCCCACTAATTAGGTTAAAGCCTAGACCAGAAGATCTTCTGCATGTATTTCCAATACTCCTTCAGTTGTGACAGGAAACCTGTTACCATGCCCTGTGCAAGTTCATTTTCCCATCTGTAAATCAGGAGGCTAGACTAGGCACAGATTTTCAAGTTGTGCTGCTCTAAATCCAAGGGATTTCTGCTAGTCACCTTCCCTCTTCAAGTAAAGAATCTCCAAGTTATGTATTTCATATAGTGTGAAAATAAATTTTAAACAACTGGACTAGACGGTCAATAAAATGTCACACTGACTGGGTAAATTAAGACACCCAGCTGGTGAATGACAATAATTATACCAGATCACAGGAAGGCAGGCTCTACAGGAAGCTTAACACCTCTCAGAAGGCCCCCACAAACTGAAGATGTGAAAGCAGAAGATACTAGAGGGAGATGGATAGACAACCACTTGCACTGTGTCAGCCTCCAACCGTACTGAACTGTGGTGTCTCCCCACCACACAGAGACTGCACAAACATCCAAGCAGCTGTAGTTTATAGTCAGCAGTGAAACCCTCACTCCTCCTAGGCTGTCCTTTGCCAAAAGTTACCATCAGGCCCATGGATCTGCACACGGACAACAACTTCCGTGTAACTCGTATCAAGAAGAATGACTCTTTCTCATTTTTTTTTCACTGTCCTAAATGCTTTGGCCTTCATCATGCCAAGCAAAAAGAAGGGGTACATGGTCAAAAGAATAGTGTTAAAAAAGCGGGGGGGGGGGCGGCTGGGTGGTTCAGTGGGCTGGGCCTCTGCCTTTGGCTCGGGTCATGATCTTGGAGTCCTGGGATCAAGCCCCACGTTGGGCTCTCTGCTCCGCGGGGAGCCTGCTTCTCCCTCTCTCTCTCTGCCTGCCTCTCTGCCTACTTGTGATCTCTCTCTCTGTCAAATAAAGAAATAAAATCTTAAAAAAAGAAGTGAAGAACTTTGATCACACTAGCATTAGAGATTTTCTAGGCACTGCAGGACCCTTGAAGACAACAGAAATAGAAAACAGTCATCTACTGCCATCTCCTGCTCTAACCCCACCCCCACTGGCATATTAAGGGTTCCAGAAGGCCAAGGCTACCACCTCAGATTTTGGTAGCACCCAATTCCATCATGAAAGCAAATGCTGACACTGAGGTTGGAGGCTCTGCAACTAAACCATCAGAGAAATGCGACAATCCTTTTAACATCAGTTACCAGTTTAGGAAGAAAAATCACCCCTTTGTTGTTCTGTCTCCTCTCTTCCTATTATGTAAACTTAGGCTTTGGCCATGCAGAAACTTTCTGTGCTGCCAGTGATGTTAAAACTCTAAAACACAAATTTAAGCAGAGTTACATACACAGTTATCTTATTCTTAATTAGCCATCACTTCCCCATTAAGAATAAAAAGCAACTATTTATATCAACATGGAAAACATAAACACTAAAATAAATTCAGAGACTGAATCTTGATTCACAAGGCCAAAATTCAAAAATGAATGGAAACCAACAGAAAGATGAACCAAAATTCTGTAAGTCAATAATGGCGGAAAAAAAATTAATAATAATAATGTTGAAGATACATGCTATAGATAATTAAAATTACCAGACTCTGCTTGTCAGAAAATTTAAAGTGCTAAGAATTCAGAAGCTAAATGAACCACGTGGATCTTATGATTTAGGCCCCCTTACTGTATCATAGACAAATACCCTAACATTTGATGAGTCAATGGTCCAATTCTGCAGATAACAGTGGATGCTTTTTATTTCCAGTATTCACACAGAACTATTTCTAAATAAGTGCTGAAGTAAACAAAGTTTGATCATAGCTCAGTTAAGAAATAAAATCCTTCCAGTAAATGCTCCTTCACAGCTGGATGGCTGCTTTAATATGCAATTGCCCTAGGCCACAGGGGGAAAAAAAAATCAGGCTTTTGATTTACTTAAGAAATAAAATAAATAAACCTAGAGCCTGCGAGTTTCCCTCTTCCAAGTTAAGGACAGAAAATGGTTAGATGGCTTCTCTGTTAAAAAAAAAAAAACAACAACAACCAAACACCTCTTTCTCTGAATAGATTTCCTAAACCCCACCCCCAACATAAGATCACTGAAGAAATAGCTTCAGGAAAGGTAGCTAAGGTATATTTCTCAGGTAATAAGATCAAAAGTCCTTTCATATCAGCCCGTTCCTGGCACTCTTTCCTCATTCTGCCAAATCAGGTCACTCACAAGGCCTGGGGAAGGTCAGGGCCCACCCACATACTTCTTGTACACCAAAGAGCCCCCGGCCCCCCAGCATGGATCTGCCCAGAGGCATTCAGCTCCTGTGGCTGGAAGCGCCTGCAGCACCAGAGGGCAGAAATCTGAGCGACACTTGGCACTGTCTCTTCCAACAAACAACCGCAATGGGCTTTCCAAACTCGGGCCCTAATCCTTTCGAAGACCAGGAAGCTGAAGCCTTCCTGGGGCAGAGGTGAAAAGAAATAAGCCCACCCTCCCAAAGGTCACACTGCAAACCAGAGGCCATTAGGGAAGAAGGCAAGACTGCAGCTTCTGCAGCCCCAGAACAGTAAACACCAAATGGGGCTATAACCCCTGAGGGATTGGGGAGAACTTGAGAACTAGCACTTCCCCAGCCAGAGGTAAAAAAAAAATGAGACCGTCATGGTGGGCGGGGAGGGGGGGGGGGGGGGGGGGGGGGGGGGGGCAAAAAAGGCGCGACTCTTAATTCTCCCAGGGGGGTGGGGGGGGGGGGGGGGGGGCACGAGAATAAAACTGTCTCTTTACAATAGCTCAGAGAAGGAGGGAGGGAAAGTGAGAAAGAGAAGAAAGACCTATGAGCAGCTGCGCTCTCCTGTTCCAAACGTCACGAAGCTGCAAAGCCCAGAGATCTGAAGGGGCTGGGGAGCAAGATGGGAATGAGAGGAAAAAAAAAAAAAATGGGGCAATAGAAAGAGACCTTCTCCCTCACCATCACTGACCTCGGTAGAAGTAGGGAAAATGGGGGCAACAATCCCAGACTCCAGAGAGCAGGAACCAGCCAACCACCCCCCACATATTTACCCAGACTTCAAGATCCCTGGGGATAAAACCCTGGGGGTCAGGGTTCCGAGTGAATCTGCAATCTAAACCAGAGCCTAGAGAGCTCTAGGCCCAACCCAGCCCCTTCCCCTCCAAAGCTGGGGACTGGAGGCTAGGGGAAGACGAGCCTGAAGAGGGGAAGCACTCGTGGGAATGGGCGGGTCAAGGCTGGGTAGCAGGGAGAAGCAATCCTGACAGGAACCTAATGGGAAGAAAAGGCGACTGGCAGGGTACAAAGGGAAAGAAAAGGTGAGGAAACAAATCAACGATGAACAGAGTTGAGACTTGGGTATCAAAGGGAGGGAGAATCTATCCAAGAACTGAGATGGCTCTGGGGGGATGGGGGGGCAGCCAGTGAAAGGAAGGAATGGTTGAGAAGATATCTCTACTACCAGGCAGAACTAGGAGAAAGAGAACTCAAAAAAGGAGGTAAAAGGTAGGACAAAGGAGGGAGAACAAATACAAGTAAGGAAAGGGTGGAGGTTGAGGGTTGAATCAAAATGGTGGGGGAGGAGGTCAGGTGGAAAACTTAGAATTGAGAGAGAACACAGGTGGGATGGAATTTCGGGATGACCAGGATTAAAGAAAATCACTCCAACAGGGAACAGCAATAGTAAAGTTAAAACGGGTGAAAAAAATAGGTGGGCAAGTGGACAGCTCCAAAAGGGGCAGAGCTGGGAGAAAAACGTTAGAGCCGATGGGGCAGAGCTGAACAAATGATAAGAGCAGGTGCAAAAAGGATTTGGGGCAGGTCTAAGAGACGCAGCGAAATGGGAAGGAAGGGGGGGCGATAGGTCAGAAAAGTTAGAAAAGATCTGGGGAGGTAAAGGGCAAGTCTGAGGAAGGCAAAACGGAGAGGAGAAGACTTAGAGCAAAGAGGAGGCTGGGAGCAGGTCTCAAGCAGAGAACTGAAGGGGAAACAGGTCAAAGAAAGCGGGAGCAAATGAATGAGACAGCTCAACAGGGCCAATGAGGAGGTGGAGAGGAGAGGAAACCGCAAGGAGACCTGGGCAGAACGGGGGCCTGCAGGGCAGCACTGAGGCTGCGGACAGGCTGAGTTACAGAGGTCAGAGAAGTGAATGGCAGAAATGAGAGCTGCAGGGACGGGGGAGTTGTGGGGAGATGCTCTTCGCGCAGGGCAGAGTCGAAAAGCCAGCAGGTTAGGGGACACAGAAGATCTGAGATTGGGCAAAGGGCAGATCGGGTATACAGAAAGGTCTGGAAGAGAAAAAGGTCTGAATGGTAAATGGGAGCAAGATCTGAGAAGGGGAGGAGGTGAGCATGGTGCAACCGAGTGTGAGAGGGAGCAGGGGACTGAACGAAGAGACATGGAAGGGTCGCAGAGCTTAGAGGCATCTCGGGGCTGCACCAGGTTCCGCGAGTGGGCAGTAGGGCCCAAGAGGGAGGCGGAATTAAGTTCAAGGAGAAGACCTAGGGCCAGCAGTGCCAAGATGAACAAGGTCTCCGATGGATCTCCAAGGAGGTGGAACCACGGGTCCTAAAGGGACAGTTCCTGGGGGTGCAAACAGAGGACGGATCACAGTAGACGGGTCAAAGACGGGTACAGATCCGGAGGGTGGTGAGAGTGGAATCGAAGAGGGGGCAGGCGGGTCACGATTCTCAACGTGAAGGTCCAAAATTAAGGGATGCAAAAGGGTCACTGAGGAGGTGGGTCCCAAGAGCACTGCAGCGTCCAGGAGGGGCGAAGGGCATTACTGAGGGGCGGAAGAGGGAAAGGGGAGGAGCAGAATTGGGAGCAGAGTGGCTTAAGTGAGGAGGGGGTGGCCGAGGCAGACACCGAGATCTCAAATGGGTCGGAAGGTGGGGGCAGACGCGGGGACAGCAAGGCTGGGCGAGCAGGGACAGGTCCGAAGGGCGGGCGGGCCCCGCGGGCCGGGCCGCAGCGCGAAGCAGAGGGACCGGCGGGGCCCGGGGGGCTGGGGGGCCGCTCCCTCCCCTCCCCCTCCGGCTCCTCCATTGTTCCCGGGCTCCGGGCCCCGCCGTCCCCGCCTCCCCTTGGACCCCGCAGCGGGGCGGCGCCCGGCCTCGCCGCCGGGGCCCGCGAGCTCGCGCACTCACCAGCTGGGCGCCCTCAGCGCGGCTCCGGCCTCCAGGATCCCAGCAGCGGCGACGGCGGCCCCGGCGCCATGTTCTGCTGCTCCTCGTCCAGCGGCGGCTGAGGCGGCGGCGGCGGCTCCGGCGGCGGGGGGCCGGGCGGACCCTCCCTCGCGGGCTCCCTCCTCCGCCTCCTCCACCTCCTCCACCTCCTCCTCCCGCCGAGCCGCGGCTCTCCCTCGGGGCGGGGGGGCGGGGAGGGGAAGGGGGGAGGGGCGGGAACCAGGGGGAGGGCGGACCAGCCTCGCTCGCTCGCTCCCTCCCTCCTTCGCAATGGCGGCGGCGGCACCTCCTTCCTGCGGCCGCCGCTCCCGTGCGCGCGCGCTCCTCGCTACTGCGCGTGCGTGGCGTGCGGACCGTTGCAGGAGGATAACGGCCCTTGGGCGCGCGCCGCAAGGGGATAACCGGCGCCAAGCAGGAGACTAAGCGAGGGCGTCTACGCGCCCAAGGGGCTCAGTGCCACTACCGCGGCCTCTGGCTGGGAACGGGCGCGGAGGCCATCGTGCGCGTACGCCTCAAAGAAATGCCGCTACTGCGGTGGCTGCGGCGCGAGACAGCACCAAGAAGCCTGCGACCCGGCAGAGGGAATGCTGCGGGCAAGTGCGCGTGCGCGGGACAGACTGCCTGGCGCGAGGCGGAGGGCGTGGCCCGCGGGAGTAGCGCGCACCCCTGCGCGCGCCAGAAGCAGCCGATCCCCTCCTTGCGGGGGCTCGTGGAGAAAGCGGGAGGGGAGAGGCATGGCCCGGTTTTGGGGGCGGGGGCGAAGGGCGCGATCCCGCTCGCGCGGGACCTGACCAGCCAATAGGACGCGAGGGGAGGTGGGTTAGCCGCGCGAGCCTCAGCCCCTGGGATAACGGAGGCGGTGAGATGGAGCGACGTAACGTCGGGCGGTGGGGAGGGGCTGGGGAGAAGGGAGAACACCCAGCGAGGGAGTTGATTGGGGAACACGAGGAGGCGTGGCCCGCCTCAGCCCAATCCAAGCCTGGCAATTTGTCGTTCCGGAAGAAGGGGCAGGGCTAGGGAGCGCGTGCTCTTTCCCTCGGCAGTGAAGAAAATCTGCAGGCGCCCCGCGCAAGTACGGTTTGCTCTGGGTTCTGTGATCGCCCGGAACTCGGGAGACGGACAAGGGTCTGCTTCTGCGTGCAGCCCTGACCTCCAAGTCAGCATTGTGCAAATGACTGCAAATCAAATGTCAGTTCAGGCTCGTACAGGGGAAACAGTGATGGGAAGAGGCACTGCCGTAACTCTTGAGTTGGAAACTGAGGAGGGGTTCCTCTGGGACCCCTCCGGAAGTACGCATGGTGGAAGATGAGCGTTCTGGGCACTGAGTCAATATTTACGGAATGCATGAAGAAGGGCTGTTTCCTATTACATTTTGCGTTTCTTTCTTCAGTCTTTTGATCCACAAAATGGAATAATAATTGTACCTCCCTCACAGGGTTGCTGAGAGAATTAAATAATATATATTTGTAAAGTGCTAAGCTTATTGTAAAGTGCTAAGCTTTGTTTTATTTTTATTTTATTATTTTATTATTATTATTTTTTAAATCTCTACAGCCAACATCAGGCTTGAACTCACAACCCGAGATCAACAGTGACATGCTCCACGGACTGAGCCATCCAGGTGCCCCTCCTGCCCTCAAGTTTGAAAAAATCCATTAAATAAAGGTTTTTTGGTTACTGATCAGAGTCCCCTCCCTTGACTTTTTTAACTCAGCATTTTTTATGCATGTAATCTGATTTTTAGATGTCTGTGACTTTTTTGTTCTTTTTTAAGTTTAAGTACTGTGAGCCAAACCAAGTGCATGGCCCAGGTTTTCTTTAGGCTGTCACCGCAAACCTTGGTTTATAAATGATTTTGACATCAGTTAAGGGAATACCATATTCCCCACCTCAAATTAATATATCTTTATAACTGTCTTTATAACTCCAAGGTTGTTCAATTCTTGGAAGATTGTGAACTACCAACACCCAGAATAAAGAACAAAGGCTTCACTCTGAATCTAAATGTCCCTCTCCCTGTCTTTTGGAGTCTGTCAACTCTACCTAGTCCTGTGAGTTTCAGCTTAACACCACTTCCTCAGAGTGACCTCCCAGATTTGGTCTGACTCCTTATTTGATGAAAACTGTACTTTATGCTAGGACACATTCTATAACACTTTAAACATTAATTTAACATTAATCCTCAACATCTTATGAGTAGGTTACAGTTGTTATGGTTCTACTAAACTAAGGCACGGGGAGGTTACACAGCTAGTCAGTGGCAGATTGGAAATTCAACCCGACAGTGGGGGTATGATGACTACACACAAACTGCTTCTTCATAACACTCCACCAGGGCCCGAAGTTCTGTATTGGTATCACCATTTTATGCGTGAGCACTTTTTTTTTTTTTAATTCTATCTTTTTTTTTTTTTTTTAATTTATTTGACAGACAGAGATCACAAGTAGGCAGAGTGGCAGGCAGAGAGAGAGAGGAGGAAGCAGGATCCCCACTGGGCAGAGAGCCCAATGTGGGACTCGATCCCAGTACCCTGAGGTCATGACCTGAGCGGAAGGCAGAGGCTTAACCCACTGAGCCACCCAGGCGCCCCTGCGTGAGCCCTTTCAAGGCAGGGACTCTGTCTGGCTATTTCTTCAGTCCGGCAAAAGGCCCACAATAAATACTCGTTAATGAACAAATGAATGAATCCAATGCTAAACAACAGTGATGGCTGAAAAGATACAGTCCGTGTCTAATGACTAACTCTTACCCCTCTTTCGGACACTAGCTCATAGGGCCCCTCATCCAGAAGGCCCTCTTAACCTAACAGTCTTGGTCAGGCGCTCCCTCTACCCTCCCAGAGCCCCTTTGGGTCCTCCAGCCAATCCCTGACCACTCTGAGTTGTCCCTGTCTAGTGATGGGTCTTTCTCTCCCACCGGACTGTGAACCCCGAAAGGGCTGGGTCAAGGCTGTCTCAGCCACTGTTGATGTGTCCAGTACAGGTCAAGGCACAAGGCAGGGGCTCATGCAGTGTTTCCTTGACTGAACAGTCGTAACTATCAAGGAGCGCCTTCCCAGCTCGGCAATTCTTTCCAGTGCGCTGGAGGGCCGGTGTTAGCTGAGCAAGCCAACCACAGGAAACAGGCTTCCCTGGGGGCAGCCGCCCCCGCACACCCGGCTAGCCTCCACTCCAGGATAAATAAACAACCGAGTAAACAATTAGCTGACAGAGAAAAGTGCAGACTGCTGGCCCCAGCCGATGTCAAGATTTCCCAAGCATCACCCCGAAATGGGCCCCGAGGACTGGACGTCACATCAGCCAGAGAGGCAAGGTGAGTATGAGGGTCTGGGGTTCTGGACCCTGATCGGAGAGAGGCACAGCCAGAAAAATCCACAGAAGAGTTTTGCAAAGAGGGGGAATGTGCTGGAGCAAATTCTCTCTACATTCCTCAGAGCCTGAAAGAATCAGACAGAGGGTGGAGACCAGGTCTGCTCTCGTGCAGAAGTCAGTGAGCTCACAGCGCCTCCTACAAACCGAACTGGGGAAGCAGCGTCTTGCTGATGCCGCGGGGGATGTCAGGGAGCGGTGAACTCTTCCGCCATTGGTCAGGAGGGCAGCCAATCGCGAGGAAGGAAGGGGAGGCGGGGATGCTCGGATTCACCGCGGGATCCTGTGGCCCGGCCAGTGGCTGATACGTACTGGGCACGCGCTATATAGCTGATGGAAGGATGGATGATGAGATTTTCATAGAATTTGGAAATGGAACTATAACGCGGATACCGAGAAATACACAAATCACAAGTATACAGCTCGATTAATAATTCAGAGAGAGACACACCCCCTTTAACCTGCGCCCAGATAAAAAGAATGTGACCACCTCTCGGAAGCCCATCCCCTGACCCCGTCCAGTCACTCCCCTCCCCCCACGACAAAAACCTCTACCCTGATTTCTGTGGCTGTTGATTAGTTTTGCCCGTTTTTACACCGCATATAAATGAAATTTACAACAAGCGGCCTCTTTGAATCAACATTGTCAGATTCACCCACGTTACTGGGTGTATCTATAGGTCGTCTGTTCTCAATGCTGTGTAGTATTCCATTGTGTGAATGAAATACAGTGTTTTTAGACATTCTATTGTCGGTGAGCATCTGGGTAATTTCCATTTGGGGGCTATTATGAAAAGTGCTGCTATGACAATCTAGAATATGTCTTTTGGGGGCACCTGCGTGGCTCAGTGGGTTAAGCCTCTGCCTTCAGCTCAGGTCATGATATCAGGGTCCTGGAATCGAGCCCCGTATCAGCCTCTCTGCTCAGCAGGGAGCCTGCTTCCCCCTCTCTCTGCCTGCCTCTCTGCCTACTTGTGATCTCTCTCTCTGTCAAATAAATAAATAAAATCTTAAAAAAATAAAAAAGAATACGTCTTTTGGTGGGGTCCCTGGGTGGTGCAGATGGTTAAGCGTCTGGCTCTTGGTTTGGGCTCAGGTCATAATCTCAGGGTCATGATCTCAGTCTCATGATCTCATGAGATCGAACCCCCAGTCTATTCCTCACTTAGCGTGGAGTTTGCTTGAGATTCTCTCTTCCTCTCCTTTTGCCCCTCCTGCTAGTGTTCACTCACTCTCTCTCTGAAATAAATAAACAAATATTTAAATAAATATGCCTTTTGGTAAACATATGTATTCATTTCTGCTAGCTATGTACCTGAGTGAAACTGCTGGTCACCGAGGGCGCGTGTGTTCACCTTTCCCAAAGCAAATGTACCAAGTTCCATCCCAAGAGTTATGTGTAAGAATTTAAACTGCTGGGGCACCTGGGTGGCTCAGTGGGTTAAAGTCTCTGCCTTTGGCTCAGGTCATGATCCCGGGGTCCTGGGATGGAGCCCCGCATCGGGCTCTCTGCTCTGCGGGAAGCCTCCTTCCTCCTTTCTCTCTGCATGCCTCTCTGCCTACTTGTGATCTCTGTCAAATAAATAAATAAAATCTTTAAAAAAGAAAAGAATTTCAACTGCTTCCCCTTTTCCATCTTTTTTTTTTTAAGATTTTATTTATTTATTTGACAGACAGAGACCACAAGTAGGCAGAGAGGCAGGCAGTGAGAGAGGAAGGGAAGAGGCTCCCTGCTGAGCAGAGAGCCCGATGCAGGGCTCAATCCAGGACCCTGAGATCATGACCCAGCCGCCCCCCGCTTTTCCATCTTTTTAATTTAATTTTGGCTATTCTAATGGTTGCATAGCTATATCCTTTGTAGTCTTAATTTGTCTTTCCCCAGTGATTCCTGGGGTTGAGCATCTTTCCATGGTTATATAAGCCATCTGAATAGCATCTTTTGTGAAGTGCTATTCAAGCCTTTTGCCCATTTCCCCCCTGTCATATATTATTTTCTTTACTTATTTTAAATTATGCAATACTACATGAATTTCTTGTCCTTGGAAGAAATTAAGATACCCTAGATAAAATTCAGTCTCCATGGAGTGTCTGACCCCAACCCACTTACCTCTCCACAAATGTGTTTTCTACCAGACCTCTCTATACATTCACATGAATGCAGCATAGCATAGTGGCTTGAGGCGTTGACACTGGAGCCACAATGCCTGACCTAGAATCTCAACTCCACCATTTACAATAGCTGTGTGACCTTGGGCAAGTTACTCAACTTCTCTGTACCTCAATTTCCTCATCTTTAAAATGGGGTTGATAATATTAATACCTAACTCACAGGGTTGTTTTGAGGTTTCAATAAGCGAATTGCTTGGAAAAAATGCCTGGAACATAGTAAACACTATACTGGTGATAGCTACAACTGAGTTGTGAAGGATATATATATATATATATATATATATATATATATCACGTAACATTTTCATGGTGGTAAATATAAATAACATAGAATGTACCACTTAACCATTTTTTAAAAAGATTTTATTTATTTATTTGATAGACAGATATCACAAATAGGCAGAGAGGCAGGCGGGGGATGGGGGGGAGGCAGGTTCCCCGCTGAACAGAGAGCCTGATGTGGGGCTCGATCCCAGGACCCTGGGATCATGACCTGAGCTGAAGGCAGAGGCTTTAACCCACTGAGCCACCCAGGCACCCCACCCCCACTTAACCATTTTTAAATATTTTATTTTTTATTTAATTATATATTTTAAAATATATTTTATTTATTTATTTTAGAGAGAGATAGAGAGGGCGAGTGGAGGGGAGGGGAGGAGCAAAGGGAGAGGGAGAGAGAGAATCTAAAGCAGCCTTCTCACTGAGCTTGGAGCCCAACGTGGGGCCTGATCCCAAGATCCCAAGATCATGACCCGAGCTGAAACCCAGAGCAGGTGCTTAACCTACTGAGCAATCCAGTCCCCCTCCACTTAACCATTTTTAGATGTACATTTCAGTGGGACTGAGTACATTCACAACATTGTTCAACGTTACCACCATCCAATTTCAGACCTTATTAATTATACCCAAACTGAAACTCAGTATCCATTAAACAGTAACTCCCCTTTCTGCCTCCAGCCCCTGGTAACCCGCATTCTTCTTTCTAGCTCTATGAATTTGCCTGTTCTAGGGGCCTCCCTTAAGTGAAATCATACAGGAACGCCTGGGTGGCTCTGCCAGTTATGCGTCTGCCTTTAGAGCAGGTCATGATCCCAGGGTCCTGGGATTGAGTCCCACATTGGGCTCTTTGCTCAGTGAGGAGCCTGCTTCTCCCTCTGCCTGCTGTTCCCCCTGCAGAAGCTCTCTCTCTCTCTCTCTCTCTCTCTCTGACAAATAAATACATAAAACCTTTAAAAAGCCTAAGTGAAAGCATACATTTATTCCTTCATGTCTGGTTTATTTCACCTGGCATCATGTTTTCAAGTTTCATTCATGTTGTAGCATGGATCCAAATTTGATTCGTCTTTAAGATTGAATAATGTTCCATTGTATATATTACATCTTGTTATCCATTCTTCTGTTATGGGACATTATGGGGTTTTGGCTATTGTGAATGATGCTGCTAGGGACACTGGTGTACATGTATTTGAATCTCTGTTTTCAGTTACTTGGAATATACACTTAGACATAAAATTGCTGTATCATGTAGCAATTCTGCATTTAACTTTTTGTGGAACCACCAAACTGTTTTCCACAGTGGCAGTACCATTTTCCATTCCCACCAGAAATGTACGAGGGTTCCAGTTTTCCCACATCCTTGCCAACACTTGTTATTGCTTTTGTGCTTGTTTTCTTTGATCATAGCCATCCTAAAAGTTGTGAAGTGGTATCTCATTGGGACTATCATTTGCATTTTCCTGAAGACTAGTGATGTTGAGCATATTTTCCTATGCTTATTCGCCATTTGTATATCTTCTTTGGAGAAATGTCCGTTCAGGTCCTTTGCCCATTTTTGAATTGAGGTTTGTTGTTGTGGAGTGGTAGGAGTTCTTCATATATTCTAGATATCAATCCCTTATCAAATAGATGCTCTGCAAATATTTTCTTCCATTCTGTGGGTTGTCTTTGCACTCTCTCTCTCTCTCTCTCTCTCTTTTTAAGATTTTATTTATTGGGGCCCTTGGGTGGCTCAGTGGGTTAAGCCTCTGCCTTCGGCTTGGGTCATGATCCCAGGGTCCTGGGATTGAGCCCCGCATCGGGATCTCTGCTCCGCAGGGATCCTGCTTCCCCTCCTCTCTCTGGCTGCCCCTCTGCCTACTTGTGATCTTTCCCTGTGTCAAATAAATAAATTAAAATCTTTTTTTAAAAAGATTTTATTTATCAGAGAGATAGAGAGAGAGAGCATGAGAGAGGAGGTCAGAGGGAGAAGCAGACTCCCTGTGGAGCCGGTAGCCCAATGCAGGACTCAATCCCGGGACTCCAGGATCATGATCTGAGCCAAAGGCAGCTGCCCAGCCACCTTAGCCACCCAGGAGCCCCATGTACTCTCTTGATAGTGTCTTTTGATGCACAGAAGTATTTTTTAAGATTTTATTTTTTAGTTTATTTGACATAGAGAGATACAGTGAGAGAGGGAACACAAGCAGGGTGAGGGGCAGAGGAAGAAGCAGGCCCCCTGCTGAGCAGGGAGCCCAATGCTGGACTTGATCCCAGGACCCTGGGATCATGACATGAGCCGAAGGCAGACCCTTAACTGACTGAGCCACCCAGGCGTCCCTAAGCATCCAACTCTTGATCTCAGCTTAGGTCTTGATCTCAGGCTCATGAGTTCAAGCCCTGCACTGGGCTCCATGCTGTGTGTGGAGCCTACTGAGAAGGAAGGAAGGAAGGAAGGAAGGAAGGAAGGAAGGAAGGGAGGGAAGGAAGGAAGGAAGAGGAAGGAGGGAAGGAAGGAGGGAAGGAACGAAGGAAGGGACCTATAAGGTATATTATGAGATGATCAGGGATATTTTAATATTGACCTATATTAGATAATAGTGTAGTATTAAGGTCAAATTCCCTGAATGTGATAATTGTGTTGTTATGGAGGAGGTTAAGAAGGAGAAGTCCTTGTTTTTAAGAGAAACATGTTGAAGTGCGAAGCCTTTTGTGATGAAAGGGCACAATGTCGGCAACTAATTTTAAATGGTTCCAACAGGAGCGCCTGGCTGGCTTGGTCAGTAGAGCACACAACTCTCAACCTCGGGTATGTGAGTTTGAGCCCCACGTTGGCTGTAGAGATTTCTTAAAAATAAAATCTTTTATTAAAAATGTTTCCAGGGGCGCCTGGGTGGCTCAGTGGGTTAAAGCCCCTGACTTCAGCTCGGGTCATGATCCCAGGGTCCTGGGATCGAGCCCCGTATCGGGCTCTCTGCTCAGCAGGGATCCTGCTTCCTCCTCTCTCTGCCTGCCTCTCTGCCTACTTGTGATCTCTGTCTTTCAAATAAACAAAATAAAATCTCTTAAAAAATAAATAAAATAGGGGCGCCTGGGTGGCTCAGTGGGTTGAGCCTCTGCCTTTGGCTCAGGTCCTGGTCTCAGGGTCCTGGGATCGAGCCCCGCATCGGGCTCTCTGCTCCGCAGGGAACCTGCTTCCCCCTCTCTCTCTGCCTGCCTCTCTGCCTACTTGTGATCTCTTTCTGTCAAATAAATAAATAAAATCTTTTAATAAATAAATAAATAAATAAATAAAATAAAAATGTTTCCAGGTCATGCGAGTGGCTCAGTTGGTGGAAGTAGCTGCCTTTAGCTCGCCTTATGATCTCAGGGTCCTGGGATCGAGTTCCACATGGGGCTCCCTGCTCAGTGGAGAGTCTGCTTCTCCCTCTTCCTCTGCTCCTCCTCCCACATGTGCTCTCTCTCTCTCAAATAAATAAATAAAATCTTTTTTTAAAAAGATTTTATTTATTTATTTATTTATTTGCCTGAGAGAGAGAGAGAGGGAGACTCTATCCCCTGCAACATTAGTCATTGTTTGGTTAATTTCCACTCATCTTCTGATCTCAGCTCAAATGCCACTCCCTCCAGAGAAGCTGTCCCTGACATTTCATCTGGGTCAGATGGCTCTTCTATAAGCGGCTGTGGCACCCAGGCCTCTAAGATGAGCTGCAACTATCCTCACCCGATATTCGCGTCCCTTCCTGTATAGGATAGGGCTCATCTGTGTACCAGCAAGATACGGCAGAAATGAGGGGGTGTGACGTCTGAGGCAATGTCATAGAAGATATTGCTGCTTTGGCCTTGCCCTTTCTTGGATCATTCACTCTGGGGGGAAAATAGCTGCCACGTGAGGACACTCGAATGTCCTTGTGGACAGGTCCACCTGGTGAGGAACTGAGCCCTCCTGTCAAAAGCCAGCATTAGGGGTGCCTGGGTGGCTCAGTCAGTTAAGCGTCTGCCTTTGTCTCTGGGCATGATCCCAGGGTCCTGGGATTGAGCCCTGCATAGGGCTTTCTGCTCAGCGGGAGGCCTGCTTCTCCCTCTCCCACTCCCCCTGCTTGTATTCTCTTTCTGTCTCTCTGTCAAATAAATAAATACAATCTTAAAAAAATTATAATAATCCCAGGCTCCTGGGACTGAGTCATGCATCAGGCTCCCTGCTCAATAGGCAGCCTGCTTCTCCCTCTCCCTCTGCAGCTTTCCTTGCTTGTGTGAGCTCACTCATTCTCTCTTTCTGTCAAATAAATAAATAAAATCTAAAAAAAACAAAAAGAAAGAAAAGAGCCAGCATTAACCAGCCAGCACCACAAATGAGCCATCTAGAAGAAAGATCCTTCAGCCCTAATCAAGTCTTCAAGTCTTCAAATGACTGCATTCCCAGCTGATGTCTTTTTTTTTTAAAGATTTTATTTATTTATTTGAGAGAGAGAGAGAGACCATGAGAGAGGAGAAGGTCAGAGGGAGAAGCAGACCCCACATGAAGCTGGGAGCCCGATGTGGGACTCAATCCCGGGACTCCAGGACCATGACCTGAGCTGAAGGCAGTCGCTCAACCAACTGAGCCACCCAGGCGCCCTGAGTCTTTTTTTTTTTTTTTAAGATTTTATTTATTTATTTTAGAGAGAGAGAGAGAGCACACCACCAGCATGAGCAAGGGGAGAGGTAGGGCGAGAAGCAGAGGGACAAGCTTCGGCTCAGGTCATGATCTCAGGGATCCCAGGACCCTGAGATCATGACCTGAGCTGAAGCAGACACTTAGCCGACTGAGCCACCCAGGTTCTCCCAGAGCTGATGCCTTGAATGCAACTTCATGAGAGTCTCCAAGCCTGAACCACCCAGTTAAACTGCTCCCGAATTTCTGACCCACAGAAACGGTGTGAGATAAGAAATATTTATTGTTTGCTAAGTAATTTTTTTTAAAGATTTTTTTTTATTTATTTATTTGACAGAGAGAGATCACAAGTAGGCAGAGAGAGAGGAAGGGAAACAGGCTCCCTGCTGAGCAGAGAGCCCGATGCGGGGCTCGATCCCAGGATCCCGGGATCATGACCTGAGCCGAAGGCAGAGGCTTAAACCACTGAGCCACCCAGGTGGCCCTGCTAAGTAATTTTAAAATTTATTTGCATAATGTCCTTTACATTTATTTCCTCTGCAAGACCATGAATGTTGTGTTGTCATGAATGTTGTCAGGGTGGAGAGAGTGTCTGTTTTTTGATATCTATTCATCCATTCATTCATTTATTCATTCATTCAGTAAATGTTTGCTGAACACCAGACTTGTGGCAGGCTCTAAACTGAGCACTAGAAATCAGGGTTGGAACTAAGGTGAGGCAAGTGAGGTGTCCAGGGAACAAATTTCAAGGAGATTCTCACTTTCATGCTCATGCAAGAGTTGGGTAAGTCCCAAGGAATGAGTGCCTTTTTAAATTTTACACCCTGGGCACCTTGTTTACCATCTCAGTCCCAACCCTCTTAGAGCAGTGCACAAAACAGAAATGATCCCTAACCCTTTTTTGCCCTTGCAATAATTCCATAGCTATGTGTTGGTTCTTCTGTTAATACTGTACTTTTAATTTATATTGTTCTATGATATGCTTTGTTTTCATTAGGGTTAAGTCTGTCCTTGGTATTAATAGTGATATTTTATTGAGTGCTTACCAAGTTACCATGTTCTAGATGATGTAGATATACTAATACACAGGGTCCCTGCCCTCAACCACCTAAAGGGAGATGTAGACAACATACATTAAACACACCCCAAGTAAAATCATTAAAAATTGTTATTACAGGGGGTGGGAGGTTGGGGGAACCAGGTGGTGGGTATTAGAGAGGGCACAGATTGCATGGAGCACTGGGTGTGGTGCAAAAACAATGAATACTATTACGCTGAAAAGAAATTTTTTAAAAAATTGTTATTACAAGCAGGGGGACTGGGAGAGGGAGAAGCAGGCTCTCCGTCCAGCAGGGAGCCCCAAGCAGGGCTTGATCCCAGGCCTCTGGGATCACGACCAGAGGCAAAGACAGACGCTTAACTGACTGAGCCACCCAGATGCCCCAGTTCTCAAATATTTCTTTTCCTCTTCCAGCAATTCTTTAGTTAGTATCTAAAGGATGAAATTGAGAGTCAGGCAGAAGCTTCTAGGAGTTTCTTGAGCTTCAGGGGTTCATTGGATCTCCCCAGTGACATTATGAGAAAATCAAACTAACCCATAGAATTTTGGCGGTGGGAGATGGGGACCTTTGTATGAAGGATCCTCTATACAGGTCTGTGGAAGTGGTGTTTAAGGTAAAGGAAGAAAAGGGGCCAGCCACAGAATGAATGAGGGAAGGCTTTCTACGGGAAAGTGCAAAGGAAAGTCGCTGAGTTAGGAAAGCATTTGGCCTATTTGAGTAACTGAAAAGCGACAACTGTACCCTCTGGATAGATGTAAGAAGCCCCCCTACTATCTGATGTATGTTAACAATGATCTTTCATGATATTAACTAGTATTTATTGGGCGCTTGCTCTATGTCAAACACAATGGATAAGTACTTTGGAAACTTAGCGAAGCTTTAAAACAACCCTACCGACATGACCCCTTGATCCCTCCTCTTTACAGATGAAGAAATTGAACTAAGATTGGAAGTTGTTGTCCCAAAGTCCTCCAGCTAGGAATTGCAATGGGAGGATTTGTACGCCGTTCTGACTCTCGAAAACGTTCTCTTAACCCACTGTCCATCACCCACAGGGAAACGCACAACATATTTTAAACAAAGCACTAGGTGAGTGCGTAAAGACTTACCTTTAGAGCTCCCACAGCGCAGTTCCTTACTTTAAACTACTATTTCCAGGGGCGCCTGGATGGCTCAGTGGGTTAAAGCCTCTGCCTCCGGTTCAGGTCATGATCCCAAGATCCTGGGATCCAGACCCTCAACGGGCTCTCGGGCTCTCTGCTCAGCAGGGAGCCTGTTTCCCCCGCCTGCCTCTCTGCCTACTTGTGATCTCTGTCAAGTAGATAAAATCTTTTTTTAAAAATTAAAAATAAAATAAAATAAAATAAACTACTATTTCCAACATGCCCTTCTCGCCTTGGGAGGATGGGGCGGCATGCGGCGGGGGAAGCGGAATGGGGGGACCGGGTTGGGGGTACCGGGTGGACGCAGGTCTATAGGAACTACATTTCCCAGAATGCAACTCCCCATTGCTGGCTGTCACGCATGTCGTGAATTGTAGTCCTCGGGAAGAGACTTTCACCCCCAACTCCCGGCATGCATTCAGGGTCGGTACGATGTGGGGGGGAAAAGGACGGTCGCGGGGCATGTTGGGAAGCGGGACCGGCCCTTTTCCCAGGCTTGCAACCGAGCGGAGCGAACGCATTCTTGAGACTACAGGTCCCAGTGACCTGTGCGCGAGAGGGCGGGCGAGTTCTTCTGCCGGAAGTCCGCTCTAGTCCTGGGTCCACTAACTGCTGCGAGAGCCGGAGCTGCCAAGGAGCCGCGGGACTGGGGCTGCTGGGGTCCGGACGGGGGTCGCCATGGTAACGGGGGGCGCGCCCACGTGGGGGCCGTGCGGAGGGTGGGTCCACGTGCAGGTACTCAAGGCTCGGTCGGGTACTGACAAGCCTCCCCTGCCGCGGTGCGAATGGTTTGGGCCCGGCGCGGGCTTTCAGGATTGGGACCGACCCGAGGCCCGGGAAGGGGGAAACTGGACGGTGATTCCGGGCGCAGGAGTGCACCGGGGGTCTCGAAGTCAGGAGACATTAGAGACGGGGTGCCGAGGGGAGAGGGCTGTGCGGGAGGGAGACATTGGAGATGACTGACAGGATGGGGGTTGAAGTGAGGAGGCAACTCGAGAAGGGGGATCTCGGAGGTGGGGTGGGGGAGGACTTGGAGATGGGGAGGGGGCGTCCCAAGAGAAAGGCGCGTCTCAAAAGAAGGGCTCTGTGGGAGTCTGGCAGGATAGTTGGAGAAGAATGGGAGACACTGGGATTGGAGAGAAGGGGTCTTTAGAAGCCGGAAGCTGACATTGAAGGCAGAGGGGGTGTTGAAACGGGCGGGGTATTGCCGATGAGAAAGAGAATCTCAAGGGGACGAGACTGGGCACTGCAGACGGGAAGTAGGTTACCATAGGGAATGGGGCTTTGGAATCAGGGGAAGTGTGCCACAAAGTGGGAGAAGGCTTGGAGGTAGGGAGTGGATATTTGAAACAGATGGGGAGCAGTGGAACAGGTCTTTCCAAGAAGAGGTGCCTTGGGTAGGGAGCAAGCATGGAAATGTGAGAGATGGGGATGGAGTTTTTGGAGCAGGGACTGGGCTTTGGATCTGCCCCCACCCCCACCCCCCGCCCAGGGTGGGTCTTTGGACCAAAAGCAAGGATTCTTGGAAGGGAGCTGGAAAAAGAGAAGAGTGGTGGTGGGTGTCAGAACAAGGAGGGAGTCTCCCCCACAAACACGGTCCTTGAAGGCAACATGTGACCTTTGGAAAAGGGAAGAAGGCCTTGGCATCGGAGGAGTGATATCCCAAGTAAAAGGTCTTCCGAGGCATGAGAGAGGGGATTGAAACCCAGGAATTGGTAGTCAAGGGGAACAACGTGAGGGGAGGGGGCTTGGAGACAGGGAAGGTTGGGAGGCATCCAGAGGGAACATCAGAGGGGTGAGGCCGCAGGAAGGAAGGGACCTCTCAGGGTAGACTCCCAGAGATGGAGAGATTCTAACTGGGAGAAGAAACAGGAAGAGGTGTTACAAGGGAATTTGCGGGTAAGAGGCGGGGCTCTCCCTCAACCCTTTTGGGTCTCCTTCCATATGCTCCTTATGTCTCTGGCTCTGCCCCCAGGTTGTGGCATCCTGGTGGGGGTCCTCCCTCCCCACTCACCACACCCCTGCCAGGCCTGTGCCCTTTCCCTTCCTACCCAGGATCCCTGGCCTGGTGGGAAGTGGTTTTCCATGGCTCAGCAGAAGGGGTTCTTGGAAGGAGAGTGTAATATCCTGTTCCTGTCCTGCTTGATTGGTTGGGGGAGGGGGGCTAGAATATGGGAGAATGAGGCTTAGGAAAGAGAGTGGACTCCCAGGAATAGGTAGGGGCTCCCAGAGGGTAAGCCAGGGTAAGGGGGTCCTGAGCAAAGCCTTTGGACTCCCAGTTATGCTTTGTGGCTGCGAGACTTCCTTTCTCTGAGCCTTGCTTTCTTCAACTGGGTAAACACATACCCGTCTCAAACAGAACTAGGCCCAGAGACAGGCTTCCTACCTGGGTGAACTTGGGCCTTGGTTTTCTTCTACTACTAGTAGTAGTAGTACTACTACTTCTTCTTCTTCTTCAGGTTTTGTTCATTTATTTGAAAGAGAGAGCAGGATTGGGGGTAGGGGGAAGCAGACCCCTCACTGAGCAGGGAGCCCCATTAGGGGCTCAATCCCAGGACCCCACCAGGGTCATGACCTGAGCTAAAGGCAGATGCTTAACCAGCTGAGCCACCCAGGCACCCCCAGCCTTTGTTTTTCTTAAAGTCAAATGATGGTGAATTATAATACCGCTAAGAAGGAATACTTCTGTGACATTTAGCATATGCTGGTCACTGTGCTACACCCCTTACGTTTGTTAACCCGTGGGACTGTCTTATGAGGGAGGTGCTCTCCTTATGTCCATTATACAGAAGGAGAAACTGAGGCCCAGAGAGGCTGAGTGACTTGCCCAAGGACATACAGCCAGGAGTGCCAGGATCCATTCAGGTTCATAGAGTCTCTGTGCTTAGCCACTTGGGCAAATGTGTCTCTGTCATCATAGTGCATTGTATGGAACGCTCAGGATGTAATGGGCGCTGTGCTAAGCACTTCTGGCATTAACTTGTTCCCTGTACATAGTTGGAGGGTTGACCTGGCTTTTCAGAATCATAAAAACAAATTTCCTAGCCCTCACTGCTGATAGACACAGCTAACACGGAGCGTGTGATCTGAGCCAGGCACCGATCCGGATACCTTTCATATCTTGTGTTTATCTCGTCGCACCAAGCAGTTACATCACTCAAGAAGTGACAGGTGCTTTGGGAAACTGTTTAGCAGTGGCTGAAAAAGTTAGACGTACCGTTACTGTATGGCGCAGCAATTCTCCTAGGTATGTAGCCAGGAGAAGTGGAAACATACGTCCTGGTAGAAGCTTGTACGCGAATATTTGTAGCAGCCTTATTCACAGTCACCAAAAAGGGGAAATGACCCAAACGTCCGTCTCCTGATGGATGGATAAACAAAACCGGTCTATCCATCCAGTGGAACGTAATTCCGCCATAGAAAGAAAGGAAGCAGAGACACGAGCTACAGTGTGGGTGAACTTAGAAAACGTTGCCCAGTGAAAGAAGCCAAATACAAAAGGCCATGTATTACATGATTCTGTTTATATGAAATGTCCAGGACAGGCATAGCCGTAGAGACAGAAACATTATTGGTTGCCAGGGGCTTGGGCGGGGGGGCGGGGGAGTGGCTATTAATGGATGGGGTTTCTTTTTGGGGTGATGAAAAATTCTGGAATTAGTAGTGATTTTTGCACAAGTGTATGAGTATATGAAAATCCACTGAACCGTATACATCTCCAAAAGGTGAATTTTTAAGAATTGGTAAAGGGAAAAGAGGAAAAGGGGCTCTCCAGGGTTCAGACCGAAGAAGTCTGAAATTCAAACAGTTTTTTTTTTAAGTTTTTACTTATTTATTTAAGTCATCTCTACACCCAACACAGGGCTCGAACTCACACCCCGAGATCAAGACTCACAGGCTTCTCGAACTGAGCCAGCCAGGCACCCGTGAAACTCAAACGTTTATTGAGTGCCTGCTGTGTGCCAGCTACTGAATTAAGTTTATAAACATTTTAACCTGCCGACACCCTGCCAGGGGAATGCCTGGGTGGCTCAGTCGTTAAGCGTTGCCTTTGGCTCAGGTCATGATCCCAGGGTCCAGGGATAGAGCCCTGTGTCGGGCTCTCTGCTCGGCAGGAAGCCTACTTCTTTCTCTCCCTCTGCCCCTGCTGTGTTCCCTCTTGGCTGTCTCTTTGTCAAATAAATAAATAAAATCTTAAAAATAAATAAATAAAAAGCACCCAGCCAAGGTGGATCCTCTAAGGGAACTCATTTTGCTGGTGGGGAAACTGACCTGAAGGGGGCGGACCCTTTGTCCAAGGTCAAGCAGAGGATAGTGGAGCCCCAGCCTCAGGGCCCTGGAGCTGACAGGGGAGTTGACGTGTGGAAGCAGTCATTCCCCTGGGGTGTTGGGACCACCAGGGTTGGGAGTACGTGGCCAGGCCAGCTGGACTGGACTCAGGCTCCACAGAGAAGTCGAGAGCCAGAGGGCGGGGACCCTACTTACCCAGCAGGGCTGGGCGGGGCCGCTGGGTGGGCCAGCAGCTGTCCGGGCTGCTCTCACTTCCTCTTCCTCCTCCTCACCCCCAGATCCGCTTCATCCTCATCCAGAACCGGGCAGGCAAGACGCGCCTGGCCAAGTGGTACATGCAGTTCGATGACGACGAGAAACAGAAGCTGATCGAGGAGGTACACGCCGTGGTCACTGTCCGAGATGCCAAACACACCAACTTCGTGGAGGTGATGCCCTGCCACCCCCCCACTCGCCTTTTTCCTCGGCCTGGCCTTGCCAGCCTCCTGCCCGGCCTCTGACCGCCACAACTGCTCAGACCCTCTTTCCTTCCTACGTTCATTCCCTCAACATGCTTTATTTATTTATTTATTTATCCATCTATTATTTTTATTTATTTTTTTAGAAGATTTTTTATTTATTTGTCAGAGAGAGGGAGAGCACAGGCAGGGGGAGCTGCAGGCAGAGGGAGCAGCGGCCTCCCTGCCGAGCAGGAACCCCAATGCAGGACTCGGGGCTCTATCCCAGGACCCCAGGATCATGACCTGAGCTGAAGGCAGACACTTAACTGCCTGAGCCACCCAGGTGCCCCTCTCCGGTCCCCTTAAATCAAGAAGGCTCTGCCTTTAATTGCCATGACATCAGCTGGGCTGGTTGTCCCATAAATTCAACACACATTTGTTGGGGTGTCTGCTGTATAGCAGGCACTGTTCTAGGCATGGGTCCCTGCCCTGGGAGAGCTGATGTTCTGGTCGGAGGGAGACTGAACGTAAAGACAGTGTCTAGCGGGTGGTGAGAGGTGCCAGGGAGAAAAAGCAGCCGCTGCAGGAGATGGAGGGGCTGGGGTACGTGCACTGGGGGGTTGGTATGCAGGTGTGAGTGATTTCTGTAGTAAGTCTGGGAAAGGAAACAGCGGAGCCGAGGCCTGAAGGAGTTGAAAGAGCAGAGGGAGAGGATATCTGAGAAGGAGCACCCCAGACTCAGGGAACAGCAAGTGCAAAGGTCCTGAGGTGAGACATACTGGGGCATTCCTGGAGTAGTAAGAAGGCCAGCATGGCTAAGGTGCTGTAAGCCAGAGAGGGGGGCCGACACAGTCAAGGAGATACCAGGGACAGATGGCAAAGGGCCTCGTGGGCTGCAGGGAGGACCGGAGCTCTTGTGAGTGAGGTGGCAGCCTTGGGAGTCTTTTGAGCAGAGAGAGGACATGGGCCAATTTAGGGAAGAGCAAGTTGAGGATGAAGACCAGGAGTGAGACGTCTGTTCACACCCCAGAGGAGAAGCCGGAGGGGGTGGTGAGGCCGAGTGCAGAGAGGGGGCAGGATGCCGTGATGTGGAAGGTTCTGCACACAGGGGACAAGGAAGGCCGCGGGACTCACGAGGGGAGGGACGATCGGCAGAGGGGAGCAACGGAGAGAAGAGCAGCCATGTCTAGAGGTGGGAGGTAAGGAGGTAGAGAAAAACCAGGAGACTGGGGGGGTCCCGACAGCCTAGAGAAAAGGATTTCCAGCGGGGGTGGCACAGTGGGTTAAGCCTCTGCCTTCGTCTCAGGTCATGATCCCGGGGTCCTGGGATCAAGCCCCGCATCGGGCTCTCTGCTCAGCAGGGATCCTGCTTCCTCTGCTCTCTCTCTGCCTGCCTCTCTGCCTACTTGTGATCTCTGTCGTCAAATAAATAAATAAAATCTTAAAAAAAGAAAGAAAAGGGTTTCCAGGAGGAGGATAGGATGAGGGGCCTTGTGGGGAGCAGGGTGGGGGGGTGAGCCCGCAGAGTGAGCAGGCCCACTCCCCTGGGGTGTCCTGCCGCCAGTGCCATGTGGCCTCCTACACCGAGTGCCAAGGGACCAGGAGCGGGTCAGTGAGGCAGGCTGGTCAGATGAGAACGTCCAATGGGGGCCTGACACCCAGATCTCAGGTTCCTCGTGATGCCAGGCCATCACTCATTCATGATGACCCCGAGAGGGTAGGGCTGGGATGGAGCGGCGGGGTCGGGGGAGGGCACCTGACTCAGCCTCAGGGTCCAGGAGGGCTTCCCGGCAGAGGGAATGCTGCGGGGGACAAGAGAGAACTGGGGACTGTCAGGAGGAGGAGACACGAAATAAATAACGTCTCTCTTACAAGACTGAGGTCAGGGCAGGCTTCCTGGAGGAGGGCTTATGAGAGCAAAACCGAAGGTGAGTGGCCAGCGAGAAAGGCCTAGGCCACCCAGAGTTCTGCCTCTCGTTTGTTCACTCGTACACATTCCTTAGTACCTGTTACTCTCCTGTACTGCTGTGCTAACCGATTACGACAAACATAGTGGCTCAGATCAACGCGGATTCGTTGTCATAAACGGTTCTTGAGGGCAGGTGTCCGAAATGGGTCAGCAGGGCTGGGTTCCCTCTGCCAGCTCTGGGGAGCGTCCGTTTCCTTGCTCTCACCCGCTTCTTGAAACCTCTCTCTCCGAGCCACACTCTCCTGTCTTCCTCTTTCCTTTATGGGGACCCTTGTGATTATTCTGGGCCCATCTGGAAGATTTAGGGTCCCCCCCATCTCAAGATCCTTAGCTGAGTCACACCTGTACAGTTCTCCTGTCCACAGAGTCTGGGGATCAAGGTGTAGACCCCTTCCTGTGCAGGGTCCTGCTGGGGACACAGTGATGACAACCCCAGCTCACAGTCCAATGAAGAGACCGACTCATCCCCAGACAGTGACGCCTGGGGACATGGACACAATGGCAGGCGGGGGGACAGAAGGGTGACCTGCCCCAGCCTGCAAGAAGAGACTTATCTGAGACCATGTAGCCAGAGAAGCCAGGAATGTCTGGGGCGGGTCCCTGAGAAGCCCGCAAATTGACAACCGAGGTGTTGGGACAAGCAAGGAGGGTGATAGTGGGAGAGGGAGAATTTCAAGTTTAAAAAAAAAATGAAGTGCTGCCCAGGGTCAGCTGTGACATTGTCATGGTCGGTGGTGGCATCTCCAGATGGTTTTCCTGTCCTCTCAGCCTGCCTTAAACCCTCTCCTCCAGAGCAGGGACCTTCAAACATTTGATTGTGTGTCTGTATCAGTTAAAAAAAAAAAATAGTAGGCGCTTCTGGTTGGCTCTGTCAGTGCACAATTCTTGATCTCCGGGTCATGAGTTCCAGCCCCGTGTTGAGTGTGGAGCCTAACTTAAACAAAAAAAAAAAAGTAGAGTTTGCATCCTGATACATGTTTATTAATCCGCGGGTTATGTGCGGGAATTACTACAGTAATGTCAGAAAACATCCTCGAAGTACAGAAATTAACAGAATGAGCTGGCGTGGGGGGAGAAAAAAAGAGGCCTAGACATCAGGGACTAATGTTAACTTTCGCCGTTGCCACCAGGTGGCGACAAAACGCGCGCGCGCCTAGACCCAGCGCGGGGGTGGGGGGGGGGGGGGGGGGGGGAATTGGCCCATTTGAGCCGAAGACACTGCTTAGCGAACCAGTGTGCCTGTTTGTATGTCCGTCTCTTAATCTTCTTCCCCACGTGCATAAGGTTAGAGTCTGCGTCCTTGGTTCGTACGTATTTATTCCTGCGTTGTGTGTGTTCGTTAGCGTAGAAATAGTTCTGTTTTGTATTATAGTTCAGTTCGAAGTCAGGCTGGGCTTCTCTTGGTTCCGGGTGGTGACCGCACTGCCCTGCACGGAGCCTGCCTCACAGGTGGCCTCTGTGCGATGATGGCTTGTTAGTTCCAGGCTAAGGACTGCGACTTTCTCCAGAGGCGACAAGCAGGGAGCCATGGTGGGTGTCATGGAACAGCCCAGCTCCCTCTCAGCTCTGGGCTTTTTCTTACAAGCTGTTTCCTCGGCCTGGGGCACTCCTGTTCCTTCTCCAGGTCTCAGTCCGGATGTCCCCCCACCCTCCTCCAGGAAGCCCTCCTGGGTCAGCTGCCCACACTAGGGATGACAGAGGATGACTGTCTCTCCACTGGGCCAGGAGCCCCGGCAGGAGAGGGCCAGGCCTGTGTGAGTCACGCCTGTGTCCCCCGCACAGGGCCAGACAGAGCAGGGCCTCAGGAACCACGCGTGGGGTGAAGGACCCTGCCCAGCCCGCTGGGTCCTGGGCATGCCCCGTTGCTGACAGCCTCTCTGTCCCACAGTTCCGGAACTTCAAGATCATTTACCGACGCTACGCTGGCCTCTACTTCTGCATCTGCGTGGACGTCAACGACAACAACTTGGCCTACCTGGAGGCCATCCACAACTTCGTGGAGGTGTGCGGGCGGGCTCCACGGGGCCCAGGGGTGCCAGGAACACGCCTCATCTCTCTGCGGAGTGCACAGATCCCTGCCCCCCCAACCCTCCCCCCACCCGGGAGGGCAGCTTCCCTCTGCGCACACGGTGCCTCTTTGTGCCTCTTCCTATGTCCGGCCTGTCTTTCTGCCCTCCTCGGCTGCTATCTGATCGTCCTTGTTCTTGTTTCTGCCTCTGATTGTCTTCGTCACGCTGTCTCTTCCTTCTCCCTCCCCCTCCCTCAGTTCCTCTTGGTCCCTCTTCTGGTCTTTTGCCATCTCTTTCTGATGGTGACCTTGGCCCCATCCCGAGCATCTCCCTCAGACCAGCTCTCACCCTCTCTGCCTTCTCCCCCAGGTCTTAAACGAGTACTTCCACAATGTCTGTGAACTGGACCTGGTGTTCAATTTCTACAAGGTGGGCTCCCTGGGGAAGAGGAGGGGGCCAGGAGGGGTCCAGACCGGCATCCGTTGCAGGGGTGGGAGTTGCGGGTGGGGGGGTACCCCTCTCTCACTCCGGGGTCTCCCCACACTCTCCCTTCGCTCAGGTTTACACGGTCGTGGACGAGATGTTCCTGGCCGGCGAGATCCGCGAGACCAGCCAGACGAAGGTGCTGAAACAGTTGCTGATGCTCCAGTCCCTGGAGTGAGGGCAGCCAGCCCCTCCGGCCCGGCCCCCGCTCCCTGCTCGCCCCCTTCTCTGGGCCGGGGCCGCCCGGCGCCCGCCCTCCCCGGGCCAGGAGGAAGGCCCCAGCTGGGCCTGGGCCACCGGGGAGGGGACTGCACCCCACTGCCTCTGGGCCCAGCTGTGGGCGGAGGCCACCTCGCGTGAACCGAGTAACCGTGCTGTTGTTGTGTGACGCTGTGAGTGCGTGTGTGGAGCCCCCAATAAACCCGTGGTCCCGCCCGGCTTGTGTCTCTGAGTGCTGGACTGTCGGACCTAGGAGCCGCAGGCCCTCGGGACGCCCTGCCATCGGGGCGTCTGTCAGCCGGTGGACAAACACCCCTCGGCCTGGGGAAGGCCGGCCACCCAGGGGTGCTCGAGTCTGCTGCTGCCCCTAGAGAGCCGCTGAGCCTGAAATGGGGGACGGATTTAGACCCTAGGCATTGGCCACTAAAATAACAACACTCCTGCCAGCGCCTGCCAGCACCAAGCGTTCCCATGCGTTAGCTCCCCAAACCTCACAAGATCCCAAGGAAAGGACTGTAGTACCCCCACTTTCCAGGTGAGATCACTGAGGTTCAGAAGAGGAGAAGACTTGCCAAAGTCACGTCGCTAGCGTGGTGAAAAGCCAGGTCTGTTCGAAGCCCGGGCTTCATCGTTTTTAACCCCCAGACTGGACGGTTGGCCTCTTGCCTTGTTCTTCATCTTGAAGATGGGTTGGTAACGGTTTTGATCTCACAGGGTGTACTTGAGCATGAAGATAATGCTGGGAACGTTTAGGAGGTGCCTGACGTTAGAACACATTCACTCCACAGACATTAAGTGCCTGCTGTGTGCTGGGCCCAAAAGGGGACAGCGAGCGCTAGTTAAGTGTAACTAACATGATTTCAGACATGGGAATCGAGCCTGCAGAGGGGACGCCTCCACAGATACGGCTGTCACAGCAGCGTGTCTGTTTCTTCCTGCCGCTGCAACCCGTTACAGCTTCAACCAACAGTGACAGGCGACTGGCCACCTGGGATTGGGGGCACAGGGCGAGGCCCAGATACACAGCTGGGTGAGGGGGTGGGAGTGGGTCAGGGGAACGTGCTGCGGTTGTCAGGACCTGGCGAGTGTCTGGGTTACCCGCAGCCACCGCGACACATGACCACAAAACCGGCGGCGTGAAATGAGAAATGGAGCCCCTCACCATCCTGGGGGCCCGAAGTCCAAAATCAAGGCATCAGCAGGTCCGGGCTCCCTCCCAGCACTGGAGGGGATCCTTCCTTGACTCTTCCCTCCGGACATGCCCTGAGTGGGGGCCACACACACACACCCCATCTCTGCCGCCCTCTCCCCAGGCTCTTTACTCTGGGCCTGTACCTCTCCCTTTCCTTTCTCTTGGAGGCACACTGGCCATTGGGTTTAGGGCCCACCAACATAATCTATGCCATCTCAGCTCAAGGTCCTTTAACATAATTACATCCTCAAAGAGCCATTTTCCAAATAGGGTCACTTCCACGGGTCCCAGGTCTGGACCTGTTTTGGGAGGGCGCCACCCTCAATTCCTAGAGTGAGTCTGAGAGACCACGGGTCATCCAGGAAAGGCGATCAGGAGGCCTGTGGACACGCGGGCCTGAGGCACAGAGAGGGAAGGACGCACGGAGCTTTGTGTGCTTTCAGCAAATGTTTCTTGGGCACCTGCTATGTGCCAATCACTGTTTAGCTGTGGGGAGGGTACCACAATGAGCAGGATAGGTCTCCTGAGGGTGATGGGGCCATGCCTAATTAAGCCAACAGTGGGTATGTCACAAAGTCAGGAGTGTTGTGGAGGCAAGTAAAACGGGGCAGGGATGGCTCTGCTGTTCTAGATTCTGGTCAGGGAAGCCTCTCTGGAGGAGGTGACCCTGAGCTGAGGGCAAAAGGGGTAAGGGAGGGCACCTGGGTGGCTCAGTGGGTTAAAGCCTCTGCCTTCGGCTCAGGTCATGATCCCAGAGTCCAGGGATCGAGCCCCGCATCGGGCTCTCTGCTCAGTGGGGAGCCTGCTTCCTCCTCTCTCTCTGCCTGCCTCTCTGCCTGCTTGTGATCTCTGTCTGTCAAATAAATAAATAAAAACTTTAAAAAGAAAGAAAGAAAGGAAGAAAGTAAAACTTCTAGACATCAAAAGACGCTATGAGCAAAATGAGAAGATGAGCCACAAGCTGTGAGAAGGTATTTGCAACACAGGTAAATGACAGAGGGATTCGGGTCCACAATATATAAAGAACTCCTATGAATCAATAAGAATGAGACAACTGAATGGAAACAGTGGGCAGAAGAGGAAGGGGGAAAGGGCTCCAGAAGGTCTGGAAGGTGGGGAAAGGAGGTAGGTTATGCACACGGGATGGGAGATCTCTACCTCGCACCATACACGGAACATCTGAGATGTAGCCTATCTGTAGTTACTAGCCACGTGAGCGAAATAGGCTTGGCAGAAGGGTGTGGGAACTTCATTAACCTGGTTGAGAGTGAGTTCAAGGTAAAGATGGAAGAAATTCTTTCTGATGAGGAAGGGAGAGGTTGGCCCAGCCCAGAGGGAAAATAGGAGGCAGGAGACAAGGCTGGCTCCATGCCCAACAACTGTCAGAGTCTTGTCATGGTTAGCTAGGGTGGGTCAGCCTTGCCTTTGCTTCTCCTTGATGCCTGCACTTGGCTGAAAACATCCTCTCTAATTGACGTAACACAGGCCAGCTGCTTCTGGTGTATAGCTAGATGCTAAGAGCTTCCAGAAGCCTGTTTCCTTGAGTAGCATAGAAACCACCATCCTTCCGGGCACACAAGCTGGAAACTTCGAAGGGATTCATGACTCATCTCTGTTTCTCACATCCCCCATCCCAGCCAGCAGGAAATCCTATTGGCTTAACCTTCGGAATATATCAGAAGCCTGACCCCCACAGCTACCACCCTGGTCCCAGCACCATCATCTCCTCCCTTAGCTGTTGCAAGCCCCTTCTTGCTGCTGCCATTTCAGTCCCCAACAGAAAGTTTCTTATGTGGCAGAATACATTCACAGTAAGTTCATGATGTCTTTTCCCTCTTTGGATCCCTCCTGGGGACTCAGGGCACCTCTGTCCCCTCTCTTCCCTCACCCCCTTACCCTCTCTCCCTGGCTCACTGAGTTCCATGCACACTGGTCTCTTTGCTGTTCCTTGACCCAATGAGGCACAGTCCTGCCTCAGGGCCTTTGCACTGGCCCTGCCTGCCTAGGACACTCTTCCCCCAGATATTTGTGTGGCTCATTCTCTCACCTCTTTCAGGTCTCTGCTCAGACATCACCTCCTGACCTCACCATAGAAAATAGTTGTCCCTGGGGCTCCTGGCTGGGCTTAGTTGGTAGAGCACATAACTCTTGATCTCGGGGTTGTGAGTTCAAGTCCCACATTGGGCATGGAGCCTACTTCAAAAGAAAAAAAGATAGTTATTCTTCTCTTCATATACCATATCACCATCTGTCTCAGAACCTGTTTTAGTTCCTGATTTCTTTCCAGTGCATTTATCACCAGTTGACATGTGTGTGTATCACGTCGCGACTAGAGTGTCAGCTCCACAGCATAAGAAGAACTGCCTTGGTCCAGGCTGTATTCCCATGTCTAAAGAGTAGCTGTGGTGGGCACCTGGGTAGCTCAGTTAAGCGTCTGCCTTCGGCTCGGGTCATGATCCCAGGGCCCTGGGATCAAGCCCCACATTGGACTCCCTGCTCAGCAGGAAGCCTGCTTCTCCTTCTCCCACTCCCCCTGCTTGTGTTCCCACTCTCCCTGTGTCCCTCTCTGTCAAATAAATAAACAAAATCTTTGGAAAAAATTTAAAGAGTAGTTCTGCAATAATTACACATAGTAGATGCTCATGAAATAGTCCATGAATGAACAAATGAATCCTCTCCACAGCTCTAAAAGGTAAGGACTCCGACTCTCCCATTTTACAGATGAAGAGACAGAGGCAAGGAAAGGCAACCTCACCCCCGCAAGACCATCCAGCTCCCATCTGAAGTTCTCACTGCACTTAGCCCAGGACATGCAAGTTCTCCGATGGGGTCCGGATGGTGTCCCCGCTGCGGGGCAAGCAAGGGCCATGAGACTCCCACAGGTGAAGTTGCTTAGCTGGGGGGTCACAGCCAGGAAATGGCAGATCTGGGATCAAACCCTGTGTGGGGTCAGGCCATCCTTTCACCTTGAGCTGCAGGCGAGTCCGTGTGAGAGGCTGAGCCAAAGACTGAACATCTTCATTCCATCTGTCGCAGCTTGTTTTTCCTTATCAACTTATTGGGTGATCCTGTATCCTCGCGCCCCACCCAGGGCACACACCTGTGTGTATTTCAAAGCAAATCTCCAGTGTCCCATCGTGCAGCTGCATGTCCCTTGGCAAGCCTGAGAATCATCAGATCTTCACCCATTAAAAAATCATAAAATCGCAGACTTGTCGACCTCTGGAGGCGATGCCGTGACCTCCTTGGTGCTGACTCACTCTGATGCTGTGGGATGGCTCAGAGTTGCAACCAACAGTGAGGCCACTAAAGCCAAAAGGCCCTGGGTTCGAATCCCAGCTTCCCAGCTAGCACCCCGCCCCCCCGCCACCACACAGCCTCTAGGGAGGGTCTCAGTTTACTCATCTGTCCAATGAGGGCAGTAATAACAGTCCCTACTTCAGAAAGCTCTTGGGAGGTTTGCATGGGTAAATACGTGTCAGGCACTTAGATCCATCAACAGATGAACAGATCAGACCCATGCTACAGCGAGGCCAAGCCTTGAAAACATTTCGTCCAGTGAAAGAAGCCAGACACAGACGCTACAGAGTGTATGACGCCATTTGTATCAAATCTCCAGAAGCCACACTCTGTGTACATCAAAAACCATTGACTGATACACTTGTATCTCAAAAGTTACGTGTCATGTGATTGCCTTTATATAATGCCACAAGATTCTAGAAATGTAGAACAGATCAGGGGTCACTAGGGGCTCAGAAGGGGGGAGAGCAGAGAAAATGGAGTGGCTGCACCTGGTGTTGGTGGGGGGGTGGCCACCCTTGGGATGAAACGTTCTGTATCTTGACTATCGCTGTTGGTGTCCTGATTGTGATACTGGAACTTCGATCCTCCTTACTTGTGGATTTCATGTTTGTGAATGCAAATATGGAAAAAAACCCCAAAGTCAATGCTGGCCGTCCTTTCTGGGTCATTCCCAGACATGCACAAAGCAACAAAAAACTTGAGTTGCCGGACACACACATTCCCAGCTGAGGTTGAACAAGGCAACACTCTGCCTTCTCCTCGCAGCTCCCACGCTGTAAACAACTGTCCTTTTCACGGTCTACTTAATGCCACATTTTTCACATTTTTGGGCTTTTTGTTGGTGATTTTGCTGTTATAAAATAGCCCTCGGATGGAGCACCGCATCAGGGTCCTTGCTCAGCAGGGAGCCTGCTTCTCCCTCTCCCACTCCCCCTGCTTGTGTTCCCTCTCTTGCTGTGCCTCTGTCAAATAAATAAATTAAATTAAATTAAATTAAAATAGTCCCCAAACCTAGTGCTGAAGCGCTTGTCCAGAGTCTCTAGGCACCAAGAAGGCTGGGATGTGCCTTAGGGAGAAAATAGGTAAGATTTTTACGTGGGTGTGAGATGCTTCATGATCATAGCACTGTTGGCCTGAGTTCAGTGTGAGGGAATCAACAACGGATATTATGTAAAGTGTTTTTAAACAGAAACACACATGAAACAAAGTTACATATTAATGGTTCCATGAACATGTTGTAACTAGAAGCTGTCAGCACCTAACCCTGTACGGTCCCCTCCCCCCGCCCCACCCCCAGGAGTGGTGGTTCTCAGTATTGGCTAACTCAGCATTTGCAGTAACTTTATAGAACATCACTTCGCGAATGAAGAGAATCAATTGTATCATAGTTTTATAAGGTGTTTCCACCGGAGGAAACTGGGTAAAAGGCACACAGGATCTTTCTGCATTATTTCTTAAAACTGCAATGTGCATCTATAATTATCTCAGGATAAAAAGTTTAATTAAAAAAAATAGAAGGGTGTGTCTGGGTGGCTCAGGCTCAGGTTGTGATCCGGGGCGTCCTGGGATCCAGCCTAGCAGTCTGCTCCTGCCTCTCCATCTGCTGCCTCCCCCACCATGCTCTCTCTCTCAAATAAAAAATGAAATTGTTTAAAATTTTTTTTAAAAAATGCAGAAGGCAAAGCTCAGCCTCCTAGTGAGCGAGGAGAGGAGGTACTCTTCACCAGGAAGAGACCTGTAAGGTTTTCAGCAGTGAGGGAGAAAGCTTTCAGAACAAGTGAGCCTAGTTTCATATGAAATCATGAAGGAGCCTGTAACTCTCTGGGTGTGAGCTCAGGAAAAATGATCCAAACGATTCTAATGGTACATTACAAAAAAAAAAAAAAAAAAATCAGAGGACAAAAATATCAGTATTTTGATGATAAAAAATAACATGTTGTCCTGTACTACTGAAAACAGCTTTATCACCAGACCACACACATACCCATATACCCTGATTTTGGAGACTTATTTTCTCAACCAACACTTCCTGAGTACTTGTCGTGGCCCTAAGCTTTTCTGGGCCGTGCTGGGGACTTAGAAGGGACCAAGATACTTCCAGCCCTGCCCTCATGGGGGCTCACGGTTCAGGGGTGGAGATAGACCCATTTATGAACAGAGATGACCTAGACTGGGGCAGGATAGGGACAGGGGATCCCGGGAGGCTGGGGGATCCCAGAGTGGGCATGGGACCTGGCCTGGAGGGAGAAATCATAGAAGGCTTCCTGGAGGAGGGGAATCTGAGCTAAAAAGAATGAATAACCACAAGTCCAAAGGAAGAGGGGGTAAGGCAAGGGCTCCAGGAGAGGAATGCAAATGTGCAAAGGTCAGGAGGAAAAGGACAAGTGACGTCACCCCAGGGAAAATACAGTATTTCTGTGGCTAGAGTATTATGGGAACAATAATAGCAAAGACTTAAAAAAACATCTGTGTCCCAGGCCTTCTAAGCACTTTGCCAGTTCATTCATTCCTCACTGACACCCTATGATGCAACCTTCCAGTCCCATCACGCCGTGGGGAGGCCCTGATTTATAGGAGACACGGGGAAGGGCAAATGACTCTGCCAAGGTCACACCACTGCAAGCCGTGGATCTCTTAGGTAGAAGGAGCTAGAGGGACCCGTGGAAGGAATGCCCGGAGGCAGAGTCTCACGTCCTTGAAGGGGACTGACAGAGACAGGAGCTGAAGGCCCCGACCATGATAAAGAGGCAACACGATCTTGACCTTGTGCCTTCCAGGACCTTGCGGCCCACAGATCTGGAGCCACAGGTGCAGAACTAGCGCTCTCCGCGGCCACTGTTGCCCCAGGGTAACCCCTAGACTAGTTATAATGCATTTACCTAGCAGCACGACCCCGCCCCTTGGAGCGAGGCTGCGGGTACTGTTCAAGGACACTCCTCGGGCTGTCAAAATCTCCCCCTCCCAACCTGTGGGAGGAGTTTCCCAAAGGATTGGGCGCAGACTCCGTCGGAGACCACCCGGCTGTTAAGTCCCCGCTCCTCCCAACCGGGAGAGACCCGGTAAGATCCAGTCCCAAAGCAACCCAGGGGTCGGTTCCACCTGGCCGCACGTGCCGGCCTTCCCAGCTTGCGGGTGTACTTTTGCTTTAATAAACCACTTTGTGCGTGCCACTTTCCTTCTGGCTGAACTCAGATGCCCGAGGTAAATCTCGGGAATGCAAGGACCGAGACCGCCACTCGCACAGCGCAGACTCTCACCGGTCACAGGGGAAATCACACCCAGGCGGTGTGACTCTAAGTCTGGCTTTTCCGATGTACTTCAGAAAGCACAAAGGATGTGGGAACAGGCAGGGCTGGAAAGGTCAATGAGGAGGATAGGGAGTCATAGGCATGAGCTTTGCCCCAAGGTACTGGGGAGCTATAGAAAGTTTGCTTCTCTAAATAAACTTTTATGCAGGTACGTATTCGTTATCTGCTGCTGCATCACAAATTACCCCCAAATCTAGCAATTTAAAACAACATTTTTTTTTTTTTTTGGCCGAACATGGAGCCCAATGCAGGGCTCGAACTCACAACCCTGAGATCAAGACCTGAGCTAATGCCAAGAGTCCGACGCTTAACGGATTGGATGTACCCAGGTGCCGGGAAACCAATAAACGTTGATCTCACATAATTTCTGGGGGTAAGAAATCCAAGAGCGTTTTAGGGTCGGTCTTGAGGTGGTAATCGGGCTGTTTGCTGGGACCACCATTCGAAGACTCCGCTGGGGCTGGAGAGTCTGCTTCCAAGTTCACCCAGGTGAGGGTAGGAGGGCTCGGTTCCTTCGTGGCTGTTGGCTGGGCCTCTGGCCTTCTCCTGAGGTTCTCATGACGTGTGTCCATTTAATCAAACAAGGAGGCCATTAGACTGGAGGGACTCTAACACCTTCACAGCCTCCGTGAGCCAACCCAGCCCTAAGCCTCAAGTTATAGACCAGGAACCCTAAGGACAACCCGTCAGAGCCAGCTTCTCCAAATAAGGCGAACACCCAGGTGCCTCCCACCAGGTAATTTCCTTGCATTGCTTCCCGGTCTTCTCTACAAAAGTCCTTCCCTGCCTCCTGTCCCTGGAGTGGGTGCCTAACCCCTTCTGGCTGGGCACTCCCCAGTGGCATTGGTTTTTGCTCAGACAAACCTTTAAACTGTTTAATATGTTTTCATTTGTCTTTTAACACATGGCAGCTGGATTCATCCAGAGCCCCTGATGAGGGAGAGAGCGAGAACCCGAGGTGGAAAGCGAAATCTTTTTATAACCTAATCTCAGAAGTGATGTTCTTTTAGTTCCGGTATATTCTGCTCCTTGCAGGGGACATCCTGAGTCCAGCCCACACTCAGAACTGCCCCTCTTTGCTTTTCATAAGGAGCCCCTCTTGATCACCCCTGAGTTTGTGCTAATGGGGTGACTTAGTGTGGGGTCCCTACACAGCCTTGGGATAGAGCTGGTCACCAGAAAGAGTGACCCCCCATCTCCAGGGAGTGTGTCTTTGAGCATGAGTGTGAGTGTGTGTTGGGAGAAAACTGGTGGAGACGAAAGCTCTTTAAGAACCATTATTTTCTTTCTCCAGTTTACTTTTCCATTATCTTTTTCTTGTTTGAAAGATTTTATTTTTAAGGAATCTCTACACCCCACGTGGGGCTCAAACTCATGACCCCGAGATCAAGAGTTGCACTTTCCAAGGACTGAGCCAGCCAGGCACCCCATTTCCCATTTTAACTTAATCAAATTTTACATCACCTAGTTTTCCCTTTTTATTTTTTATTATTATTATTTTTTAGGTAGGCTCCATGCCCAGTATGAGGCTTGAACTCATGACTCTGAGATGAAGAGTCGCGTGCTCTGGCTGACTGAGCTGGCCAGGCACTCCAGTTTTCCCTTTTTATTTTTTAATTTTTTTAAAAGATTTTATTTATTTATTTGACAGAGAGATAGAGATTACAAGTAAGCAGACAGAGGGAGAGGGAGAAGCAGGCTCCCTGCTGAGCAAGGAGCCCGGATGCGGGTCTCGATTCCAGGACCCTGAGACCATGACCTGAGCTGAAGGCAGATGCTTAACGACTGAGCCACCCAGGCGCCCCATCCAGTTTTCCCTTTTTAGTCACAATTAACATACTTGAAAATTTTATACTGAGGATTTGGAAAAAGAAAGCCGACAGTAATCTCATGACTGAAATTATGAATTCATTTTCATTATCTGGCAGAAATGGGTAATTTCAATATTAGTAGAGCACTGTATGGAGTTTAAAATAGTAACAAAATTGGAGCACCTGGCTGGCTCAGTCAGTCAGAGCGCCTGACTCTTGATCTCGGGATTGTGAGTTCAAGCCCCACCTTGGATGTAGGGATTATTTAAAAAATAAAAACTCTTAAAAAAAAAAGTAACTTTCCTGTGGTTTTGGTTATTTTTAGCTGAAAGTTTAAATGTTCCTTTTCTATGGATCCGTAGGCGTATCTTCTGAAAGACTTCTATTTCGTTTGCAACATGGCCTGAGGCTGCCCTTGAAGGTTAACTTAAGTTTTGGAGGCTTCTCTTTCCCAAGGGGCAAGGCGGTTTTGCCAAGCACTTTATTTCCCTGTGATGACGTGGGGCTCGATCCAGGGACCCTGGGATCATGACCTGAGCTGAAGGCAGACGCTTAATGCCCTGAGCCACTCAGGCACCCCTCTATTAAAGCAAAAAAAAATTTTTTTTAAAGATTTTATTTATTTATTTGACAGACAGAGATTACAAGTAGGCAGAGAGGCAGGCAGAGAGAGAGGGGGAAGCAGGCTCCCTGCTGAGCAGAGAGCCCGATGTGGGGCTCGATCCCAGGACCCTGAGATCATGACCTGATCCGAAGGCAGAGGCTTTAACCCACTGAGCCACCCAGGTGCCCCTAAAATAAATTTCTTAAATGACAAGCTTTGATAGGCTTCAGGATTGGTAAACCCATCTACCTTCTTGGACGGTGCCTCATCCCAGTTCCACAGGGGCAGAAGCATCTGTGCTCAGGATCCTTCCAGAACTTTCTCTATGTACCTCTTCATCTCAGAGTTCATCTGGATCCTTTACAAAGTTTTTTAAAAAATATCCTCGTACCCAGTGTGGGGCTTGAACCCACAACCTTGAGATTAAGAGTCACATGCTCCATGTTGGGTGGAGAGATTACTTAAATAAATAAAACTCAAAAATAAATAACTAGGGGTGCCTGGGTGGTTCAGTCGGTTAAGCGTCTGCCTTCCGCTCAGGTCATGATCCCAGGGCTCTGGGATCGAGTCCCACACCCGGCTCCCTGCTCAGAGGGGAGCCTGCTTCTCTCTCTGCCTGCTGCTTCCCCTGCTTGTGCTTTCTCTCTCTCTCTCTGACAAATAAATAAATAAGTAAAATATTTTTAAAAAATTAAAATAACTAAATAAGTTTGGTTTAAAAAAGAATACATACGAGTATTGTATTTATAAGAACTGACAGGAGTATTATATATAGGAAAACTAGATTATAGCAATATACACAAGTATATAGAATATTATATGTCAAATATATGAGTATTTTATGTGAATACTGTGTATAGAAAATATAGGAAGACCGGAGTTATAGAAATATACACAGAGGAATACTGCATACATGAAGTAGGAATATATATTTGAATACAGATATATGTACATAAAGTTTAGCAGTTAAGAGCATAACATGGCTTCTGGAGCCACATGGCCTAGGTTCCAATCCCAGCTCTGCCCCCTTAATATCCTGTGGCTTTGGGCAGGTGCCTGAACTGCTCTGTGACTCAGTTTTCCCATCTGTAAAATGGGGATAATTACAGACCCACATCATTGAGTTGTTATGGGGATGACACGCTTCCAAGAGGGCCTGGCATGTAGCTTAATAAACCAATACAGCAACACCTGACTGGTTCCTTGGGAGGAATGGGTGACTCTTGATCTCGGGCTTACAGGTTCGAGCCCCACATTGGGTGTGGAGATTACTAAAAATAAAATCCTTTTTTTTTTTTTTTTAAGATTTTATTTATTGGGGTGCCTGGGTGGCTCAGTGGGTTAAGGCCTCTGCCTTCGGCTCAGGTCATGATCCCAGAGTTCTGGGATCGAGCCCCGCATCGAGCTCTCGGCTCAGCAAGGAAGCCTGCTTCCCTATCTCTCTCTCTCTGCCTGCCTCTCTGCCTACTTGTGATCTCTGTCTGTCAAATAAATAAATTTTATTTTTATTTTATTTATTTATTTGACAGACAGAGATCACAAGTAGGCAGAGAGGCAGGCAGAGAGAGAGGAGGAAGCAAACTTCCCACCGAGCAGAGAGCCCGATGCCGGGCTCGATCCCAGGACCCTGAGATCATGACCTGAGCCCAAGGCAGAGCCTTTAACTCACTGAGCCACCCGGGCGCCCCTAAAAATAAAATCTTCAAAAATAAATAAACCAATACACAGCGGGCTGTTTTTCCTTGGGGCTCATTCTACTCACAGCCCAGCATCTTCCTTCTCTGCTTTATGCGATGGGAAATCCCTTTAAGACAGTGGTTTCACTCTGGCTGGCCCTTGGCTTTCCTTAGGGGAGCTTTACAAAATACTGATCCCTTGGTTCCAGGGGTCTCTGGTTTGGCTGCTCTGGGGTGTGGCCTGAAGTTTGGAATTTTTAAACACTCCCTGGAGATACTCCTATGGAGCTGAAGTCCAGGAGCCCTGGAGGAAGCCCTCTGGAATGGATCCTGGCTTGCCATTTGGGATGGCTGCCTGAAGCATTTATAAAGTGGGGGCGCCTGGGTGGCTCAGTCATTTAAGCCTCTGACACTTGGTTACAGCTCAGGTCGGGATCTTCGGGTTATGGTCTCCGGGTCGTGAGATCGAGCCCCGCAGTGGTCTCCATGCTCAGCGCAGAGTCTGCTAGAGGTTCTGTCTCCCTCTCCCTTCCTTCTGCCCCTACCCCTGCCCTTGAGGGCACACGCATGCGCCCTCTCTCTCTCCCTCAAATAAATACATAAATAAAATCTTAAAAAAGAAAAGAGTTCACAAAGTAGGTGAGTCATCACTTTTTCAACCCAAAGATAGTTTTTCATCTCTGATTTCCAGCTTCTTGCTACTCCAGTCCTGCAGTGAGAACCTACCCATCCATGCCTTTAGCTCACCCTGGAGACTCTATTTCTAGGGGATGCATTCCCAGAAATAGGGTTGTGATATTGTGATAGATGCTGCCAGATTCCCTCTCAAAAAGGTTGTCACAATTCTCATTGCCATCAGTGATAGAGGAACGTGCCCTTTCCCATAGACCACACCCAGCAGCATGTGTACACCCCTCTGAAATTCGTACCATTTAGGGGGTGTAAAGGAAGGAGACTTCTCATATCTTTTCATATGTTATTAGCCTGTTTGTTTTACCACTCTGCAAATTATCTATTCAAACCTTTGTCCATGTTTCTTCTGGAGTGTTTGTCTTATTGGTTTGCAAATACTTATTACTTATGTCAAACCTTTATATGTTGTCGGCATTGCAAGTAATCACTCCCCATTTGTCATCTGCCTGTAGGCCTTGTTTATATTTTGTTGTTTCCTTGCCATACAAATGTTTTTTGGTTTTAATGTCAAATATGTCTGTCTTTTCTATTAATGTCTAGTTTCCCATCTCAAAATGTACTCCTCCTGCCCCCCTGCCCCCCAATAGTTGGAACCTGTATTTTCTTGTATGGTTTTACTGTTGCATTTTTATTTATTTATTTATTTATTTTTAAATATTTTATTTATTTATTTGACAGAGAGGGATCACAAGTAGGCAGAGAGGCAGGCAGAGAGAGGGGAGGAAGCAGACTTCCCACCGAGCAGAGAGCCTGATGCAGGGCTCGATCCCAGGACCCTGGGATCATGACCTGAGCCGAAGGCACAGGCTTTAACCCAGTGAGCCACCCAGGCGCCCCCCCTACTGTTGCATTTTTTAAAATAAAAAGATTTTATTTATTTATTTGTCAGAGAGATAGAGAGAGGGCACAAGCAGGGGGAGGGGCAGAGGGAGAAGCAGGCTTCCCACCAAGGAAGTAGCCCAATACGTGACTTGATCCCAGGATACTGGGACCATGATCTGAGAGGAAGGCATGTGCCCAACCAACTGAACCACCCAGGCATCCCAACTCTTGTAATTTTTACATTTACATCTTTGATTTTTCTGGAACCAAACTTTTTCTTTTTTAAGATTCATTCATTTATTTATTTATTTGTTTATTTGAATATTTTATTTATTTATTTGACAGAGATCACAAGTAGGCAGAGAGGCAGGTAGGTATGGGGGGGAGCACTTTCCCCGCCAAGCAGAGAGCCCGATTCGGGGCTTGATCCCAGGACCCTGAGATCTTGACCTGAGCTGAAGGTAGAGGCTTAAGCCCCTGAGCCACTCAAGTGCCCCTGGATCCAATCTTTTAACGTCATGTGCAACAGGGGCATCTGGACAGTTCAAGTGGTGAGTGTCCGACTCTTGATTTCGACTCAGGTTTCGATCTCAGGGTTGTGAGATGGAGCCCTGAGTCAGGCTCTGCACCCAGTGCATAGTCTGCCTGTCCCTCTTCTTCTTCTCCTCCTACCCCTACCTCACACTCTCTTTCTCTCTCTAATAAATAAATAAAATCTTTTTTAAAAAATGCCATGTGCAACAGAGGCACAATTCCCTTCACCTGTGTGTCAAAACCACTTGTTAAACTCTTGTTATCTCACTGCACAGAGTTCCCACCTTTGCTATTGATTAAATTCCTGTGCAGCTGGGATTCACTCGTGGCCACTCGATTCTCTTTCCCCATTTTGTCCATTCCTTTGCTGGAACCCCACTGCTTTGATTATTATAGCTCTGTAGCTGGCCTTCCTATCTGGTAAATCCAGTCAGCCCTCATTCCTCTCTTTAGTAATGACCATTCTCAGACACCTCTCCATCCCCAGGAACTCCAGAATCGTCTGGTCCAATTCCAACACGAAATCCCACTAGAAATAGATCGAACCATAATGAATGAACTTGGCTAAGCAGCTTTATCTTTTTGAGCCTTGGTTTGACCATCTGTAAAACAGGGTCTATGGGGCACCTGGGTGGCTCCGTGGGCTAAGCTTCTGCCTTCAGCTTGGGTTATGATCCTAGGATCTGGGGATCGAGTCCCATGTCAGGCTCTCTGCTCAAAGCGAGCCTGCCTCTCCCTTTCCTTGCTGCTCCCCCTGTTTGTACTCTCTGTCTCTCTGTCTCTCTCTCTGTCAAATAAATAAATAAAAATCTTAAAAAAAAAAGGAAATGTCAAATGCAACTTTAGATGTGCTGTAGGTACCGAATACACATTGGACTGTGACGATATGATATGAAAAAAAAAAGAAGGCCAAATATCACCATAATTTCTATGTTGAATACATGTTGAATGATAACATTTTGGCTTAATGGGTATCTTAGTTCCTTACTGCTGCTGTAACAAATCCTGCCCAGCTCGGTGGTTCAACAGAAGACAAATTTGTTATCTTACAATTCCGGAGGTCTGAAATGAGTCTTATAGGGCTAGAATCCTATAAATCCTTATAGGGCTAAAATCAAGCCACGTTCCTTCTGAACGCTCTTGGGATAAATTCATTCCTTACTTCTTCCAGCTTCTAGAAGCTGCCCACATTCCTTGGTTCTTGACCCCCTTTGCCTCACTCCAACCTCTGCTGATGTCATCAGATCTCCCCCTCTCCCTGTTTCTCCTGCATTCCCTTTCCCTTATTAGGACCCGTGATTACAGTAGACCCCCTCCCCACCCACAGGATGATCCAGGATAATCTTCCCATCTCGAGCTTACTGTAGCTGCATCTGTAGACTCCCTTGGTGTGTAAGTTAACACATTCACGGGTCCAGAGAACTAGGATGTGGGCATGTTTAGGTGCCATTATTCTGCCTACCTGGATTACCTTAGTAATATTATGAACTTTCATTTTGCCTATTTTTTTTTTAATGTGGCTGCTAGAAAAGTAACGACCTATGGGGCTCCACTCTGTTTCTGTTGGACAGCACTGTTCTCTGTGTTCTGTTGGTCTATTTGTTATCTGCTCCCTCCTACGACGAGAATGCCTGCCCCAAGAAGACTGGGATTCCATTTCATTTACCACTATGCCCCTGGTACTAGCACAGTTCCTGGCACAGAGTGGGCCCTCCATAAATATTTGTTGAGAGAGCAAATATTGTGAATGTTTTTCCTGATGACTACAGACACCCCTACTTCCACTGCACACCCCCACCCCATGCCTTCCTCCTCCTCTCCCCAGACCAGGGATCCAATGCTTAATGACTGGGCCCCCCCAGGTGCCCCTTGGATGTTTCAAAATGCAGAGATGGCTGTTCCAGTGGGCTGGCTCCTCAGTGCCTTGACCTCTTCCCCACAAAGACCTTGCCTTCCACCCGCCCTTCGTCCCTCCCTCTATCCTGTGGCCAGAGCAGACACCTGTCACTACTGACAACCACATGCTTCCTCCACCGTTTCGAACTTCTAGCAGCCCACGCCAGCACCCCATTTGGACTTTTCCCTCTCATTGCACCTGGTGTCCCAGCTCCTTCAGTCCCACCAGGACCTCCATTCCATTAGTCCAACTGCGTGATGCCGACTCAGGCCCCTCATGACCACTCAGCTGTCACCCAGCTGAGAGTCTGTGTCCCCCGCCCTCACCTCCCTGCTCCCTCTTGTTCACTGGTCTCCTAGGAAGATACCCAGCTGTTTGCCTCATCTGGGCTGCAACCGTTCTGCTGAGTGGCTGGAGAAAAATCTGGAACCACGACGCCAGGTCTCATGTTAACTTCAGCACCTTGAACCTCAAGGTGGCACTAACGTTGTCTGGAAATTGGCTGTCTGAGCCCTAGCCCCTTTGCCCTTCCAAAACCTACATTTGTATTATTTTTTTAGATCTTATTTATTTATTTGACAGAGATCACAAGTAGGCAGAGAGGCAGGCAGAGAGAGAGGAGGAAGCAGGCTCCCTGACAAGCAGAGAGCCCGATGCGGGGCTCAATCCCAGGACCCTGGGATCATGACCTGAGCCAAAGGCAGGGGCTTAACCCACTGAGCCACCCAGGTGCCCAGAGCATGCAACTCTTAATCTCTAGGTCGTGAGTTCAAGCCCCATGTTGGGGACAGAACTTAAAAAAAAAAAAAAGCATAACAAAATTTATCATTTTAACCATTGAAAAGTGTTAAATTCAGAGTCTTTAAGCACATTCAGCATGTTATGCAACTATCCCCACTATCTTTTGGTCTCTACCGATTTGTCTTTTCTGGATAGTTCATAGATATGGGACCCTACAATATTTATCCTCTGTGTCTCACTTCTTTCACTTAACATAATGTTTTCCAGGTTCCTCCATGTCGTAGTATGTGTCAGAATTTCATTTCATTTTTTTCCCCCATTGAGGTATTTTATTTGTATGTAAGTATTCCATCTCTAGGAAAAAGCTGCCAGGATCTTCCTTCCTGTGTGTTTTTGTTCTACTTCCTTTGGGTCCACGATGCCAGCTGCGGTTATCAGTGCGATGAAACCAAACTAATGAGATGGGTCTGTAAGTTTTGCAGCAATTTCTGCAGCTCCGTGATCACCAGTGATTTCCGTGTAATCAAGCTTCATCATTGCAATTAGAAACTGGAAAATGACTCTGGAGCATGGCCTAATAAGAACTTGGCAGGTGCCTCTTTTGATGGCGCTGTTCATGCTCTTGGGCTCTGAGAGTGTCGCCTGGGACATTCACACCAGCTTTATGGAGACATGGAAGGATGGAGCCTGAGGAATCTTCCATTGTGTGGATATACCACAATTGGTTTATCCGTTCATGCGTGGATGGACTCGAGCTGTTTCCTAGACAACGCAAACTCCTACATCTCCTCCCTTATTGCCCACTCTCAGCGGGGACTTTCCTTCCTACGTCCCTGCAAGAAGAGAACCCACCAGAAGAAAACTTCCGCAGACTCCTACTGCCCATCTACCTCTTTCCTCCTATTTCTTGGTATACCAGTTATCCGCCACTGCTGTGAAACCAACAACCCCCATGCTTAGCACTGCTCAACACCCCTGTATTACATCCATGGATTCCATAGGGCAGGCATTTGAACAAGGCCCAGCAAGGACAGCTTGTCTCTGCTCCCTGATGTCTGGGGCCTCCACTGGTGAGAGTTGCAGAATGGGAGGCTGGCGGTGGGGGTGCGATTCCCGTCTTGAAGCTGGAATCAGCTGGAGGAGTCGTCACTCCTGTTTAGCAGCTGGTGGTGGCAGTTGCTGGCTGGGACATCAGCCGGAGTACCTTCATGGGACCTCTCTGGGTGGGCTACTTGGCCTGCCTCAGACCATGGTGGCTGGATTCCAAGAGCGAGTGTCCTAAAAGCAGGTGGGAAGTCCCTGGCACTTGACCATGAGCCTTGGCAGCCTCCCCTCCTCTGTGCTTCATGGGTTCACACAGCCGCAAGGTTTCGCCCAGCTTCAAGGGGGAGGGAACACACCCTTGCACAGAACACACTCAGGGGGGAGGAACGTCAAGGTCACACTGTGAGAGCATGCAGGATGGGAGAGATTGTTGTGGCTGCCTTTGGAAAACACACCTTTCTTGGTGGTGATGGGCTACACTCTTAAGCCTGGGGACCTTTCCGGTCTTGCCTTAGGATGGACAACGTTCCAGCCATTCTCGTCTCTCTCCTCTGTTTCTCCTCTGAAACCTAGGACTCTGGGTCATCTCCACCAGCACACAAGACAGCTGTTTGATCTTCTTTGACCTTTCTATAAAACATACTGAGTCTCCCCAGCCCCCTCCATCACTCACCCTTATAGCCTTAGTCCTTACAACCGTGCCTGGCACATAGTAGGTGCCTAGTGAATATTTTTTTTAAACAAGTATCTCAAGTGAGCGGTGCCTGGGTGGCTCAGTGTGTTAAGCCTCTGCCTTTGGCTCAGGTCATGGTCCCAGGGTCCTGGGATCGAGCCCCGCATCGGGCTTCTGCTCAGCAAGGAGCCTGCTTCCCCGCCCCCCCACCCTCTGCCTGCCTCTCTGCCTACTTGTGATCTCTGGCAAATAAATAAATAAAATCTTTAAAAAACAAACAAATATCTCAAGTGAAACTGGTAATAAGAGCTGCCTTCAGGAGGAGGAACTGGGTGGGCAGCTGAAACACATTGTTTAAAAATGGGAGCTGCCCGCACCCAACATGACAGGTGCTGTCTTCCACTCTTTGAAAATTGTAAAATAGAGGGGCATCTGGGTGACTCAGTTGGTTAAGAGTCCGACACTTGATCGCAGCTCAGGTTATGATCTTAGGGTCATGAGATTGAGTCCCCCGATGGGCTCTGCACTCAGCAGGGAATCTGCTTGAGATTCTCTCTCTCTCCCTCTGCCTCTCCCCCACTCTCAAATAAATACATCTGTAAAAACAAAACTGTAATATAGAAATACTTACTTTTCCCAACAGGCCTTTTGAGTCTTCTGATGCATGCATTCTGACTCCATCTTACCCATTTAAATTAATACATTGTATTATTATTATTTTTTAAAGATTTTATTTATTTGACAGACAGAGATCCCAAGTAGGCAGAGAGGCAGGCAGAGAGAGAGGAAGGGAAGCAGGCTCCCCGCCAAGCAGAGAGCCCAATGCGGTGCTCTATCCCAGGACCCTGGAATCATGACCTGAGCGGAATGCAGAGGCTTTAACCCAATGAGCCACCCAGGCGCCCCAATACATTACATTATTTTTAAAGATTAGCCCAGGGGCGCCTGGGTGGCTCAGTCATTAAGTGTCTGTCTTTAGCTCCGGTCATGATCCCAGGGTCCTGGGATCGAGCCCCACGTTGGGCTCCCCGCTCTGCAGGAAACCTGCTTCTCCCTCTCCCACTCCCCCTTCTTGTGTTCCCTCTCTCGCTATCTGTCAAATAAATAAAAAAATAAAAATAAAAAAAGATTAGCCCAGCATCTGGCACAAAATGAATGAGCAACTGAAGGTCATGTCATGATGATGGGGGGCTCGCCCTGCCCATCCCCCCTCCCTTCTCCTCCCTCTGGACACCCACACCTGGGAACCTCCCTCTCCTCTGAGCCTCCCCACATTGGCCCCGCCCAAGCCCAGCCCTGGAAGTGTTTGATGTGACCACTTCAGAGACTTCATCTCTGGGCCTGCAGCCCATGAGAGGGACTGGAGCTGGGAATCCTCCCCAGAGGAGCTTTTGAGGATGGGATGAAAGAAAGTAGCCAGATGGGGAGCTCAGGAATGCAGGGCAGAGTCAGGAAGGGGTGAGGCCAAGGGGAGTCAGGGAGGCAGAGAAGGAGAGCTTTCTAAGGCATTTACCAAGTATCTGCTGTGTACCTGGCCATGTGCTGGGCAGTGTTGGGGACACAGTGGTGACCGGCCGGCCCTGTCCTCACAGGGCATTGTGGGAGTTGGGCCAGTGACTAGAGAGTGACAACCCTAGAGTGAACAGGGTTGGGAGGGGAGGCACTTGATGCAGTCAAAGAGGGCTTCCTGGAGGAGGGGGTACCAAGCTCCTTACAGTCTACAACACACAGACACTTATCTTTTCGGCAGCATCTGATGACACCTTCCCTCATTCCCTTAAATCCTGCTGTGCTGGCCTTCTTCCTGATTCTCGAACTCTTGGAGCTCAGTTCTAAGCCTCTGAGCCATCGTACTTGCTGTTCCTTCTGCCTGATTTTCTCTTCTCCTTTCCTCACCTGGAGGGCTCCTTGTCAGTCAGACCGTAGGCCAGTTATTCTTGCAGCATTGAACTTTTTTTTAAAAAGTCCCATTTGTACTTTCTGTTGTCTCCTTTGTTTTCTGCCTGGTCACCTAGGATGCGGCCTGTCCTCAGTTCTGGCTCCCAAATCCCTGGCAGGCACCCCCCTCAGCCCCCCAAAGTTGATGGATGTCAAACCTTTGTCATGTGAAGGAAGGAAGCCAATGTCTCCCGAATAAATCTCAGTCTGGTGAAGAGGTGGGGGAAGGGAGCTCCAGGCAGTGGGAACAGCATGGGCAGAGAGGAAGCTGGTGTTTCAGAGGTCCCGGGGGGAAGGTTGTTTGTGGCTGGAAGAAAGAGCAGAGGACTGAGGAGGGAGGGAAGTTAGAGAGGGAGGGATACAGGGGAGCATGGAGGGAGGGGAGTCTGCTCCTACCCTTCTAGATGGGGTTGGAAGGGTCCAGAGCTTTGGTTCACTGCACAGCTGGAGGTGGCCAGACCATATCACGACCCTTTTGTGTAGGGCTGGAGGTGGCCAAAGGTGCCTTTTTGGGAGACCCCGTGGGTGGCTGGGTGAGACCAGGCCAGAGGGCCGGGTCTGAGGGACAGGCCTAGCCTCCCAGAGCCTCTAAGGGCTTCATGCAGAACATTCCATGGCGGGACCTTCTGGAACCGGCTACGACGGCTTGGCAGCCCCGGCCAGTCCTTGCTCTCGGGTCACTGCCTCAGCCTCCTCCAGCCCTGCTCCCCACAGCAGCCCTGCGCAGTCCTTTTTATAGAACACTTGAAAAAATGTTAATAGGTAATTAAGGGCACATGGCAGAGATTTCTAAAAGTACAGGAGGGGGGGCACCTGGGTGGCTCAGAGAGTTAAAGCCTCTGCCTTCGGCTCAGGTCATGATCTCAGGGTCCTGGGATCGCGCCCCGCATCGGGCTCTGTGCTCAGCAGGGAGCCTGCTTCCTCCTCTCTCTCTGCCTGCCTCTCTGCCTGCTTGTGTCAAATAAATAAAAATCTTTAAAAAAAAAAAAGTTTAAAAGTACAGGAGGGGACTCAGTGAGAGCCTTTCCTTCTCCTGTCCCCCCGGGGCCCCTCCAGTTTCTTGGTTTTTCTCCAGAGTTAGTCTGTCACATGTAAGCGCAGATGGCAAAGTGCTTTTCAGGTTTGTACCTTTTTCTTCTTTCTTTCTTTTTTTTTCCCCAATTTAAGTATAGTTAGGGACGGCTGGTCAGCTCAGCCCGTGGAGCGTGCAACTCTTGATCTCAGGGTTGTGAGTTCAAACCCCACGTTGGGTGTAAAGCCTACTAAAAAAAAAAAGAGTATATTCATTTATTCAACACATGTTTATTGAGCACCTACTGTATGTTGGGCACTGTTCTGGGCGCTGGGGGATACAGCAGCAAAGAAAATAGACAAAATTCTCAGCCTTCTTGGAGCTGACATTCTAGTGGGGGGCGATAGTAGATAAATGAACTAAGTACATTTTGACCTTATACAGTAGGTGAGATGGCACGGTAAGTGCTTTTGGTAAGACATAAAGCAAGTGGGATGCCTGGGTGGCTCAGTTGGTTAAACGTTGGCCTTTGGCTTGGGTCATGATCCCAGGGTCCTGGGATCGAGTCCCACATCGGACTCCTTGCTCAGTGGGAAGCTTGCTTCTCTCTCTGCCCGCCGCTCTCCCTGCTTGTGCTCTCTCTCTCTCTCTCTCTCTCTGATAATAAATTTTTAAAAGTCATAAAAACAATAACAAAAAATAAGGCGGGCAAGAAGGCCGAATATTGGGGAAGCAGTTTTGTTGTTGTTGTTGTTGTTGTTGTTTTACAAAACAGTCAGAGAAGGCCCCAGTAAAGGGGAATGTTTAAGCAAAGGTCCAAAGAAGGTAAGGAAGTCAGTCACATGGCCGTCTGGGAACATGGGCGCAAACAGCAGGAGGAATAGCAAGTGCAAAGGCCCTGAGGTCAGAGTGAGTCTGAAGTGTTCCAGATCCAGGAGGGAGCAGCAAAGCGGAAGAGGAATGCGAGAGACAAGTGGGGACAAGACGTGCTCTCAGAGACGTGTCCTCAAGTTGACTTTTGCTTTCTCCTCTGGGAAATGTCTCTGTGAGATGTCTCAGTGGTGTGCTGGGACCGGCGTGTAGTGGCTCAGGAGAGCCGATGGCTAAACTTTCGGGAGTTTTGCAAGCCAGTTGTCACATGCAGCTATTACCAAAAATTAAATTATATACATTTATGGAGAAATAAATGGCATGAAACACAGAGATAATAAGCAGTCAACATTTACCACTTCCTAATGATTATACTACATTTTAACTGCTGTCTCTGCTCCAGGAGCTCCTTATACCTACCGTGTCTACCTGGTAGAAACACGAGCTAACAGTGGGCTGTTTTGTTTTGTTTTGTTTTGTTTTTTTCCTGAATTCTGCATTCAACGATGTCACAATTCAGCAATGTCAACCAGTAGCTTGAAATGTGCAATGGTGGGAGTAGGAAACCCATAGACGCTGACAACTCATGGCTGTTTCTTCCCACAAAGAGCTGGTGGTTAAGCATTCACTAGTGCGGTTGTAATGCATAGAGATTTACCCGCCCCCCACCCGTGTAAAGCTGAGTAGGGTTCCCTTGCAAGGATGGGCCCAAAGGTATTCTGCTGTCCTCCCCCTGATGGAGAAATGCAGGTTTTCCGTGTTTTGCTGGCGCAAACAACATCAGTGATTTCCAGCGTGTGTGACCACAGCCATGTAATAAAACCCCAAAGAACTTCTGTGTTCTTTGAACAAAGCAAAAGGTGTGGGAGTCTTAAGGTTAATGATTGTTGCCTAAGTTCTCTCCATGAAGGCTGTACCCATTTCCACACCCACTGGCAAATGGGTCAGAGTGCAAAGACTTCTTGTAAGGACCGTGACCTTGGGGTCCCCTGGGCGGCTCAGTCGGTTGAGTGTCTGCCTTCAGCTGGGGTCATGGTGGGGGAGGGCCCTAGGATCAAGCCCTACATGGGGCTCCCTGCTCCCCCTGCTTGTGCTCCCTCTCTGTGTCAAATAAATAAATAAATTCTTAAAAATAAATAAATAAAAACCGTGAACTTGGCTGTGTCACTCTGCCACTTAAACTCTTTGGTGCCCCCCATCTACATGTCCCCCCCACCTCCCGCTGATTCTCCTGAGGCCCAGGTCCTTCAAAGTCAGGTCATCCCTTTGGCGACTGGGAGGTCGTGTCATGACCCTACCCTGACCCCTAGATAATCTGCTGTCTGTCCCCTGAAATGGGCCTTGTTCCTGCCCACTCTTGCTTCCTCCTACTTTTCCCTTCTCGGGGAAATTACTCCCAGAGCCTGACCACCAGACTAACCCCCAACTGGATCAGTTCGGCTCCTTTTCTTTCTTTCTTTCTTTTTTTTTAAAGATTTTATTTATTTATTTATTTGACAGACAGAGATCACAAGTAGGCTGAGAGGCAGGCAGAGAGAGAGAGAGAGAGAGAGAGAGAGAGGAGGAAGCAGGCTCTCCATTGAGCAGAGATCCTGATGTGGGACTCGATCCTAGGACCCTGGGATCATGACCTGAGCCGAAAGCAGAGGCTTTAAGCCACTGAGCCACCCAGGCACCCCAGTTCGGCTCCTTTTTTATTTCAGGTGACTGAAATCCTTCCTTTAGTCGTCTCCAGCAACATCGGAATTGATGAGCTCATCAGAGTGAAAAACCGTCCAGTTGGCTGCCTTCAGGCAGAGCTGGCTCTAGGCGTTTGAACAATGCCACGAGGCCCATCAGCTCCGTTCTCTTTCACGCGGGCACCCTCTGGCAGACTCGGCCTTTAGATACTCTCCCTGCATCCTCCCCTGGTCACGGGAGGCAAAAAGCTGGAGGGATAGGTAAGGTTCCAGGTGGGGAAAGAGCCTGCCGCGGTGCGGGCGGGAACCGGAGCTAGAACCCAGATCCTGGAGGGGCCTGGTACACAGCCCAGTAGTTACATAACACTCCGCAGGCCAAACTGTGAAGAGAGCACAAGTCCTTGACCACTTGCTGAATTCCGCTGTTGAGAGGCAGAGTGGGAAGAGCCGCTTCGGCTCCAGAGGTAGAAAATCTGCGTTCAAATCCTGCCTCTGGGCTTTGGCACGATGAAAACAGGTTTGGAACTAGGTAGTGCTGATAGTCAGTGTGAATGTCTTCAATGTCCCTGGATCGCACTCTTTAGGATGATTAAAATAGGGGCGCCTGGGTGACTCAGTTGATATAAGCGTCTGCCTTGGACTCAGGTCAGGATCCCAGGGTCCTGGGATGCAGCCCCACACTGGTCTCCCTGCTTGGCAGGAAGCCTGTCTCCCTCTGCTTCTCCCCCTGCTTGTGCTCTCTTTGGCTCTCTCTCTCAAATAAATAAATTAATCTAAAAAGGATGATTAAAATAAGGGAGCCTGGGTGGTGCAGTAGGTCAAGCAAGGCGGGGGCAAGAGGGGAGGGGATGACTTGACACTCAAGGGCTTCCCTAGCCTCAGATGGCCTGGGGGCGGCAGTTTCTCCAGATTCACAGTGCTCTGGCCCTTCAGGTTGGTGGCCTTCAGAGGTGACGCCCACACAGTCACCCTAAGCAGCCCGTGTGATCATTTACCCTCTGAACCGGCTCCTGACAAGGCCGGGTGCCTTTGGAGCCCCACCACCCCATCCCTACACACACCCCCGGGTAGAACGAGAAAGTTAATAATCACAGTAATACTCACCCCCCATATACTCATCTTTTTTTTTTTTAATTTTTTAAAATTTATTTATTTATTTATTTGAGAGAGAGAGAGAGAGAGAGAGAGAGCACAAGCTGGGGGAGAGGCAGAGGGAAAAAGAAGCAGGCTTCCCGCTGAGTGGGACCCCCCACCCCGATCCCAGGACCCCAAGATCATGACCCGAGCCAAAGGCAGATTGCTTAACCGACTGATCCACCCAGGCGTCCCAACTCGTCTCTTATGACATTGCCAAGATCCCTGCTTTGCAGGGCCTTCTGTCCCGGGTTTTATTGAATTCTCCTGCCACCTGGGGGTGGGGGTAAAAGGTCAACTAAGAAAAGGGAGGGCCCATCTCTCTGCTCCTACTCTCCAGCACCCTTGACCATTACCCTATCCTGACTCCCTGGACGCATCAAATGTCCTTTACCCAGGTCCCCCAGGCCCTGAGGCAGCTGTGGCTTCGGCAGAGCGGGGCCTGGAGTGGTGGCTGTGTGGGGCGGGGGTGGGGGGTGGAGGGTGGGGTGGGGGGGGTGGGAGGAGCTGCCACCCGGAAAGGGCTCCCAGGATCTGGAAGGCATCTGGGGACAGTGGGGGAGGACAGCGCCTGACACCCCTGCTCCAGGCCTCAAGGCCCAGAAACCTGAGTTACTCTTGTACCACAAGCCGTAGAGACCTGATGTCCTACAGCTGGGGGAGGCGAAGCTGAGCAGCCCAGACAAGCCAGCCCTTAAATAAGTAATTAGAAAGATCGGAAGGGAAGGTCTGGGCCCTTCTCCAAGGCCCCAGGCGGCAGCTTCCCAGCAGATCTCAATGCCTGAAGCCCCCCCCCCCGACTTCTGACCCCCGGGGGCTTTTGGCTCTGACATACCCAAGTGTCCTGTGTCCTCCTCTCCTTCCTGCTTTGGAAGGAATCAATGTGCATTCCCAGAGTCCCTACTGGGCCAGGTATAGGGCAACACTGGGGACTCAGCGGGGGTCAAGACGACCCCCCCAACCCCCAGCCCAGTGGAGGGGAACAGACCATCCCCAGACAGTGACCAGCCCGGGTGGGTGGGAGCTGGAGGAGCCTTAGAGGGACACCTGACCCAGTCTGGATAGTTCTGGAAGACTCAGGGGATCCCTGAGTCAGAATCTGAAAATTTGGGTTAAGCAAAGAGAGGGTTGTGTGAGAAAAAGATGGGGGGAGGGACCAGCTGCAAAGGTCAGGAGGGAGCAGACAGGTAGGGCTCCGCAGACCAGTGTTTTCCAAAGGGTTTCGAATTTAAGACACTCGATGGGCAACAGAAGGCAGGTTTGATTTGCAACACAGCATGTGTATGTACAGGTGTGCACACACAGATAAAGCAAAAAGCCACGAAACAATAATCACAAGACCTGAGCCAAGATTAAACACCTGATGCTTACCTTGCTGAGTTACCTAGATGCCCCTGAAGATTTTTATTTTTATGTAATCACTACACCCAATATGGGGCTCGAACTCGACCCCAAGATCAAGAGTCGTGTGCTCTTCCCATGTACTGCTCCAGCTTCCTTTCTTTTCTTTTCTTTTTTTTTTTTTTTAAGATTTTATTTATTTATTTGACAGAGAGAGTGATCACAAGTAGGCAAAGGGGCAGGCAGAGAGAGAGGGGGAAGCAGGCTCCCTGCTGTGCAGAGAGACCAATGCGGGGCTCCATCCCAGGACGCTGAGATCATGACCTGAGCCAAGACAGAGGCTTAACCCACTGAGACACCCAGGCGCCCCCAGCTTCATTTCCTGGTACTTTCCGGTTTGAACTTCTTACTCTCCCCAACGGAGCCACTCTCGGTTTCGCAAATTCCTTATGTCCAGATTTTTGCCCTTACTGCATCCTCCATCCTCCATCCATGCACCAGGTCCTTTTTCACTTCGCTGGTTAGCTCTGACAACCTTCAAAACTCAGCTCAGATGTCCCCTTTCCCAGGAAACCTTCCTCAGCTCCCCTTCCCAGACTAGGCTTCTCCCCTGGGCTGCTCTTTTCCTAGCACTTTCCACTTGGGGTTGTCACAGTCTGTCTCCCCGACTGGAATATAAGCTCAGGAGGACAGGAGCTACGCCTTTCTCGGTCACTGCTGGGACCCCCGTGCCCCTCAGTAAAGGCCAGGGACCCAGTAGGTGCTCAGAAAAAGTTTGTGGAACCCATGAATGCAAATCTGAGAGAGGAGCAGAGGCTGCATCCTCCGGGAGCTTCTGATCACAGGTCTGATGGAGAAGGCTTGATGTCCCTCCTGCTGTCCAATACCCAGTCCTCTCATGGAGGACACCATTCCAAACAATACCCATTTCACAGATGGCAAAGTGATGTCAAGAGGGTTCTCCGTGCTCTGCGCAGTCCAGTTTCCACACTGCTCAGCCCAACCACCTCCTGGCCCCTCTCACCTCCTTCCCAGAGCCCCAGGCCTTTTCTTTTCCAACGATGAAATTCGAAATTCGAATCTGGGTAGGAGGTTTTGCTGAGCAGGAGAAAGGGCTGGCTGAGACTAGTTGGTATACTTTGCTCTCGAAGCCAAAGCTGGAGGAGGGAAGGGGGTGGGACGCTCCTGGCCAATCCTGGACCAGACCCTCAAACCTTCCCCTCTTGGCTCAGACCCACCCCACACTTCCCGAAAGTTCTGGGCTCCCCTGAGTCTCAGAGACTCCTCCCTCCAACTTGTCTCCCCATCTGGCACACTTGCACTTGAAATGTGAGAGCGGCAGCTATGTGAAGGCTGCCCTAGGCTGGTGTTGCCCAACAAGCCTGGGCCACTTCTCCATACCCAGGGCCCTGATTATGGGGGGGCTGCTGCTAGAAACTTCCCTGCCCCCAGCCTTGCCACCTGCTGGCAGGGCACCTGAAACCCAGCTGTCCGGTCCCACCTGCTGCCTCTCAAGGTTCCTTTCGCCCAGAGGCCCCAAGGCATGAACACTTCTGGGGGTGGGGGGCAGGGAGAGGGGGGTCCGGGGGAGGGGGGGAGGGAAGGAGCACCAGCCTGTGGGTCTCTGTGTCTTTTTAACTTACACCTTAGATAAAATGTTGATTTCAAGAAGCCATCATGGCTTAAAATACCATGAGGCTGCAGTTTGCTAGCTACCAACCAAAGCACTTCGTACCCCTGAACTTGGTTCATCCCCCACCCCCCACAGCAGGATCTCTGAGCCCAGACACTATCATCTCTGCCCCACAGCTGAGCAAACCACAGGGCTCTCGTTGAACCTCAAAGCCACGCTTTTCTTTCTGAAAGCCACCACTTCGAGCACCTCCTGTAGATTTTTTTTTTTAATTTAAGCTTTTTATTTATTTATTTGAGAGAGACAGAGAGAGAGCTCTTCTGTGGATTCTTACAGAGAGAGTCGATACAGAGGCTGGTCCGTATCTGTTTCCCTGCAGATTACAGGGTGTGCTGTGCTGCTTCCCGCCTCCTGTACCTTGTGTGTTCCCCTTTAACAATATTTCCTGACACCTACTTTGTTACTGAAACCTGCCCTCCACCCAGTTCCACATCCGTCTCATTCTATTGGACGTCTCTCTGTGTTGTCTTCCTTGGATGTGGTTTGTTGACTGATTGAAGGAAGGAGTTACTGGATAGACAGATGCCCAGCTGAAGAATTTGGACTTTATCCCAAAGGAAGCCATTTAGAGGGCGGGGTGACCAAGTTAGATCCATGCTTGGGCATGTTCTGGGCTCTTCTCAGCTCTGGGGCTTTTCATGTACAGGTCCCTTTGCCTGAAATACTCCCTCCCTGGGCTTGGTACAACCTTTTGCTATCCCAGCTGAGATGTCCTCTCCTCCAGGAAGCCCTCCCTGACCCCCGGGTTAGGTTAAGCATCCTTTCTGGGCTTCCCATCCCTGCTCTGCTCACTCTGTGTCATCCCCTTCTGGGGATGGGTGGTCTCTCTTGTTGTACCCTGAGTCCGCAGAGGAAAGGGCCAGGAATGTATCGGTCCCCAGTACCCGCCCATCACAGGGTCAAACACTGAGTTCAGAAGAGATGCTGGTCCCTTGAAAGAAATGCCTCTGTTTGGGGAGGACCCAACTGCAGGGGTAGCTGTGGCTTCCGATAGGGGTGGAGGGCACAGACTGGGGTCAGGGACACCAGAGTTTGAATTCCTTGCCCAGGTTGGAGGTGTGGGCCACAACACACCTTGTGTCCCCAGCTGCTTCCAAATCGGTGAAAGCAGAGTGTGAAGTCTCAAGGATTAGTGGAGATAAGATAACGTCTGGACAGCATTTCAGACAAGCTGGAAGCCTCTTCTCCGGCCGCCTCAGGGCTTTGCACCTGCCCTTTCTTTACCCTAGAATGTTCTTTCCATAGCGAAGCCTCCTTCTTGTCTTACAAGTCCTGTTGCAAATGTCACTGCCTCAGAGTGGCCCATCCTGACCACTCCATCTCTCTGCCATACAGAGTTTCATCTTTTTCCAGAACTTACCCTCTGGTAGACGAAGTTTATTTCCCTGTCTCCTCTCAATAGAATGCTGACAAGGAGTTTGACTTCCTTCCTTCCTTCCTTCCTTTTTCCTTTTCTTTTTTTCCTCACTGCTGAATCCCTACACAATGAACAGCCCTTGGCCCTGAGGAAAGATCCCAAGGAATATTTGTAGAGCAAATCAAGTGCTCAGGAACAGGCCCCTCAGGTTTTGTATCAAGGGTCACTGTGTGCACGCTCGAATTTATGCTTAACGTTGGCTTCGGGACAAATGAGAAAACCGATACTCAGCTGGTAAGTGGTGGAGTTGGGATTCGAACCTGTGTCCGTGTAGCTTTAGTGCCCACACTCTCTAGCCCACAACCAAGCACAGGAGAGCTGGGTGGGAGTTTGTTGAATGAATAAGACTCAGCCTACGAGGGTGAGATGGGGGCGGGGGCTTCCTGAAGTAGTTGAGGAGGGAGGACTTGGGAGGGGAGAGCATCGGAGAGACACCAGGAGGAGGACCACACCACATTCCGTTGTGCCTGGGCGACCCGTCTTCAGAGCCTGGGCAAACCTCAGCTTGCCTGGTGTCAATGCCTGAGATCCTCCAGGATGTCACTGAAAGTTCTCCAGGCTCCTTCCCATGTGCCTCTGGGGCTGGGGCTGGCGGTGACCAGGACGGAGAGCTCAATACCAGGGCCCAGCAGTCCCCAGAGCTGGTCCGAGCCCAAACCATGTTCTCCAATAATAATAACAATAGCAATTACAGGAATAGTACTGGGTAACTTTTTGTTTATTTTTTTTTAAAGATTTTATTTGTTTATATGAGAGAGAGAAAGAGCACGTAGGAGTAGGGGTAGATAGGGAGAAGCAGGCTTCCCACTGAGCAGAGAGCCCGATGTGGGGCTCGATCCCAGGACCCCGAGATCATGACCTGAGCCGAAGGCAGAGACTTAATCAACTGAGCCACCTGGACTCCCCCTGGGTAACCTTTTAAAGGGCTGACCTGCACTGTCTAAATGCTCTAAACATATGATCTCTGATCCTCACAACACCCCGGAAGTTGGGATCTGCTCTTCTTCTTCCCATTTTACAGGGCTAGAGACACAGGCTCACAGAGATTATGACTTGCCTGAGGCCCCGGCAGCTGCTGTAGGAGGAAGCTTCTGAGGTTATCAGTATCTACCAACTTTGAGCAAATGCTGATGTCTGAAATGTCTTCAGAGAACAGAGCATCTGAGGGAGGATTTGGGATTTCTTTTTTTCTCTTTTTAAAGGTTTATTTATTTATTTTAAAGAGAGGGAGATGGAGAATGAGTGGGAGGACCAGAGGGAGAGAGAATCTCGAGCAGACTCCGCACTGAGTGTAGAGCCAGAGGTGGGGCTCAATCTCACGACCCCGAGATCATGACCTGAGTGGAAACCAAGAGTCAGATGCTCACCCGGCTGTGCCACCCAGTCCCTGCAAAGAATAAGGATTTCAATACCTCCGGGAGGAGGAGTAGGGAATGGTGACTGATTCACTGGAAAGGGCTCACAACGACCAAGAAGGAATTTAGGGAGGCAACCCAATAGGGAGGGTTAGGAACTTGAGAGGCAAGCATGCAACTCCCAGCCTCCTCAGGTGTGGCCTCAAGGCACGTGACTTCCTCAGGCTCTGATCCCCAGTTTTACTCATTGGAAGAATGGGTATAGTACTGGGACCCACCTCACCAAGGAGTTATTAAGATTCCCGTGAAGTCAGGTCTATGTGTTTGTCAGAATCAGCAAATGGCGCTTACAATCTATGCATTTCATTGCATGTGCATTTTACCTTAAGAGGAAAAAAAAAAAAACAAAAACCGGGGCGCTTGGGTGGCTGAGTCCGTTAAGCGACAGACTCTTGATCTCAGCTCAGGTCTGGATCTCAGAGTCCTGAGTTCAAGTCCTGCGTTGGACACCATGCTGGGCACGGCGCCCACTTTAAAACAATCCCTATGGGGAAATCCTGGAACTCCAGGATCATGACCTGAGTGAGCTAAAGGCAAGTGCTTAACCGACTGAGCCACCCAGGCACCCCTAGATTTTATCTTTAAGTAATTTCTACAACCAACATGGGCTCCAACCTACAACCCCGAGATCAAGAGTCACACTCTCCACAGACTGAGCCAGCCAGACGCCCCTGGAACATTTATTTTTTTAAGTTATTAGCATTACTAAAATAAGTAATTCCATGTAACTTAAATCTTACACCAATTATGTGTGGGATGAGCTTTAATAATCTGCATTTTACATTCGAAGAATCTGAGTTCCGAGAGAGACAGAGGCGACAAAAGACCGAATTCAGGCTAGAGGCGTTGCAGGCTGGGTTTTGAACCACCTGCGGCTCACTTGCACTTTCCAGAGACCCTCAGGCCCGAGAACCGTTGCAGATTAACGGCCCCTAGCCACGTCCGGATTCCTTTGGCGGGAAAAAAGTTTCCCCTCAACGCCCCGCCCCCGACCAGGCCCCGCCCCCGCCCCCCTCCGGTGACCCCGCCCCTGGCTATAGTCTGACTCTGTAAATCCGCCTTCTATGGGTGACTTGGCCAGACTCTGGCCTCAGCCCCACCTCTCGCCCACAGGAGGGCTCCGAACGCGACTCAGCCAATCGGCGCCCGCATTTCGCTCCCCGCCTTCTCAAGCCTCGCCCCTGCCCTTAATCCTGGAAGCTTCCGCGGGAGGGCTCAGAGCCACGCGGCGCGCCCGCGAGTTAATGTCTAGGCCCGTCGCTGTTACCTCCCAGGGACCCGGAACGTCGCCTTCCGTACCCAGGCGCCTGGATCTTCTCTTCCGGACTCAAAAACCTGGCTCCCCTCTTCCCGGAGCTCTGTCTCCCGCCCCCCAGATTCAGCTCCCGAGCCTCCGTTTCCAGGACCCCGGCACCCCGGATCCCTGCCTCCCGGATCTGCGCTACCAGGACATGGCCTCTTGAGGACCGCTGCCGCTTGGACGCCTTCAGCTTTCTATAGCCAAGGACCGCGGGTCCCAGCCTGATAAACCCCTGTATTCCCATCCCTAGGGCCGAAGGAGCCCAGCGCTCCCAGATTTCGGGCTCCAGCCACAATCTGGGAAAGCAGAAGAGCCTCCGCGCCCAGCTTGGGGATCTCGGGTACTCCAGGAACCAAGGCGCTGTGAATTCCCAACTCCGGGGAACCTTCCAAAGTTCCAGCCTCCAGGCTGTGTTATAAAACTCCTCGGTTCTAAGGAACGTCCGCGTCCCAGGAAGGAGTCCCAAGCGCGCCCAGCTTCCAGCGCTAAGGAACTCCGGGGCGTTCATCATGGTGGCCGATCCGCCTCGGGGAGACGCCAAGGGGTTCGCGGCGGCTGAGCCCACCGCGAACGGTGCCCCGACGTTGGTCCCCATAGAGGACCCGGGCGCGACAGGAGGCGGATGCTGCGGTTCCCGGGACCGGGTGCGCCGCTGCCTTCGCGCCAACCTGCTGGTGCTGCTGACCGTGGTGGCGGTGGTGGCTGGCGTGGCGCTGGGTCTGGGGGTTTCGGGGGCCGGCGGCGCTCAAGCTCTGGGCCCTGAGCGCCTGGCGGCGTTCGCCTTCCCCGGCGAGCTGCTGCTGCGCCTGCTGAAGATGATCATCCTGCCTTTGGTGGTGTGCAGCCTGATCGGCGGCGCCGCCAGCCTGGACTCGAGCGCGCTCGGCCGCCTGGGCGCCTGGGCGCTGCTCTTTTTCCTGGTCACCACGCTGCTGGCGTCCGCGCTCGGCGTGGGCTTGGCGCTGGCCCTGCGACCGGGCGCCGCCTTCGCCGCCATCAACGCCTCGGTTGGGACCGAGGGAGCTGTAGAAGAGGCCCCCAGCAAGGAAGTCCTCGATTCGTTCCTGGATCTCGTGAGGTCAGACCCCGCCCGCCCGGTGGAGTCGGGATTGGACGGGAGGGGGAGGAAGGGGGGTGTCCCGGCTCTGTGGGGAGGGAACGCGTGTTAGGGATGGCGGGGGTGGCCACGTGAACAGGAGAGGGCATCCCGGGGGGCCTGGAGGAAGATAGGACCGGATGGTGAGGGGTGGTGATGGTGGGTGGCGGGAGAGGACAGACCCCTGGGGAAGGAGGCTTCTGATGTGGGCGCCTGGAGACATAAGCCCGGACCCTACAAGAAGGTTGATAGGCAAGGACGTCTTAGAGAGGGAAAAACGAGTAATGCCTGGGGACTGTGTGGGGAGGGAGGGGACATAAAAGAGGGTCTGGTGGAGGGGGGGGACTTGGAAGGGGATTGGGGGCTGCTAAGGGCCTCAGGATGGGCTTCTGGATCAGGATTTGAGTCCAGAGTCAGAGGGCTTGTAACCCCTGGGAAAGGAGTGCGTGGGAGACCCTGAGGAGATATGAATGACCTCCAGCCCCAGGGCTCCCCACACTACGTGTCCCCCAGACATAACCAGGCTCTTTTCTCAGCCTCCCTTCCCCGCCCAGTTCAACTGGGCCCTGGCAGCTTCTCTTTTATATGTTCCTGCTAAACCCTGCCACCTCCGAGGACTTTCCATTCCATTTCCTCCTGTCTGGGGAGCCCGTTTGGGCTCTCTCTCCACTTGTCCCGCCCCCAAACCTCCAGGGGGTTGCTCAAAAAGGGGCCAGTTAGAAAGCCAGCCGACTCTTTGCCTTCTGATCTCTGCTCCGCACCCAAGAATGGCTCTCCCCATTTTGAGGTGGGCAGACCCCTGGGTTGCCCTTTGGGACCTGCTGATTCAGGGTCTCCAGGCTGGTTGGGGGACTTCCTGGAAGTGACAGGAGGAAGTGATGAGTCACGGAACTGGGTTCTCCCAGCCGCTTGGGAGATCCGTGTCGGCTGGGGTGAGAGATGTGGGGGCAGGCTTGATGTCTAGAAGTTGTAGTGGGCGGGTGCCTCCTGGCTGGGGGAGATTAGCTGGGTCCTGACCCAGCCCTGCCTGGCCTGGGTGGGTACAGGCCTTCTGGCTAATGGGCACGCCCACTCGGAGGCCATTGATGTGTCCACGCTGCTGCCCCTGTGTGTCAAAATAGAAGGAACTGGCAGTTGGCCAGCTCCGGAGACTTTGCTAGAACATCTCAGAGCCACACGACTTTATAGCCAATTGGCACACAGCTGGACACAGACGCTCGGCCACAGCTGCGGCCTCTCACACTGACACATGGCTTTATACCAGTTGTCACACGTGTCCTCACGCACACACAGAAACTAGCCTCCCTCGACACAGCCGCTCACTGATGCCACCGACCTCTCCAATACACTGAGCGTTGCCCAGACATCCGTGCTCAAGAGCCTGTATGCACCAACACCGTCCCACAGATCTGAGCACTAACCTGCACCCCCCAACCCGATCCCAACACTTGAGAAACATCATTGGTGAGGGAGAACGCCAGAATGGCGGGGGGCGTGGCTAGAACTACGCAGCCAGCTGCCTGGATTCAAATCTCAGCTTGGCCGCTTCCTAGCCAAGGCAGGTTCCTTTCCCTTTCTGTGCCTTGGTTCCCTCCTCTATAAAATGGGGGTCAGAAGGCTGTTGTGAGGATCCAAGGAGTGGATTTAGGGGTGCCTGGGCGGCTCAGTCGGTGAAGTGTCTGACTCTTGATCTCAGCTCAGGTGTTGATCCCAGGGTTGTGAGTTCAAGCCCCGAGTTGGGCTCCATGGTGGGTGGGGAGCCTACTTATTTATTTTTTAAAAAAGATTTTAATTATTTATTTGAGAGAGAGACAGAGTGAGAGAGAGAGCGCGCACAAGCGGGGTAAGGGGCAGAGGGAGAAGCAGACTCCCTGCTGAGCAGGGAGCCCCATGCGGGACTCGATCCTGGAACTCTAGGATCATGACCATTCCAGAATCAGGACCGGAGCTGAGCTGAAGGCAGATGTACTTAACCGACTGAGCCACCCAGGTGGCCCGCGGAGAGCCTAGTTTAAAGAAATAAAATAAATGAGCGACTGGATTTATGTAAAGCACTGCGGGGACTACAGTAGATACATTTGCTGGAATTTTTGTCCCACTCTGAGACACAGGAGGCCATTGTCTCACTCCCTGACACGCTCGCTGGGGTTTAGTGCACGCTGCTGCCCAGACAGACATTCACGACACACACAGCCATCCCTTGTCACTCTCTCTCACTAACCTCCTTCCCACACACCCAGATCTTCCCCATACCTTGTCACCCACTCAGCCCAGGCACCAAGGCCTGAGCCTTGAGGGAGGAAGTAGCTGACGCAAGACGCCCTGGGTATTAAGTTTGCTGCTTGGGGTGGAGCTGAGGCCCAGGGTGACCCTGCCCCAGCCTGCTCTGGGAAGCCAGCGTTCCTCACCTCCAGTCCACAATCCCTCAGGGCTGGTCCAGGTTAGCAGGCCAGGCTTTGGGGGCCCTTGGAGGCCAGCTCAGACTTCCCACCCCCTGGACAAGCGAGCGGGCCAGGGCCCAGCTCTGCCTGACCACACCCGGCCTGAGGCATGGGTGGGGACCATAGCTGGGTGCCCATGGGGCCTCCAAGGTTCTTTGCATCCCAAGAGGCCAAGGCAGCCCCCCAGACCTCCCCCCCACACCCAAGCTCCTCCTGGGGTATTTAATAACCTACCGCCCTCCGTGTCTATTTCTGCAGAAATATCTTCCCCTCCAACCTGGTGTCCGCAGCCTTCCGCTCAGTGAGTCCTTGGGGCTATGTCCCGAGGGGTGGGGGGCAGGCGGGGAGGGACACAGCCAGCTGTAGCCCCTGGGTGCCTGCTTTCAGGTGGTTTTTGAAAAAGCACGCGCATTCACAAATTGTTGAATGCTCTTGGAGAGTTCGTGGGGGGCCTGTGAAACCCATCCATGCCCCTCATCGAGGAAGGATAATATGGGTTCTGAGCCCCTTCAGGGTTCTAATTCTAGGTGTGTGACCCTGGGCAAGTGCCTTTTCCTCTCCTTGCCTCGGTTTCCACCTCTGGAAAATGGGCACATGGTAGGAAAATGCCACCTCGGTGGGGTTGCATTGAGGGGGTGCTTAGGGCCGGCTTGGAGCACTGTTAGTGCCAGGATGGGGTGGGGTGAGGCCTCCTTGGCATTGATACTGAACTTGCCCATCCCTACCTGCAGTACAGTACCTCCTATGACACACGAAGCATCAACGGGACCAAGGTGAAGGTGAGAGAAGGGGACCCATCCCTCCGCCCATTGGTGGGGTTTTTCTCTTTTGTTCCAACCCAGCATTTGCTTGCCCACCACTGGCATCTTCCAACATTTGGTGGTATTTGCTTTATACTCTGCCGCTGCTGCCCAATTTTTATTTTTTCTGGTCTCTCCATTTTTGCTCCTTTCTTCTCCCTCCCTGGTGCAGGCTTCTCTCTGCCCCCAACCCACCCTGGCCCCCTCTCTGGTCTGCCCCCCGGTTCCCCCTTCCCCCCTCCCCTCAGCCAGGCACAAAGTAGTCTTTCCCCAAAGCACAAACCTGACCTGTTTCCCTCCTACCCAGAGCCCCTTTCTGCTCCCTAGTGCCCTCAGAAGAAAGCCCAGGCTCCTCGCCACAGTCCATGAGACGCTGCGACCTCAGGCTCTGCCCAGCCACCCACCCAGCCTCATGTTTTGACTCTGGCCGGCCTATTCCAGCCCCAGTGGCTTTCCTTCTGTTCTTTGAATGCCTAAGGGGCTCTCATTTCCAGACTATTGCACATCGTTTCCCCTCTCCAGAATCTTCTAGCACCTCTCTTTACCTGGTTAATCCTCCTTTTCTCCAGATCTCAGCCCCTTCCTCCACGAAGCCCTCCCTGATTCCCCCGCCATGCCACCCACCAAGCCGGCATCCCCGCTCAGTTCTGACACTCTCCTGGGTTTCCCCTCTTCCAGTCACTCTGGGTGGTCCCTGGTGACCTGGGAGGTCTCCTGGACCTGGACTGTGAGCCTTGGGAGGAAGGGACAAATGAGCTCCAAGAGCTGTTTCGTCCACGTTGGGTCCCAGCAGGGTCCTTAGTGGCTGTGCAAGTTAACTGAGCATACTCCCATCCCAATTTGTTCCTTACCCCAAGGTGCCCGTTGGTACCGAGGTGGAGAGTATGAACATCCTGGGCCTGGTGGTCTTTGCCATTGTCTTTGGTGTGGCCCTGCGGAAGCTGGGACCCGAGGGGGAGCTCCTCATCCGCTTCTTCAACTCCTTTAATGATGCCACCATGGTGCTGGTCTCCTGGATCATGTGGTAGGTGGTGGCAGGGGGGTGGGGGATGTGGGATGGGGCAGCCCTCCCATCTCTCTGCTCCGTGGGGCCAGACGGCCTGGATTCACACCCAGTGTTGCCCATCTCCTGGCTGTGACTTTGGGCGAGTGACCTACCCTGTCTGTGCCTCGGTGTCTTCATTCTAAGATGAGGACAGTCCTGTACTCCCGGGGAGCTGAGACTGACGCCAGCCAGGCTGTGGCCACAGCTTAGTGAATGCATTTCCGCTGCAGAGATTTGAACGGGATCCAATGTCCGCGTTACCATGAAGAGGGAATGAGTAATAGGAGGTCTAGGTGGAGGTCTAGGTCAAGCACTTATGAAGTGTTTAAATGCCCAGTACCTCCTGAGCTACTCTTAGCTATGATCATTATCATTATGACCTCCCACCTGTGTGCCCTATCACAAGTGACTTACCGCATTCTGCCTCAGTATCCCCATCTGGAAAATGGGACTGACAGTATCAGACACAAATGAGTGTAAACTTCTTGGGACAAAGCCTGACCTATAGCATGGGCACAATAAAGAGTATCAGCTAATATTTATCAAGCATGTCCTTGTTTAACTTCTGGGCACCTCCCACTGGCCGGAGCTTGGGCATTTGGCCAAACCTCGCTGCGCCAGATTTGGACTTAACCCGTGGCCCCACTGGGCAATGGGGCCTTTCTTCTATTAACCAAAGAGGGGAAAGGCTTTGGGCAACAACTAGCCACAGGGATCAAACTGGGAAGGCAGTCTTGGGGAGGCCTCCTGGCTGGGAGGCACGAGCACCTCTGGGACCGTCACTCCAGGAGAGGGTGATAATAGCTCCAGTAGAAGTTTATAGATCACTTACTGTATACAAAGAGCTTTCAAGGCACTTCCCGTGGCACCCCATTTCCCCCAACATACCTATGAGGCCAGTAGCCTTAATGTACCTGTTTTACAAACCTATTAGATTCTTTTTTTAAGATTTTATTTATTTGACAGACAGAGAGGGAACACAAGCAGAGGGAGTGGGAGAGGGAGAAGCTGGCTTCCCACCGAGCAGGGAGCCTGACTCGGTGCTCGATCCCACGACCCCAGGATCATGACTTGAGCCAAAGGCAGACGCTTAACCGACTGACCCGCCTGGGTGCCCCTACCAACCTGTTAGATTTTAATTCAACGGTGGCCATGGAGGACTAAAATAGGAGATTGTGCGGCATTGTGGTAAAGATTCCATCGTGTTCCAGGGCTCAACCCAAGATAAATGCTTCGTGTCTGGGTGTTGTTACTAAGACACGAGCTACAGACTTTTTAATTTTCAATGATGTGGTGAGAGATTGTATCAGTTTAAATCACCTTAGGTACTGTAACCTACAAACACAGAACATGTAAATGACTCACTTGGGGGGGGCCACGGGTTAGGTCCGAATCTGGTTAGTGATTCAACTCCAAGTGGCTTTAGAAACCCCCAGGCTTCTTTATCTCCCTGCTGTCCTATCTGCAAGGGGAAAGAGCTTGGAGGATGGCAGGCAAGGTGCCCAAACTTCGGCACACACTGCTCTAGTTGTTTCTTGCCCACAAGGGAGGCTGTAGTCAGGCTGTGTACTGAGCCCAAGCCTGGTGCTTCCGTGGACACACGGTCAGAGGCCGCAATCTGTCTCCTGGGTGATTAGGTATGCCCCTGTGGGCATCTTGTTCCTGGTGGCTGGCAAGATCGTGGAGATGGAGGACGTGGGGATGCTGTTCGCCAGTCTTGGCAAATACATCCTGTGCTGTCTGCTGGGCCACGCCATCCACGGGCTCCTGGTGCTGCCCCTCATCTACTTCTTCTTCACCCGCAAAAACCCCTACCGCTTCCTGTGGGGCATCGTGACGGCGCTGGTCACTGCCTTCGGGACCTCTTCTAGGTATGGCCTCAGGGGAGACTCATGCAGGATTTCTAAGTTTAAGGGGCCTGTGGTAGGCATCAGCTGTCTGGAGACCCTTGAAATTTTGTGGTGTTTTTTTTTTTTTTTTAAGATTTTATTTATTTATTTGACAGAGAGAAAAATCACAAGTAGGCAGAGAGGAGGCAGGCAGAGAGGGGGGAAGCAGGCTCCCTGCTGAGCAGAGAGTCCGATGTGGGGCTTGATCCCAGGATCCTGAGATCATGACCTGAGCGGAAGGCAGAGGCTCAACCCACTGAGCCACCCAGGCGCCCCATCCTTGAAATTTTGTATTTGGAGACACTGGATCTGGGTGTAGGGGACATACTTTGTGAGTTTCTTGTAAGGTTCTGGAATACCCCCCACCTTCCCTGTTAGTAAACCCCTGTCTTAGAGATTTCTCCTTTTTTCCTTCCTGAGAACCACTCCTCCTCCACAAGACCTGGCCCTGGGGGGCGATGGTCTAGCGCTCCACCCTGGATCTAATCCCTTAGGAGCCCTTTCCACTCCCTTCTAGGTGTTTTGTCCACCTCTGCCCTCAGAACCCGGCCTTCCCCCCAGCAGCGTACCTGACAGAATAGCAATTCTTAGCCAGGATCTATTGGTGGAGCAGGGAGGGAGTGGGGGTGAGTGAGCTCCGAGGCATTACAGACTTTAGGTTTGAATTTTTGTGTGTATTTTGAAGGATAGCAGTCTGTACTCTCCCAGGGGGTACAGGACTCCTATGCTTTGGAATCCTGGCACTCTGCAGGATCCCAGGCTCCTCTGGCTCTGGAAGAGTAGAGCAGGGAGGGCTGGGGAGGACAGGGTAGGGGTGGGCGGGAGGGTGGGTGGCGGGGGAGGGGGTCTAGGCTGGTGGGCGGAGCCTGCAGTGCGCTGATTGGCCCGTGGGGCGGTAGACTGGGTGGGGCTTCGGCAGGGGGCGGGGCACGCGCTGACCGCAGCTCCTCCCTTCAGCTCTGCCACGCTGCCGCTGATGATGAAGTGCGTGGAGGAGAGGAACGGCGTCGCCAAGCACGTCAGTCGCTTCATCCTCCCCATCGGTGCCACGGTCAACATGGATGGTGCGGCGCTCTTCCAGTGTGTGGCCGCGGTGTTCATTGCACAGCTGAACCAGCGATCCCTGGACTTTGTGAAGATCATCACCATCCTGTGAGTGTGGGGTGGCGGCGGCCGGGACCCCCGGCCCATCTGACCCTTCCCCCGAGAACTGACACGGGCTGGAGGGAGCCAGCTCCTCAGGCTTCCCGAGGCCCCTGTCCCTGACCTCCGCTCTCTTCCCGCAGAGTCACCGCCACGGCGTCCAGCGTGGGTGCTGCAGGCATTCCTGCCGGGGGTGTCCTCACTCTGGCCATCATCCTGGAGGCGGTCAACCTGCCCGTCCAGGACATCTCCTTGATCCTGGCTGTGGACTGGCTAGTGTAAGTGTGGGTTTGGGGCTTCAGGTTACCTAAAATGTCATATATCTGTAAGAACGGAATTTCATTCAGCAGTAAAACTGAGTGAAGCATCCACACATTTGTACATGCTAGCACGTGGGACCCTTGAAAATCTCACGCTAAGTGAAAGAAGGCAGAATACAAAGGACCACATAGTGTATGATTTTTTAAAAAAATATTTTAAAGATTTTATTTCTTTTAGATTTTTATTTTTAAAGATTTTATTTAAAGATTTTATTTATTTTTTTGTCAGAGAGGGAGAGAGAGCATGTGAGAGCACAGGCAGGCAGAGTGGCAGGCAGAGGCAGAGAGAGAAACAGGCTCCCTGCTGAGCAGGGAGCACGATGTGGGACTCGATTCCGGGACCTCGGGATCATGACCTGAGCAGAAGGCAGCGGCTTAACCAACAGAGCCACCCAGGCATCTGTGATTCCATTTCAATGCAATGGCCAGAATAAGCACTTCTATAGACCATAGATTAGCAGTTGTCGGGGGCTGGGGGATAAGTGCTTGGTGGGTGTGGGGGTGTCCTTTTAGAGCAATGAAAATGTCCTGGAATTAAATAGCAGCGATGGTTGTACAATATACTGAATATACTGAAATATACTGAAAACCACTGGGTTGTGTACTTTTTTTTTTTTTTTTTAAGAGAGAGAGCATGTGCATGGGTGAGGGAGAGGGCAAAGGGGAGGGGCAGAGGGAGAGAGAGAATCCTAAGTAGGCTCCATGCCAGGTGTGGAGTCTGATGCAGGGCTTGATCTCATAACCCTAAGATTATGACCTGAGGCGAAATCAGGAGTCAGACTCTCGACCAACTGAACCATCCAGGTTGCCCTGAATTGTATACTTTTGAAGGGTGAGTTTGGGGACGCCTGGGTGGCTCAGTCAGTTAAGTGCCTGCCTTCAGCTCCGGTCATGATCTTGGGGTCCTGGGATTAAGTCCCTGCTTGGCAGGAGGTCTGATTCTCCCTCTCCCTCTACCCTTCCCCCACCGCTGCTTCTCTCTCTCTCAAATTATTTTTTAAAAAGGGTGAGTTTTATGGTATATGAATTATAGCTCAATTTTCTAAAAGGGGATGTACACACACACACACACATACACACAAAGTATAAAGAGGAAGTGAAAAGAGATCTCTAAGATTATAAGCAGAAAGGCCTCAGTGAAAAAGTAGTCTATCAGGGGGAAGAGGAGAGGTGGATGGGTCTTCTGAGGCCCCAAGAGAAGGAAGGGGTGACTTTTTGAAGTTCCAGGAGGAGCAAATCGTGTGATTTTTTTTGGAAGAAGAGTCATCTGGGCTCCTGGGAGGATGGAGGAGAAGATCTTTGGGGTTCTGAGGCAGAGAAAGTGTGGGGATACCTTAGGATTCCATGAGAAAGAAGAGAGGTAGGGGGCTGCTTGGACTCTGGATGAAAAGGTCTTGAGGTTCTAGGATGAAGGGATAATTTGGGTCCTGAGAAGATGGAGGGATGACCTGGGTCTAGGAGGAGAGCAGGGTTCCACGAAGGAGGGCGCCATGGGGACTCCAGGCTTTGCGGGGAAAAGCAGGGTGGTTGGGCCCTACCCTCGGCCCTCCTACTCACTTCCCTGTCACTCCTCCCCCTTCAGAGACCGGTCCTGTACCGTCCTCAACGTGGAAGGCGATGCCTTTGGGGCGGGACTCCTCCAAAATTACGTGGATCGCTCGGAGTTACGGAGCTCCGTGCCAGAGTTGATCCAAGTGAAGAGCGAGATGCCCCTGTCTCCGCTGCCCGCCCCCACTGAGGAGGGGGACCCTCTCCTCAAACACCGCTTGGGACCTGCTGGGGACGCGGACCCCTGCGAGAAGGAATCAGTTATGTAAGCCCCATAGGGGCGTTCCCTGCCCTGATGGGCGTCGCTCTGGACATTGGGATTATGAACTGGGTCTTTGGAGGCTCTGTCTGCACGTTCCGGGATCCGGGGGCCCCAGGCGCTCGCCCCGCCTCCTGACCCAGCATCAGATCTGGGAGGCCTCAGTGCCGGGGTATATGTGTATGTGTGTGTGTTTCTTCCCAAAACTTCCCCAGTCCTCGATTCATGTTCCCACCCATGGCTGGGAAACAAGATGGAGAAATAGTGTAAATGTCTTCTTCTGGGCTCCCATCTCCAGGCACCGGTTGTCACGTGGACTTCTGCCCTCTTGGAGAGGATGAATGTTCAGTGGGTTGCTGGCTATTTTGGTAGCTGTGTGTGTGTGTGTGTGTGTGTGTGTGTGTGTGTGTTTTGTGACTCTGCGGTACATCCCACCCTGTCCCCAGGCCCTCTGTTCCCTCCACAGTAACAGAAACACTCCATGGGACCCCGCCGGGGAGGGGAGACCAAGGACAATGACTGCTGTCACTCCAAAGGGCCTTTTTGAGCAATAAAGTTGTCAAGCATCTCTCATCAGATGTTTGTTATCAAGTCAACATATGTGCATTTACCAACAGCTCAGGAGTTCCACTTAAACCAAAGAGAAAAAAACTGTCCCCCCAAAGTCCAGGACACAAATGTCTTCAGCCACTCTCCCTGTAACTGCCAAAATTTTGAAATGTACCAGTTGATAGATCAGTACAATCGATCTGTGATGGACAGCTGCTCTTGGATGCATTCCACGGATAACATTTGGAGTGAAAGGAGCTGGAAACCGTTCATGCAACCTGGTTCCATTTCTGTGAGGGTCTGGAACAGGCTAAACTGGTCTATAGTGAGAGAAATCCAAACAGTGATGACCTATGAGGGTGACTTCGTGACTGGGAAGGGACCCAGGGAAACTTCATGATCCCGTAAACGTCCCATATCTCGAGACAGGCGTTGCTTACACAGACCTATACATTGGAAAAATTCCCCTGTGCACTTAAGATGTGTGCATTTTAGCCTGTGAAGACCATCTTCCAGCTGAGAAACTTCGGGTGACTCCTGGGAAGAAATTGATTTTCCAGGGTAACCAACATAGGAATGCGGGTGTTCCTTGATACTTGAACTCTCACTATCCAAATAGTGCCAGTAGGGACATATCCCCTCCTTTTAAACCCCGAATTTGCCGTTCGAATAAAATTGTCGCTGTGCAACTCTTTTGAAGTCCTATTTGAGTCCAGGTTGTGGATGGTACCATTGGAGCCTCACAGGCTCTAATGATCCTTGTACCTCTGACCCGCCTTGTACCTTGCTGAGACCTGTTACATGTTACTGATCATTATCTTCCCCTTCCCAGGGCCCTTCTAGGCTCCTGCCCAGGTGCCTGGAGGCACCACCAATCTGAGTCCAATTACAGATGGTATCTTGAGTATCTTTAGCATTTTTTTGGTTGTTGTTTATTTAGTTACATCTCATGGTCGTTGCAGGGTGAAAGAAAAATATAATTCATATTTGACTTGGTGCAAAATCGTTGTGCATTGCATACAAACATAACCACTAATGAGTTCATTAAGTGTTGAATAATGAAGTAATTAGTGTTTTCAATGCTTTCCATTATGCCAAAATCCTTGGGTGGTTATAAGAGTGTTTTAAGAGTTTTAATGGTATTCAGGGAAATTGGTTGGGGTTGTTGGAAGGAGCTGGGAGTGCATTATTGTCCCCACTTAAAATAGTTGTTTATCTTCAAATTTTCACTTTAATGCTTTTGGGGGAATGGATCAGATTTAGATTATGAAGGATGCCTGTTTAAAGAGATTCACGCATGTGTGTGTAATATAGCGCATATCTTATATTTACGATATATATACATACGAGGAATCCATAACCAGCCTAAGTTCCAATTTCCCCATTTTTCTATTCCCCTATTTTCAAGATTCGCTCAGCACATGCCACAAACTCGCCTAAGAAGCTGATCTGGGTCATTTAAAAAAAGTCTGGAACCATTTCAAGCCTCCTGAGTGTGGACAGGGGCTCCCACAACTGGACCTCACTAGGATGGGCACTCCACGAGGCAGCCACCTCTGTCCTGTCCACCACGGTCTGCCCAGAGCGCAGCATGGTGCCTGGCACATAGCAGACACTCAATAAATATTTGCAGAGGGCGCCTGGGTGGCTCAGTGTCTGTCTGGCTCTGGTCATGGTCCTGGAATCCTGGGATCGAATCCTGTGTCCGGCTTCCTGCATGGCTGGGAGTCTGCTTCTCCCTCTGCCTCTGCTCCTTTCCCTGCTCATTCTCTCTCTCTCTCTCTCAAATAAATAAGATCTTTAAAAAATAAATATTTGCAGAATGGATGGATCGGGCTCCTGCTACAGAGCCGCCTGGCTAGAAGAGTCTGTCACCTGGTCGAGATCCTGTTTCTGCTGCCTGCCAGCTCTGTCGCCTTGTGTAAGCAGGGCGGAGTCTCACCCTCTGGTGACAGTGGCTCTGTTATGCCTCACTCCAAGATTACTGGTGAAGGTTATATAAGAACAGAAGGAAAAGCACCTGGACGGCCATCCTCTGGGGCCCTGCTTCCACCTACCTCTACCTTTCTCCATGGCTCCACGCACCCCTGTCTTGGGAACACCCCTTTTGCTCCTTCGAAGGAGCCTGGCTTGGGAGGGAGTCCTCACGCTAGTCCTGCATTGGGCCTGGACTTTTCATTCTAGACTCACAGTAACAGGAAGGGGGGCTCCAAGTTCCGAGTAATGACAGCTTTGTCTTTCCCTGGCAACAATGTTTCTTGGCCTGTTGGACTCCCTCTCCCAATCTGCCTTTTTTTTTGGGTGGGGGCTCAACCTTATTAAGATATACTTGGCATATAATAAACCACATCCATTAAAGTAGGTATTTGGATAAAATTGACAGATGCATAGTTAGTGAAAACCACCACGATCAAGATACACGATACTGCCACCACCCCAGATAGCCTGGTGCTCCTTTGCATTTTGTTCCTCCCTCAGTCCCCAGGCCCAGGCAACCACTGATCAGCTTTGGGATAGGTTGAGGATTAGTTTGTCTCGCCTAGAATTTCCCATTAGTGGAATCCTATAGCAGGTTGCTTTTTGTGTCCTGATTCTCTTACTTAGCATAATGCCTTTGAGATTTTGCTACGTTTGTGCACTTATTAGTTTATTGCTTTTTGTTTTTAATCACGGACGAGTACGCCACTCTGGGCGCAGCAGTTTGTGGCTCCATTCACGTGGAATGGATACCAGGGGGTTTCTGGTTTGGGGCTGTACACAGGTGGGTTGTCTGCCATCAACCTCCCATAGCAAATCTTTTGTAATGCTCAGGGAGGACACACAAATATTTACTGCTTGGTTAAAGGGAGCAGCTCCTCCAACAGCTGTAGGGACATGAACCTTCCGTCTTCCCTGATGGGGAGTTGGGGCAGGGGGAGAAGTTCAGGGAGTCCCCACGGAGAGGCATTCATGGTGATGACCGTTTACCAACATATCAGTAATCTACAACGTAGTATTGTCATGTTTTAACGACCATCATGGCCACACCAGCGCCTGTGTTGGCTTGAGTGTCAGCTCTGGGAAAATCCTCTTGGCTCTGCTGACATGAAGATCATGGATACTATGACCTACCTGCACGTGATTTGATGTTACTCATTTTTTAAAGTTTATTTATTTATTTAGTTTTTAGTAACCTCCACCCCCAAAGCAGGGCTTGAACTCCCGACCCTGAGATCAAGAGTCGCATGCTCTTTCCAACTGAGCCAGCCCCAGCCGGGCACCCCTGGAGCTTGGATAATTCTTAAGCAGGTTTTTCCAAATGAGGCTAAAATTTGGTTAATGTGCACTAGTCTGAATGTGCTGGTTTTTACAATACCGAAAAGCTTCTGTTCTGGCTGGCTAATCATACAAGAGTCAATGAGAGAGCACTGAAATTCAGTGATACATATCCTAATATAAACTCGTTAATTCAAGTTAATTGCTGCAATAGGTTTCCCCTCATATTATTTACCTAGTTGAGAATAAAAATACTGAATACACAAAGCTGTCAGGCAGTATTATAAAGGCTACAAAACTAGGGTTTTTTTGGAAGATTTTATTTATTTATTTGCGAGAGAGCGAGACTGCATGAGAGGGGCTAAGGTCAGAGGGAGAAGCAGACTCTCCGCCAAGCAGGGAGCCCGATGCCGGGCCTCAATCCCCGGACTCCAGGATCGTGACCTGATCTGAAGGCAGACGCTTAAACCAACTGAGCCACCCAGGTGCCCGAAGGTTACAAAAGTTTTTAATGTAAATTGTTGTTCATTCAGGAACAAGGAATAGAGGAGAAAACACCAAAACACTACAGATGGTGCTAAGAGAAATTTTTTTTAAAAGAACTGTTTTTTTTTTTAAATTTTTAAAGATTTTATTTATTTATTTGACAGACAGAGATTACAAGCAGTAAGAGAGGCAGGCAGAGAGAGAGGAAGGGAAGCAGGCTCCCCGCCGAGCAGAGAGCCCGATGCAGGGCTTGATCCCAGGACCCTGGGATCATGACCTGAACCGAAGGCAGAGGCTTTAACCCACTGAGCCACCCATGTGCCCCCCCCCCTTTTTTTAAAAAATATTTTTATTTATTTATTTGACAGAGATCACAAGTAGGCAGAGAGGCAGGCAGAGAGAGGGGGGGAAGCAGGCGCCCTGCTGAGCAGAGAGCCCAATGTGGGGCTCGATCCCAGGACCCTGGGATCAAGACTTGAGCCGAAGGCAGAGGCTTTAACCCACTGAGCCACCCAGGCGCCCCAAGAGAAATTCTTGAGCTGTTGAGACCCCAAGTCACCTAATGGCACTCAGTTTAATGGGAAGTTGCCAGAAGCACTTGATGTGGTTCTCTTATCAAATCACAGCTAAGCCAGGGTTATTTTATATATATTTTTATATAATAAATAATTAAATAAATGAATATATATATATATATATATATATATATAGCATATCAATCAAGAAACCGCACCAACAATTTCTAAGTTTCTAAATAAAACAAAATAATTGCATGATTTAACAATAATCTGAGTTTCAGCTCATGTTCCTGGCAAACAATTGAAAGAAATATGTATCTACAGATCATTTCCATCCTTCAGAGAAGAAAAAAGAAATATTTACACATTGTGATGCATATATTGACATATATATTAACTTGTATCACCGTACCAGTTGCATAAGATTTTGAACATCGCACTCCCTTCAGGAATGTCCAACGGGGCTTTCAAAACTGTATATGGCAAGGGCCAGTGCTTTACCCTGTGGAGAGGTCCTGCCTATTATGACCTCTCCATTCCTGGGCTATGCTTACCGAGAGTCAAAATCATCCCCTTATGTTTCCAAAATGCTCCGTGGAAACCCAACAGTCTCTGGGAGCCCTTTGCAGGTTCAGTGGCTAAAAATAGAGGCTGTGATCTAAGAAGACGGACTCTGGATGTCTGAGCCACGTTTGAGATGGGACCAGATTTGCATTGATCATCTTCTTCCTCCCCCTCCCCTTCCCCCTCCTCCTGGCTTCCGGCTTCTGCAATTTCGCCCATCCCCCACAACCAACCTACAGGTCCAGGGAGGCAGGGACTTGCCTAAGATCACAAATAAAGTTGGCCAGGAGCCAAACACAGCCTTGATTCCTGAGCCTTTACCACTCAAGTGGCTCACAGCACCCCTGTGGGGGGAACGTTCACGACCCGCATTTCCCAGGCGCAAAGCAGAGGTTCAGAGAGGCAGAGTCATGGTGGCCTAAGCTCCCAGTGGGAAAGAGGCAGAGCTGGGTTTTGACCCCAGGCCTCTCCTGCCTCAGCCCGTGGTTCCAAATGGGACAAGTCACTAAGATGAGCCATGTAAACAAAACCTTCTCTGTTTATTTTAAAATGGAATAATTGAAGCCTTATTACTAATACACAGAACAATAGAAGTACCTGTATATAATTTATAATAAGTATATTTGGGATACTTGCTCAAATGGCATTTAATCTTGGGTGCACGAGCACAGGAGGAAGGCCGCCATGGCTTCACCAGCTAAGGGGTGCGGACTCCCAGGGACCCCCCTCTCATGTAGCGTGACTAGAAATGGGACACAGCAGCCAAATTCAGTGCGCCCTCCAGCCTGGCCGCCGGGGTTCAAGTCCCTGCTCTGTTGCTTTCTAAGCTGTCTGACCTTGGGCAAGTGACTCTGCCATTCTGGCCTCGGTGTGCTCACCTGTAAAATGGAAGTAATAGCAGCTCTGGCCTCAGAGGGTTGAGGTGAGAGATGGAGCAGTCACTCCGCGTCCAGCACTGGGAAGGATGCCAGGCACACCATATGAGCTGAGTAACGCGAGCTCTGATTACTGTTCATCCCGCCGCGCAAGTGGGCTACCTGGTGCGGAGCGCTGAAACGACGAGGTAACGCAGTTCATACGGAGTGGGTCTGGCATCCAGAGCTCGGTTACCCACTGCGGAAGCTCAAGGCTGAGCCCGTTTCCTCCTCTGCAAGATGTGGTTAAGAGCAGCATGCAATTCACAGGGCGCTCGCAGGAGGCCAGGAGGTCACATTCTGGAAGAAGGGAGACAGTCATCCCGTCCCGCCAGGTACAGGGGATTGGAGAGACCAAAAGGTTCAAGTTAGGGAAGCTCCGGGAACGGGGAGGTCCCGGGCTTACCTGGGCCTTGGACCCCAGACTAGGACAGAGGCGCCCTCTAGTGGCGGAAGCAGCCCCAGCAGCCAAGCGTCCTGCGGGCTCTTTGGGAGAGCGACGCTGCGAGGACAGAGAAACTGGACACTCACCCGGCCCGCCTAATTAGGAAGTGGCAGAGCTGGGGTTCTAATCGCGGCAGTCCGGACGCAGAACGTACACATTTTCCTCTTTACAAAACTGTTCTCCAAATAAACCCAAGCTCTCGGAAATCTTGGTCAGGGCACGTCTTCCAAGTGCAGGACGGTGCTGGTCCTTGCCCGGCAGCTCCGCAACCCCGGCCCGCCCACCAAATGCCAGCAGCACCATAGCCAAGGCCAGGTCCCCCCATACCCCCCACTCCCTGGCCTGAGTGTTCTCCAGACCCCCCCCCCGGGGGGGGGGAGGAGCTTCAGCCACTTCCTGCCAAGCTCAGGAGGGACGGGTTGGGGTACTCTGGGTTCTCGATGACCCCGGGGCCGAACTTGAGCTCCAGGAAGCGACGGTAGTTGTTAGGTGCCTGCGCCACGAAGCCAGCAAAGGACAGGGGCACGAGAGGCTGCAGGAAGTGTTCGGGGAACTCGACATCTTGCCGGTGATCCAGCCATGTGTCCTTGGTCATGACTCCATTGCGGGGGTAGAAGGGCCACAGGTCCACGTGCAGATGGTTGCTCTCGCTGTACTGCACGCGGAAGAAGTCGCCCTCTACGGCCTTCTCCCACACGAAGCCGCGCTCGTCCACCACCGAGCCCGCCTCGGCCCCCCGCAGCTGCTCGCAGTTGCCCACGTCCTCCAGGTAGATGCCCAGGTCCACATCGTAGTCCCACGGGATGATGTCCCCGTGGCGGGCGGCCCCGAGCAGCGAGCCGCCCTCCAGCCAGTAGCGCACACCGGCCGCCTCCAGCACGCCCACCACATAGCGGGCGGTCTCTCGCAGAGCGCGCAGGCAGCACGGGGGCGTCCAGCGCTCCTCGTAGAGATAGGCCGGTGTGTCGCCCACCACCGTCCCGAAGCAGCGCGGGGTCTCCTTGCTGCAACCGAACCACTCGAGGCGCCCGCCCTCCCCGCTTACCAGGCGGATGCCCAGCGAGCGCAGCAGTGCTGCCCGCCGCGCGCGCCCCTCGCGCTCTGCCTTCCAGCGCGCGTGGGCCGTGGCCAGGGGTGGCTGGCGCGCCGCGCCGAACGGCAGGTCCAGCAGCTGCACCGCCCAGCCCCGCAAGGCCGTCTGCAGGAAGAGGCCGGTGCCCAGCGGCCGGGCCAGGGGCGCCGACAGGTTGAAGAGGTCGCGGGCGCGCAGGAGCACCACCGCGTCTCCGTCCAGGGCGTCACAGCGGGGCGCGGAGGGCGCGGGGCTGTAGCGGGCCGTCCACTCCCGCAGGCTGACGTTCAGGGCCAGGCACCGGGCGGGGTTGGCCGAGGCGACAGGGGCGGCCACCAGGCGTGCCCCTCCTGCTCGGAGCACCTCCACCATGCGCTCCAGTTGGCCCGGGGCCTCGGCCCTCGCCCCGTCAGGCACCAGGGCCACGAACTCGGTGGTCACGTAGGTCTCGGGGCGCGAGGCCGCGGCGGGCCGGTCCAGGGCGGGCTGGAGCAGCGCCAGGCGAACGTTGGGAACGCGGGGCAGGGCCAGGGGCGGGTAGGGGAGCGTGTCCGCGGCCACCACCACTGGCTGGGCTGCGTCTTGTTGCAAGAAAGAGTCCACCAGCTCAGGCACCGCGTTGTCAAAGGCCTCGAACTCCCGCACCAGGACGGTGACACGGGGGCCGGCAGCCGCTCCACGGCGGGGACTCCGGGCCCGGGAGTTCCTGGGCTGGTGCTGCAGCCATGAGACATAGAAGAGGACCAGGAGGTTGAGGGTGATGGCGGCTGCCAGGGCAGCCTGGCAGCGGGTGAGACGCATGGGGCCAAAGTCGGGCCCTAGCTGGGCTTCCGGGGCATCCTGGGGAGGGGGGAATGAAAGGGGAGGCTGGAGGTGGTTGCCAGAAGTCTCCTATCCCCCAACCCCCCATCGCTAGCGCTGCCCTTCTATCCCAGCCCTTTCTCTATTTGGTCTCAGCTCTGACTTCCCCTCCTCCAGGAAGCACTCTCTGACCTTCCATCCATCCCCTCTGGGCTCCCTCAGCTCCCTGGCTTCTCCCAACCAGCGCACCACTCTGTGCTATTTCTGAGTGGGGACAGGTTTGTATCCTCCCACTGGGCAGGTTCTGAGGTTGTTTCAATCACTGCTGGGTCCCTAGTTCCACCCAGCACAGAGCCTGGTGCTTAGCAAGGTTTTTATCAAACGATTCGGCCTCCCTCCTTCCTTGTTCAATCGCACCTAATCTTTATCCTTTTCTTTGGCAACTTCTTATCCAGGTTTGGATTCAGTTACAAATGTCCCACTCCATTTCCAGGCCCCGCTTGCACCTTCTGCTCCACCATTCCCTCCTCCAGGAAGGCCCCCACCTCCCCCATCTGTCTCTCCTGTCCCTCTCACACTCTGGCTCGGGGGTGGGGTGGGGGGGGAGGAGAGAAGCTGCTGGCCTCAGCATTGGCCCACCAAGCCCCTCCCCCACTGTCCCCTTTTCACTTCCTCAAATCCTGGGCCATCTGGCCATCTCCTTCCCAATGGTCAGCCAGGTCGTTTTGGTTTTGCAAGAGAAGCTAGAAGTGTTTTCTTAAATCACAACTATCCCAATTTTTAATCTTGACCACTAATTAAAAAAACAAAAAAACAAGGCAATTTTACCATATGTGTTAACTAACTAGAATTTAACTAAAAACCTGAAATTAAAAAATAGAAATACTTGGAATGCCACATCCTATCAAATAAGAAATTAAACGATAAAAATAAAATAATGATTTTTTTTTAAGGGGAGGAGGGAAGCTTCTTCTGATAAGCGGCTGTGGACCAGAGGACACACCCCCGCCCTGAATTCACCTGCTGCCCTCCTAAGCAACCTCCAGAGGGCGCTGTCTCCCAGTCCCCAACGCAAAGCCAAGCTCTGGCTGGTCTCCAGCACAGGAGGTGTTGGGCTCTGAGCAAATACTCAAAAGTTTCCCCATGAAGGATTTCCATAGGTTTCTACTCCTCCCATAAAGGGGGACATCAGAGACCCAGCCAATCTCGCCTTCAGTCCTGGTCCACCCAGATCCCTGCTCAGCCTCCCCTGGTCTCCTGACAAGTCCGCTGCTCATGGCAGCCAGAGGGATCTTCATAAAGCACCAACCTGACCTCTCCTTCCCTGCTCAGAACCTGCCATGGCTACCCAGTACCCTGAGGAAAAAGTTTCTTACAACCTCCCACCAGGCCTGGGGGTACCCTGGGTCTCTTGCTGGTGCACCAGTCCAGTTCCACCTCCTGCCATGTGCCAAACTCTGCCTAAGCCACCCTGGACTTCTCCTCCCACAGATGTTACTTCTACGCTTTTGTATATTCTGTTCTTTCTGCTTAGAAGATGCTCTTCTCGAACACCCCTTCTCCCCATGCCTCTTTTCCCCTGCAGAACCCTTGCTTCCACTTTTAGGCCTCAGCTCTGATGCCTCCTCCTGCGGGAAGCCCTCCCTGAACCCCAAGCTGGGCGAGAAGTCGTCTGTGGGCTCTTGAAGGCTCTGGGCTCCCCATCCCAGCCCTGTGCATTCTGCTGGGCAGGCCTGGGAGGGTAAAGCCAGGGCTTCTTCAGTCATCTCTGTGTTCCCGGCACACAGGTGGGCACTGAAAGTGCACTTGATGGAAAACTGATGCCCAAGGTCGGGGTTCTCGGAGTCTATAAGGCCTCAGGCTCCTGAAGCCAAATTGTACTGTGGCTCAAGGCCCCGGGTCTTCCTGCCTCCTCTCTCCCCTCTCTCTCCTACCAGGAATGCCCTCCTCCCCCTCTTCACCCATCCCAGGCCTGCTTGCCCTCCTGTGACCCAGCTCAGTTGGCATTTAAGAATCTGAGTTGCACTTTAAGAGCAACTTTTTTTTTTTTTTAAGATTTTATTTATTTATTTGACAGACAGAGATTACAAGTAGGCAGAGAAGCAGGCAGAGAGAGAGGAGGAAGCAGGCTCCCCGCTGAGCACAGAGCCCGATGCGGGACCTGATCCCAGGATCCTGGGATCATGACCTGAGCCGAAAGCAGAGGCTTTAACCCACTGAGCCACCCAGGTGCCCCTAAGAGCAACTTCTTAATCTTTAAAACATTGGAATCACCTTCTGGACCTTAGATTGAGTCTTCCTTCCTTCAGTTTTTCCCTCTCTGTGGAACTCCTACAATACCCCTGGCACTGTTCTAGGCACTGGGGACCCAGCAGCAGACACACAGCGCACAGCAACAGACAACAACACTGACCTCACATTACTGTGCGGGCAGGTGGGCAGGGCGGGGGTTGGGGGGGGACCTTTGGAATCGTAGAATCTTCAAGGTCTTAAAAACCTTAGACACTTAGAGCTTATGTACTCAGAAGCCCCGGAGAGACCACTGATGGTTCTAGAATCTTCTAAAGACTCTGTAGAGACCCTTTTCCTGCTCTGCCCTCATTCCCCCACCTCCCCAGGGCTGTTCCCCACTCAGCACCCAGAGGGATCGTGTGAAAACTCTAGATTCTGTCCTGCACCTGCTCGAACCTTCTGTGGCTTACAACTCAAAGGAAAAGCCAAAGTCTTCACCAGGGCCCATAAGGCCCCATGTGGTCCCAGTCTCTCCCACTGACTGTCAGCTCCAGCCACGCTGGCCAAACATTAGTCTTCAAATCCTCCCAGGGCACAGCAGCCAAAGCACTGGCTATGCCCTGTCTGGACGCTGTACCCCAGGTAATCTGCATGGCTCCTCCCTCGTGACCCTTGCGTCTCTGCTTCCCTCTCTGCTTCCGATGTCACCTGTCCAGGAAGCCCTTTCTTTGGCTACTCTCTTTCAAAACGTATCTCCCTATCACCCATGTACTTCCTGTGCCTCATCCCTGCGTTTTTCTCCCCTCGTCGTTAGCTTGTAGATTTGACCTACTCTTTTGTTCCCTGCTGTGCGCTCAGGGCACAGCTCAGTGCCGGGAACGCACTAGGTGCTCAATACATGTGTGTGGCACAAACGACTGACTCTGGGTGTTCAGATGGGGAAACTGTAGCTCAGGGACAGAAAGGATGGAGGGAAAACCCCGGTCTCGACCTCCCAGGCCCTGGCGCTCGGCACGTTCCATCTGGCTGGCTCTGGGCCACGAGGTGCCGGCAGGACAGAGGACAGAAATCGGGGCCTCGGAGACCAGTGGGTATGGCAGCCAGACCAGCAGGGGAGAGGGCCAGAGAAGAAAGAGCAAGGAATCACCTAGTACCCTCACGCGGTTGGTCTTGGCTTTCCCAACTGTAAGGGCTCAAAAGTCCTTTATCGAGGCAAAGGGTCTGAAACGATGGTTCTGAAGGTCTGAACGTCTTGTGTTTCTCTGAATCGCGGTACGATGATAGTATCAACAATTCTAGCTGCTCACCATAGGGCCAGATCCCTTTCTAAGCACTTAAATTACCTTGTTTCATTTTCGTGTTCTGATTCCATTTAAAAGTGAGGACAAAGCAGCACAGAGAAGTGAAGGCACCCATTCAAGTCACACAGCTGGGAAATGGTGGACCCAGGATTTGACCCACAACCCTGGCTCCAGAGTCATGTTTTCAACCAGGAAGCTCTGCTCTCTCTTGGGTCCACTCAAGACTGCCCAGCTTGCTGTCCACCTTCACTGAGCATTCTGCAGCCCCAACCTGACAGGTGTTTTTCAAAGCTAAATATGGCAAATTACTGAATTAATTCACCCATTAACTCAACAGACAGATACCTAGTGAGGACTCTCTGCGCCAGACCGTGTTCTGGGAACAGGGAAAGATCAAAGCAGTCACTGGGCAGGCCCTCCAGAGGTGGGAAGACAAAAACCACACACAGAACTTACAGACGGGTCAGGAAACCGGCGGGGGGTGTGACAGAGAAAAGGTGGTCCAGGAGGAGAGGACAGTCAAGCTGAGACTTTGTCTCTCCATTCCCCAGAAAACAATGTAAGTAGACTCAGGTTCACTTTCGGCCTAGGTTCACCTGGCCTGAGCTGTGCTCTGGACTGAGCCTCGGCTGCCCCTTCTGTGGAATGGGAATGTGACAGGCAAAGAAAATGAGTGATACGGAGGGGGAGAAGGGCAGTTTCCACAGCAGCGCTGGCGACACTCAGGAACTTCTTACCTCCTAGGTTGCTGCGGGAGCTCCGGGTGGGCGGCTCCAGCCCAGCTCAGCTGCACTGCTGAGGGAAAGAGAACCAGAAAACCCCAAATCAGCCAATTTTGTACAGCAGAGTACGATTTCACCTTGCCTGCAAAAGTGGCAATGAGAAGGTCAGAGAATCCTTTCTCTTTGAAGTTCCATGAGCTCCGGCCCCACCTGGGGTATCTCAGGAATGGGTGGGAAGGATGTCAGTTATCCCAGCAGCCTATAACCATCCCTTCTTATATATGTGCCCAGAAAGGTGGGACTAGAAGTGACCAAAGCCATTACCGTAACAAACCCTTCCCTAGACCCACTCCATCCTGAGACACAATCTTAAAACTGTCCCCTACCTTGGTGGGCCTGGTTCTTAGGGACACGGGAAGGGGGACTATCCTTGTAGGTCCCTGGTTACCATAACAACCAGGGTTGGCCTTGCCTGTTTCCACCTCCTGGTCCAGGCCCTGTAACCATAGCAACGGCTCTTCAGCAGAGCATCTTCTCTAAATAAAAACACCTGGTTGGCTTGGTCCATGGACCTCCCACGATGAGAAAGAGGGGGGGAAACGGTTACCATGGTAATGCCAGCTGGGTGGCTAGGGGGAGGGGTTGGGAAAGAGGTGTTCTCTCAGCAGTGTCCTTGGGGCTGGGGTCCTTTCTACCTGAGTGCTAGGTGAGGTTGCCGTAGTAACCAAATGAAGGTTGGGGCAGAAGGACCATCAGGGACTTAAGTTACCTTAGCAACCTCCCCCTGGTGCAAGGACAGGAGAGGTTTGGGGCTCCATAACCACAAAGAGGGAGGGTTCCAGGCTGGGGAAGGGTTACCCTGACTACCGACCTGGGCCAGGAAACGGAGAGGATGGGGCCGTTGCTGAGACCACCCCTGGTGGTCGTCGCCCTTTCTCTCAGAGGAACAGTGTCAAGGAGAGTGACATTTGGGTCTGGAGGGAGTTAGAATTTTTCTTTGGGGCGAAGCAGGAGGAGGGGGTAGAAAGCGGCTCCTCCCAAAGTCCTGCTCCTCCCAGGAGCGACCCTCGCGCTGGGCCTGGGTCTCGGTTAGCCCTCCTCGGGGCGCGCGTCTCCGCCCCGCCCCTTCCCGCCCACCCGCACGCGTGCGCGCGCTTTCGGGGTCGACCCGGGTGGGCGAGGCGCGCGCACGGACTCGTTCCCATCATCGGCACCCCCGGCCCCCGCCGAGCGCGCGCGCGGGCCGTAGGGGGCGGGGGGGGGGCGGTTGGTACGGCCGCGCAGGCGCGCGAGGCACAGCGGGCGCGCGGGCCGGCCCCGGGGCCTCCATGATGGAGGAGCGAGCGGCAGCCGCGGTCGCCGCCGCCGCCTCCTCCTGCCGCCCGCTGGGCTCCGGCGCGGGCCCCGGCCCGACGGGGGCGGCCCCGCCCGCTGCCCCTGCCCCGGGGCCCGGCCCGGCTGGTAAGGGAGGCGGCGGCGGAGGCAGCCCCGGGCCTACGGCGGGGCCTGAGCCCCTGAGCCTGCCGGGGATCCTGCACTTTATCCAGCACGAGTGGGCGCGCTTCGAAGCGGAGAAGGCCCGCTGGGAGGCGGAGCGCGCCGAGTTACAGGTGAGCGCCGCCCCGGGACCCCCGACCCCCCGCCCGGCCCGGCCCGGCCTCACCCGCCGCCGCCGCAGCCGCCATCTTGGAGCAATGGCCGCCGGGACGGCCGGGGGGGCGGGAGGGGACCGCGACCGGCCCGGAGACGGAGTGAGGGGCCGTCCGAGGGGGGTCCTGAGGGCACCCGGCGGCTCGAGGTGGGAGGGAGGCCCCGGGGCTGGAGAGTCCGACCGGGGCCGGCCGAGAGGAGGGGCGCAGGGGACCGGAACCGGCTAGGAGCTGGAGTGGGAGTGAGCTGACGGGCAGACGGGTTCCCTGGAGAGGACCTCGGGCCCTGAAGGGAGTCCAGGAGAACTCAGCAGAGTGGTGGAAGGACTCGGGGAGTGGGGGCTCTCGTTGGGAGTGAGCAAAAGCCTGAAAGGTACCGCTGGCCTCCCAACCCCGTCCCCGACCAGGTGAGGGTTGGAGGTGGAACCTGATGGGCGTAGGGTGGGAGAGGGGGGGCGTCGGAGAAACTTGGGAGCCGCCGAGAGCGTGAGTGAGTCGAGCGGGGAACTGGCCTGAGTGGGGAGAGGAAGTCAGGGAGCCTGGGACCGGGTGTGTTCGGAGCGTTTGGACGGGGGAGGGAGGTGGGGGGATTGAAAGATGGCTGTGTGAGGAGTCGGGATGAGAAGAGGGTGGAGGCGGGGTCCCAGGAGGAAGATGTGTGCCCTCTCCTTTAAGAGGCAACTTTGGGGAGGCCGGTATGTGTGGCTATCGGGTGTAGGGTGGGGTGCCCCGGGGGTGGAAGCGTGGACAGGGCCAGGACTTGCTCTAGGAGCCGGTATGGAAGAAATGCAGAGCCGAAACTCCAGTTTGCGGGGTGTGGAGGAGTGCGGGGGGGGGGGGGGGGGGTGCAGGCAATGGTTTTGAGATGGGAGGTGTGTAGAGGATGTCAGGTGGAGAACCCTGGACTGTAGTGCTGTGGCGTCCAACATGGAGATAAAGGGACCGGGGACAGGAGGACTTGGAGGGATGTTCCTGGAGGGTGGCAGGGAGAGGGTTTTGCGGAGCAGGCAAACAGCATTGAAGAAGCATTTCAGAAGGACTCTGGGAGGAGATGTGTTTGTGGAAGTTTCTGGGAAAGGACCCCATGGTTTGTGGAGTGGCGTGGGAGAGGAGTGTGCCCTGGGATGATGTTTATTAGAGCCTGAGGAGTTGGGCTGGGTTTGGGCTGGGTTTCGTGACCTTGAGAAGTGTGGGTCTGTTTGCCCAGTGTCTGGAGGGTGGGGCATCAGAGTTGGGAGGATTTGAGGGGATCCATGGATTGGCCACCAGGACTGAGGGTTCCTGAGCTGGGATATAATTAGCAGAAGCCAGTATCTACTTCTAGCAGCCCAGTTTTCCCCTTCTGGTTCATGGTTTCCTGTCTAGTTGATATGGGGACCCCAAATGAAGAACTGATTAGAATTTTGTCCACAGGATGAATGAAGAGAGCATTCTACATTTCTCCCCTCTCCAAAAATAGGGATCTTAGCTGTGTGGTAGCTGAGGCTTGGCCTTGAGGTGGGAGAGGAATCCTTACGTAAGCACCCCTCACTTTTGTGTTCAACTCTGTTTCTGGCGCTCTTTCCCAGCATCCATCTCACTTGATCCCAGGACCCCATGATGGAGACGGGGCAGGTGTCCTTGCCCTCACTCAGCAGTAACGCGGGCAGCTGCTGTTCGTTTGGACACAAAGGAGGTGCCAGGCACTGTGTGTAGCACTTCAGATACATGGTATTATTTCGTCCTTGCAACATTCTGGGAGCAGGGTGGTCCTCTTCCCTGTCCCTGTCCCCTGCTTTTTTTTTTTTTTTTTTTTTTTAAGATTTTATTTGACAGAGAGAGATCACAAGTAGGCAGAGAGGTGGGCAGAGAGAGAGGGGGAAGCAGGCTCCCTGCTGAGTAGAGAGCCCGATGTGGGGCTCGATCCCAGGACCCTGAGACCATGACCTGAGCTGAAGGCAGAACTCAAAAAGAATCTGAGAGGAAAGGGAGGCTCTGAGGGAGAGTCAGGCTGGGACTGAGCTAGGATCCCAGCCTGTGGTTGGCAGGGCTGGTCTGTGGGCTTTTAGAAGCCCATTCTCTGTGCCTCCTTACTGCCCAGTGCAGACGAGGAACATGTAGCCTGGTAGCCTCCTCAGGATCATGCAAGCAGTCGTCAGCAGACCTGGGATGGAATCTTGGTCTCTGGGATTTCACACCAGTGCCCCCTGCAGCACCCACCGTACCACCTTGTTGTCCTTGAGATTGGAAAGAGAAGAGCTGTGTGCTTATGCCCTCACCGAGTGGCTCTTCTTGGAGTTAGAGAGGAGCTTGTGGAGAGCGCCTGCTTAGGCTCTCCCGGTCTCGGCTGCAGCATCGCTTACTGTGTACTGCTGTTTCCTTTTGTCCTGTCACATTAGTAAGAACACAGAGGTCTCACGTGTGTGTGTGTGTGTGTGTGTGTATGAGTGAAAAGAGAAAGCCACCCCCTGTCCTTTTCCTGCTCATCTCTGCAACCGTTCCTGCTAGAAAAGGGGTTCAGCTCTGTGTGTGTAAAACACGAGGTCACATACGAATCACGTTGTGACTTTTTTCACATACCCGTGTCTTGGCGTTCCTTTCCTGTCGGCATTGAGAGCTTTCGTGCTATTTTGATAACTACACTCCCCTGGATGTGTATACCGCAGCTCCCTTGGTTGACCCTTGGTGACAGACTTTAAGCTTCTTTCCAGACTCCCCTCCCCGCCCTCCCGCCTCCGTCAGAAATGGCTGCAGTGAACGTCTGTATGTTCCCGTGTGAGTGTAAAGCGGCCTGGGGGGCGGGAGGGCAGAACAGCTGCGCTCATGAAACGGCGGTCGGTGCAGGGTGCCCCCAGGTTCCACACACCCGCTTCCGGGGCACCTCACTTGACACACCTCTGCTCGAACACTCACCTCTTAACAGAGGTGTGACTCCTCTTGTGAGATCCTTGGAGGCCTGGCCCGTGTCAGACCTTTGCGAGGAACCCTGAATGTGTCTTCTCCAGATCGCCGGGTCCGGCTGCTCCTGGCACAGGACATGTTGCACCGGCGGTGCGCTAGGTGAGGGCGTGGGGGGCGTGGTGGGGAAGGCAGCCCCTCGTGAGGTCCTGCCAGGAGGTACCCAGAGGTCGGAGCAAGGAGGTGGCTCAGATGCCATCTGACAATAAGCAGGAGTTTATCTGTCGGGTGGGGGTTTCTGAGAAGCAGGCAGTGAGGTTTCCGCCTGTCAGAAGCTTCGAGGCTAACAGAGGCGGCTGGTCTGCATGAGAGCCCGCAGAGAACCGGGCACACTCGCCCCCGAGGCGAGTAATTCGATTGTGTGGCTCTGCTTGAAGCCCCGTGATCATTTGCATGTAAGCATAAGTTATTTTAATGAAAACGTAAGTTAAGGTCATAAATATTTCTGATTTCAAAGATACGCACGTGGTGCATTTAAGGTAAAACAACACAGGATGAACATGAAAGATCACGTGCAAACCCTATATAGTTTATAGATGGGAGGCCCTTTTGGGGAGGGGAGCTCCCCAAGGATGGGGGACCCTCTCAGGGGAATCTCAGCTGGACATTCCTGGAGAAGCAGTGATGGGGGATGTAGGGAGTGAGGTGGGGGGAGAGCAGGTGTGGGGCCGGCCCTTCCCCCACTGCCAGCCTCCCCAGGGGCTCTGAGGGATTTGGGGAGGGGAATCCCTGCCAGGAGCCTCTGGAGGAGAGTAGGAGATACAGGGCTGGGTGGGTCCCGAATTGAAACACAAAGGACTGGCGGCCTGGACGGAAGGGTCCGCAGCAAGATAGGGAGAGGCATCCGTCAGCTCCTGGGAGGACTGACACCCTCTGGCTCCTCGGGAAGCCGGTGCTGCCTGGCTGTAGAGAGGGAGTAACAGCAGGGAGGCGGCATCCGCGTCTGGGCACAGGCCCCGGGGTGTGTGTGTGCTAACAGTCTGGCCGGGGGGTGTGGTGGTGGGTGGATATGGTGGGCGGAGAACTTCCAGATCCTGGGCTTACCTGCCAGCCCACCATGGCACTCAGATGAGGCGGCGCCGGCTGCTGGCATTTTCGGCGGTAGGAGGAACTGGCCGCCAACACTTCCCTTCTCTGTGGGATTCCTCCCAGTTGGTTCACTTGAGCCACATGTTTCTGGTTCTCGTTTCTCCCTTCTTTGCCAGGGGAGCTGGAAAGGGGACAACAGAGCAGAGCGGGCTGAGTCAGGTTCCCACACCATAATTAGGAGAAGGGAGATCGGGGCTTGCTGTGGTGGTAGCAGGGAGATTAAGGGGCCAGGCCCAGCAAGTGTGAGGGCCTGGTATGCTCCTGCCTTCTCTTTCTTCTCCCCACAGACTGAGACACCTGTCTTACCAGTTTACCTTACCTTTACCTTATTAGGCAAATCCACTAACCTAGCCCCCCGTCCTGGTCTGGGCCACTGTCAGTTCTCCCTGGGATTTCCGGGACTGCCTCCTGGACTGGACTTTAGCAGCCCCCCAGCCGTCAGTTCTCAGCAGTATAGCTGCAGTTGTCTTTGAAACGTGCACTGACTACATCTCTCCTTTGCTTAAAACCTTTCCACAGCTTCCCCTATGCTCTGAGGACAACTTTCAAACTCCTACTTGGTCTGTGGTCCTTTCTTGGGCCTAGAAGCCTCTCTGCCTTTTCTCACTAACCCTGTTACACATTCTCATGTGGCTGTACTGGCCTTCTTAGCGTTCCGTAAGCCTGCCATGCAGCTCTTGTCTCTGTCCTCTGCCCACAGCACACACTACTCCCCTAGCCAACTTCTTTTTTTTCTTTTTTAAGATTTTATTTATTTATTTATTTGACAGAGAAGAGATCACAAGCAGGCAGAGAGAGAGGGGGAAGCAGACTCCCTGCTGAGCAGAGATCCTAGGATCCTGAGATCATGACCTGAGCCAAAGGCAGAGGCTTAACCCACTGAGCCAGGCAGGCGCCCCTCCCTGGCCAACTTCTAACAGCCTTCAGGTCTTGGCTGAGCTGTGCTTCTTACCTCCAGGAGCAGGTTGGGTATTCTCCTCCCATAACACCCTTTGCTCCCTCGCAGTGCCCAATCACATGGTATGTTGGTTGTTGATGCTCCTGCCTGTTTCCACACTGCACTGAGAGCTCTGTGAGGCCAGGAACCAGTCGTCTTCTCCGTGACTCTCCAGGGGCTCATGCGGGATCAGGCTGTCTAGGCAGTCACCAGTGCGGGATGTTGAATGAACGTGGGCGTTCAGCAGGCTGTTCCAGCACTGGGAAGTACAGGGCTCACTATGGAAGCCCCAGAGGGTAGCGAGGACAGTGAGGAGGTAGAAACTTGGGGCTTCTGTTTGGTGATTGACCTTTTCTTCTCCACCTCTCCCCCCACCTTCTAAAGGGACTGGACAGGGTGGATTTGGGTGACTGAGATGATACACAAAGGACAGAAATTCAGACTGCTAAGGTGGTGACCACGTGTGAGTCTGCCTGTCTGGCCTTAGGTATTTATGCGTGTATGTGTTGATTTAAAGCGTAGAGAGAAAAAGGTGTTCAGAAGGGGGAAAAAGTCCATTCCCACAAAGGACAGATTGGGTCCCCCCCACCCCAATGCCATACCTGGTGACATATAGTGATCTGTTCATTATTTGTCCTACACCCCCCTCTGGAACATGCGGTCTGTCTTGAGTGCTGTATGCTCTGTCTGCACCTGTACCTGATAACACAGCTGGGGCTTAGTAAATATTGGTGTTGTAAGCGAATGGGTGCATGATACTTTTGTCTTACATCGAGGCAGGGATACTCCTTTTTATTTTCTGGAAGGAAGCCCACGTTGCACTTATGCCTGTAGGCTACGTCCCTGGAAGTGGACCTATCAGGGCAAAGGGAGTGTGTGTTTAACATTTCTATAGATGTGGCGGAGCTGCCCTCCAAGAAGGGTGCATCGATGTATGACCCCCATCAGAGGTATGTGAGTGCCTGTTTCCCGGGTTCCCGGCCAGAGGCGGGCGTTAATTAGCACGTGCTCAGTTCTCAGCCAACCTGAGGGAGAGACCTGGTCCCTAGAGCAGGGCCGAGGCCATAGGAGGCTTGCAGGCACAGAGCTGTGCCACACTCCCCAAGTGTCCAGTTGGGTCCTCTGGGCCCTTCGAGCCTCAGGGAGAGAGAGAGAGTGTAGGTGGGCATCTGAGAGGCTGCTGAGAACTTGCAGTCCTGGAGCCAGGCTCTGAGAATGGGCACGGCCTGGCAAAGGGGTCTGTGGCCAGACCCGGGGCTTCTGGTAGAGTCACCGAAGTTCGCCAGTGAGCACGTGGTGTTTGGGGATTGGCTCCAGGAAGATGCAGCTGCCTGTGGGGGCAGGAGGCCTGCGTGCCATGGACATCTCTGCTGGATGGGGCTTGGGTCTTAAAAGAACTGGGCCTGTTTCAGTGTTGTGGAAGAACAGACAGGGAGAAGAAACATGCTGAGAGGTAGGAGCTGGCATTTATTAGCCCTTCTTCTGTGCTAGGCCTCGGACTGAGAAGAACTTAACACATGAGGGGCAGGCACTCTCGTGAGCCCCATTTTCTAGAAGGGGAAATGGAGGCTCAGAGAAGGCCGATGACCTGCCTCAGATCATGCAGCAAGTAAGTGGCCGAGCCCGGCCTGGAGCTCAGGCTGTCCCAGCCTGTAACAGTGGAGCACTTGGGGAGAAGCCAGGGTTGAGCCCTGCTCTCAGGGCTTTGGCACAGGACTTCTGGAACATGGTCAGGGGCCAGGATCCTGCCTCGAAGGCCGTTGGCCCAGTGTCTCCAAAAGACCTGTTGACAGACCAGAGCAGACTGGGGTAGCCCATGCCAGCAGACGGTGTGAAGTGGTTGGCAGGGGCCCTGGGTCATGTCTGTGGCATGTCTCGCTCACCCTGGGCAGACTCCAGTGGGACGCTTGATCCCTGCGGTGGGGGTTGGGTGGTAAAGCTTTTGCATTGGAGCGGGAGCTGAGCTGAGCCACCCACTCTTGTCCCTAAGCTCCCGAAGTAGCTTCCTACGCCTCCCAGAGACAGATGCTCTGGTAGAAATAGTGAGACACCACCTCCACCAGCAACCTAGGGGACAGCACCTGCCTCGGGGTGGGGGAGAAGGAGCCCGGGGCTCTTCGTGCCTCCCTCCCCCACTTTCATCCCCTATCTGACCTCTCCCCAAAAGGCAGGGGCCAAGTTACCCATTTTAATGTCAAGGGTTAAGGACTCCTCCTTAGCTCTTTCATGGTGGGTCACATGGCAGGGGACTCTGGAAACAGATCCAGCATGCCCTGTCGCTGCTCCATTGAACCCTGGCTCAGGGTCTTCACGCCTGAAGAAGTGGCCGCTGCATGTCATTGTGGGGGTGGGGGCTGGAGCTGATTGTCCTTGCGTGAGCGAGGGACACGCGTCAGTGAGCCTGAGCCCTGCTGTCTTCCTGTTCCCTTCTGTCCCCCCCAGGCTCAGGTGGCTTTCCTCCAGGGAGAACGGAAAGGGCAAGAGAATCTCAAGACGGACCTGGTGCGGCGGATCAAGATGTTGGAATACGCGCTGAAGCAGGAAAGGTGAGCCCTGCCGCCCCGGGTCAGGCCCGAGCGGGAGGCTCTGGAGGCCGCCTGCGGTGCCTTCCAGCCCCGGGGAGGTTTGGAAACTGGCGTTCCCTTCCCCGTCGCCCAGGACTGTGTGGTTCTAGCACAGGGGGACAGAACAAGACACGGTACGTGGTATTCAGGATTGGCACTAGTAACAACATACATAGCGTTGATGGCCCCACAGAAGACTCATTGCCTCACTGACCCCTCGCAAGTCCCCTCATGGGGACAGGGGAAGCTTCCAGAGGGGGAGGACTTCTTCCGGGACTCCTGGAGCTGGGGTTGCACCCCAGACTGCTGGACTTCGAAGAGTGGGTTCTGCATAATGCTGTGTGTGGTGCCTCTACCACCAGGGTGGCTTCCTAAAGGTGGGGGTTGGGGGGCGGGGGCGGGCGGCTCATCTTTAGCGGTCGGGGAGCGGACTTTGGGATGCCCTGGGATCTGGGACCCCTGAGGTGAGGGCTGGCCCTGTCTATTCCTCTGCGTCTGTCATCATTAATCATCTGCTCTTCTAGGGCCAAATACCATAAATTGAAGTTTGGGACGGACCTGAACCCAGGGGAGAAGAAATCAGAACCGGCAGAAGAAGGTGCCCACCCCCAGGCCTACCCGACTGGCCCACCCCGCCAGACTGGGCTCAGCGTGGTGGCACCGTGCAGAGTTGGGCCACCTCTTTCTACTGTGCTCCGCAGAATGCAGTCTTGACTGGGGAGCTGGGGAGGGCATGAACTTCACTCTCAGTGCCCCCTGCACGGGCTGCTCTGTAGGGCCCCTGACTGGGGAGGGGGCTAGATCGTGATGAAGAAGGCCAGTCCTGCCTGCTGTCCCTCTGACACAGATGGACGCTGTTCCTAACGTTCTAAGCTCCTTGTTCACCGACAAGTGGGTAGGGCAGCTGTTCCAGGTAGAGGGACGCGTGTACGGAAGCGTGGCACCGTGAAAGAGGGTGGTGTGTTAGGGGACGGGGAGTTGCTGGGTATGGCTGGAACAGGTGGTGCGGGACAGTGGAGGTGAGGGGCTGGTGACCCATCAAGGCCTTCAGGGCTGGGTTAACAGGGATGTTGTTCTTCATATCAGACCCCTCCCACCAGGACGGGAGTCCCACCAGGGCAGGGCTCTTTGTAGCTCAGGCACCCAGGCAGGTGCCTGGTAGATGCCTGGTAAGTAGTTAATGAGTAAAATGAACAGACGATCTCATTTAATCCTCGCAAGAATCCTAAATGCTGGGTGCTGCTGTTATTAACTGTTCCTCGGAAGAGGAAGCTGAGGCTCAGAGAGGTAAACCAGCTTGCCCAAGGTCACACAGCTGGTGAGCAGCAGAGCTCGTCTTGAAGCATAGAGTCCGCTCTGCCTGCGCGGTCAGAATGGGGCCAGCTCCCGTGTGGCAGAGCAACATAAGCTGATGGGATCTGAAGGAAGGCTGGGAGGTGGTTTGGGGAAGGACGTCAGGAGAGTAGAGGGCGTGGAGGGGTGAGGGTAGGTTTCAGATGCCCTCAGGAAGGGACTCGGCAGGATGTGTGACCGGGACTGAGGAGGGTTTGAAGGGGAGGAAGGTGAAGGAGGATGGGTACCCAGCGCTCCCCGAAGACAGCCTGCCTCCTTTGTCTCCACCCTGCAGTCTCCAATGGCCCCGTGGAGTCGGTCACCCTGGAGAACAGCCCGCTGGTGTGGAAGGAGGGCCGGCAGCTTCTCCGACAGTGAGTGCGCAGGACAGGGGTGCTGGGGTGCGGCAGGGGGAGGGACGTGTTTGGCTGGAGATAAGCCTGAAAACTCTGCAGCCCTTCCTGTCCCCGCTGGGGGGTGGGACTGTGGACTGTCAGGACCCCTGCTGGTCACACTGTGGGTGGAGCCCAGCCTGGGAGGGAGGGCAGACTTGCTGCTGGAGGCATGGTGGGGCGTGGGGGTCCTCTCCTCTTGGGAAGCGACCCCAGATATCGCTCACTTAAAAAAAAAGGGGGGGGTGTTATGTTTTACTATTAAAGAGATCAGTGTGTTTTAGAGAATGCAAGAGTTACTGGGAAACACAAAGAAAATCACTCCTAATTCCACCACCCAAGGAATCTCATGCCCCTGTAAACATTTTGGCGACTGTGGTGGGGCTGTGTGTGTGTGTTTTATAAAAGCAGGTGCGTGTTTCTCTGTTTCTTCTACTGCCTTGTTTTCGCAAAGTGCTGTGGACGTCCTTCCACATAATTTAGTTAGGTTGCATCATCGTAAGAGCTATGGGGTCGTCTGTCCCATGGATGACCGTCACCTTCCATAGCCAGTTACTGCTCACACATCATCACACTGAAGATGGTTCCATAGCGTGACAAGCCCCAGGAAGGTATTTGTCCCTATCCCCGATTTCCCTAAGCCAAGTGTCCGGAGGCTTGCTAGCTGACGGTGTGTGCCGGCCGTAGCGACGGGACGGTTCTATAGGCAGCACTTGCCGGGGTGCCTGTTGCTGCCGCACACGCGCAGTGATGCCTGGTGGAAGTTTCCACGCGGCAGTATTCCCCTAACACAGAAAGGCAGGGAGGGCGTGTGCTGGCAGGAGATGACACCGCTGGTAAGTGAGGGGGTCTGAGATGTGACCTCGGGCACTCGGCCCTCAGAGCCCAACCTCTTCACCACAGGCACACGGGATGACACAGTAGCTGAGGGCAGGTGTTCTCCAGCCTGTGAGGGGTGGGCTCAGGGGTCCCAAAGGGACCAGGTTGTGGTAAATGTAAAAGGCTTCTGAAGGACCAGATATCCATAATTAATTTTTTTCCCTATTTGTAACTTGTAGACCTGTCCCAGCTAGCTTTCATTGTTTGAAATTGTGAAAGTAATAAATGCTCATTTGTAGAAGCAAGTAGAGTGAACTGTAAAGGTCGCTCTTACGTCTCTAATCCCTTATTCCAAAGGTCCAAGGTCACTGCTGGTGCATCGAGTATGTATTTTTCTAGGCCTCATGGGGGGCACGTTTCAAATACGTGTTTGCGTGTGGCCTGTACTTGTACACACGTTAACTTTTTTTTTTTTTTAGTTTTTTAAACAAACATGAATTGTGTGGCTCACATAACTTAGGATTTGTGTTAAGCTGCTTATTGTGGCCATCTTGGCCCTGTGCCTCTGTTATTTTCTGCTTCTTGTCCCCATCAGTCATTTGCGGCCACAGTCGTCCGCAGTGGGCATGTAGTGTGGCTCCTGTGTCTTGGCTCTTCCGTACGGCATCCCCACTAGCATCTGTGTGACCGCATTGTGCCTGTATGTAAAGGCTTACCCTGGAAATAGACTTGAAAGTGACGCATTGGGGCCTGGGGTGTGCTTATTTAAAACACAGGCGTGTAGTCTTAAGTTGCTTCTCCAAAAAACCTGTCCCCGTTTGCCTCAGCCCCTATCGGATCTAAAGAAGCCAGGAGACACCCGAGCTGCCCTGGTTCTGTCTCTCTGCAGGTACCTGGAGGAGGTGGGCTACACGGACACCATCCTGGACATGCGGTCCAAACGCGTGCGCTCCCTCCTGGGCCGCTCATTGGAGCTCAACGGGGCTGTGGAGCCCAGCGAAGGGGGGCCCAGGGCCACGCCAGGTCCTGGGGGGCTCAGCGGTGGGGAGTCGCTGCTGGTGAAACAGATCGAAGAGCAGATCAAGAGGTGAGCGCTTGGTGCGCCCCAACAGGTCCGGTCCTCTGCGACCCCTCCTCCTGGTGACGGCCAGTGTCATAAAGTCAGTAGTGCTCCCGGGTGCTGCAGTGGCCACTTCCTTCCTGAAGCGTACCGTGGGCTGGTTTGTTCCAGAGCCCTCGGTCCCTTTGCTGTGGGATCCTTGGATCCTGTTCTGGGTCCCCCTGCGTGTCCTCTCCTATGGCATTGTGTTCGTGTCCATATCGTGCCGCAGCTCATGCCCAGCCCAGCCCCCCTCCAGAGGCTCAGGCCTTACACTGCTCAGCACATGGAGTGTCTCAACACACGGAGGTCGGCCCTGGATGGTGCGCCGGGGTCTAGTGGGGAGCTAAGTGCATGGCCGCCGGCCCAGGGACTTTTCCTGGTTCCTTCTCTTCTCCGTAGTTGTTACGCGTCAAAACAAGTCATTTAACAATTGCTGATGTTCAGTGCTGCAGGGAGAGGTGGAAAGAAGGAAGGACAGGGACATGGGCAGTGGTCGGGGGGCATTCTTCACGGAGGTGACAGTGGGCAGAGAACCACAGGAAAGGGGAGAGGAGGCTGCACAAGTATTAGAAGGAGAATGTTCTAGGCAGAAGGAGTGATGATTGTTAGGGTTCCACTTGGCACGTTCAGGAACCCACAGCGAGTGAGCACATGGGGCTTGTGGTCTGTGGTGAGGTTGAAATCTCGGGAGTCAGATCAAATGGGGCTGGAGCGGCCGCGATAGGCAATTTGGAGTCTGCGAGTTGTGGGAAGCCCGTGGTTTTGAGCAGGCGTGTGACACGGTCCGATGTGCTGTTTGGCTTCGAGAAGGGGGGACCCTGGGGCCAGAGCGGGAGCCTACTGTGCCTGCGAGACGAGGTGGATGCGAGCGGCGGAGGGGGTGAGGAGTGGCCAGCCTCTCCGCAGGTCTGCTTTTTAAAGAAATGGATGTGGGGGAGAGGAAGGAAGCGAGGGGGTGGCTCTGGGGTTTGGTCCAAGCAACAGGAGTGGCGTTGCTTACAGTGGGGACGGCGAGGAGTGGAAGGAACAGCAAGGGGCCTGTCCGGGGCAGGTGTTTGCGGTGCTGGGTCACCCCCAGGACGAGTGATGAGCAGCCAGCCTGGAGCTCGGTTGGGGGGCGCTGTAGTCTAAACTCCCCTCCAGTTCAGCAGCGTGCAGGTGGGATCTGAAAGCTGGAGGCACAGCCAGGGTTGGAGAGTGGGGGGGGGGCCTGAGCATACGTGCTCCGCCAGGAGGCTATGCGCACGGTGGCTGGGGAGGGAACGCCGGAGAGATCCGTCCTCCGAGCAGTGACTGTGAGCAGTTGGCAAGAACCCTCTAGAGGACCGGCCTAGTGGCAAGAAAGGAAGATGTTTCATTTATCCGAACTTCGAATTCCAGCTGCGTTTCTACCGTGGACTCCGGTTTGGCAGATATGCCCTTTGCTAAGATTTGTCATACGGTTGGAGGCATTGGACAGTCGGCCAGGAGTGAAAACTGGAGGCCATCTGTCAGTCAGGAGGGGACAGGCTCATTGACGGCGAGGCTGGCAGTGGGGCGCAAGCATTTGCAAAGTGACCGGTTCCTCTTTCCCGCCGGGCGTGTCTGCCACTTGCCTGACCTACGCCGGGGTTTGCCCGGGCCGTGGGAAAGTGGGCTGTCGAGTCAGTGGTGCTTTCTCGGCTGCTCTCCTGACTCAGCGCCGGCTCAGCATGTGCCCATGGATGCATGGTCGGGCGGGAGCTCGTGCTCCGGGCCTGAGGGCCCAGGGAGGAGGGGCCCGGTGTGGGGTCTGAGCGAGGGTGTTCCAGTTGGGGTGAGTGTGTGTCAGGAGGAGGCTGGGACCGGTGCCCGCTGTGTGATTGGGGTCCAGACTCCTGTGGGGTCATGGTGGGCTCAGCCCTCTTAAGAGTGGAGTCCAGGCTCTGGCCATGGCCCCTCGGCGCCCTCCCATCTGAACTTTGTCACCTAGTGGGACTAATGCTCCCCTCTGCCCCCATGTCGTGGGCAGGAATGCGGCCAGCAAAGATGGCAAAGAGCGCCTGAGTGGCTCCGTGCTGGAGCAGATCCCCTTCCTGCAGAACTGCGAGGACGAGGACAGCGACGAGGACGATGAGCTGGACGGCACGCAGCACAGGAAGCCGCGCGTGAAGGTGCACCCTCTCCCCTCCGCCCTCCGGGGGCACAGAATTGCCCCTGTGGGTGCTCTCGGGGCTCCCTTCATGGCCTGGTCTGTGTGGCCTGACCCTGTACCTTCCCAGGGTTCCCGGCCCCTCTCGGCCAAGCCCCTGCCTCAACGCTGTGCCAGGGCCCGCCTCTCCCTCCCCACCCATCTTCTCCTGTCCTCCCTTCAGCTCACACATTCCCCAGAGGCCTGGACCCTCCAGCCTGGGCTGGCCATGCGCTGCCCTCTCGCGGCGCGCTCCCTTGGCATAGCCTCATCACTGTTGCGCTGAGATATTGTTGGTGCGGCTGTGGCTCTCTGTCTTCCCCCTCAGTAGACCCGTGAGCTCTGCCAGGCAGCGACTGGGGGGTTTCCTTGCTCTTCTCTCCCCAGCACCCAGAATGCATGTGGTGGGGCCCTGGGTTCAGTCTGGGGCCAGGTTGGGGGTCCCATGGGGACTTTGTAGGTGCGAGTGTCCGGTCTGTTCTCGTGTCAGGACCTAAGCCCAGGGCCACCCTGCAGGGTAGAATGCAGGTCTCAGCGTGGCTTCACGGTAACGGCTTCCACCGTGCTTCATCCCTGCTTCGCCGCTTCCCGAGCCACCATGTTCCTGCTGTTCAGTGCCACTAACCTGAGGCATGGCCTAGGCTGCTCTGGCCTATAAGCGTCAGTTTGGGCCTTTGTGGGTCTAGCCCTGAGCCAGCAGCAGCAACGTGGAGACAGAGGTCCAGTCCCTGGCTTGGGGGAGCTTGTGGCCAGCGGCGTGCCCATGCAGGGAGCCTGTGTGTGGCCTTCCCATCAGAGCCCCTCCCTGCCTCCTTCAGCCTCACCGCAGCACCCCTCCTCCAGGCAGCCCTCTCTGACCTTTCACCTGCCCTTCCTCCCCTTTGCTCGGCAGGTTTGAAGCCATCTGGACCCAGACCACTCTGGGTCCACCCTGCCTGGTGCCCCATGGCTGTGTGGGACCAGCCCTGTCTCCAGTGTCCCCAGTATGGCTAAGCGCAGGGTCCCGCCTGGTGTGGGTGCTCAGGGAACACATAGAGCCAGCGTGCTAGAGCTGGGTTATGGGAAAGTCAGGATGGCGCTGAGTCTGGGCCTCTGCCCCTGTTCCTGCTCCTTCCCGCCCCTGTTGGGATTTTCACTCCTTTCTCAGCCCTTACCTCATCCTCCTCTGGGAAGCCTGCCCGCTCTTCTCTGCTCCTCCCAGTGGAGATGATCACTGGCTTTCCGTGCTCCTTTAGGCAGGCCTTTGTCTGTCACTGTTCTTGTCCCGCAGGCCCAGTGGAGTGGCTTATTGTGCAGGGGTCCCGAGCCTCCCCAGGCCCCCTCTCACCCGCAGACCTGCAGTGACCAGGCTGATTCCAAAGGCCTGCGAGAGTGGCCCTTGGCCTGGCTATGTCCCTTTGGGCACGTGATTCTGTCTTAGCTGCAGTTTCGGAATCCCTGCCTCTGGGTTGTTGAGGATTTAATTAACATTAACTCATGCCCAGAAAGCCCTTCGCTACGCTGGGGCTGGCCGCACCGAGTGCTCAGTGATGGCAGTGTGACCGAGCCGGGCACAGCGGGCAGAACAGGGTTACTTGGGAACCCGGTCTCGTGGACCTGGGAGGACGCCTGTTACGCCGCCGTGCTCCTCTTGAGCCCGACGCCCCCATTGCCTCTCCGGGCATGCTGGCTGAACCTGGACCCCGGCTCTTCCACGGGGAAGGAAGGGCAGGTCACTGTGTCCTGTCCCTCCTGTCCTCCCACAGAGCCTGGCCTCTGGATGCCTGAGCGGTTTTGACTCCAGTCCCGGCTTGGACTGCTGAGGCTGTGGGAGGGTGAGCCACACCCTCGAGGAGCTTGTGGTCTGAGTGTGGCTGGTCCTGGGGGTGCCCGGGCCTCGGTCAGGGAGCGCTGAGGAGGGACAAGCTTCCCCGGAAGAGGCAGCGTTTGAGGCGGAGGTGGACAGAGTGCCAGGGCAGGGACGGGGTATGTTCGTAAGCCAACGCTTGAAGCGAAGTCCGCATTCGAAACTGTTCGTGAGAATTCTGGGCTTCTCTTAAGCCATTTTCTGCAGCCTCAGGTTCCGAGCACACAGCTCCTGGGTGGCACTTTGTGTACGATGTGGTGACATCAGGCAGAACACGTCACTGTGGAAGGCTGTGCGTGGAAGGCATCCATGCGGGGAAGTGCGGGTGCCATGCCGCCCCAAATCCCCGAGTCTGAGCGGGGGTCCCAGTGCACGCATCGAGGCACACGGGAGGATGGGTTCCTAGCGCTGCTTTCAGCCTGGCAGGGAGGGCCGCTGGCGCTCACCGGCCCCAGCGGCCTGCTTCTCAGGGTGGGGGAGCTGTGCTGTCTGCTCCCGTTCCAGAAGCAGTGCGCTGGTCACGTGAGACAACAAAGCTTGAGCTGAGGGTGTTCTGAGGAGGACTCGGAGAACCCTTGGTGGGCTCGCGGTCCACAGCTGCCTTAGCGTGTGTGGGTCCGGGCTGGCTCGGACCAGGGACCTGAGGCCAGGGGCCTCCCTGCTCGGCCTCTCTGCTCGCGACACGTGCAGTAAGGGTCGCTGTTCGCAGGGTGCTCCGGTAACGGGGGCCGCCCGCCTGGTGCGCCAAATAACACAGAGGCTGGCGCCGCCGTTCACCCCGGCGTCTAGACACTGCCACTTGAATAGTGCGCCTCCGTGCACACACGTGCTGTATCGACTCCTTTTCCCTGAGAAGTACCGGTGCTGAGGGTTGGGGGTGGCGGCAGGGAGGGGAGCGGGAAGAGCAGGCAGAAGCCAGGAGGAGGGTCCTGGGAGGGGGTCACACGTGGAGGTGGAGGTGGCTGCAATGGGAAGAGGTGTGCAAAGCCCGGCTGGGGGGCTGGCAGTGCCCTGGGGCTGGTAAGGAGCCGCCTCTGAAGGCTCCCAGCAGGGGGAGCACAGCGGCCCGAGTGTACTGAGGGGGACCCTGCTGGGGGGAAAGGGCGCTGGGAGAAGGGAAGCGGGGCCGCCCCTGGTGCAGGACGCTTCTGAGCAGGGCGAAGCCAAGGCCGGGAGCCCTGGCTTCTCTGCCCTGGAAACCCGGTGGGCTCAGGCTCCCGGCCAGAGCCTCCTGACCTGTCTGGCTTTTTCCACGCGCAGCTGCCCTCCAAGGCCCTGGTGCACGAGATGGAGGACGAGGATGAGGAGGATGACTCTGAAGACGCCATCAATGAGTTCGATTTCTTGGGCTCAGGAGAGGAGGGGGAGGGCTCCCCGGACCCTCGACGGTGCTCTGGAGAGGGAACCCATCACGAGCTGGGTAAGCGGCGGGTTTCCTGGCCAGCCTCCCTCACCGGGCGAGGTAGGGGCGCACGCAGCCCCCGGCAGCTGCTTCCTGCCCCGGAGTCTCCACCGGACGGATACGCTTCCTGAGAGGAGGGTGGCCCAGGAGAGCAGGAGCCCCATACCGTGGTGGCCAGGCCCTCACCCCTTCCCTGGAAAATCCCTGCAGGGGTGCAGCAGCCCAGCTCTTCCTGGAGTGGGGCCTCCAGCCCTCCCTGAGAGTGGCTAGCCCTTGGTGGCTTGCAGGGAGGAAGAGGATGAGGACCCGGTGGGGAGAGGCAGACAGGGCAGGGCCGCACCTTCCTCCCGCCCTGTGACTCTGAGCTGCGAGGCCCTCACTGGTCACGTAGGATGGCTAAGGACTTGAGGCTCCGGCCAGGCTGGGACTGACAACGACTCCAGCTCAGTCTGTCTCTGCCCATCCCCCACTCCCACCTTGAGCCCTCTGTGGGACTAGCCCTTCCTGGCTGCCCCACATTTGCAGGAGGGGAGGCTGGTGGCTGGGTGGGCTGGTGGGCAACTCCAGCCCTGTGCTTTTGTTCCCCCAGAAAGCCGGCGGGTCAAACTCCAGGGCATTTTGGCCGACCTTCGGGATGTGGATGGGCTGCCCCCTAAAGTGACTGGTCCCCCTCCTGGCACACCCCAGCCCCGGCCACACGAAGGTAAGAGGCCCCTCCCCAAAGCCCGGTCCCCTGGGGCCCACGGCAGAGGGGGTGCTGCAGAGCTAAGCCCAGAGCTGCTGTGGCCTCAGGGTCAGAGCCTGGCCTCTAGTCTGCAGCCTCCCTGTCGCAAAAGTTCGTCTGTCTGTCTGTCTCCCTCTTCTCGTCTGTCCTGCCCTGTCTGTCCGTCTGTCTCTCCCTGTCTCTTTCTTTCCAGCTGTGATTCTTGATCTTGTGCTCTCCCTGTCTCTCTTTCTGACTCCTTGCTTATCTCCCTTTCTGCCTCTCTCTGTCTTTCTCTCTCTCTCCCTGCCCCTCTCTGGCCCCTCCCTCCCCTACCCCTACCAGGTTCCTTTGGCTTCTCCTCAGACGTTTTCATCATGGACACTATCGGGGGCGGGGAGGTGAGCCTGGGGGACTTGGCAGATCTCACCGTTACCAACGACAACGACCTCAGCTGTGATGTAAGTTCTTGGGGTCCCCCCCCCCCCCGCAGGTCCTCACTGGGCGTCCTGCGCCGTGCCTGCTCTCGCTGAGCTCTGACTGGGTGCCCTGCCTGCGCTCGGCCCCCTTGTGGGAGGATGCTGTGAGGTCATTCGGCAGCTCGCCCTGGTTTACCAGGAGCTGCGGACATGGCCGGGGGCGCAGGGCTTGAGGGGGTTCCTGAGGTGCGGGACCTGGTGCCCGGCTCCTGCAGGCGCTGCACCCTTCCACCCCGGCTTATGTGCGTCTCGCGTCCAGGCCCCCCACGGGCTCAGTGCAGGGCGAGGGGGTAGCATCTGAGGAAGGAGGCCGTGGGGCGGCACAGCGCAGGGAAGATGGTCTGTGTGGGGGGTGGGCACTGAGCTGACTTGTGCAGCCAGAAACCGCAAGAGCAGCTGCGAGCGGGGCTGGTGGGCAGAAGGGCCGGGGTGGAAGGAGGTGTCAGGGCCAAGTGTTCGGAGCCCAGCACCCGCAGAGGGCCCTCTGGCCATCCGGGAGTCGTGAGTCAGGTGCACATGTGCGTTTTCCCGTGGCAGACCAGCTGCCACAGCCCTTAGCCGGATCTTGAGTGCTTGGTGACCCCAGCAAGGTTGGGGCATGGCTGTTGAATGCCCGGAAGGCGGGTTTCCAGGGTGGAGGCTTTGAGCAGGGGTGTGCCCGTGAGAGCATACCTGCACAGCGACAGAGGCTTGGGGGTGACGGCGGAAGTGGGGACCGTGGGGGGGTGGAGTCCACCTGAAGGGGTTGGTCAGGTGTGAACCCCATGTTGGGGCAGGACACCGAGTCTCTCCTGACAGTCTGCTCGTCATCTTTGCCAGTTGGTTGCCCCTGGGTTCCCCCAGAGAGTGCCGCCATTGTCCACCAGGGCCTGGGCAGCGTCTCTGGCACACACACGCACCCCTCCCCCGCAGGTCACTGACTCTGCTCCGCAGTCTCCTCCCACTGTGTGGACCTATCCCCGTGTCCACTCCCCAGCATGTGCTCTGCGTGACCTTCTCTTTCCCTGAGAGGCTTTTCTCGACCCCTTAGCCTCCCTGCAGCCACCCACATCTTCCCGGGTCCGTGTCTTTTCCCTGCTCTAAACCCTTCTAGGGCTCCCTGTTTCCCTCGGGGTGAGATGCAGGTTCCCGAATGCAGCTCTGGCCTCAGCTCCTGCCACTCTCTCCCTTGCTCTCTGTAACCCGGGCCTCCTCTCAGGCTCCAGACCCGCTCCGGCAGCTGCGGGGGCTCGGCACACGCGGTGTCCTTCCTCAGTCAACTCGCCTGATCTGGTTAAGGCCTGCTCCTTTGGTGTCTTCTCAGGAAAGCCTCACTCATGGCCGCAGAGCCAGCCAGGCTGCTTGGGCACCTCTTTCCGGTCCGTGTTTAATTCCTGGCGCTGCTCAGAGTTCACAGTCCCGGGCACTGTGGGGCGATCTGACAGTCTTCCCTGAGCTCCCTCTGAACTGACTTTCTGCCCTGAAGGCAGCTCGTGCCCGCACACTGTAGGACTCAGTGAGCGAGGGGGATGCAGGCGGGGAGCCCGGGGCTGGAGGCTAGTTGGGGTTGCTCCACGGGGGTCTGGGTGATTTGATATCCTGGATGCCAGTCACTGTCCGTGGGAATGCGGGGACACTGAGGCAGCTCCCCCCGCCCCAGCTCTCTGACAGCAAAGATGCCTTTAAGAAGACGTGGAACCCCAAATTCACTCTCCGCTCACACTACGATGGCGTGCGCTCCCTGGCTTTCCACCACAGCCAGTCTGCCTTGCTCACCGCCTCCGAGGACGGCACGCTCAAGCTGTGGAACCTGCAGAAGGCTGTTACAGCCAAGAAGTGAGGGCGCAACCGTGGGCTGGGAGGGGGATCTGGGTTCAGGGTGAGGAGGGGCTCTTGGTGACGTTGGGCTTCCTCCCCCAGGAACGCTGCGCTCGATGTGGAACCTATCCACGCCTTCCGGGCTCACAGGTAGGGCAGTGCCCCTGAAGGGAGTCTGGCCCCTGGCCTGCCCTCTGCTACCCCAGCGGGGCCCTCTGCACATGCACCCCATTGCTCCCTGTGCTCTGCAGACCTAGGTGCCCCGTAGCTGGTTCTCAGCCCAGCCTTTGGACTTGGAAACGGGCGTGAGGAGATGGGGGAAGGCAGGCCTGGGGGGGAGGACAACCAAAGCCCCAGATGCTGAATTCCTTTTGGCCATTCTTGAAAAATCTGGCATAGGGCTTGAAGGTCCCATGCAGGGGGCCTGGGGAGGGGTGAGATTGAGTGTTTCATTGCCCCTCAACCAGCTGTGCATCCTGCAGGGGCCCCGTGTTGGCAGTGGCCATGGGCAGCAACAGTGAGTGCTGCTACAGTGGGGGGGCGGACGCCCGCATCCACAGCTGGAAGATTCCAGACCTCAACATGGACCCCTACGATGGCTACGGTGAGGACAGCTCCCTCCACCCACCTGCTCACTGTCCATGGGAGCCCGTTCATTCCCCCTGCATCCCCCTGTGCCTGACCGTGCGCCCCCAACCCAGGGGAGCATGGAGCACAGTGTTCAGCTCGTGATGGGGGTCGGACAGGCTGAGGCAGGAAAGAGATGGCCTGGGGGGACTGCCTCCCAGGGGATCTCGGGGGTGAGCTACCCAGCCCATGCGTGGCGGGCTCTGGCGGTGCCTTCTGGGGGCTGAGCGCAGGGAGGTGGCAGTGAGAAGTTGAGCAGGGAGAGGGGAAGTTAGTTGGCGGGGCTGTAGGGAGTCTGCTCGATCCTTGGTCCACCTTTAACAGCTAAGTGCGGAAGTGACCACACTTGCTTCTGTTCAGTGTCTGTCCCGTCCCTGCTGACGGTTCTTTCGATCGATAACTCTCTTGATGACACGCATGGCTGTGTGGCATTTTGTCAGGTGGAGTTTAAAGGTCTGTGTCTCCCCTTGAGGATCTTACGCTGTTTTCCTCAAGAACGGTCCCCACCCTGTGAAAGGTCAGGGGTCAGTCCCAGGGAGTATGCGCTCTGGGCCAGGCAAGCTGCCCCACACCGGGGGTCGGCGGGGCCTGAACAGAGTGGCCTGTGTGGACTTGAGTGACCAGGGAGGCAGGGCTTGTGCCTGGGGCTGAGCCGGGGTGGGGGAGGTTGGGGGGTTGGAGAGGGCTGCAAGGAGCATGGCCGGGCCAACTCAGAGGGCGCAGACTGCAAAGGGTCTGGGGACCACAGGGCTACCATTGTCCCTTCTCCCATTAACTAAGAATCACGTACCAAGCACCTGTTTTGTGGGTCCTGTGGGGTTGGCAACAAACGGGGCATCCCTGCCCTCTGAGCTTCCATTCTGGGTTGCCTTTGGAGCCCTGAGATTTTTTCAGAACCGCCAGTGGTCAGAGTGTGAGCAGCTAGCTGGGCAGGTTCCTGTGGTGACAGCTCAAGGCCATGAGGAAGCTGGAGACGAAGCTGGGTGAATGGGGGGGCCCCAGCCCAGCCGCCTGGTTCTCTGTGCTCTAGAGCTGGTTAGGTTGGGGCTGGTGGCCCTGACATGGCTTGTTTCCTCCTTTCGGTGCGACTAGACCCGAGCGTGCTGAGCCATGTCCTGGAGGGCCACGGGGACGCTGTATGGGGCCTAGCCTTCAGTCCCGCCTCCCAGCGCCTGGCCTCCTGCTCTGCCGACGGCACCATCCGTATCTGGGATCCCAGCAGCAGCCCAGCCTGCCTCTGTACCTTCCTCACAGCCGGCGGTGAGTGGCGGGAACAGGCCTGGAGGGATGCTAACACCTCATGGAGGAGCCTTGTGGAGTCGGAGGCCCCAACAAGAGCATGAGGGCACAGGCTTCCCAAGTCCTGTCCTGCAACCCCGGGGCAGGACCGGGTCTGTTAAGCAGCCTTCCCTTCCCCCCGTCCTCAGATCATGGGATCCCCACCTCAGTGGCCTTCACCAGCACCGAGCCTGCCCACATTGTGGCATCCTTCCGCTCCGGCGACACCGTCTTGTATGACCTGGAGGCTGGCAGTGCCCTCCTCTCGCTGGAATCCCGGGGGAGCAGTGGTAAGAGGGGCCCAAGTGCCCGGGGCTGGTATCTGAGTGCCTCCAAGGCCTCAGTCCCTCCTGTGGCTTTGGTGACCCGACATCCAGTGAGCAGAGGACGGTTTCCATACCTGCCTCGGGGGATCTGGGTGGGAAGGAGAAAAGCCCAGCTGCCACCACTGTGGCCAGCACGGGGCTCTCAGGAAGGCCAAGGGAAGAGAGATCATCAGGGACTTACCCGTCAGGCGTCTTGGAGGAGTGGATGGCCTGTGTGGGTGGCTGTTCCCTGTCCTGTGCCATCCCTGGCAGGGCGTGGTGCCTGTCTTACAGATGAAGCACTACGGTCCCAAGCAGGAGGGCGCCGGGCGGGGTGCAGGGCTGTGGACCGTGGTTCTCCTCTTGTCTTTGTCCTGGTCTCCCTGATATCCCTCATGTTCTTCCCTCGCCTTCTAGGCCCAACCCAGATCAACCAGGTGGTGAGCCACCCGAACCAGCCCCTCACCATCACCGCCCACGATGACAGAGGCATCCGCTTCCTCGACAGCCGGACAGGTGAGGCCCTGCCTTCCCGACCCCTGCTCCCTCATGCTCCTGGGGGGACTGCCCATGTTGCAGGTTCTCGGCGTCCAAGCTGGGCCTCTGCCTTCCCGGGCAAGGCGGTGAGGAAAAGTAACGTGCCACCCACCCTCCCTCCCCAGGGAAATCTGTGCACTCCATGGTTGCCCACCTGGATGCGGTCACCTGCCTCGCCGTGGACCCCAACGGCGTGTTCCTCATGTCGGGAAGTAAGTCAGGACCCTCGGGGCTCCTAAGGAGTGAGGGTGTGTGGGAGCGGAAGAGGAGGAGACTTGGGCACTGGTCACGGGGGGTGCTCCAGGGCTCCCTGAGGTGGGGGAGCGGGGGCAGGGGGCCTTTTCAGCAAAGTATCCTGTGCGCAGAGCCTCCTGGAGGCATTTGCCTGCGTCCCGGTTCACGCAGGTAACCCTCTCGGGTGGGGGGTGTCATGCCTACCGTGTGGGTGTGGAAACAGGCTCACAGAAGGGACAGACTTTGGTCACAGCATAGTGGCTTGGGTGCAGGAGTAAAGTTGGGGTCTGGGTCTCGGTCCTCACGGGGTCCTTAGCATTCGGGAGCACGTGCTGCGTGCGCATGTGCGCGCAGAGGCCCGGCTCCTGTGTGGCCGGGCCCCTGAAGGATGGGGTGGCGCATGGGCAGATGGAGAAGGGGCCGTAGCTGCCCAGGGAGCTGAAGGTTGTGCACGGCTCATCAGGGAAGCCATGGGCAAGGGGCCTCCTGCCACTCGCCTCTGGTCCCCGCCGTCAGAGCCTGTGGGAGGTGACGAGTGAGCACACGGGATGGGGACCCATTGTGGCCAGTTCTCCATCCATCCTGTGATAGTAGCAGCTGATGGTAGCGGGGGTGGTCAGTGATATCGAGTCTGGGAAGGAGAAGCTTTGGGACAAGGCCCAGGGACCCGCTGTGAGGGACAAATAGAGCCAGCCTCCGCCACAGCCGGCCCGATCTTTCTAACGCCTGAGTCAGGCCGTGTCCGTAGATAGCTCGTGCATCAAGGCCCAGTCCCGTCTGCTCCCCACTCTCTGACCACCCCCCGCCCCCACCGGCCCAGTGCTCCTACTTGGGCTGCTCCAGCCGTACCCACCTCTCGCCAGTCCTCAGAACCTTCCCTTGGCCCACCCTGCTGTCTCCCAGGCTCTTCCTCCCGATACCCCCTTGGCCATTCTGTCCTCACACTGACCGGGGCCCACAGTGCTGCTGCCATGCGGGATTCGTTCTGCTGTCTCGTTTCCTCCCTGCCACACTGGCATGTCAGCTGCCCCAGGGCGGGGAGCTTGGCCTGGTTGGCCTAGGACGTTCACTGTGCCCCCCGGGGCTGAGTACACAGGCGCCCGGTGAATACTTGGCAGCCGGGCGGGCGGGCGGCAGGCTGGGCGTCCAAAGATGGCTGGAGAAGAGGCTGGCAGTCCAGAGGCTGAGGCTCAGAGGAGCCGGGGTACGTGCCGGGGGACAGCCCTTTCTGCTCCCGCACCTGCGCAGGCCACGACTGTTCCCTGCGCCTGTGGAGCCTGGACAACAAAACATGCGTGCAGGAGATCACGGCCCACCGCAAGAAGCACGAGGAGGCCATCCACGCTGTCGCCTGCCACCCCAGCAAGGCCCTCATCGCCAGCGCCGGCGCCGACGCCCTGGCCAAGGTCTTCGTGTGATGCCCGCCTGGCCCCACCCTGGCCGCCGCAGTGGCTGGGGAGGGGGCCGGGCAGGTGGCGCTGAGGTGAGGGGCCGGACAGGAGGGAGGCTCGGCCTGGGAGGGTAGAAACCCCCTGCCTCCTCACCCTAAGCAGGACCTCACACGTGTCCCTTCGCTTGGCCCTTCTAGAGGGTGCCATGTCCCAGGGTGGTGGCTGAGGCACCTTGTGCGAATCATCGAGGTCGCAGCCCCTGGGCATCTCGGGGGGTAGCCAAGGCGGCCTGAGCTCTGGTACCTGGGGCATCCCGCTCCAGCCTGCCTTCCTTCTCTCTACCTCAGGTGACTCCCAGCCTCCCTAGAGGCCCGGCCTCTTCCCGCCTGCCTGGGAACCTGGTGGTGCTAACGGCCCTTTCCCCAGGAGGCCGTCCCCCACGGCCTGTCCTTCCCCAAGCATCCAGCCTGGGGAGCAGCCTCCTTCAGGAATCTCCTTCCAGGATGGCCTCAGGGAGTTTCCTCTCTGTGCCCTGACGCCCAGTCCTGGTATCAGAGCTGCCGTCTCCGGTGCAGCACAGCCAGGGCTGGGTGTCCTGGGGGATCAGCTTTTCCAAGATGCCAGAAGGTGCCAGGTTCTCTCTTTGAACCCCCGACCCCCCCTTCTCCATCTTCCCAGACCTGAGTGGGAGCTGTGCTTGAAGGAGCCCCAGGCGCCGCTACTCTGGGTCCCCTGGGAAGCCATGGAGCTGGCTGGACCCTGGGCTGTCCTCAGGGGGAGTGCCCAGCCTGGCCCAACCCAGAAGCACGCCCAGTCTCCCACCCTCCCCTCCAATTCCCTCAACACAGCTTTCCAGACACTACCCAGCGCCTCCAGGGCCAGTAACTGCCTGGGGAATAGGTGATGCCCTCGGGGGAGGCGCCTATCCCTACCTCCCCCACCGCTCCCAGCACTCTTCCAGGGGCAGCCCCCCAGCCCCCATGGGGTCACCCATGGGGACAGATGGCCTTCTCTTGCCCCTCCTTGGGGCATGGAGGCTGGAGGGGGCCCCCTGGGTCCCCCACAACTCCCTGTATATCTGTATAAATAAATGGGATGTTAATGGAGCCCTGCCCCCTACCCCCATGTCGTTATCACTGTGTGATAGTCTGTGTCTCCTCTCCTGGCCCTCCACTCTCTTCCTCTATTTATTTCACTCTCTTTTTTGGGTTCCACCCTGGGCCCTCGGGCCCCCTTCCAGGTTCCTGTTTATAAGCCCCCATCCCCCATGCCCTGGACTTGGATGTGAGAGTCGTCTCAATAAACCCTTTGGAGTAAGATGGGTGGTGGCGCTGACTGTCAAGGGGACTGAGGGGGCCGGGCCTTTGGGAGATGAGTCTGGAGCTCTGCCTGGGCTGGGTGGAGCTCACGGAGGGGATATGGTGGGCCGGGGTTTTGTGGTAGGGTGGGGGGCGGGAAGAGAGGGGCCCAGAGTTTGGGCGGGGTGTGGGTGGAGGCCCGGAAATGGGGCACAGGACCGAATCTCCGTGCCCCTCCTTTCTGTTCCTAAGTACTCCCTCCCCAGGGGCCTCAGAAGCAGCCTGGGGACAGAGCCCTGACTAGCAGATGATGGGAGGTGGCAGACCAAGGCCTTCCCCTTCCCCCCACCCGCACCCCCCGTATGATGGGTGGTAGGAGGCCCAAAGGCTAGCCCCGAGTACTTAACCCCCCACCTTCCTTCCCTTCCCTCCCCATGTGGGCCTGGGCTTCCGTGGAGCCTCATCTCATGGAGTGGGGACTGCAGACCCCGAGACCCGCCCCCCAGAATGCCTCCGCCCTCCGGGGAGCGGCTACAAGGGCGCGGGTGATGGAGGCGCCCAGTCCCTAGCTGCCGGTGCCCTGATGAGCCCCTGCCCTTCACCAGGTCAGTTCCGCACTAGCAGGAGCTGGAGCCCGTGCTCAGTTCCTCACACGCTGCTTCACTGGATCCTCACAAGGGCCTCAGGAAGTGAGGATCAGGAGCACAAGTTACAGAAGACGAGATGGGGAGGCGCCACTCAGGGCCCCCAGCGGGTCATCAGAATCCGTAGCCAGTCCCGTGGGGCCCCCTCTGCGCACCTCGGGGCCTCAGCATCCTCTGTACGACGGGCCCGATGCTAATGCCCACCCTCTGGGTTGCCAGGGGCTGTGCCCCTGGGCCCAGAATAGGACCTGGCCTCTCTCAGGGCCCCGAGAACACTTGAAGAAGGACGCAGGTGGCCAGATGGCCATCAGGTGAACACTGACAGGATCCTAGCTACAAGCTCCACGTGGCCCCACTCCCCCCTCATCCTTCTGAGCTCTGAGCAGCTTCCCCAGGTGGTGGTTTGGGTTTTCACTCCAGCCTCAGACTTCCTTCCCCAGCCCCCGCCAGCCCCCGGATGTGGTGGCAGAGTCACTACTGTACCGACCTCAGCTGCCCCCAGCAGCCCTTTAGCGGGAAGGGGGGGCTCCTCTCTAGGCCCCCGCCCCCAACCAGCGGGGAACCCAGGTGGGCAGGTGGCCTGTCTGCCAGAATGCCTTTGAAGCTCAAAGCCAGACCTTGACCCCTCAGTGAAGGGGGTGGCCTGGCAGCAGCTCTCATGGTGATCTTGGACAAGTCATTTTGTCCCTAGGGGGTTCAGTTTCCTGAATGTAAACTAAACGGCAGCCGCTCTCTTATTATTAGCTGGGAGGAGAAATCCAGCCTGAGGGGCTCCTGAATGTGCTAGAAGAGCTGTTTTAGCCCAAGCCTAGCACTTCGCATAGTCGTAGGTCGGCATTCAGTGCTGGCTGGCTGGATGACTGCATGAACGGCCTCCTAAACACTTGAGAGCTTGAGGTGCCCACCCCTTTATCTCTAAAGGGTTCAGTGGTGGCCACCGCCTACTGAACTTAAGCCCTGTGCCACCATCTCATTAATCCCCAAAGACCGTCTGGGCACAATCCTGTTACTGTCCCATCTAAGAAACCGGATCAGAGAGGGGAAGCCACCTACCTAAAGCCACAGTCAGACACGTGCACACTGCCCCCCCACCCCACCCCAGAACGACCAATTTTCTAGAAGGTGGGATGGGTGTGCTGTCCTCCCTGGGGACCCTTTCAGCTTCCCCCCCGCCCCCCAGGTCTGTGGCTCTTCACTCTTCTGAGGGCTGGGGCAGAGTGGGGAGCTCACTGAAGGAAACGGCACCCCTGCCCCACCGGCCCTGTGCCTGAGCGGCCCTGCGCAGATAACGCAGCCCCGGCCCCTCCAGTTGCCTTCGTGCACCTCGTCAAGGCTGCCAGAGACCGGAGGCAAGGTCCTTCCCGCCCATCCGGAGGTCTCTGTCTTCTCACCCGTGTAATGGGCTACATCACAGCACCTACAGCACCGCCTCCCCTGCGCGGGGTAGGGGAGTGGGGAGGACGACGCTCTGAGAAGAGACAGGCCGAACCCAGAGGTCCCAGAGCGGTCTGGACCTGACACCGGCTTCCCACCTTTTCCCCTGCGGTGGGCGCCGGATGCAGACCAGGCTAGCCTAGACGGCCCCCTTCCTTAAAGGGCCAGGCGCCTCCTCAGCCCCGGCCCCGCGACCGGTGGCTCGCCCCTCCTCTCCAGCTCAGGGAATAGTTAACTTTCCAGACCTGGGTGTGTTGGGGGAAGGAATCAGTCCCGGATCCCTGCCGGGCATCTCGCACCCCAGACACCCGGACCCGGGCGGGGCTGGTGACGCCCCCGACTCGGAGGTGCCGGGCCCGCCCTCCCCTTCCGCCCCCGGCCCCCACCAGGCTCCGCCCCTCTCCGACGTCACCGAGGCCCGCGCGGATTGGCCGACTGCGCCATCGCTCCGGACACTTCCTCCTGGGCCGCAGCCGCAGAGTTAAACTTTGGAGGGGGGAAAAAGAGCCACGGGCGCCCAGCGCCGGGCGACCCTCCCTTCCCCCCCGCACCGCCGCCGGTAACGCCCCCTTCTCCGCGGCCCCCGACCGAACTTTTCTCCAACTTCTGAGACCCGTGAGATTCCCTTCTTAGCACCCCGGCCCTCCGGATCTCTGCCCATCCCCGGGCCCGTCGGATCCTTGGGATCTACTCGATCCCCGACTCAGAGACTTCTGTCCTCCACCCCCAAGGTCTGATGAATCCCGCGGGTCCCCTTCTTAATTGGATTCTCGTCTTAGAGCCACTGGATTCTGGGATTCCCCCTGCTGCCTTCTCAAGCCTTTCTCTCCCCAAGGGGCTTTTGGATCCTGGGCTCTCCTGATCCCTGAGATCCCGACCTACTGGATTTTCTTGATTTCTTGGAATCTCTCAAGCGCTGGGTCCCTCAAACCATTAGATTTCTCCTTTATGATTCCCGGGCGTTTGACCCACTGGATTGCCTTTCTTTAATTTCCCAGGGTCTCGCCATCCTCGAGCGCCCTCAACCTGCTAGGTTTCTTTTCTCGTATCCCCGGAATCCCCGCGCTCCCACCACCAGATTACGGGCTCCCTCGGATCCAGTGACCCGGCTTCCCCGGGCTCCTTCAGCCGTATCCCGGGTGGGCGCCGGGAGGCCAGTCCCGGGACCTCCCCCCGACCCACCCATGGCCGCCTCCCCCTCCCATCTCGCCGGGCTCCCAGGCTCTCCCGGGCCGGGGTCTCCTCCGCCCCCCGGCGGCTTGGAGTTGCAGTCGCCGCCACCGCAACTGGCCCAGGTCCCAGCTCCGAGCTCCGGGGTCTCCTTCCACATCCAGATCGGCCTGACCCGCGAGTTTGTGCTGCTCCCCACCGCCTCTGAGCTGGCCCATGTGAAGCAGCTGGCTTGCTCCATCGTGGACCAGAAGGTGAGAGCGCAGGGTTCCTCCCAACTGGCTTGGGGAGAGGTCCGGAGGAGGTGGGGGTGCCGGCAGAGGTGGCCAGGAGCTTGGCATAGAGGAAGGGGGTTAAAGGAGGATTAAGCCTTGGGCGACTGGGGGGATGGGAATGGGGCGTTTAGCCTCCAGTTGGCTCCTGACCCCACTACCCGTTGGAGGGAGGCCTGGGCAGGGGCGGGGTGCTCCAAAGGCCTCCCCAGATTGCGTGTTATTGTTTTCTGCAGCCAGCAGGGAGGAAGGGAGGGGCCAGCTAGGTGTGGAAGTGAGCAGGAAGGGGCAGGTCGGGGAGGAGGGCACATGGGGGACCTCTCCATTCAAGCCCACCCCGACCTCCCATTTGGTGGAAACAGTAGAAATTGAAGCCGCCCTGGCCATGGCTATCGGGTGACATGTGTGGGTGTGGGTGCCTGCCAGAGCTGCCAGGGGCAAGTGAGGTCTCCAATCTCCACCCTCCCCCAGGCCAGAGATGTGTGTCAAGAGGCAGGCACCCCTTTGGAACCCCCAGAGGCTCTGGGGACTCTGTCCCCTCTCCTAATCACAGTGTCCCCACCCCTCAGGTCTGATGCTGGCCTATTAAAACAGGCCTTCCCCAACCCCACCCTACTCTTAGTTTTGGACACCAGGGTGGGAAGCTGGGGATCCTGGCAAGGAGAAACCAGGTGGAACTCAGTGCCTGCATTCTAGAATGTTGAAAGTTAGGAGAGTGGGCTTTCCTGTTGTTGGAATTCTACACTTTAAAAATGTTAGAATATTAGAATTCTAGATTATTCGACTATGCCACTGCTAGGTAATCGAACTCCTCTGATATCAAAGTGTCCAGGGGCACCTGGCTGCCTCAGTCAGTGGAACATGGGACTCTTGATCTCAGGGTCATGAATTCCACCCCCACGTTAGGCATAAAGCTTGCTTAAAAAAACAAAACAAAACAAAACAAAATAAAAAACAAAGACAAACAAATTGTCCAAACATTAGGATCCTAGATTGTTGGAATACTAAAACAATCAAATGTTAGACTATTAGAATTCTAGATTGTTCCGATATGCCACTGCTAGGTAATCGAACTCCTCTGAGTGTTCCAACATTAGATTCTAGGTTGTTGGAATCCTAAAACATGAAAATGGTAGCATATTAGATTCCTGGATTGTTGGAATCCTAGAATGTTAAAGTGTTAGAATTTTGGAATGGTGGGTTGTTGAAATCCTTTAATAGTAAGACATTCAAATGAACCCCAGTTTATTAGATTCCTAGGACATGAAAATACCAGATTGCTCCTGATCTAGGTTGTTGAAATCCTAAAACATGTCATGATAATACGCTGGAACCTAAGATATATGTATCATATAGCATGTGAGCATGTTGGAATCCCCAAATGTCCAAATTCCAGCATCTTCTCAGACCCCCAGAAATGAATTCTTTGGGCTTCAGAGAAACATGGGGGAACTGTGCCAACTCCCCCATTTTACAAACAGGGAAACTGAAGCTTAGAGACAGAGCCCCCCCCCCCCCACACACACACCCCAAGGCAGTCAAGGCCCAGGCAGTCCCTTTGAGCTGTGGACCCTCTCCAGCAGACGGGAACAATATGGGGCTTCCTTGGTCCTCCACCAAACCCCCAAGCCCACAGGTCCAGTTGTCACACCCAGCTCAGCCTGCTCTTTGGGAAGACAGATGGGGGTGGGGTAGAGGGCTGACTGCCCCCTGGGTGTAATTTGTCCAGTGCTCAAACTTGGGCCTCCTTCCTCAGGCCTCACCCCAGTTTTGTTTTCTGTCTTCTGTCCAGGTGTGGCAGGGCCCCTTTCCGTCCTTCCCGCGGCTCCACCTGGGCAGTTTCACTTTCTGTTCTACAGGGTTTCACTTCCTGCCCCCCTCCCAGCCCCAACTAGGGACACCTGGGTCCTTTGGACATTGGGTGGGGGGCACCCTCCCTACCTCCATCTCCCTTGAGTCCTAGCCTTCCTGCCTCCCTGCCTTCCCTCCGCCCCCAGGAGTCCTAAGTCCCCTTCTTCCAGCTGGCCCCACCCCAGTGCTGGGCCTGGAACCAGGTAACAGGGACTATAGATCCAGGAAGGAAGCTGGGGTGGGGGCTTAAAGGAGGGGGTGTTCACTTAACCCCCCACCCCCACGGAAAATTCTAGGTGCTTACGGTGCCAGAGCCACTCTCCCTGCCTCTCCAGTTTCCCGGTCCAGCCACCAAACTCCATGGGCGCTCTTTCCCAGCCCACCTGAGGCCCTGGCACCGTGTGCGCCTGCTCACTCACTCGCTCGCTTGAGCTGCCCTTGGGAGGGAGCAGGCAGGAAACGCAGGGCTGCGGGGTCTCTGTTTCCGGGGGAAACTGTGGGCCCTGCCCCGGGAGTGTTCCAGACCGCTGCCGCTGAGCGGCTCTGAGCCTTCCCGTCACCACCTCTCTCTCCCTCCCCTCAGTTCCCCGAGTGTGGCTTCTATGGCCTTTACGACAAGATCCTTCTCTTCAAACATGACCCCACGTCGGCCAACCTCTTGCAGCTGGTGCGCTCAGTTGGAGACATCCAGGAGGGCGACCTGGTGGAGGTGGTGCTGTCCGGTGAGCCAGGGGCCCGCCTGGGGGCGCCGCCTCTAGTGGGGGGGCGGGACTAATGGTGCGGGGAGAGGAGAGGTGGGTCCAGAAACATGCTTCTTCAAGTCAAGGCTAGTGGGTTCCAAGCCCTGGTCGCAAGTTAGAATCACGCGTGGAGCCTTGACAAGCTACCGCCCCGGAATGGGTAAATATGTTGCGTGTGCGCACCATGAGTGTGGCGTGTGCACCTTGAAATTCGCACAGCACTGAACGAAGGCCATGTCCAGCCACGTGGGTGAATTTCACAAAACCTAACGTGGAAAGGCATTTGCTACACATCAGACTACATATTGTCTAATTCCTTTTATGAAGCCCAGAGACGGATACAGTTAGGAGGAGGGAGGGAGGCGGAGCCCTCGCAGCAGGGGTCGGGAAAGGCACCACCATCACCTGGGGGGCGGAAGGAAGATTGCTGGGGACTGATTTAAACTGCCACTTATCAGGGTGTTGGTGACACAGTGTGTACAGTGTGACAGTTCACTGAATCAGGCACTGTGGATACGTCTTTTTCTAGATGTATGTTGTACTTTGATACAGAGTTTGAAATGTTCTGACGCCCGTGGTCCTTCCCGCTGAAATGCTAAAGGAAATGAGGCTCTGCAAGGTCAGAGAAAGCCTGGGCACGTGTGTTTTCAGCCAGAATCTAGTCACCCACCGGCCAGTCGCATTTTAGAGACGAGAAGCTCTAGGCACTGCAGAGGAGTAGAGAGCCCAGGGTGCTTCTAGAAGGGTGAGGGGTGGGAATTACCTGCCTTATTCTTGGCTGGGTCTCCTCCCCCAGTCCTTGCATAGCGCAGTGCTCAGTAAAATGGGTTGAATGGAGGGACGACAATTAGACGTTTGCGTTTATAGCCCTGGTGACCTTAACTTAGGTTTTAAATACTCTCCCGTAGGCTGTCTACTCTTGGATTTTCATTCATCCTGGTCTCCCTCTGCTACGTCCAAATCTCGGTCATGTAGCTTGTCCCCCGACACTTTCACTTGGCAGCTCTGGGCAGCTCAGAGATGGCTTGTCCAAGGCAGAAATCTTGATTTTGTCCTCCTTTCTTCCAGCAGTGTTCTCACCTCGGTGTAGGGCCTCACCATCACTCAGGTGCTCTTGCCACATGTCCTGGGGGCATCCTGGTGACTCCTCCTTTTCTCTCACCCTTTCCCTTGATCTGCATCAAACCAATTAGTCTCACCCTTTTTTTTTTTTTAAGATTTTATTTATTTATTTGACAGAAATCACAAGTAGGCAGAGAGGCAGGCAGAGAGAGAGGAGGAAGCAGGCTCCCTGCCAAGCAGAGAGCCTGATGCGGGGCTCGATCCCAGGACCCTGGGATCATGACCTGAGCTGAAGGCAGAGGCTTCAACCCACTGAGCCACTCTGGCGCCCCTAGTCTCACCTTTTTTTTTTTTTTTTTTTTTTTAAAGATTCTATTTATTTATTTGACAGAGGGAGAGATCACAAGTAGGCAGGAAGGCAGGCAGAGAGAGAGAGGAAGGGAAGCAGGCTCCCCACGGAGCAGAGAGCCCGATGCGGGGCTCGATCCCAGGACCCTGGGATCATGACCTGAGCCGAAGGCAGAGGCTTTAACCTCTGAGCCACCCAGGCGCCCCCCCTAGTCTCACCTTTAACATACATCCTGAATCTGTTTCTTACTGCCTCCTCTGGTCCAGGCAGCGGTCACCTCCTGCCTAGACTGTGACCTGTTACCCTAGCTCACAAGTCAGATCACGACACTTCACTGCTCAGAATCCTCCCATGGCTCCCCATTACCCTGGGGATAAAATGCAAACTCCTCAATATGACCTTAAATGGCTGCTCATGATCTGGCCCCTGCCAGTTCCCTGAATTCACCTGTTACACTGTCCCCCTAACTTTCTTTGTTCCTGTCATGGTTGTCTGTTCTCTGTCCCTTGAACAAACTGAGCTGCCTCCCATCTCCAGGTGTGTGTACAAGTTCTCAGTGCCTCCCTCCCTGCCGCATCTTCTCGTAGCTAGTTCCTTCTTGCTAGTTGGATCTGAGCTTCAGTGCCATTTCCTCCAGTGTCTGAAATTTCCTTCTGTGTGTGTGTTTCCTGTCTGTCTCCCCAAAAGAATGTCAGCCTACTGAGAGCGGAGTGTTCATAGCTTTACCCTGTGTAAGCAGTGCTTGGCACATAGAAGAGAGTCCCCTTTCTTTTGCACGATAACAAGGACAGTAGCTCAATATTAGACTGAAATTCGGGGGTGGGGTGGGGAGGGTAGGAAAGAGGATGAGGCTTAGTGCAAAACTTAAACTTTAAAAAATAAAAGCCAATATTTATTGAGGACTTTCTATGTGCTCTGTTTATTTTTTTTAAATGTTTTTAAAGATTTTATTTATTTATTTGACAGACAGAGATCACAAGCAGGCAGAGAGGCAGGTGGGGGGGTGGGCGGGATGCAGGCTCCCCGCCGGGCAGAGAACCCGATGTGGGACTCGATCCCAGGACTCTGAGATAATGACCTGAGCTGAAGACAGAGGCTTTAACCCACTGAGCTACCCAGGCACCCCTATGTGCTCTGTTTAAAGAGCACTGTTTAAAAAAAAAAAAAAAAAAATTATGGAGTCCTGGGAGGCTCATTTGGTTATGTATCTGCCTTTGGCTGGGGTCATGATCCCAGGGTTCTGGGATCGAGTCCACATTGGACTCCCTGCTCAGCGGGGAGCCAGCTTCTCCCTCTGCCTCTGCCGGCCACTCCCCCTGCTTGTGCCCTATCTCTCTCTGACAAATAAATAGATAAAACTGTTACAAAATAAAATAAAATAAAAATAAATTTTAAAAATTAAAAAAAAATATATGGAGCCCCTCACTGGCTCAGTCAGTAGAGCATGGAACTCTGGATGTCAGGCCTGTGGGTTTTGGCCCCACACTGGGTATAGAGATGACTTAAAAATAATATCTTAAAAAAGTAATAAGATAAGAAATAAAGAGCACTGTCTTCTTCTTTTTTTTTTTTAGATTTTATTTATTTATTTGACAGAGAGAGATCTCAAGTAGGCAGAGAGGCAGGCAGAGAAGGGGAGGAAACAGGCCCCCGCTGAGCAGAGAGCCTGATGCTGGGCTCAATCCCAGGACCCTGAGATCATGACCTGAGCTGAAGGCAGAGGCTTTAACCCACCAAGCCACCCAGGCACCCCTTTTTTTTTTGTTTTAAGATTTTATTTATTTGTCAGAGAGATCACAAGCAGGCAGAGAGGTAGGCAGAGAGAGAGAATGGGGGAAGCAGGCTCCCCGCTGAGCAGGGTGTCCGATATGGGACTCGATCCTAGGACCCTGAGATCATTACCTGAGCCGAAGACAGATGCTTAACCCACTGAGCCACCCAGGCACCCCAAGAACACTGTCTTAAAAGCTTTCCATATAATAATTCATTTAGCCCTAAAGAAAGATTCTGTAGAGACTACTATTATGATACTGGGCATGTTCTTTCCTGGAAACCTGCATGGCTCATACCCTTGCCTCCTTCAGGCTTTTGCCCTAACAACAACTGAAGGGGGCCTTCCTCAACCACCTTCTAAAATTGTACATCTTGTACCTTCCCACTTTCCCTTCTCTGCTTACTTTTTCTCCTAAGCACCTATCGACTTCTAGTCTGCTGTATGTATGTTTTTTTTGGAGTTGTACTTTATTTCTGGAATATATATATTGCATATACTTATATATATATATAGTGGGCAAATATTTATATCATTTACATCATATGTTTTAATATTATATATTTATATAATGTAAATTATGTAATTATATAATAAATATAATATATAAATAATAAAATTATATATATTTACATTATATAAATATATAATACATACATACTGTATAATATAATGACATGTAATATGTAGTATGATATATAATGATACATAACATATATTACATAATATATATAACATGTTATATATGTTATAGTGTATTATTAATATATAATAGATAATATAGTATATAATAATATATAATTTACATTATATACAAATATACACAATGTACAAATATATATACTTATGCACAGTATATGCATAATGTGCAAATATATATAAATATATAATTTTACCCTAGGGAAACATGTAAAATGACACGTATAGAAACTAAGAACATCAGATAAGACCATGCAAGTGTTTCAGCCGGGCTTTGTCTTCCAGAGTACCCAGTTTATGTTGGTTCTTCGGAAATATTCGTCCCGTTATTGAGATAAGAAACAGCTGCTTGACAGGTTTTTTTTTTTTTTTATGAGTATAGTAGACATATGCTGTATATTTTATTACTTAAACATTTCCAAGAGGCAGTAAATGCAGTACTGAAAGCATGAACTTTGGAGCCACACTGGCTCGGATTAGATTTCAAGTTCCACAGCTTGCTAGCTGTGTGACCTTGGGCAAGTTGCTTCACCTCTCTGTGCTATAATCTTCTTATCTGGAAAATGGAGGTAATAACAATGTACCTCCAGGGCTCCTGAGAGAACTGAATTCACTAGTATTTTAAAGTACTTGGAGCAGTGCCTGGCACTAGGTAACTGCTAGGTTGGGTGAGTTTTTTAAAAGATATATATATATATATATATATACACACACACACACACACACACACACACACACACACACACATATATCTATATTTTTTAAAGATTTATTTATTTATTTGACAGAGAGATGGAGAGAGCAAACAAGAGAGCACAGCAGGGGGAGGGGACAGAGGGGGAGGGAGAAGCAGACTCCCTGCCCAGCAGGGAACTCAGTGTAAAGTTGGATCCCAGGCCCCAGGGATCCTGACCTGAGCTAAAACCAGACTAACCAACTGAGCCACCCAGGCACCCCTGGGTGATTGTTAAGTAAGAATATTTATTTTCTTTATTTTGGTTGGCTGCCTCCCTTACTAGAGGCCAGGCAGGGAATTTGTTCTGTGCGGTGTCCCTGACACCTAGGACAATGCTCTGTGTTTGTTGGATTTCCATTTTAAAGATGAGAAAACTGAGATACATAGGGATTTGTTTTTTTTCTCTTGACACTCAAGCTCCATCCTAGACCAAGCGGATCAGCAGCTGTGAGGGTGGGACCCAGGCATCTGTATTTTTAAATTTTATTTTAAAATGTTGCATTGTGAAATGTACATAACATAAAATATACCATCTTAGCCATTTTTAAGTCTCCTATTCGGTAGCGTTAATTACCTTCACGTTGTCCTGCAACAGTCTCCACGAATGTTTTCATCTTGCGGAACTGAAACTCTGTACCCACTAAACTAAACTCCCCAGTCCAGAGCATAGGTGTCTTGCCCAGTGGTGACGCTGGGATTTGAACCCGGGTACAATGTAATATGCGCGTAAATGAAGGCAGGCACAATCAAACCTCCCGGCGGGGAGGACTGTGAGAAACCCAGAACAGCCCTCACCGCTCAGGCTCAACCATCCGCCCCTCCCTGCTGCCGCAGCTTCGGCCACCTTCGAGGACTTCCAGATCCGCCCGCACGCCCTCACGGTGCACTCCTACCGAGCGCCGGCCTTCTGCGATCACTGCGGGGAGATGCTCTTCGGTCTAGTGCGCCAAGGCCTCAAGTGTGATGGTGAGGGGAGAGGGGGCTGGAGGCGGGGTCGGGGGTGTGGGTGGGGGTTGGTGTCAGGGGCGGGGCGAGGCGGGGCGGGGTGGAGCTCAGGGATAGGGGGCGTGGCTCGGAGGGAGAGGTAAGGGCCCAGAGGCACAGCTTTGGGGAGGAGTTGGGGGCGGGGATTGAGTGATGGGTGGGGGATTGGGCGGGGCTCAGCTGCGGAGGTGGAGCCCGATGCGGAGCTCCGAGCGAGAGGGAAGGGGGCAGAGAACTTGGGGGAGGAGAAGGGGAATGTGCTTAGGGAAGAAGGTGGAGCCGGTAACAGGAATCACCAGAGAAACAGCCAGTAGGAGGTAAATATTAAGGGATATTTGGAAGGAATTCGCTTACAGGAGTGTGGGGGCTGGCCCAGCAATTCTGAAATCCATAGGGCAGCGCTTCAGGAAGGGCAGGCTGGACTCCCGGGAAGAATTTCTTCATCTGGGAAATCTCAGCTCTGCTTTTGAACCTTTCAATTGATTGAAACGGGCCCACCCAGATTAACTAGAATACTCTCCCTCACTTCAGGTCAACTGGTTGTGCACTTGAATCACACGTACAAAATACCTTCACAGCAACCCCTACATTAGCTTCTGAGTTACTGGGGCTGACACAGAAAGCTGACCAGCAGAGTCCCCTCCTTGCTGACTGGGCCCCTCAGTGTGCCAGGACCTGCCATAACAAAGTACCACAGGCTGAGTGGTTTAAACAACACATATTTAGAACTCACGATTCCAGAGCCTGGAAAGTTTAAGATCACGGGTCAGACAGGGAGTGGTTTCCTGGTTAGAACCCTCTTTCTGGCTTGCACACGGCTGCCATCTGGCTGTGTCGCTCCCGTGGTGTGAGGAGAGACAACAGTTTCTCAAGTGTCTCCCTTTTATAAAGACCCTGGTCACGTTGGATCAGCGCCCCACCTTTATGGCCTCACTTAACCTTATTTACCTCCTTAAAATCTAATACAGTCACATTGGGGGTTAGGGCATCGACCTATGAATTTGGGGGATGGACACGTGTTCAGTCTACAACAAGCACCCACACGCATGTCCTTCGATCATACTTAAAAAATAAAGGAACACACCAGTGTGTCTCAAGGTGAAGCCGAAGGGTCAGGTTCTGCAGGTCCACTCTTCCCAGATGAAGACCATCCATTCTGCGAAGACCACACCTCCATCAGAAGCATATTCTCGAATGTTCCACCATCCAAGGATCTCCAGCTTCACGGCAATGGCGCTCATACGGACCCTGTGTCCCAGAAGACCTGCAGCATTGACCAGGATTGTCCACGCAGCCCTAAAGAGACCTGTGGCATTTAAGGGCTCGAGGGGTGATAGCCACATTGGGTCTGTGGAAAACCAATTCAGCACGTTCAACGCTGTTATAAGTACTGCCATCCTGCGCAAACCACATCCAACTCTTGGTGTCTTGGCATTTGTAACCTTCATCCTGACGTGCAGTCCTGGTGTCATAAAAGGGAAGGTGTTTTTTTTTTTTTTTTGCTTTTGTTTTTGAGAGAGAGAATGCATGCATGCCCGCGCACAAGCAGGGGGGAGGGGGGAGAGAGAATCTTAAGCTTGCTCCATGCTCAGCAAGGAGCCTCACTCGGGGCTCGATCTCACAACCCTGAGCTGAAACCAAGAGCCAGACACTCAACTGACAGAGCCATCCAGAACCCCCTGGCATCGTTGATTCTAACGGGCACCCTTAGCATGGATTTCACTGGCTCAGCCACACAGATGATGGTCCTTGTTCATGTGGTTCCAAAGGAGTCCCAAGTGACTGTTTTTTTTTTTTTTTTTTAAGATTTTATTTATTTGAGAGAGAGAGAGAGGATGAGAAGGGGGAGGGTCAGAGGGAGAAGCAGACTCCCCGCTGAGCAGGGAGCCTGATATGGGACTCCATCCTGGGACTCCAGGGTCATGACCTGAGCTGAAGGTAGTTGCCCAACCCACTGAGCCACCCAGGTGCCCCCAAATGACTGTTCTTAATGCCTTCATAACACCTTCTGATGGGAGTTTGACTCTGCCTTGATACTCAGAGCGTCATGGATGAGATTTTGAAGTCCCGTGAAGCACACGAGGGAGCAAAGGCCAGTGCTGGGAAGTGTTTCCTGTTCGCAAAGGTCGTGGGCCATCCCGAAGCTCTTCTCATACCACCACCTTTGGGAAAGCCTATGACAGCCAGGCTGCCAGAAGACAGGCTCCATGAGGCAGTCCCAAAGAAGCTTCCAAAGGCTGGAGGAACATTCTTCACTCCAGAAGAGGGAGCCTTCCTGGAATCATTTGGAATCTCTGGAGATGTATGGGAGCAAGGGTTCAGGAAACCTGCTAGGAAGACGGCAAGCTGAGCCTGATTCTTTCATGGAAGAGGATTTTGGATTTTTTTAAATGATAAATTAAGGAAGAAATGACAATAGAGTCATATTTCCATCTGATTTGGTAGAATTGTTCCGAGTACAACTGAAAACATGCTAATAACCCTTTCCCCAGGAGATGATGCTTGTTCACTCTTTTCCTTCGATGTCCTGTAATTTTTTTTTATTTCTATTTTTATAATATCCTGTAACTAAAATACGAATACAGTGCTCCGTTCGGCAGCACATGTACTGAAATGGGGCCAATACAGAGAATAATAGCATGGCCCCTGGGCACGGATAACACATGTATTCCTAAAGCGTTCCATATTTAAAAAAAAAAAAAAAGTTATGTCAGGGGATGGGAGATAGAAGGAAGAAAGCACAAATAGTTGTACACACAACAAGTATGTTCCTCATTTGTGCAGCTGGTCCCATGGTCCCTTCTGCTACTGCCCCCCAATCCACATTCCCCGGGACCTCAGCGAGGGCCTCACCTGCTCGTGGTTCTTTGCCTGGTGGACTGGCCCAGAACCTTCTAGGCCGGTAGCGGTTCTACCCGACTTGGGTTTTTGTAGTTTTTCGCTGGCTTTAGTGGCGCTCGCAGGGGGCTCTCCTGAGAGGGCGGCTGTATTCCTAATCTACAGAAAGGGAAGAGGGGCGGGGCGGAGTTTTAGAGCCCAGGACTGGTGCAAGGATGTCTCTGATCGTCTGGCGCCCCCCGCAGGCTGCGGACTGAACTACCACAAGCGCTGTGCCTTCAGCATCCCTAACAACTGCAGTGGCGCCCGCAAGAGGCGCCTGTCGTCCACGTCTCTGGCCAGTGGCCATTCTGTGCGCCTCAGCACCTCCGAGTCCCTGCCCTGCATGGCTGATGAGCTGGTGAGGGGTTGGGGAGCGGGCGGGCTAGTGGCTGGGGGGTGGGGGCGGACGACAGGGCCCGGGCATGGGGCCGCGCACTAATATGTCCCCTCCATTCCTGCTGACCATAGAGCCGCAGTACCACCGAGCTCCTGTCTCGCCGCCCCCCATCCTCCTCCTCCTCCTCTTCTGCCTCCTCCTACACGGGCCGCCCCATCGAGCTGGACAAGATGCTGCTCTCCAAGGTGAAGGTCCCGCACACGTTCCTCATCCACAGCTACACGCGGCCCACCGTCTGCCAGGCTTGCAAGAAACTCCTCAAGGGTCTCTTTCGCCAGGGCCTGCAGTGCAAAGGTCAGCGGGGCCCCCCTGGGGGAGACGGATGGGGTCAGAAGGCCCGGACAGACACATACTCACTCAGCGACCTGGGGCCTCTCTCACCTGAGCTTGTGGCAGGAACTAAAACTCCCAGTACTCTGGGGATGCCTGGCTGGCTCAGTCGGTGGGGCCTGAGACTCTCGTTCTTGGGTTTGTGATTTCGAGCCCCATGCTGGGTATGGAGAGGACTTAAAAATAAAATCTTAAAAAAAAAAAAAAAAGAATCCTAGTATTTTGATCCTTAGGAGCCCAGAGCCTCAGGAGAAGAGTGCCCTGAATCCTGGTGTTCTAGAACCTTTGGAATTCTGGAATCCTAGAACCTTAGAAACTTAGATCTATGAGCCACTTCATATGGGATTCTTAAACCGTAGAACTTGAGAATTCTGGAACCACAGAACTAGAACCATAGGCTTCAGGAATTCTGGATCATGGGGGTCCCTGAAAAGAACCACAGAACCTTAGACTTGGAGATCCTAGAACTCCCAGATTATAGATTCTCAGAATACTGGAACTTTAGAACCATCAGATTTGAGAATGGTAGAAGCCTAGAAGCATCAAATGTAAACCTTAGAAGTCTAGAATCATATACCCTTGGGGCCATGGGATCCTACAGTCCTAGACACACAGAACACAGAACTCTGGATTATCAAATTCTAGAATACCAGACATTGAGATCCATAAAATTTAGAGCTGTCCAATTCTAGAAGTCATCGGAAGAGTCAAATTCTAGAATCTTGGGTGTGTGGAATCCTAGAACCTTGGAATCATCAGATTCTGGATGGTTTGAAGTCCAGAATTGTAGAACTATAGAGTCACTGATATCTAGAATTTAAGTTTTTAATAACCCTAAAACCTTGGACATCAAGGAATCTTAGCAGTCTAGACTCATAGAACTGTAGAATCATAGGTGTGTCTAGACAGACATTGAAATTTGGAATCTTAGAACTCTAGAATTAGGGGAAAAAATCTAGAATCTTACAGGGATGTGCTAGTGACATCTAGTGGGTAGAGATCAGGAATGACCGCTAAACATATATGATGCACAGACCAGCCCCCAACAGCAAGAGATTCCCCAGCCCCGAATGTTCTAGACTCAAAGAGAGAGACAACCAACCCCAAAACAGCAAAAGCGGAATCTTCTGGGCCTGGGGGTTAGGAGTCAAGGTTCAACCCTTACAGGTGACGTCTCTCTCCCCTCCTACCCATCTACTTGTTCCCTGTCGTCATACCAGACTGCAAGTTTAACTGTCACAAGCGCTGTGCCACCCGTGTCCCTAACGACTGCTTAGGGGAAGCACTCATCAATGGAGGTGAGAGGCTGTGGGGTGAGCAGGGAAGTGGAGGGGGGTGGTGGCGGTACTGGGAAGAGGCTCCTCTGACGCCCTCATCCTGCTAGATGTGCCGATGGAGGAGGCCACCGATTTCAGCGAGGCTGACAAGAGCTCCCTCATGGATGAGTCTGACGACTCGGGGGTCATCCCGGGCTCCCACTCGGAAAATGCCCTCCACGCCAGTGAGGAGGAGGAAGGCGAGGGAGGCAAGGCTGAGAGGTACCTGGGGCACCCTCCGAGAAAGGCCCGTCCTAGCTCTACAATAGCTCGATGTCCCTTGTAAATTTTCCAGGCACCCACACTTTGTTTTAAAATTATACCTTTTTCCTAAAAAATGTATATTTTTAAAATACTTTATTTATTTGACACACAGAAAGAGATCATAAGTAGACAGAGGCAGGCAGAGAGAGGGGGGAAAGCAGGTTCCCCGTCTAGCAGAGAGCCCAATGCGGGGCTCCATCCCAGGACCCTGAGATCATGATGGAGCCAAAGGCAGATGCTTAACCATCTGAGCCACCCAGGTGCTCCCAAAATGTACATTTTTTGAAAAGCTTTCATAGAAGCGGATTTCTAATTTAGAGTATATTTCTCTTTTGGAACTGCTAATCCAGTCATTCAAATGGTAGTCAACCCTCCGCTTCCCTGCTTTCCCGCCTCCCAGCTGCTTAGCTCCTCCCCCTGGGATCAGCTGCTGGCAGGCCCTTCCAGAAACAGTCTGTGTTGGGGCGCCTGGGTGGCTCAGTGGGTTAAAGCCTCTCCCTTCGGCTCAGGTCATGGTCCCAGGGTCCTGGGATCGAGCCCCGCATCAGGCTCTCTGCTCAGTGGGGAGCCTGATTCCTCCCCTCTCTCTCTGCCTGCCTCTCTGCCTACTTGTGATCTCTCTTTGTCAAATAAGTAAATAAAATCTTAAAAAAAAAAAAAAAAAGAAAAGAAACAGTCTGTGTTGCAAGGTGACAGAGCAAAGAGTAAGAACGTGGGAATCTGCTGTATGGCATTAGGCAGGAGATTAACCTCTCTGGGCCCTCAGTTTCTTCATCAGTAAGATGGGGATAAAAGTAGGACCTACCTTTGCGGATTGTCCTAAGGGTGAAGTGGATGACGTTCTCTGGGCCGATGACGGCACGTGTCTCGTAGGGTGATTTTCTAATTCCATTAGATCACGCAGGTCAAGTGCTTGCCGGGTTGTAAACGCTGAGCAGATGGAAAGAGAATCCTCCCTGGTACTCTGTTCTTGAGTCCGCAAAGCGCAGAGGGTGGGAGGTGATCCATTCTGGAGTATGGGGAGAAATATTTGCCTTTCCATTTCTCTTTACTTTTAATCTCATCTTTTAGATGTTTTCGCTCTTTTGGCATGTTTTAGGATAATATTAACACACTATTATTGGTATATTGTACTAATACAGTAAGACATGTGTAAATGAGGGTAACCTGTGGATTGAAGCCGTCATCGATGTGTAAATCTTTATCCTTGAATGAAATCCTTCTCAGAAGGACTGTAAGGAACACCGTCCTCACTCCTAGGTTAGAAGATGGAAGTTTACTGGCTTCAGCTGGTCATTACTAAGAGAAAGGAGCTGAGACTTCACCCCACGGGGCCAAGGGGGCATTGATGTGAGGAGGGTGACCCATTTCCATGGTGCATCAGTAGACACTTATTGAGCACCGACTGGGTTCTAGGACTTCCCAGCACCCAGCTGTGAACCAAACCAGGAAAACTTTCTGGCCTCAAGAGCCGACACTCTAACTAGGGAGACAGGCAGTAAACAAATGCATCCATAGCATCAGGTACTGATGACTGCTATCAAAAAATACTTAAAAATAAAGATACATTAAAAAAAATAAAGCAAGGAGAAGGGACAGAGAATGAAGATACATTGTTTTAGGGTCATTAAAGGGGGCCTCTCTGAGAAGGTGACATTTGAAGAGATCTGAAGGAGGGCCGGGGGAGGAAAAGAGACACGTGGAAGATAGTTAGTGGAAGAGCTTGCCAAGCAAAGAGAACAGCAAGTGCAAAGGCCCTGTGGTAGGGCCAAGCATGTTCCAGAAACAACACTGAGTTTGGTGTGGGTGGAGCAGAGAGGGCCAGAGGAAGGGGATGGGCGACCAGCCCGAAGGGAAGATGGATATGCAAGTCACAATAATTACAGAGAGTTTCTTACTGATTCTACCTGACTCGAGCTGCCTGGAAGTTCAAGTTCCCTTTCTGCCAGGTCTTTCCTGAAGTGTTTAGTAACAGAGTAAGAGGCTGTAAGAGTTGGATCTTGATAGACTTGGGTGGGGTGGGGGTGTTGGGAGAGGCAGCCTATTTCACCGATGAGGAAACCAAGTCTCAGAGAGGCAAAGGGAAGTGCCAGGGCCACCCAAGTCCTGGTTTGATGTAGGGATCAAGAGGTGGTTGGTTCTGGAGTTGAGCAAGTCTGTGAATCTCTCTAAGCGTTTATTTCCTCTCTGTAATAATAGCTTGTGCACTGATAAGGGCAATGAGGTACAGAGAGGTTGTCACTTCCCTAGTGTCACACAGCTGGTTCCACAGTCACTGGGCTCAGTACTGATTAGCACTTATGGGAGGACCACTGGCTGCCAAGCATTGTGCTAAATTCCTAAGAAAGGTTTTCACCCCTTACAGCAACCCCTTTGGGTGGAGAAATGGAGGTACCGTAGAAGTTAGGTGATTTGCCAGGCTGCCTGACTTCGGACCCCAGCCTTGTAATGTGGCCCTATCTAGCGTCCCCTTCCTCATGGGAAATGTGGAAACCACAAAAGTGTGGCCAAAAACAACCCCACTCCTCGTTGCCCAGAAATGAGCTCTGAGGCCCCTAGTGCTTATGGGTATTTTCCACTTGTAACCTCTTGCCTCTTCCTCTCCCCCTCCCTCCCAGCTCCTTGGGGTACATCCCCCTAATGAGGGTGGTGCAGTCGGTGCGACACACGACGCGGAAATCTAGCACCACCCTGCGCGAGGGTTGGGTGGTCCATTACAGCAACAAGGACACGCTGGTGAGTGGGCGGGATGGGGCTAGGTTGGGGGGAGCTAAGGTTGGGGGGGGGCAAACTCCGCTTTAGGAGGTGGGGCTGGGTGGGGTTAGGGGGTAGGCGGGGCCCACCTGGAGGCGGAGCTAGAATTAGAGGGATGGGTTCTAAGGGAGAGTGGAGCGGCAGGGCAGGAGTCGGGGAAGACGCGGGGCTAAGGACAATGTCAGGGGAGGCGTGAGACCAAGAACGGGGAAGCTGGAGTTAGGAGTAGGGCCGAGAGGGCTCAGGTTCTAGAGGATGGGCTCAGGGGTTACTAGGCCTGGCTAGAGACCTAACTGGAGGTAATTAAGTGGGGTAGTGATATAAGGTAGGGCCAGGTGGGGCGAAGTTGGGAGGAAAGGTGGGGAGGGCTTATAGTGGAGGGGCCGGGTCTGGGCAGGTAGGAGATTGGGGTGGGGCAGGTTTAGGGGCCAAGGGGTGTGGCTGGAGGCTGACCTAAAGTTGGAGAGGGGTTATGGGGCGGGGCAAGGTGGGGTGAGCTAAGGCGGGAGGGACCGGATCCACTTGAGAAGGGGACAAGGCGGGGGTGGGGCTGCAGTTAGGGATGGGCGGGGCCTTACTGGAGACGGAGCTAGAATTAGAGGGGCGGGTGATGAGAGACGGAAGGGGTGGGGCCTTTCTGGGGCGGGGCTAGGCTTGGGGGCGGGGCTTGGCTCCGGGAAGAGCTGGATCCCCGACTGCGCCAAGGACGGACCACCTCACCTTCTGGAGCACCTCTCCCAACAGAGGAAGCGGCACTATTGGCGCCTGGACTGCAAGTGCATCACACTCTTCCAAAACAACACGACCAACAGATACTACAAGGTGGGCCTTCCGGTCGCCAGCTCCCCCAGACCTCTTCCACTCCTTTCCCAGTTGCTTGCCTGCTTGCATGTCATCAGCAAATGGGCCCACCTGGGCCCACCACTTTCTGGCTGGGGAACCCGGGGCGGCTTACGTGACTTCTCTGCCCTCCCGTCTGGCACCTGTAAAAGGCCTCAGTGACTAGTCCTCACCGCAGGGCCGCTGCCTTAATTCAGCGATCACCTCCGCGAAGCAGTTAGCCTAAGGCCTGCTTGTGTGGAGCTCGCTGTTATCATTATTGCTTTATAATGAAGTACTGGATCATTTATCCGTATTCCTCACCACCCGCCATGGCCGCCGGGCGCTCTAGGCCGTCTCCTTCTGGGGCCTCGATTCTGCGCTTCCCCCCACACAGCCTTGTCCCACATAGCAGCCAGAGGGGCCGAGAAAACCATCAGAATCCTCCCTTTGCCCTTAAAATAAAACTCGGACGCCTCGGGGTTCCCTGCTCTGCAGCGGCTTCCCACAGGGTGGGGGTGGGGGTGACTTCTCAGCCTGCCCCTATTCTCGGCCACACTTAGATGCTGCCCCCACCACGTCTCTGTCTCCTGCCTTTATAAGCTGTGTCAGTCTGTCCCTGTTTCGTTCTTTCCTTACTTTAATTTTTTTCTCTCCCTTCTGCAAATGTGTCCTGCCCCCCCCCCCACAGTTTCTCTTCCAGCACTTTTCAAAGCATGCTCTTTTCCTTCTGCACAGACCCTGCCCCTTCTCTCCCTGTCCCCTCCCCTCCACCTGGCCCTCTCAGCCTCCTTTCTGGTCTCCTGTCTCAGTCCCATCCTTTCCTGTTCACCCTCCGCACACAGCCAAACATCTACCTCTGCCTTGCTCTAAACCCTTCCATGGCTCCCCAGGGCCCTGGAGACAAAGTCCAGGCTCCTCTCTGTGGCCCATGAGGCCCTTCATGGCGTAACTTGATTTGTTCACCAAACATGGCATATCTCCTGTGTGCTAGGTACCACCCATGTAATGGGAATAGAGCATATTCTTTGAACACAAGCTTTTCCCACCTCAGGGCCTTTGCACATGCTTTTTCCACCATCTCCACCAGCTGGTCTCTTCTTACCTTTCTGATCTCTTGCTTCATGTAACTTCTGCCAGGAGGCCTTTTCTGACTACTCTATGCAAATATGCAAATCAGGCCCTTTCCCACTGCCACTGGAGTGTGTGTGCTGTTCTGAGTAAGTGGGGAGCCCCAGGGTCTGCTTGGCATCCACACTAATGCTGGTTCTGTATCCTGCCAGGAAATTCCACTGTCAGAAATCCTCACTGTGGAGCCCGCCCAGAACTTCAGCCTTGTGCCACCAGGCACCAACCCTCACTGCTTTGAGATTGTCACTGCCAATGTCACCTACTTTGTGGGCGAGACACCTGGTGGAGCCCCAGGGGGGCCCAGCGGGCAGGGGGCCGAGGCTGCCAGGGGCTGGGAAACAGCCATCCGCCAGGCGCTGATGCCAGTCATCCTCCAGGATGCACCCAGTGCCCCAGGCCACACACCCCACAGTAAGTCCTCCCCGCACCCTGCCCCGGATCCTGAGAGCATGGGTCTGGAAGGGCTTGTGTGGGTTCCCAGGGAAGGGAAGAGCCAGGGAGAAGGCCGGGAATGGCACAGTGGGGAATGTGGCTTCTGGATTCAGCTGGCATGAGTCCAAATCTCCATTAAGCCCTAGACCTGATGTGTGGACTTGGGCATGTCACTTCTCTTTTCTGAGTCTTGTCCTAGGTGGCGACAACTCCTCCAGGTTGTGAGTTCAAGCTGTTTCATTCAGGCATTTACTGAGTGTCTTCTCTGTGCCCACCCTATGCTGGGCAGTGCTGGGGACATAGTCGTCACCAAGATAGCCCAGGACCTGTCCTCACAGGGCTCACAGTCCAGTATGGGAGACAGACCTGTCCCCAAGCAGTGACAGCCCAGAGTGACAGGGTTGGGACAGGGGACCAGAAAGCTGTGGGGCTCAGAAGGGATAGCTGATCCAGCCTGGGTATCCAGGAGGGCTTCCTGGATGCAGCAACATCTGAGCTGAGACCAGAAAGCTGAGGAGGGCTGAGAGAGGGGATTGCAGAAGGGAAATATTTCAAGCAGAGGCCAAAGATGATCAGAAAGTCTCAGGCTCCTGCCTTCTGGAGCTCATAATCCAGTGTGAGCGACAGATCACCCTGCATGAATGACAGATGTAATGTAGAACATGACGTGGCCCCAGGAGGGAAGTTTGAGCTGAGACTGAATGGGGAAGGTTTAATTAAGTCCAGCAGAAGGGACGCACGTTACTGGCAGAGGGAACAGCAAGCGCAAAGGCAGGAGATAGGAGGGGACTTGGCTGTATCTGAGGCCCTGCAAGGAGGCCAGCTGTTGGGAGGACACACAGCATGGTGGGGGTTGAAGTCAAAGAGATAAATGAGGGGCCAGTACCTGGGAGGCCATGGGAGGGGGTTGGGCTTCCTCCTGGGGGCGCTGGGGAGCCATGGTGGAGTTTGGAGCAGGGGAAGGACAGACCCAGGTTTGTGCGGTGAATAGGAAAGAACAGAAAAGGGGCAGAGAGACCAGGGAGGAGGACAAGGGGCCAGGCTTGGAATGGGAAGGGGGCAGATGTTCAAGCAGCGGAAGGCTCAGAACCTTGGAAATGTTGTGGCTCCGGTTGGGTAGTGGATTGGCAAGTTCAGGGGGGAAGATGTTGGAACCCGTTTGGACTTTCCTCCTGAGAGAGCCTCAGTGTCCTCCTCTGTAAAATGGGATCAGTGTGCGTCCCTTGGCCCTGAGATCTTGGGGTGCAGTGCTCAGTGAAATCGTTCATGACACTTCTCCAGTCCCCTCAGCCTATCACGTTTACTTCTCCCACTGGCCCTATGAGGAAGCACCTGTCATTATTCCCATTCTCGAACCTGGGTGGTGTGGCTCCAGAGGCTGCCTCTGGAGTCATGGGTGAAGACAGTCCTGAGCCCAGGGTCCCCTCACCTCTACCTCTCCCCTCTCCCCAGGACAGGCTTCTCTGAGCATCTCCGTGTCTAACAGCCAGATCCAAGAGAACGTGGTGAGACCCTGCCCACACCCCATGGTCCCATGGATGGCCTATGCCTCCCACGCAGCCTCCCACCCTCCCTATTCTCCTCAGCGTCCGAACTCCATCTGCCCCCTTGACCCTTCCCATCCCCACCATGCAGGACATTGCCACCGTCTACCAGATCTTCCCGGATGAGGTACTGGGCTCCGGGCAGTTTGGAGTGGTCTATGGAGGTACGGATGCTTCCGAGCTGATCCAGAGGGGGTCCCGGCGGTTCCTGGGCTCCAGACCTTCCTATCTGTGTGCTCACTTCCTGTTCTGGTTGACTTGAAAAGCTAGGTCCTCTAGGCAGGTGGTTGCAAGCCTCTTCTTTTCTCACTGGGAAAAGCCAATGGGCTTTCTCCCGTTCGTAATAGGGAGAGAGCAGGGGCGCCTGGGTGGCTCAGTGGGTTAAGCCTTTGCCTTCCGCTCAGTCATGATCTCAGGGTCCTGGGATCGAGCCCCGCATCGGGATCTCTGCTCGGCGGGGAGCCTGCTTCCCCCCCACCCCTCTCTGCCTGCCTCTCTGCCTACTTGTGATCTCTGCCTGTCAAATAAATAAACAAATAACATCTTCAAAAAAATAATAATAATAATGAGAGAACATTCTGCACTCTGATTGGCCACAGAGCTAGTTCCTAGATTCTGATTGGTCATAAATCTAGTTTCCCTTGTGTTAGATTTCCCTCAAAGCGCTTGTCTTTTACCTTCTTCATTCCACCTTTATTCCCAAGGCCTCTCGCCCCTCACATCCCTCCTGGAAGCCCCACGGAGCCATCTTGATGCCTTCTGCTCACCTTTGTTCAACCATGTGTCTCTGTGGTCGGCGGGGGGTGCGGTGGGGTTCCCTCTTACCAGGACTGGAAGGTCTTGCTCCCTTCATCCCCAGTTCCCCCTGTGTCCTGCCCAGGAAAGCACCGGAAGACAGGCCGGGATGTGGCAGTAAAGGTCATTGACAAACTGCGTTTCCCCACGAAGCAGGAGAGCCAGCTCCGGAACGAAGTGGCCATTCTGCAGGTGACCGGGCTCTGGGGCCCAGCTCAGGCCCCACCTAGGAAGGACCTTCCTTTCCCACCTCCTCCTTTCAGAGGCCAACTGACCCAGGCTGGAGGTGGTCAGGGAAGGCTTCCTGGAGGAGAGAACATGCATGTTGAGACTTAGGGGGTAGAAAGGTGTTCTCAGCAAAGGGACCAGCCTGTGCAAAGAAAGGTCTGGAGGTAAGAGGGAACATGAACCCTTCTAGGAATTTGAAGTTTGAGGTTACTAGGTGGCTTATGTGTGGGGAGGTGGTGGGAGGTGAGGCCAGGGAGGAGGCCTGTGGATTTTCTCCTGAGGGTACTGGGGAGCCCTGGAAAGATTTTTAGCAAAGAAAGGACAGGGTTGGGTGTGTACTTTAGGAAGATCTCTGAGGCTGCCACCAGAGGGTGGGTGGAAAGTGGTGGGACCATAGCCTAGAACCCAGGGAGGAGGTTGGGTAGAGACCTGGAGGGTAGAAATGGGGTTAGGCGAAGCAAGGTGTGCCGGGGAGAGGGAGGAGAATTTTCAACACAGAGATGCACAAAGGTCCCATTGTTCCATACTTCTGCTCCCTCCCTCTCCCACCCCCCCAAAACCCTGGACCTTCAACAGAGCTTTATCACGTGAAGATCCTTCTAGATACCTGGTAGTGTGGGGATGTGGTTCTGTCTGAAGCTCCTTCCTCCCCCAGAGCCAGCCCCGGGGAAGGAGCTGCTGACCCTCTGGGGACATCCTCCTCATTTGTCGTCCGCCTGCTCCCGTGGCTCACCTCTGGGGTCCCAAGTTCACGGGCAACCTGGACCCTGACTGCCACCCTCCCCTCCCCACCCCTACCCCAGAGTCTGCGGCACCCCGGGATCGTGAACCTGGACTGCATGTTTGAGACACCTGAGAAGGTGTTTGTGGTGATGGAGAAGCTGCACGGAGACATGCTGGAGATGATCCTCTCCAGTGAGAAGGGCCGGCTCCCCGAGCGCCTCACCAAGTTCCTCATCACCCAGGTGCGCCCGCCCCCCACCCCCCTACCTGCCTCCACTCGCCTCCCCACCTGCCCTGCACCCAGCTCCCGCAGACACTGGTAGGAGTCCTACTAGCAGATAATAAAAAATAGAGAGTAATAGTAACAGTAGAAAAAATAATAGAACGATAATTTCAAAATAATTGAGTAATAATAGAACAGATTGTAGAGTAATAAGAGTAATAACAATAGAAAATAAGAAAACAGTAAGAAGAGAGCAGTAGTGATAATTATATTAGTAGTATAGAAAAATCAGAAATGATGATTGTATAATTTTTATTCCTTTATAGAATGAGGTTCCCTAAGGCCTGACTATATTCGTGTAGGAAAAGGGAAGGGGAGGGAGGCCTTTCTGTGGGGACCTCATTCATCCATTCCTTAGGTGGTTCACCAAGCTCTCCATCTTCCCCTGCTCTGTTCCCAGCAGTGCTGGGGACATAGCTGTGACCGAGATCGCCCCAGGACTGGACAGCGATCACCCAGAGTGGGCAGGGTGGGGGAGGGGGACGCTAATAGTGTTTTAACTTATTGTATCTGCATCACAACTCATGTGGTAGTGGCTGTGATCACTTCCGTTTTTGAGTCAGGGGAAAAAACAAGGCTCAGAGACTTTAAGTAACTTGTCCAGGGTCACACAGCTGGTGGGAGCAGACCCTAGGATCTGGGCTTTTAACTAGTAAGGTCAAAATCACTGGTTTTACCTGTGTGTCATTCTGCCTCTTACTTTCTTCACTTTTTTAAAAGTACTTCTGGAAGGTTATTCTATTTCTGTATGCAGTGAGCAGAGCTGCCTCTTTTTCTTAGTTGTATCCCATGGTAGATACCACCAAATCCTGTAACTGCTGAGTACAGAGGTTGTTACCACTTTTCCACCATTACAGACAACATCTGGTGAATATCTGTCCACACACATTGCTGGGCTCTAGTGGGAGAATTTCCAAAGAACACGTTTCAGACGATAGACCCCTAAGTCCAGGGAAATGTGCTCTAGGAGATTTTTAAACACGCTGCCCAGCTGTTCTCTAAAATCCCTTCAGTCTGCTCTTAACAGCAGCTAACTCTGGGTGAAACAATCAGTAGTCTTACAGGTGGAGATGTGGCTTCATTTAGCAGTTTAAAAATTATGGGTGAAAAAAAATAAAATAAAAATCATGGGTGAGGTTGAGTGTATTTCCCTATGTTTATTGGCCTGTGCTTTTTATTCCCATTGCCCATTTTTCAGTTGGGTTATTCTTGTTGAATTGTGAAAGCTCTTTGTATACGAGGGACACTGGATCCTTGTCACTTGTGTTGTTCAATTTTTTTTTTTTTTTAAAATTCCAGCATTTGTTATCCTTTTCATTTCATTCCTGGCTTTTATTTGCCATCAAGAGTTTAACTTTTACAATGTTAAATGTTGCCTTTTGTAGCTTCTGGGTTTTACAGCCTTCCTAGAAAGGCCTTCCCATCCGGCTTGTCCCTCACCTGATTCTGGGACTTGTTCTCTTGGATGCAAAGTCCCTTGTGCTCTGCTTCCTTTATGGAGGTCCTGCCCCCTCGCTCTCCCCAGCACTGAGCCTTCATCAGGTTGACTTGTGGGGTGGGGAGAGAAGCCCACTGAAGCAGGCTTATCCAGACTTAAGGTGGGGAGAGGGAACTGCCTGCCTTCAGCAACTGGTTGATTTCTCTTTCTGGTCTTCCATCGCTCCCTCCCTTTTTGCCTCTGCTCCTCTCTCTCTCTCTCTCTGCAGATTTCTGCCTTCCGTCTCTTGTCTGCCCCACCCCAAGTCCTGTGCTAGGCCCTTTACCTCATGGGCTTGTTTCTGCTTCACAACTGCCCTCCGAGGTAGGTATTACCAGCACCCCCATTTTACAGATGAGGAGACTGAGGTGGAGGAAGGGTCCATGTCCTGCCCAAGGTCACACAGCTAGGTGGCGGTCTAGCTGAGATTTGAACCCAGATCTGTCTAGCTTCCAACCAGCCCTCTTTGTTCTCCTCCTGTCCTAGTAGGGGAGGGAGGTGGTCAACAAACAGGAAGTGGAGAAAAGGGGTACGTACACACTGTGGATCTCAGTGTCCCTGGCCAAAGCCCGAGGATTACACAGAATCAAGGAAAACCATAGTGTCCACAGAGAAAGTAGTTGGAAATTGTATCCAGATTTTTTGCTTTGTAAATCAGCTCACCTTGCCACCCTAGAATACTCTTGAGTTAACAAAGCAGGAAGAGCTCTGTCTAAAACATGCCCAGAAATATGTTCATCCACAGGCCATCCCGAGGAGAGTGACAGGTACCAACAACAGTAATAGCTAATGTCATGTTTGCTCTGGGCTGGACACTGTCCTAAACACTTTCTGTGCCCCAACGCAGTTAAACTTCACAGCGACCCCTGAGGATGGGTACTTTCATTACCCCCCATTTTACAGGTGAGAACACTGAGACTCAGAGAGTTGAAGTGACTTGCCCGAGGCCACAAGCTAGTGAGTGTAGAGCTGGGTCTTCCACCTGGGCAGGCCGGCTCTAGAATCCCACCTCCCACCCCCGACCAGTACTGCATTTGATATATAACGTAGATCATGTTGGTATTTGTACTGTTTCATCTTAGAGATTTTAATGGATGAAACATACTTCTTAAAAAATGGAGTCACACAATAGTACCTTCTTAAAGGCTGCTACTTTACCAATAGCCCACCCCCGCCCCCAGCTTTTAGGGTAAACTCCAGGCCCAAGGTTGGGCTCAAACTCATGATCCAGGAGGTCACAAGTCGCCAGCTCTGTGGACTGAGCCAGCCAGGAAACTCACTCCTAACTCTTTTTGGTCAGGAGCTTACCACATGCCAGAGGGTCTCAGTCTCTTCCCAAACCCACTGCTGCAGTCGAGTCTTTCTGGAATTATCCAAGTCCTATCTCAGGTGTCATGGTTTTGAGGCTCCAATGCATCCCCTGGTCCTGGGGGATATCTTTAGGGGTACAGAGAAAGGCATGGATGGGGTTTGGAGGGCTGGCGGCAGAATCTGGGGCAGGTAGCTTCCTACCTTTCTTACCGGCCCCACTTCCTCCCCTCAGATCCTGGTGGCTCTGAGACACCTTCACTTCAAGAACATTGTTCACTGTGACTTGAAACCGGAAAACGTGTTGCTGGCATCAGCCGACCCCTTTCCTCAGGTCAGTCATGTCCCCCAGCTTGATTTGGGGAAGTGCAGCTAATCCTGGGAGGTGGGTGGGGATTGTATGAATCAGGATAATTGGACACAGAGACTCAAGATAACAACGGCTTAAATAAAACAGATGCTGGTTTCACCCTCATGTAGGGTCCAGCGTGAGCATTTCGAGGCTGAAAAAGCGGTTTCTTAGAGTCAGGTACTCGGCTCTGGATGTCTTGTTCTGGCCTCTCTATGATGTTCTAGACTTCATGGTTCTTGATGGTCCCCGTCATGTGACAAGATAGTAGGAGGGAGGAGGAAAGAAACAGGTGGAGGAAATGGACACACCCCCTTCCTTCTCTGAACCTATGGAAGTTTACAAGGCACGTCTTCTAGTATCCCATTGGCCAGGGCAAGGTCACGTGGTCGTGGCTGGCTGCAAGGGAGGGCAGGAGATGTAGTCTTTATTCTGCGTGGCCGTGTGGTCCATTCCATTCAAGATTTTTATTATTAAGGGTGAGAGCGGAGAACAGATACTAGGGGACAAGTGGTAATTTCTTCTGTAGGTCTGTTAGGAAAACAGTTCTGATGAGCCTCGGATTGGGCAGTGAGAATGCTTCCTCCCATCCCCAGGGGCAGAACCAGAGTAGGTAGGGGTGACAATTGTAACAGATACAATTTATTGAGTGCCTATTGTGTTTAAGGACCTATAGCTCCAGGTTCTCATGTAGCCCTTCCATGTCCTGGAAAGTTCTTGCTTTATGATCTGTGTTTTGCAAACACTGAGTTCATTTCATTTCAGAAGCCAGGGGTTCATTTTAGTCACCTAAGAATTGCTGTGGAAACAACTTACATCAACCTCATGGTTTCTTTCTGCTGCTGGAAGTCGCTCAGTTGTTAGTGGCAGCCTGGGATGGAACATAGGATCAGTTTTTAAATGTAAATTAATGAAAATTAAATAAAATAAAAACTAATTTGTCCTGCCACATTTGAGTACACAGGGAACCAGTGGCCACCATATTGGTCAGCACAGATCACAGAGGGAAGAGCAAATGTTGATCATGTTGTCACAAAAATAGAATTACATCTGTACTGTGTTCTGTGACATGGTTCTCTGAGCTCACGTAACTCTAAAGCCCATTTGGAGGGCCAGAGGGGAAAAAAAAACACTCTGAAGAAAGAGTAGGAGTCCATTTTTTGGATGGGCAAGTATTCCAGGCAGTGGGAACAGCCCTGTCAAAGAACCTTTGTAGCAAGATGATCTGTACTTTTTTGGGAACAACTTTATTGAGATATAATTCACACACCATATAATTCACTGATTCAAAGTATACAGTTCAGGGGCACCTGGGTGACTCAGTTGGTTAAGCATCTGACTCTTGACCTCAACTCAGGTCTTGATCTCAAGAGTTGTGAGTTCAAGTCCCACATTGGGCTCCACACTAAAAAGAAAAGTGGACAATTCAGGGGCTTTTAGTGTATTCACAGCATTGTGCAACCGTCACCACAATCAGTTTTAGAACATCTCATCACCCCAAAAACAAACCCTTGTACTCTTTAGAAACATCATCCTCCAAACCCACCACCCCTCATCCCGACCATGAATCAACGTCCTGTAGATTTGCCTATTCTGGATGTTTCGTATAAGTAGCACATTCAGTAATAGCATATGTGGCCCTTTGTGACTGGCTTCTTTCATCTAAGTTCATGTTTTCAGAGTTCACTTATGTTGTAGCATTGATCAGTCCTTCCATTTCTTTTAACAGCCAAGTAATATTCCATTATAACATCTGGAGAAAAGGGTGGATCTTTGAAAAGGAAAAGGATTTTAGGACAGGGTGGTATGGCTGTCACATTGAGTCAGTGGTTGGGTGTGGCTGTTTTTGAGGGCAGGCAACAGAGACTTGGGGCTTCAAGAGTTTGGAGAGCCAAAGTGAGCCACAGAACAGTTTTGAGCCAGGGAGGAAACATACATGAACAGAGATGGCGGCACAGAGGTGGTGCTGCCTATGGACTTGGTAGGAAGGTGAGCAGGACTTTGAACCCATGTGTGGCTGGCTCCAAAGCCTGTCCATGACCCTAGACTGCCTCCACCATCAAGGGAAAAGTGGCCGAACACCTGTTACTGACTGCTGGCCATCCAGCAGTTTGCAGTCACGGTCCCATTTAATCCCCAGGAAAGCCCCAGAGGAAGTTGCTATTAACATCTGTGATACAGATGAGGCCCCGTGGGCTGGGAGAAGTTAGCTTCCGGCCCTGAGACCAGTGAGACTCATTCTGAGCTCCCAGCACTTTCCATGTATTTATTCATTCAATCCATACAACCACCCTTTAAGGTAGGGGTTTTTCGGATCTCCGTTGTGCAAAAGAAGAAATAGAGGCACAAGATGGTTAAGAGACCTGCTCAGTGTGGCGGAAATACAGGAACATGTGGCATTTATTAAGCGCTCATGACATATGAGGCATTTCTGGTCCCGTGAGCCTTAGATGGAGAAACTCATGTAATCCTCATGACGACCGTTTGAGGGAGGTGCTGTTAGATGAGGAAACTGAGGCACAGAAAGTAAGTCACTGCCCAGGTTCCTCAACTAGTAAGAGGAGAAGCTCGGTTTTCTCTGAAACGCTGTGCAGGGCGTGGGATTGCGTCGCTGGGTAGGTGCAGTCTTAACGCTCCTTCGGCCCCTCCACCCCACGCCCCCTGCAGGTGAAGCTGTGTGACTTCGGGTTTGCACGCATCATCGGTGAGAAGTCGTTCCGGCGCTCGGTGGTGGGCACCCCTGCCTACCTGGCGCCCGAGGTGCTGCTTAACCAGGGGTACAACCGCTCGCTGGACATGTGGTCGGTGGGCGTGATCATGTACGTCAGCCTCAGCGGCACGTTCCCCTTCAACGAGGACGAGGACATCAAAGACCAGATCCAGAACGCTGCCTTCATGTACCCAGCCTGCCCCTGGAGCCGCATCTCCTCGGGAGGTGGGTCGGGGGCGGGGGGAAGGGGGGAGTGGGCGGGGCCATAGAGAGGTGGGCCCTGGAAAGTCTAGGCTGTGAGGGTGGAGCCTAGTGGTGGGTGGGGCCACAGGGAGGGCTGTCCTTTAAACTGGAACCTTGGGGCAGGGACTCAGGGATGTGTATTGAACTGGTCAGGCCTGGTTCCTAGTTCACAGAAAACGAATTACTCCAGAGGGACTGAGACAGGCACCTGGTGCATTAGGGGCTGAGCGAGGTTTGGCCTGTCTAAGGTGGGACCAGGAGAGGGACTACTGGACCCGTGGAAGCCATACTGCTGGAGGTGGCCAGGGGAGGGGGCAGAGCCTTTCTCCGAAGACATGGGCTGGGGCCTGGAATCTTTGGGGTTATGACCCTGAAACGGTTAGCCTTGCAAAAGCAGTGGCACAAGAGGGCAGGGTTGGGGAACAGTTGGAGAGAAGAAGTCACGTGGGGAGAAGGTTATTGAGCAGGGAAAGACCCTGGAGGGATATGGCTTCCTGGAGCAGGTGGAGAAGGGGTTGACATGAGGGTTAGTGCAGGGAAAGGTGGCAGCAGTGGGCCCGAGAGAGGTAAGCACTAAGTGGTAAGAATGGATTCATTCGTACTGGAGTAATACTGGAGGTCCTCAGCGTTGTCTTTTGGGACCCTCTCAGAAGTCTCAGTAAAAGTGTGTCGGGTGTAGGAGAGTGAATTTGGTGCAGACCGACGTGTGTGAGGGTGGCCATGTGGACAAGGCCTATACTCAGAGGGGTTCACACAGTGAGGCCTTGTCCTTCGAGGCTTCTGATCAAGGAGACTGTCTCTGCTGAGTGTTGGCTTGTCTTGAATGCCTGATACTTGCTAATTTTCCTCTTCCTAAAGAATAGGCCTATCTCTGAGCCTCTGTAGGAAACCACTGACTACCTTCTTCTTTTTTTAAATTAAGATATAATGTATTATTTGTTTCAGGGGTACAGGTCTGTGATTCATCAGGCTTACACAATTCACAGCACTCACCATAGCACGTACCCTCCCCAATGTCCCATCACCCAGGCACTCCATCCCTCCCAGCCTCCTCCATTCCAGGAACCCTCGGTTTTTTTCCCTGAGATTAAGCGTCTCTTATGGTTTATCTCCCTCTCTGGTTTCGTCTTGTTCATTTTTCCCTCCCTCTGACTGACTGCTTTCTGTTAATGCTTATTTTCATCTTATTTTTGTGGACATAGCAAGTGATCTTTGGATTTTCATCGACTGGGCTGATATGATATGATAATTTATTATAAATAAATTCATTTTCCCCTTAAGGTCTTCAAGGGGAAAATGAATTTTTAATTTTTTAAATATTTTTGTATTTAAAGATTTTATTTGTTTATTTGACAGACAGAGATCACAAGTAGGCAGAGGGTCAGGCAGAGAGAGAGGAGGAAGCAGGCTCCCTGCCAAGCAGAGAGAGCCCGATGCAGGGCTCGATCGCAGGACCCTGAGATCATGACCTGAGCCGAAGGCAGAGGCTTAACCCGCTGAGCCACCCAGCACCCCGGAAAATGAATTTTTAAAAAGTGAAGTGATTTAAAGCCAAATGTTATCGATTTTTGCTTTGAATAAATAGTGACATGGCTCAAATTCTGAAATATACAGGAGGGTCTGCAGTGAAAATCCTCTCTCACTCCTTTGTCTGCCATTCTTCCCAAAGGCATTGGCTATTACAAGTCTTTTAAATACGTGCAAGCAAATATGTGGACATATATTCTTTTATTTCCTCCTTTGACACAGGTGGTAGTGCCCTATACATGCTGCTTTTTAACTTGCCTTGTCCTCTTCACAGTTTATCTTGGACAAATGGTTTGGCTTAAAGAAAAAAAAAATTTTTTTAAGATTTTATTTATTTATTTATTTTAGAGAGAGAGCATGTGTGAGCAGGGAGAGGGGCAGAGGGAGGGGGGGAGAGAGAATCTCAAGCTGACTCCACCCTGAGCTCAGAGCCCCATGCAGGGCTCGATTCCACAACCCTGAAATTATGACCTGAGCTGAAATCAAGAGTCAGTGGCCCAACCAACTGAGCCACCAAGGCATTCCTGGCTTAAAGAAAAACACTAAGTGAAGAATAAGACAGGTGTACCTGTGTATACCTCTGTATGACAAAACTTACAGAGGTGACATAGGAATGGGGAAACTGAGGGAGAGGCTTGGTGAAGGCGCGTAGGAGCTAGTGTGTGTGCAGCGTCGGGGGAGAGGTGGACAAAATGGTAATTTGATGAGGAAATGGATGAGTGAGCAATTGGTGCCGGTGAGGCTTCCAAGCTACCTGGGCCAGTGCGGAAGGCAGGCCGGAATAGTAGCTGGTCGCCTGCAGTGGCCTATTGCTGGAGGGGCGGCCCCTACCGCGCAGAGCTTAAACTGTCCGTCTCCTCCCCGCGCAGCCATTGACCTCATCAACAACCTGCTGCAGGTGAAGATGCGCAAGCGCTACAGCGTGGACAAGTCTCTCAGCCACCCCTGGTTACAGGTGATGCAGGGGGCGGGGCTTGAGAGAGGAGGGGGAGGGAGGTCTCATTGGCTGGGTTGGAGGAAGGGGTGGAACCCGATGGCTTATTGGCTCTATAGCTAGTGAAGGCTGCGGGTGCATTTTCCGTGGCTCTGAGCGTGGCTGAGCCTCCTATTGGCTGGGCTGTGGAAGGAGGCGGAGCTGGATATCTATTGGCTGGGCAGGTTGCAGAGGGTGTGGCTTCACCTTCATTGATCCCGGGCCTGTCAGCTTCAGGGAGGATAACGTGGGGGCGCAGCTCAGCAGCTATGGGCCCTGCTCTGCAAGCTAACCCCTGTTCTTCCGGGCCTAGGAGTACCAGACATGGCTGGACCTCCGAGAGCTGGAGGGGAAGATGGGCGAGCGGTACATCACGCACGAGAGTGACGACGCGCGCTGGGAGCAGTTCGTGGCGGAGCACCCGCTGCCCGGGCCTGGGCTGCCCGCTGATGGGGACTTCGAAGGGACCCTCCTGCCGCAGGACCATGAGATGCAGGGGCTGGCCGAGCGCATCAGTGTCCTCTGAGGCCCCACGCTCCCGTCTTGGCTGTCCCATGCTTCTGTCCTCCGGTCCCCAGAGAGCGGCCCTCTGCACCATCTCAGCGAGGAACTGTTGTAAACAGAAGCAGCTTCCTGCCCCAAATGGATGGGACACACCCTGGGAGAAGAGCATGGTGGGGGTCCGTGGCGGGTCAGGGGTAGTTATTTCCAACCTGAATTCCCCAGCAATTAAAACGAACTCATCTCTGGCCCCATGGCCTCCGTCTCTGGCCACACCGCACTCTCTTATCATGAGTCTTTTGTTCACCAAGACGGAGTTCCCCTGGAAGGAGGACTGTCTGAGAAGAAGGCAGGAGGGAGGGGGGATGGGAGAGGGTTGGCGGTGGGGAGAGGAGGCTGAAGGCGGAGGAGTTTCGGAAGGAGGACTGACTGGGATGGGAAATCTGGAGGGAGGACTAGAAGGGGGAAGACACAAAGGGTAGCCTAAGGACAGGGAAGAGAAAAGCACGAAGAGTTCGGAGATGGAACTGGATGCCAGGCTGGGAGGATGGATGGAGGAACATGACTGGAGGGATGGAGATTTAGAGCAAAGTAATCCCGTGGCTTGTTTGATCCACTGTTTCACTCAGTGGCATTACCTCTAGCATAACTACTGACAACGACATGCCATTAGCGCAGGTCTGGTACATAGCAGAAACTCGATCCACAATATTTAATGTTTTCTTTTAAATTGATGTGATGACTTCCCTATGCACCAAATGTGTACATTGACCGGTTCATCCATTTGTCATTGTGGGGCCTGGATGATGCTGGGGATACGGTGGTGACTGAGACAGCCCAGACCCTACCCTCAGGGGGTTCATCATCCAATGGAGAGACAGACTTGTCTGGGATCAGTGATGACCCAGAGTAGGTGGGGCTGGGGTGGGGAAGTCCAGGAAGGGGGGCATCCTCGACTGATCCAGAGGGTTGGGAAGGCGGGTCTTCTGAGCTGACTTCTCAAGCCTCATCCTGGCCTGGAGGTTGTAGAAAGAACAAATATCTCTCCACCTTTGCTCCCTGCCCTCCTGTTCCCCAGCTCCTCAGTGTCACCCAGACTTGTGACCCTGCAGCTGAGGGGAAGCGATTGGAGGATGCACCTAAACAAGGTCTCTATAAACACTCAGACTTACACACCATGAAGGCTTTCCTGAAGCCTGGAAAAACAGGCCAGTGCAGGGAGCTTACCCTCTGAGGCTCGCTGCTGTATGTCACCTAGTCCATCTGTGGGTTGGCTCCAGAGCTACAGCTCTGAATAAAGAAGCTCAGAGGGGCGCCTGGGTGGCTCAGTCGGCTAAGCATCTGCCTTCAGCTCAGGTCATGATCCCAGGGTCCTGGGATCAAACCCCGCATCAGGCTCCCCGCTGAGCAGGGAGCCTGCTTCTCCCTCTGCCTCAGTGCTTTCTCTCTCTCTCTTTCTTTTACACTTGCTCTCTCTCAAGTAAGTAAATAAAATATTTTTTTTAAGAAAGCTAAGAAGAACTTCAGTCAGTGAAGATCTCCAAATGAACAAGAATGCCCTTGAGGCATAATTCGAGCTAATAATATGGGGAAATACTGGAGTCTCTGGGACTGCATCCTGAATGCCTCTCCCGCTGACACTGATTAGTCTGAGATCCAAGAGGATAAGCAACAGAGGGACAACTCGATTTCCAGTGACAGAGCCAAGCTAGGAAATGCATGGACCTACTATCTGGACCCGATCCTGAATAATCACTCGGCTTCCATCTTGGCCAGCAGTTTTGTTAACACCCTGAGACGGGAAGTCAGGGATATGATCATAAACATAATGGTAGGGGTTCCTGGCTGGCTCGGGAGAGCAGGAGACTCCATCTCCGCATCGTGAGTTCTAGCTCCGCGATAGGTGTAGTGATGCCTTAAATGAATAATTGAAAACAAAACCAAAACGCCATAGGGTGCCTGGGTGGCTCAGTGGGTTAAGCATCTGCCTTTGGCTCAGGTCATGATCCCAGAGTCCTGGGATCAAGCCCCGCAGCGCAGTCTGCTTCTCATTCTGCCCCTCCATCATGCTGATGTGCGCATGCGCAAAAATAAATAAACTCTCAAAAAAATAAAATAATCTTTAAAAACCTCATGACGGGAAACCTCAGCTGGGAAAATACCTTGACTGCGGAATCCCATGAGGCAGTGCAACACCGTTAGGATGCCATGGCAGAGCAAGTCAAAGCCAAGAATGTCACTTAAGGGGCGCCTGGGTGGCTCAGTGGGTTAAAGCCTCTACCTCCGGCTCAGGTCATGATCCCAGGGTCCTGGAATCGAGCCCCACATCCCCACATCCGGCTCTCTGCACAGCGGGGAGCCTGCTTCCTCCTCTCTCTCTGCCTGCCTCTCTGCCTACTTGTGATCTCTGTCTGTCAAATAAATAAATAAAATCTTAAAAAAAAAAAAAAAAAGAATGTCACTTAAGGCCCTGCAACTTAAACACTCAGGGATGGAGCCCCCCATCAGGGCCATCAGATACCGCCAACCCTGATCTTGACAGAGGCATTTGTAGGGATAAAGAAAAGGGACACTAAATTCGGGGGGTAAGATTTAGTCTCCCCAAGGATTCTCTCCTGGCACGCTTTCTCCTCTGTGCCTATAAATACCCCTCAAGCCACAGGGGAAATGATTATCCCCATTACTGGGTATCCTGCCCCATTTTAGACATGGGCCATACCCTCCCCATAAATATCCACCCCCCTTCCCCTTTCCCCTTGCCCCAGTACACAGCAATGATTATGATGAATCCCACAGTTCACCATGTGTTTACGCTTGTCTAAGTCACTTTGTGACTCATGAGTCCCCCTTACTACCCAGCACGGTTTATACCCAAACTCCTCCATGAAATCTTTCAGGAAGGGTTATTCTTTCAATCCAGAATGTCAAGATTTCATGTTCACAAGAGAGCCTATGTCTCGAAGTCCCAGACTGCTCCTATCCATCTCAGCCCGCTACCCTTCCTACTCCCCTGCTCCCTCCCTCTCCCCCAAAAACCCCATCAACCTTTCCCTCAGCCCACATATTCAAGACACAGCTGCCCTGCATTTGGATTCTCTTTGGGCCCCAACAACATAGGGCGAATCTTGGAGGCTGACCCTCTCTCAAAGTGGAAATGGAAACTTCTTGCCCTTCCAGAAACTGACTTCAGGTGCCTCCATCCATCACCCCGGGTCTCCTAAGCCCGGCTCCCGGCCCTTGCGGCACTCCTGCCTTGTCCATCTAGAACTCCAGACTACCATGGGGATATGGCTAGTCCAAGACCCGAAGGCCATAAATAAAATAGTCAAACCTAGGTTCCCGAGAGTTCCCACTCCACACACTGTCCTGGCCTTTCTCTACCTTCCAGCACCCCCCAACTTTAACACCTCCTCTACACATTCTTTCATAACTCTCTACGTCTGGTTCATCATCTTTTTGTTTTCACCTGGGAAAGTCAACAGCACACGGGGACAGGTGGGCTCAAGGGTTCACTGAAGCCCCTGCTTAATTTTCCTGGACGCTGAAGGCTAATTTGCAGGACGTGGTTTTCCCTTTCAATACCCCTCAAATCCAAATGTGGATGATCCCTTGCTGAGCTCACTCTCCGGCAATACCTACCCCCAAGCCCTTGCTCACAGGGACACAGGTATCTAGGGAAGGATTACAGCCACGTAAGTCGCAAGGACGCCATCTAGGACAGGACTTCGCACCGGAAGGCTAACTTTATCCATGGAATGAATTTATCCGATCATTAATTTCACTTTCGCTCAAGACTAAAACGTGACTCCAGTGGTTTCTGGGCCTGTTATGGGTTCAATTCTGTCTCCCCTCACCAAAAAAAAAAAAAAAAAAGAAAAAGAAAAAAAAAAGTTTGTTGAAATCTTATCCCCCAGTTCCTCGGAATGTGACCTGATTTGGAAACAGGATGGTTGCAGATGGACTGAGCACCATCCCCTCAAAGACCACTCCCAAATCACCACTTGATCGTCACAACAAAACTCTCCCTATCCCTACCATTAGTGAATCAGGATTTATGTGCTCCTTTCACAACTTCCCTAACGGCCCCTGCAGGGCACTCAGTCTCCGGAAACTTTCATGTGGTAAATGACACAGTAACAGCCCTAATGGCAGGAACCACCTCCTCACTGAACTCACCCAGATTTTCCAGCTATCAAAATATTGCCGATCCCAAGTCAACCGGTGCTGCTCACAATTTCTCTTGGTATCAGTGGCATCACCCGTCTTGTGACTCATTTCATGGTCCCAACTCCCATCCCTGCATCCTCTCCTTGGTTCCCACCCCCCCCCTTTTAAAAATTTTTTATTTTTATTTTTTAAAAAGATTTTATTTATTTGACAGATCACAAATAGGCAGAGAAGCAGGCAGAGAAAGGAGGAAGCAGATTCCCCGCTGAGCAGAGAGCCCGATGAGGGGTTCCATCCCAGGACCCTGGGATCATGACCCGAGCCGAAGGCAGAGGCTTAAGCCACTGAGCCACCCAGGCGCCCCTGCCACCCCCTTTAAAAAAAAAAAAAAAAGATTTTATTTATTTGAGAGAGAGAGAGAAGCAGATACTGCCCCCTGAGCAGGGAGCATGACACAGTACTGGATCCCAGGATCCCAGGATCCCAGGATCACAACTTGAGCTGAAGGCAGATGCTTAACTGACTGAGCCACTCAGGCACACCTGGTTTTCCGCCTTTAATCAACGTTTTAAAAAACAACCAAAAATAAATAAATAAATAAATAAATAACAACCAAAAAGCCAGGAACCAGAATTAAAAAAAACGAAAACAAAACCCACAACATTTATTTTCCGACCCCTCAAATAAATTAGACAATTATTTTCATGAGTCTTGGGATTGCCCCCAGTGATGTGTATTTTATGGGTAAAGATTTGCAGACTGGCATCTACTTACCAGAAGCTGACTGGCTTCTGTTATCTTGCCAATCCTGTAAGTCCTTTTCAGGGTCTTGATTCCCCTTCATTCTATCAATGTCTAAACTTCACTATTTCTTGACTCAAACCCCCACCGAATTCCTCCCCCAAACATGAGAGACCTGTACATCCTGTGAAGACTGGAAGTCACCACTCAGACACACGAACCAGGATGACCCTGAGCCCCCCTTTCATTAGGATCCAAAGGAGGCTTGGAACAAGGAGCCAAATGTTTAGCAGTAAGCTCTGAGGATTCCACACCACCTCCAACCATGTTTGGGCAACCCTTGTACCAGGTTAGGGACATCCAAGGGAAGGACTTATATCCTGTGGTTGGAAGCACCTGCTGCATGTTCATTTCCAGGGACGACTCAGACCTCATGATCATCAGTAAGAACATCAAGAGGCCACTGAGGAAACCTGCAGAATTAGAACCACTGTTCTGACTCCACCAACCAACCATCTCTCTGTACCTCCTTCTGGGAGCCCTGGCAACTGGCTGCCCTCAGGCCTCTGATCCTGTTGTTACTCTCTTATTCAACCAGTAATAATTCTCTTTTTATTTATCTTCCTAGGAATACCCATCGGCGAATGCCCAGTGACCAAAACCTAAATCCGTTCCAGATCCAACATTTTACGTAAGAGATGGTTCAGGCGGCCCTGCATGAACAGCAGAGATGGGGGGAAAAAAAAAAAAAAAACAACAACCCTGACATCACCCCAGACACGAATTACTAAGAAAATCTCGTTGGAGAGCAAGTTCCCCAGATCCACCTATCAGAAATCCCAGCCATCTCCCCACTGTCGGAAAATTAAGACTGTTTAAGGACAATCTATCTGTCTTAAACAAGAGGAGAAGTGAATATAGTTTGTCTCTACTTAAAGTCCAGGCTCGTTTTTCTCCTTGGGATTATTTTGGACTTATTTAACAGACCCTTCTGTGGTTCTTTATACGTGGAAAGCACTGGGCAAATATCTCACTCAGTCCTCAGAATGACGGGATAAGGTAGACAGTATTATGACCCCCATTATACAGATAAGGACACTGAGGTACAGAGATTAAGCAAGTTTCCCAAGGTCATACAGCTAGAAAGTTGCAGGGGCTGGGGATCCCTTTAAAACCAGCCCCACCCCCACCCCCAGCAGTCTGGTTCCAGAGTCGATGATAATCTCTGCCTCTCCAGCTTACGACCAGATGTCTCCTGGTGCCATAAAAGAGGGGATCATAAAAGAGGAAAGGTCTCACGTGATCTTCTGCGCCCTAGCTATTAGTGAGTCAAGGTCTGTCTGAGAAATGGGTATGAATATTGGAGCTAGATCTCTTTAAGGTTGTAGGGACACACACTCGGCGTAGTGACACAGGCTGGCCGCCTGAGGGGGCGCCAGCACGGCTCGCGGAGCCTGGGGAGCCAGAAAGGAACCTTGGAAACCAAAGTCAGGCTCAGAGTCTTAGGACCACAGAACGTTGAGAACAGAGCATCTTAGAATGCTGAGAACAAAGCCTCTTAGAACGTTGAACAAAGGCTCCTGGAATCGTAGAATGGTGAACGCAATGACCCCCACACAATCTGGGAGACAAAAGACGCTCAGATTCTATTCTGGTCTGATCATAGAATCTTCCACCCAGGCTGGTCTTACAATTCCAGAATTGGGGATATAACCGATCTGACTCTTAGGAGTCAGCCAATATTAAACCAAGCGCGGGGCCCTCCTAAGCTGGTCACACGTCCGTGAAGCCCGTCCCGCTTAGAAGCATTATTTTTTGGAAGGATATCGCTCTTGGCTGCCTTCTAGTTTTACAGCTGAGTGTCTGGGAAGCCTTCGTGGAAGAGGAGGCAAAATCAGGGCTCGACTCGAGAACCCTTTGCGCCCCCCGCACAGCCTCAGCAGCTCAGGGTCGCTAGGGGCGGGGGGAGAGGGAAGGTTGCCAAACTGTCACGTGGACCCATTCTCTATTTATAGATCACCCCTTCTCCTTTCGCGGGACAGTCCAATGGTAGCCAGAGCTCGCCCGCAAGGGGGCGGAACCAGCTGCGGGACCGGGGAGGCACGGGCCAATGTCGTTGGAGCAAGGGCGGACTTGTTTCATTGTGACGCGAGAGGGGGGCGTGACTAGAGCCCAAAGGCAGCAAGCGGTGGGGCGTGGCGAGGCCGCCCAGAAGCAAAGCGAGTAGGAAGCTGCGAGCATGCGTCGCGTCTGGGGCCGCGGGTGCACCGCCGGGCATCTTCGTAAGGGAGGGTACCAGCCAATAGGCGACGGTTGCTCTGTCGCCGGGGGCGTGGCCATGCAGATAAGGCGCGGGTGGGCGGCCCAATGGGCGGGCGCCTATGCAGATGAGACGGTGACAGCCGGGCCAGCGGGCGGGCGGGCAGGCGGGCTGTTGGGGCGGGGAGGTGGGACCCGGAGAGGGGTGGCCGTGGGGCCCGGCCGGGCTGGGGTGGGGGGCCGCAGCCATGATCCGGGCCTTCTCGTTCCCGGTGAGCCCCGAGCGGGGCCGGCTGCGGGGCTGGCTGGAGGGCAGCCTGGCCGGGCTCTGCGAGTTGCACTGGCTCCGGGAAAGGCAGGAGTACCGCGTGCAGCAAGCTCTGCGGCTGGCCCAGCCCGGAATGGGGGGCGCCGAGGCCGAGGACGAGGAGGACGCCGATGAGGACGAAGATGCGGCGGCAGCGCGCCGGGCCGCAGCGGCCCTGGAGGAGCAGCTGGTGAGGGGCCGCCTGTCCGTCCATCCCTCCGCCCCCGTCTGTGTCTGTCTGTCCGTCTTGGTTGGATGCTCAGACACCCGTTCCGGTGGGGGAGGGGGAAAAGGCAGGGGGTGGGACTGGAGACCCTGGAGTATGGGCGGCAGGCGGGATCCGGCCTGCCCACCCCCAAACTGGGGAAGGGGGACAGCATCGCTTCCGCTAGAGCCTCGTGAAATGCACAGGCCCCTTCCCCAAAGAAAATTCTTCTGGGCGCTAAGTATGTGTCAAGCCTGGGCCGAGTATTTGGCATGCTCTGTCTTCTTGAAGCTTGGGGGAGAAAGGGGTGATAGTCCCCATTTTACAGAGCAAGACGCTGAGGCTCAGAGATGGCAAGCGACTCACCCAAGGTCACACAGCTGGGATCCAAGCATGCCCCCCTCTGGCCCCGCCACCAGGGATCCATCTTCCCTAAGTCCCGGTGTGCTTGGAGATCTCTGGAGGGGGCGGGGTGGGGGGGAGGGGATCCTTGGGCTTCCTGAGGGATGGATCACCACTGGGAGGAAGCTTGCAGTCCGCGGTGATCTTTACTCTGCGGTGACACTTTCCCTCCTTTCCTAGCTGGTCCCAGCCTTGGTGAGCCCCAGAAGAGGCAGGTCGAGGCAGCATGCGGGTCTGGCTTCTGAACTCCCTGAGTGTTCTAATGGTAGAAAAAGAGGCAGAGGTCTCCAGAATGACTTCAAGAGCACCACCCCTCTCTCCTTCTCTGTCATTCTCTGATTTTTCCCGATCTCTTCCTGGATTTCTCTCACTCTGTCTCCCTACTGCCACATCTCTGACTTTCAGCATCTGTTTCTGTCTTTCTTAATCCTCCGTCTCTCGGTATCTCTCTGTCTCGGCCTCCCTGGCCTTCTCTTGCCTTTCTGCACCTCTCTCTCTTCCCGCCCCACGTCCCTGTCCCTATCTCTCTCTTCCCCTCCCCCCAGCCTGCCAGGCCCCAGACCCTGGCTCCCTCTGCAGATCCCATCCCCAAGCCTGTGTGTGGTCAGAGCTTCCCGTTTGGGGAAACCTGAGCCCGGGCGGCGGGGGAGGAGGCTCTCCCTGCTGCTGACCTCCACTGCCCCCTCCCCAGATGGAGAATGGGGAGGGGGACTGACGCCAGACTCCGGGGCTGCACGCACAGCCCCTCCCCCTACCGGGAGTGAGACCCTGCACATTCTTCTCTGGAAGCAGAAACAGCTGTGGGAGGCCCCACCCCCTCCCAAAGTTAGAGACGCCTTGTGGGGGCCTTCACCAGCTCCCCCCCACACCCCACCCCAAGCTGGCTGGGCTTGGGTAGGCACCTCCCACCGTACGTACAAGGAGAGGGAGAGAGCACGGGGATGGGCGAGCTGTGTCCTTCCTTCCGGTCCCTCAGTCTGCCTCAGTCTCCCCTCGCTGCCCTTCAGCTTCCCTATCCCTGCCGCTGAGTCTCCCCCCTTCTCTGCCCCTCTGTCTACCCCGCCCCCCAGGAGGTGGTAGTGGAGAGGCCTCTTTCCCCCACACTCTCCAGGCAAAGCTCCGTCCCAGCGTCAGGGAGGAGGCGGTGGCAGGCAGCGGGAGGAAGGCAGCGGCGCGGAGGGAGGAACAGAAAAGCGCTAAATATAAACGTCTCTGCGGTTGGGGGTTCCTGGGTCCTTCAGAAGAGGGTGTGGGTACCTTCTCTGATCCCGAGCCTCTGTCTTGTGATGCTAACCCCTCCCGCCCCGCACCCCCTGCCAAGGAATACACTCCCTTTGAAGCCAGAAAGATTGAAGCCAGACTCCATTCGTTGCTAATAGGAGTAGCTGGGACGCAGGTAAAGACCGGGGGTATCTCAGAGAAGAGAGGTCAGAATCCTGGATGGGGGTGGGAGTTCCGTTCTCTTCCACCAAGAAAAAGGGTCCCCTTCCAGCAAGAAGGACTTAAATTAGACTTGAAGAAGGACTTCCAAATCGCGCTAAAGAGAATGGGACACAGACTAGGGGCATGTGAGCAGTAGGGAACACAGGTCTGGAAAAGTTTAGGCCATGGGGTCTCCAGGGGTCCTCACCTAACGAGCCTGTTAAACCTATCCAAACTGCAGGACCACAGGCCTGCTGGAAGACGGGCTTGCAAAGAAAAGGGGGATGTGGATGAGGGGTATTGTGGGTACATGGGGAGCAGGATTCAGACCAAGGTCCTTTTGAAGAGTCATCACTTTAGTGGGAGTGTGTGGACTTGGGGTGGTGTTGGAGGGCCCAGGCGTGGGGGAAGAGGAGGCCTCTCTGGTTTGTCCCCCTTACCCCTGCTCTTCCCTACAGAGCAGGAACTGAAATTAGACCCACAGAACTTAGCTCCCCTCCCAGTCTATCCTTTTATGTTTATTTTTAATTACACAAGTAAAACATGACTTTATATTTTGCTGGTTGGAAATTCATAGCTTTCGTGTGAGAATAAAAGCTAGCAGTTATTGAGCTTAAAAGGAACCGCTGTTTTAAGCCATATAATCCTCACAACACCCCATAAGAGAGGGAGCTGAATGAGGCCATGTTACAGATGAGGAAACCAGGGCCCAGAGAGGGGAGTAACCTGCTAAAGGTCACACAGGGTCTCCTCGGAGATCACCGCCAATGTCACGTTGGCCTGAGTCCCTCTAGACCAATGGATCTGCTTGTAGGAAGAGCTTACCTGCCAAGAAACATAAGGTTTTGCTTCGATTCTTGCCAATTCCAGTCTCTTGGGGGAGGTCCCAGAGATAACACCAGCGGTTCTCAAAGTGTGGCTGCTGGGCTAAGCAGTGTCACCCCGGAACTTGTAAGTTATGCCGATTCTTGGGCTCCAGGCTGGAATCAGAAGCTCTGGAAGTGGGACCCAGGCCCTGCAGGTAAATCTGACTCCCGCTCATATGCGGCACTTTTCTTTATCTTGTCAATGCTGTGTCTTAGTGATGATTCTTTTTTTTTTTTTAAGATTTTATTTATTCATTTGAGAGAAAGAGAGAGAGAGAGAGACAGAGCAAGTAAGAGAAAGCAGGGTAAGGGGTAGAAGGAGAAGCGGACTCCATGCTGAGCAGGGAGCCTGATGCAGGGCTCGATCCTGGGACTCCAGAATCATGACCTGAACCAAAGGCAGATGCTCAACCCACTGAGCCATCCAGGTGCCCCCTCTTAGTGATGACTCTGTGTAGAAATTGCGTCCTTTCCATTTTGACAGCTGTATAGTATTCTGCTATGTACATTCATTTTCATCAAACATTTCCTGAGCACCTGCTTTGTTCCAGGTGCTGCGCTATTCCCTAGGGGTGGGTGGGGGGAATCCTAATGTGAAAAAAGCAGATGAAAATCTCTGCCTTCCAGGGATGACATTTAGTGAGACAGACCCGATGACAACCTGATGGATCCTTTTGAGCCAAGAGGTCATTACTGCTACGTTGCAGGGAAGGGGGGGGGGGACAGGTCAATGGGTGCAAAATGACGGGGAAGCTATTTTGGAAAGACCGGTCAGGGGAGGGATCGTGTAAGGAAAGATCTGAATGAAGCCAGAGAGGGAACCAGGAAGAAATGCAGGGGGAGAACATCCTTACTGAGGTAGGAGCACCGCATGGACATCCTTACTGAGGTAGGAACACCGCATGGTCGTCCAGGGAGTGTGGCTGGAGCAGAGTGAGCAGGGGGGTCATTAGTGGGGGACATGACATGGGGTACCTGGCCAGGTCTCCGACATTGTTTTAGCCACCCCTGATTGTGCACAATTCGGCTGCTTTCCTGGGTTCTGCTCCAAGATGACGCCACCCTGAGCATCTCTGCACACCCAGGGCAGGAGCCCAACATGGAATGATTTGTTGACTTTCCTCCCATAAACAAACCCAGATGGGGGCTTCTGTTCTTGGGGTGGGGGGAAGGGGGAGGACAAGGGGCCCAGGAGAGCAGCCACAGGAGTAGGAAGCTGGAGGGGGGGGGAGTCTGCAGGGGGGTGGGGGGGACCGGCCAGTCTTTCTGCCCTAAATAGGCAGGGCTGGGCGACTGGCCTCCCGGCTCCTCCCCCCTCCTTCCCTCCCTCCCGCTGTCCAGACAAGCTGCTTTTGTCTGAGGGTCAACAGTCAGCCTGTGGCGGCGGCCACCTCTGGCTTCGCCCCAGACCCATGTGCTACTCTTCCTGGATCTGGCCCTGTTTTTCCAAAAGGGGGTTAGGTCCTAGCGTCTTGGAGCCCCATCTGTGTTGCCTTAGTCCCTTGACCCATCCCTGGTCACTGTCGCTCCCCTAAAAGGATTTTCACCCTCCTTTATTCTCACCTGATAAGAAATGCTCGTTTTCTGCAGCAAAAAGGATCCAGGATAGACTCAACCGGACTTTCTCATGGGGATGAGGTTCAGGGGCAGACATGGGAGGCTTCCGGGTGGGAATGAAGCAAGGGTGGGAGAAAGATGTTGTTCCTGAACGGGCTGGGGCTCGCTACTGTAGTACTGCTACCGGCTAGACTCACAGAAGGACTTCCTAGGGTGCTCTTCCTGGGGGAAGGACCGAAGGCTTCTATGAGTTGTGGTCAGCCTTTTTTATCCATATGAGGGAAAGAATCAGTCTGCAGCAGGAAGGACTTAAGGAAGACTTACAAAAGGACTTTGTGCTGATGATAAGGGGCAGAGGGAGATGATGGGAGCATCTGAGAAGAGAAAGTCAAGTATTGGGAGGAGGTGGACCAATGGCTAGGGGATCTGCTGGGTCCTGGGTATTTTGGGGCAAAGTCTCCTTACAGTGACACCATGTAAACTGAGACTCGAAGAGGAACGTTCTGATAGGGGTTAAGGGGTTATGGAGGAAACACCTGACAGAGAGGGGGCGAGGGATGGGAACTTCTGAAGCTTATCCCACCTAAGAAAGGTTAATGTAGCTGCAGCATGAAGGACTTGAGTTAGATAATCACTGGGACTTCTTTTTTTTTTTTTTTAAGATTTTATTTATTTATTTGACAGACAGAGATCACAAGTAGGCAGAGAGGCAGAGAAAGGGGAGGGGGAGAAGCAGGCTCCCTGATGAGCAGAGAACCCCATGTGGGACTCTTGATCCCAGGACCCTGAGATCATGACCCGAGCTGAAAGCAGAGGCTTTAACCCACTGAGCCACCCAGGCGCCCCATCACTGGGACTTCTAATGGGATGAAGGGACAGAGATCTTGAGGGAGATACTGGGACTTCAGTACTGCTTTTAGACTTTGGAAATCAGAGCCTCACTGTCAAAGTGAAACTCTGCTCATCAGGGGGATATAAGGGGGAGGGGGGCAGGCGGCAGAGGATTGGGGACATTCTGACTATCCTGCTCTCCCCATGCCCTCAGGAGGCCTTGCCTGGGCTCATCTGGGACCTGGGCCAGCAGCTGGGAGACCTGAGCCTGGAGTCTGGGGGCCTGGAACAGGAGAGCGGGCGCAGCTCAGGTGAGCATGCGTAGAGGGAGAAGGGTCTGCCTGGGACATCCCCATCTTTCCTACTGCCCCCTACCTCTCAGGTTTCCCTGTCTCTGCCTCTTGGTCTCTTCCTTTCCCCACCCCTGGTTTCCCAGTCCAGGCCCCTGATTGTCTCTCCTCCACTCCCTGGAATCCAGGCTTCTATGAAGACCCCAGCTCCACGGGAGGTCCAGACTCACCCCCCTCTACCTTCTGTGGGGACAGTGGCTTCTCTGGATCTGGCTCCTATGGACGCCTGGGTCCCTCTGAACCCCGAGGCATCTACGCCAGCGAGAGGCCCAAGTCCCTAGGTAAGGTGGGTGGGGTTGGGGCCCTGAGAGGCAGGGAATGGGCAGGAAGAGAATGCTTTTGAGCACAAGCTTCTGAGTCAGACTGACCTGGATTCAAACTCTGGCTGTGACCCTCCCTTCTCATGTGATTTTGAGCATGTTGCTTCTTTCTGGGCCTCTGTTTCTCCTTTTGTTAAAATAGGATTATTAGCAGCACCTGCCTCATAGGGAAGTTTTCCATACTCAGTGAGCCTGAGCCCTCACTGACATTGGACTTGGCACTTGGTAGCCACTTAAACAGCAACTCCTGTTGTTCATTTATACAGTTTCTGAGCCCCTACTAGGTGCCAGCTTAGGTTTGTTTCAGTGGTGAGGGATACCCAGAGGGAAAGAAAAAAAAAAAAATCCCTGTCTTCATAAAGCTGACTTTGCAGTGGGAGAAACAGATAATATACAAGATAAATAACATATAGACATATAGGATGAGAAGAAAGTTAGAGAAGGGAGCTGGGGAGGGCATACCCTTTTGAGTTGGGGAGGAAGTTGCAATTTTAGGACACATGGCTAGGGAGGGTGTCACTGAGACTCTGACATTTGAGTGGCGCCCTGAAATAAGCGAAGCAGATATCCTCAGGGAAGCTTGTTCCAGGGAACGGCAAGTGCAAAGCCCCTGAGGCTGGAACGTGACTGGAGTGTGCTTCCAAGAGGGCAGCAGAGCCCGAGACCTAGAATTATAGAAGACAGGGATTAGAGATGAAGGTCAGAGAGGCAGAGGAAGGACAGACCCTTCACGGTCTTGTGACGATTTTGTTATGAACCTGATATGCTGGGAAGGGTGAGAGCAGGGTTTTGGATGACAGTGGAGGAGGGCGGGGTAGGCAACTTGCCCCTCCTAGGCTCCTTGAGCAAGGGCGTCGAGGGTCCCTCCACTCTCTTCCTTTTTTTATTCTTGCCTCCCTCCCTAGGAGACGCCAGTCCCAGCGCTCCGGAGGCGGTGAGCGCTCGGGCAGCCGTGCCGCGATCATACTCTGCGCCCTACCCGACGGCAGCGGGCTCTGCGGGCCCTGAGGCCTGCTCCTCCGCGGAACGGCGGGCACGCGCCGGGCCCTTCCTGACGCCCAGCCCCCTGCACGCTGTGGCGCTGCGCAGCCCGCGGCCGTGCAGCCGGCCTCCCGCAGACTCGCCCGACGCCTCGGGGGCGGGGCGGCCCCTGGACGGCTACATCTCGGCGCTCCTGCGCAGGCGCCGCCGCCGGGGGGCGGGCCAGCCCCGGACCAGTCCCGGGGGCGCGGACGGGGGCCCGCGGCGCCAGAACAGCGTGCGCCAGAGGCCGCCGGACGTGTCCCCGCCCCCCGGAGGCGCGCGGCCCGCGCCCGAGCCACCGGTGGAGCGCGCGGGGGTTATTCCCGCCAGCCCGGCCGCCCTAGGCCGCGCCTGGGCCTCGCAGTGGGAGTCGGAGACGGCGCCCGAGCCCCCCGCGCCGCCCGCCGCTCCCTCGCCCCCCGACAGCCCGGCCGAGGGGCGCCTGGTGAAGGCACAGTACATACCGGCCGCGCAGGCCGCCACCCGCGGCCTCCCTGGCCGGGCGGCCCGCCGCAAAGCGCCCCCACTGACCCGCGGCCGCAGCGTGGAGCAGTCCCCACCCCGGGAGCGTCCCCGGGCCGCCGGCCGCCGCGGACGCATGACGGAGGCCTCGGGCCGCCGGGGCTCGCCCAGGGCTCGCAAGGCCGCGCGCTCCCAGTCCGAGACCAGCCTGTTGGGCCGCGCGGCCGCGGTTCCTCCCGGGCCTCCCAAGTACCCCACGGCCGAACGGGAAGAGCCTCGGCCGCCGCGGCCCCGCCGCGGCCCCGCGCCCACGCTCGCGGCCCAGGCCGCGGGGTCCTGCCGCCGTTGGCGCTCCACGGCCGAGATCGACGCTGCGGACGGGCGCCGCGGCCGTCCCCGAGCCCCCGCGGCCCGCGGCCCGGTGCCCGGCCCATCCCCGTCCGCTCCTCAGCGCCGTCTTCTCTATGGCTGCGCGGGCAGCGACTCGGAGTGCTCGGCCGGGCGCCTGGGGCCGCTTGGACGCCGGGGGCCCGCAGGTGGTGTGGGCGGCGGCTATGGGGAGAGTGAATCCAGCGCCAGCGAGGGGGAGTCGCCGGCCTTCAGCTCCGCATCCAGCGACTCAGACGGCAGCGGTGGTCTGGTGTGGCCGCAGCAGCTGGTGGCGGCCACCGCGGCCTCTGGGGCAGGGGGTGGTGCAGGTGGAGGGGCGCCCGCGGGCCCCGCCAAAGTCTTTGTGAAGATCAAGGCTTCCCACGCACTCAAGAAAAAGATACTGCGTTTCCGTTCGGGTTCTCTCAAGGTCATGACTACAGTGTGAGTTTGGGAGTTTGCTTGGGCTCCCCCTTCATGGCCTCTGCACCACCACACTCCCAATCACTGACCCTTCCATACCTCCCTTCCAAAGACCACCATTTTCTCTGCTTCCAAAGACCCTTCCTCACTGCCCCCATTCACTGCAAGTCTTGGTTGAAAAGGCTCCCCCTCCACCATAGGGAGGAATGGGGGAGGAGCCCTGTTTGACCCAGTTCAGCTGCTGGCTCTGCAGCCTTTGGGCAAGAAAGTTCCCTCTGTCTGGGCCTCACTTTCCTCATCAGTACTATGGGTGTACTATGGTATGCAGAAGGGGTAATTCAGTTTGAATTTCCCCATTTTAGTTTAGACACTTTGTCCGTTCGTTCCCGTTCGCTTCCGTCACTGAACCCTCTTATTACTCCTTTCCATGCCCAGATACAGTGTCCGCCCCCCACTCCCCATTCACAAAGTGCCCCCTGTCCATGTCCCTGGATTCTTAGGATATCCCCTTGGCACCATGGTCAGAGACTCTGTGTTTGACTCAGGTGGTGCCTGCAGAGTGCCCTGGGAAAGGAAGGAGCACTGACTTTGGGGTTTTGAGGGTCAAGTAGGAGGTGGTAACACCTGGAAAGAAAGATTTTTCACCTCTATCCCTGGACAATTATGGAGGATTAAGAGGTAGAAGAGGGAAAGGAAGATGACTTCTATCTCATACCCCTTTCTCCCCTGCTGAGAGGGAGTGTGGGGAGCCCAGAAAGACCCTCAACTGTTCCAATCCAGTATTTTTTTTTCTTTTTTAAAATTACTGTATTTATTATGACGATGGTGACTCCCCAGTGCACAGGGGGGCCAGACTCTGTGTGTTTCTCTAACCTCTTTGTAAATAAATGCACAATGTTACATATGTGGTAGACTCTTCTGTGGTAAAATGAGAGAAATGGTTTTCCTTTGGACAAACATTTAGTGAGCAACTACTGTTTGCTTTGAATATAGTAGTGTCCCGAACCAGATGGCAGATCTCAGGGTGGTTCTCAACCTAATTTTCCTGTCATGGGCTATAAAGAATCTGACCTTTGATTGAGTTGTGTTTGGGCATAAACATGGTTTCATAAAAATACGGGTAAAGGGACAACTCCAAATCCCTTCTCTCAGAAGTTATCATAATTAGTTTGTTGCATATTCTTGCATTTTTTCCTTTATGCATTTGCAAACATATATGAATCTAAGTAACTATACAAATGCATAACTATTATATACATATGCATATATATATATATATATATATATATATATATATACACACACATACACATATATAAATTGAGCTATATATTTGCCTTGTGTATCACTGTTCTTTTGGTGGTGTTGAGTCATCTGTGTCCAGAGATTTCTTTATAGGAAGGATTTCAGTTAAGAGTTGGATTTTTGTAGGTGTGTCTCGGTGGCTTAGTTGGTTAAGTGTCCAACTCTTGATTTCAGTTCAGGTCATAGTCTCAGTGTTGTGAGATTGAGCCCCCTGTTGGGCTCCACACTGGGCATGGAGTCTGCTTAAGATTCCCCCTCCCCCTCTGCCCCTCTCTCCACTCCCTGCTCCTGTTCCATCTCTCTCTCTAAAAAAAAAAAAAAAATTGGTTGGGGCGCCTGGGTGGCTCAGTGGGTTAAAGCCTCTGCCTTTGGCTCAGGTCATGATCTCAGGGTCCTGGGATTGAGCCCCACATCGGGCTCTCTGCTTGGCAGGGAGCCTGCTTCCTCCTCTCTCTGCCTGCCTCTCTGCCTACTTGTGATCTCTGTCTGTCAAATAAATAAATAAGATCTTTAAAAAAAAAAATGGACTTCTTTGATGGTTACAGGACTATTTAGCTTTTCTATTTCTTCCTGTGTCAGTTTTACTAAGTTGTTGTATTCTAGGAATTTGTCCATTCATCTAAATTTAGATGACATATTTTCTGTTACTGTATTATTATTTTTTAAATTTATTTTAATTTATTTTATTTTATTTTTTTAAAGATTTTTATTTATTTATTTGACAGACAGAGATCACAAGTAGGCAGAGAGGCAGGCAGAGAGAGAGGAGGAAGCAGACTCCCTGATGAGCAGAGAGCCTGATGTGGGGCTCGATCCCAGGACCCTGAGATCATGACCTGAGCCGAAGGCAGAGGCTTAACCCACTGAGCCACCCAGGCGCCCCTGTATTATTATTTTTTAAAAAGATTTTATTTATTTATTAGAGACAGAGACAGAGATAGCAAGAGAGAGCAAGAGCTGGGAGGAGAGGGAGAAGCAGGCTCCCCGCTGAGTAGGGAGCCAGAAGTGGGGCTTGATATCAGAACCCCAGGATCATGACCGGAGGTGAAGGCAGACACTTAACTGACTGAGACACCCAGCTGTCCCTAAAGATTTTATTTTTAAGTAATCTCTACCCACAGTGTGGTGCCTGAACTCACAGCCCTGAGATCAAGAGTCGAGTGCTCTACCAATGATGCCAGGTCCCCCATCACTGTATTATCAATGGCTGCTTTAGCATCCACTGTGGGATTGTCCGCTCTCCCAGTTCTTTTGCTGTTGGGGACTTCGCAGCAGTAATGTCATTGTACCTACCTCTGTGCCTATATGTGTGTATTTCCAGAGGCTCCACTCCTAGAAATAGAATTGCTTGGTCATTATAATATGTTCATTTAAAAACTTTTAATTGACACTGCCACACTTCCTTCCACTAAGCGTGCCCTCAGCTGACATTTCCAACGGGAATTTCTGAGATGCCCATTTTTCCATCAGTTCACCAGACATTTTTGCCAATCTTATGGGGGAAAACTGTGTTCTCTTTTAATTACCATGTCTCCCTCCCCATTGCCATGAGGCAACACATTTGTTTCTCTATTAGGCCACTTTTAATTCTATGAGTTGCCTGTTCACACCCTTTGCCCATATTTCTATTGGATAAGTTCAGCAATCACACAGATTTCATGGGTGTGTAAGAAGTTTGGAGAAGGGTCTTTACTAACCGCCGCACAGCAAGAAAGAGGGAGCTAAGGTTGGGACCCAACCCCCACCCGACTCCGCAGTCTGAAGAACGGTACTTATTCTGCATTGACCTTTGTGTTTACATGGGTGGGTCCATCTCTCTGTAGCTTTGAACCCTGAAAGAGCAGAGACCAGACCTGCTCTGCTCACCTGCATGTCCTGTGCCCACGGAGGCGGTGAGAAACAAGAAGCAAGGAACAAAACAAAACAAAACAAAAGGTCCTTCCTGTGGAATTTCCATTCTAGAAGGTGGGTGGGTAGTGTGTGTGTATGGATAAGCATGTATTTCTTTTGGAGTACCAATAGATAAAAGTCAGTTTTGAAAGTCTGCCAGGAAAAGCCATTGCTTGTCAGGCCTTTGGGAATATTTGCCTCATCTCCATTCCATCAAAGAGGCAGCTACACTCAGGGGATGGGACTTGTCGAAGGTTACACAGGCCACTTGGTGGCCAAAATGGTTGAAGTACATATGGGTGACCATCCTTCTTTTTTAAGATTTTAGTGCTCGCTCATTAAAAATAATAAAACAGTAACAGCGGGATACCTGTCTGGCTCAGTTGGTAAACGCGTGACTCAATCTCGGGGTGGTGAGTTCAAGTCCTACATCGGGCATGGAGCCTATTTAAAAAAACAAAACTAAACAAAATAACAGTTAACAATAAATTGAGCATTTACTGCATGCCAGACTCTTCTCGGCGACTCAGTTAATCCTCAGAACCTTGAGAGCCTATTAGATATATAGATACTATTATGCCCATTTTACAGGTGGAGAAACTGAGGCACAGAGATGTTAAATAACTTGCCTCAAGTAAGTTAATAAGTAGCAAAGCCAGATTTAAGTTCAGGCTGCCTAAGAGTCTATGTTCTTAAGCACTGGCCTATATAGCCTGTTTGCTATATGGATTGTTTCTAGAAGGGTGCAAAAGGAACTGCTTGGCAGAGTGGGAGCTGGGGAAGGGGCAAGGCTGTTGACTTAATAAGTAAATAAATTGTATAATTCGTTAAAGGTGATAGGGACTATGGGGAAAAAACTGAGCTGAGATATGAGGGACTTGGGTGGGATGGGGGAGCGGAGTGATCAGGGATGGTCTAATTGAGGAGACAGCATTTGAACGGAGATCTGAACGAGGGGGGGGAGGGAGGCTTGTGAATGTCTTGGGGGGATGGACAGCAGTGGTGAGAGGAGCCAGGGTGGTGGGCAGAAAATGGTAGGGCCCACCACATTGCATGGGACGTCATGGGCCTTGGTGACAATTTTGATTTTTACTCTGAGGGAGGTGGGTGACATGGGAGAATTCTTAGCACAAGAGGGACTTGGGTTTTTCCCGGTGGGAGGGGGGAGGGAGAGAGGAAGGTGAAAGGATTAACAGCTCTACTGAGATATAATTCACCTATCATAAAATTCACCCATATAAGTGTAGCGTTCAGCGGTGTTTCATATATCCACACAGTTGTGAATATTTCCATCCGTAAGAAATTTTGCACCCTTGGGGCACCTGGGTGGCTCAGTGGGTTAGGCCTCTGCCTTCGGCTCAGGTCATGATCTCATGGTCCTGGGATCGAGCCCCGCATCGGGCTCTCTGCTCTGCAGGGAGCCTGCTTCCCCCTTTCTCTCTGCCTGCCTCTCTCCCTACTTCCGATCTCTGTCGAATAAATAAATAAAATCTTAAAAAAAAAAAAAAGAAATTTTGCACCCTTAGCTGTCATCGTCCACTATCCCCCCGCCCCTGGAAACCACTCATCGGATTCTCTCTCTGTCCCTGTATATTGGTCTATTCTGGACATTTCATATCAATGGAATTAGGCAATACATGGCCTTTTGGGACCAACTTCTTTGATTTAGCATGATGCTCTCAAAGTTCAGCCCGTGGCAGCACGTGTCAGTACTTTGTTTCTTTTTACTGCCAAATGCTATCCCACAGTCTGGACAGACCACATTTCGTTTTTCCACTCATCCGTTGATATTTGGGTCATTTCCACTTGGGGGCTATTATGAATCATGGTGCCATGAACGTTCATGTACAAGTCTTTGTGTGGATGTATGTTTTCGGGGTTTTTTTAAGGTCGGTTCCTAGGAGTGGAATTGCTGGGTCATATGGGGACCTTAACCTTTTGAAGAACTGTCAGACTGTTCTGCTGCTGAATGAATGCAGAATGACTGCTACAGTGGCCGCAACATTTTACTTCCCACCACCAGTGTGTGACGGTTCCAATTTTGCCACCTCCTCGCTAACATTTGCTATTATCTGGGGACTTCGTCTCCACAGGATCCCTCTGGCTGGTCTGTGGGGACCAGGATGAGAGAAGCCAGTGAGGAATGGTGGCTGGACCAGAGTGTGGAGAGCAGAGGAGGTGAGAAGTGACTGCACTGGGGACAGCCGGAAGCCGGCATTAATGGCATTTGTCACGAGATCAGTGGTGTGAGAGAGGGAGGGAAGTTAAGAGTTACTATCAGATGGTTGGGACTGCAGTAGGAAGAGGGTTTGGCAGGTGGAATCTGGAGCTCGGTGTCATACCCACCAGACATCCGCTGGAAATAGACAATAGGCGATGGGATATTCGACCTTAGAGTTACTGTTGGCATTCGTTGCACACTTCTTGAATAATTAAAGCTAGAACTGAAGCCAAATCCAGGGTCTCAGTTTCCTCCTCCAAAAAATGGGCACAACAATACCATGGACTCCTAGGCTGTCACGAGGCTGGGGCCATTCCTTTGCGGCACAAGACAGCATTGCACACCTGGAAACTAAAGTTATGCGGGTGGAAAGACGGCTGAGGTTTGCAGCTCCGGCGAGAAATGGAGGTTATGAACGGTTCGAGCAGCGTCGGTCAGTCCGTCTCCCCCGCCCCCCAGCGTCTGGCTGCCGTCAGGGAGGGGGATAGGAGACTGGGTCGTCACCCTGTCTTCCCCCACTCTAAGCTGGGTTTCCTCCTTGGGGGCGGCCAAGGCCAAAACTGCTGATGGAAACCAGCTGCGGGAGGCGCAGAGGCTCGGCGCAAGCCCAGGCCCCTCCCCGGCGCCGGCAGACCCCGTTAAGGGGGAGGACGAGGGCGCCCTAGCTCCCCTCCCCCTTCTGCAGCCGGGCCCGGGGCCCTGGCACGTCCGGCGCGCCTGATGCTTTCCAGATGTGAGCCCGGTTCCCCTCCCCCACCTGGGCCCGTTGCCACTGCGGGGTTGGGGGCGGGGGAGTCAGGGTCTGATACCCTCATATCAAATCGCTGCCAGGCACCTGGGCCGACGTCCCCTTCCAGCCGGTCTCGCTTCCCCATGCAGTCGGTAAAAACCGAATTTGGATGGGCTGACTGCGTGGAGACACCCCCTTTCCCCCAACGCCGGCCGCTCGGGACACGCCTCCGCCAGCCCACGCCCCTAATGGTCAGCCCCGGGACGCGCCTCTTCGGAACCCCGCCCCAACCACGCCCACCAGAGCGCCCGGGCCACGCCCCTGGGGCGCGCCCTGCAGGCCCCGCCTCCGCCACCAGCTCCTGTGGACCCGCGTGGTGTGCGAGTTCGTTCGTCTGTTCGCTTCTGTGTTTCTAGGTGTCTGCGTTTCTCGGTCCCTGTCTCTGACTCTCTATATTACTTTTCCTTTTTAAAGATTTTATTTATTTGACACAGAGAGAGAGAGCACAAGCAGGCAGAGCGGCACGCAGAGGGAGAGGGAGAAGCAGGCTTCCCGCTGAACAGGGAGCCCGAGGTGGGACTCGATCCCAGGACTCTGGGATCATGATCCCAGCGGAAGGCAGCCACTTAATAACTGAGCCACGCAGGCGCCCCTGACTCTCTACATGTCTGTCTGTGTGTCTCTCCTATACCCTGTACGTCTCTGTCTCTGCCCTCCTCTGCCTGTCTTTGGTGCACCTACTCCCTAGGTCTCCAACTCTCCAAATTTCTGTCTCTGCCTCTCTTTCTGCCACACAGCCTCTCTCTGCAACTCTCTACCCACTCTCTTTGAACTTCTCTTGTCCCAGTCCATCTTCAGTTCTCTCCCTCTGGCCTCCAGCCCCCGCCACCCTTCTGTGTCCTGGTCTTCCTCCGGGGTCTGCAGCTTGCCCTCCCAACTTCCACCTCCGCCTAAGGCTTCGGCGTCGGCGGGCCACGGGCGCCCCCGTGTGGCCATCAGGGGGCAGTCGCGAGAGGCCCGAGGGCTGAGTGTGGGCGCCCGCAGGCATGTGCCCAAGGCTGGAGAGACACCGTGGGTGCCCCTGGGTGACACCGGGGAATGGCGTGTGACGCCAAGAGACTGTGTGAGTGTGTACTACCGTGAGATCGTGCATGACGCCAGAGGTTGGTGTGTGGCTGTGTGACCTTGGGAGGTTTTGTGACTACCAGCCAAAGGGTATGACTGTGAAACAGACTGTGTTACACTGAGAGGCTGTGTGCGATGGTGTCTGTGAGATGGGAGAGATGACGCGTGGGTGACTGCGTGGGACCCCTTGAGGTAGGGTGTGCCTGAGACACTACTCGGGGGACCGGTTGAGACATTAAGAGACTACGTGAGAGCGAGAGATTGTGTGGCACAGTGTGAAACATGGGGAGGACACGAGTGCTTTGTGTGTCACACGGCAGATGATGTGTGACAGAGAGTGAGACCGGATGAGTGGGACACACTCAGAGGTGGTGTGAGAAGGCGGTGTGACAGGTCCCAGGGGAGTGGGGGTGACAGAGGGACCATGTGAGTATGACAGTATATGTCAGCCACATTGACGGACTGTGAGAAACTGTATGACTCTGTGTGGCACAGATCGTGTGGGATAGTGAAAGACTGTCACAGTGTTGTGACAGCGTATGAGGGCGTGTGTCACTGTGTGGGGCCCTTGGAGATGAGAAGATGAGCGAGATCTTGTGCCTGTAAATGTGTGCGCCACACGAGACTGCAGGGTGAAGTTGGGGACGGCTGTGTCCGGTGTGGACTGCGCAAGGCTTAGCAGGAGCTTGTGTGCGTGACAGTGTGTGGAGGGGACACTCTGTGAGGGACTGTGTGAGACTGTGTGTGACACCAGCAGATTGTGCAAGAGCAAGCGTGACTGTATGTGTGGGGGGGGTCACTGCACGTGTGACTGTGTGTCACCATGTAACACCACAGAATGTGGTTGTGTGACAGTGCTCCCAAAGATGTCATGTGAGTAATTCCATGTCACCGTGTGAGACCCTGATAAAAAGTGTGGCGGAAGTTGCTGTCAGGTATGAGACCCAAGTTTCAGCTGCCTGCGAATGTGTGTGATGGACGTCTCGAGAGATTGCGCGTGACACTGGGTGAAATTCTGTTCGCACACGGGACAGTCTAAGATAGGATATCTGTGCTCGTGCGAGGTGGCATGGACGCTTTGTGGCAGTTTGAGGGGCTCAGTGGCTGTAGCACCGTAGGACCCTGTGTGTGGAGCGTGTGGGTTGGTTGTGAGATAGGTAGTGTGCATCTCTGTGTGAGGGGCTGGGGTGGGGTGACACAGGTGGCAGGAGTGACTGGGTGGGAAAGCACATGTGATGGAGTGACAGGCTGAGCAGGACTCCCAGGAGAGGTTTTTGTGATGTGGAATAAGGACAGGGTGTGGGGCACACTGGGAGAGACTGTCTTTTCCTGAGACAGAGAGAGAGTGTGTGTGTGTGCGTGCGCGCGTGTGTGAGTGTGTGTTCCAGAGGGACAGAGACTGAGGCAGAGGCAGAGACTGAGAGGGGAGATTGGGAGAGAGAAAGGGGAAAAGCAAGAGACACCCAGAACAGGAGCGACAGAGACACAGAAATAGAAAGACAAAGAAGGGGACAGACAGAGGGGACCCATAGAGACAGACCTGAGGCAGCCAGGGCGCTGAGGACAGCGGCAGTGGCAGCAGGAGGAGGCGGGCCCTCAGGGGCTAAGCCCCGGGGGAGGGGGTGGGGCGGGACTGGGGGTGGGGGGGACCCAGACGCTTTCTCCCAGCCACCGCCACCTGCCCGCCATCCTAGCCCGGAAGCAGCAACAGGTAGGAGGCTTGGATCTCCACCGCACAGCTAATTCCTCTGCCCGATTGCAGCCTCGGTCTGTCTGCCTGGAAATGAACGAATGAGTGAGCGAATGAATGACTTTCTACTTCTGCGTCTCCACCAGTCTGTCTCTCCCCCAGCCCCTCCAATGGCTCCCTCTCTCCATTCCCCTGTCCCTTCTCTCCTCTGTCCCTTTATCCCTACTGTGCCTCACTCTGCCCCTCCATTTGTCCATCTCTCTCTCCTTTCCCACCCCCTTACTCCATCCCTCCAAGACCCTCCACCTCCCTTTCTCTGTCCCCGCTCTGTCCCTTTGTCCCCCTGGATCAACCTGTCCCTTTCTTTACAGCCCTATCTGTCCTCCCCTCCCTCTACTCCTTTCGTGGTTCCATCCCTTCGTCTCTCCCCCCGCTGCCCAGTCTATTTCTTCTGGGCCTCAGTCTATCCCTCTGTCACTTAGTCCTCTCTCTCCGACCCTCCATTTGTCCCTCCATCCTCTCTGCCCCTCTCCCAGTCGTGCCTGGGTTACCCGCCCTCCCTCCTCCCCCAGCCCTCTCTCTGGCTGCTAATGAGCAGAGGAGCCTTTGAGGTGGCCAGGGCTGGGGTGGGGGAAGCTCCCCAAGGGGGCCGAAGGGGGCAGCTGCTGCCAAGGCCCTAATGAGGCCCCCTCTGCGCCTTTCCCGCCGCGATCTTAATTCCATGTTCTCCCTGGAGCCACCGCTAATTGGCCTGGGGAGGGCCCCCCTCCTGGCTCCTGCTCTATCCGCCAGGGGGCTGAGGACACCTGGATCCCGATCCAGCACCTGTGGCCCTGTTCTCCTGTCCCTCCCTCCACCTGCCTCTAGGTACCCCATCCTATGTACCCCTCCACCATCTTCCCATGCCCCTCTCCTCCCTGTACCTCTGTCCCTCCTTTGGCCTGCCTCTTGGTCTCCCATCTGTACGTCTCCTCATTCCTCTTTCTCTGTTTTCCTGTCCCTCCCTCCATACGCTCTTCCATCCACAAGCCTGTCGCCGGGTCCCACTATCACTGCCACTCTTACCTGGGGACTCAGACTTGCCCCAGTCTATCCCTCTCGGCCCCCCACTCCCGCCCGGCTTTTAAACTCTTCCCCGCCCTCAGCCATGTCCAACAACATGGCCAAGATCGCGGAGGCCCGCAAGACGGTGGAACAGCTGAAGCTGGAGGTGAACATCGACCGCATGAAGGTGCGGGGTGGAGGTGGGGAGGAAGGCGTGGGCTCGGGGGCTGGGGTCTGGACCCGGCGCCGCCGGGGTGGGGCCCGTGGGAAGATTCCCTTCGGAACTGGGCTGGACCCGGGGACGGGACTCGGGCAGGGGGCGTGGTCACGAAGGGGGCGGAGCCGGGCCCGGGGAGGGGGTTGGGGGCGTGCCCGAGCAAGAGGCGGGGCCTTGGGCGGCCGACTGACGGACATCACGCGGGTGCCCCCAGGTGTCGCAGGCGGCGGCCGAACTCCTCGCCTTCTGCGAGACGCACGCCAAGGACGACCCGCTGGTGACGCCGGTACCCGCCGCGGAGAACCCCTTCCGCGACAAGCGCCTGTTTTGCGTACTGCTCTGAGTCTTCCTGACCGCTTACCCTCCCCCGCCAAACTATGGATCCAATAAACGTGGTGACTGTGGTGGGACCCGTGCTTTGGGGGAAAGTGAGGCACGCCCAGAGCTTGGGACCGTCATGGAGGAACCCGCGTCCCCTCTCATCTCTTCTGAGTGTGTGTGGAGTGTGTTGGGGGGCGAGGATTCGCAGGGTGTGTGGGGCGTGGTGTGTGGGCGCGAGGCTTGCGCCGGAGGAAATGCGCTCTCTGGGCTCTGACCTCCACAGAGCACTCCACGATCCTGAATTTATTTAATCATTTCCATAGCCCCAGAAGGCAGCTGGCTGCTTGTATAGTACCCATGTTGCAGATGAGGAGCCAAAGGAGGTCCCTTATTCCAAGTCACAGAGCTAGGAGGTAATGGGGTGAGGACCATGGCCTCCAGCGCTGAATCTCCGAACCCCTGAACTGGCCTCTCTCCTCTCTTGGGCTGTAGATTTTTAGGAGTCCCTGTGCCCGTCACCCCTTTCTCACCTCCCTGAATGACCAACCCCTGCCGCAGGCTTACCTCTGTCCTTAGCACTGATCTCTTGTTTGCTGTTCATTCATTTCTGTGGTAGCTGCTGTGCGACCAGTCTCGTTGGGTGAAGCTAGGAACCTGGTTGTGACTGAGACAGCCCTGGCCTTGCCCTCTTGGGGCCCAGAAACCCTTGGGAGGGAGACAGACCTATCCCCAAGATAATGGTGACCCCGAGCTGGCAGGGCTGGGGTGGGGGAGCTCAGAGGGTATACTTGACTCAGCTTAGGAACCAAGGAGGACTTCCTGGAGGAGGGGACATCTGAGCTGAGACAGGGTGATAATAAAACTTGGGGACCAGGAGTGGCGCCTGGGTGGCTCAGTCGGTTAAGGTCTGTCTTCAGCTCAGGTCATGATCCCAGGGTCCTGGGATCAAGCCCCACATTGGGCTCCCTGCTCAGTGGGAAACCTGCTTCTCCCTCCCCTGCTTCCCCTGCTTGTGCTGTCTTTCTCTCTCTCCGTGTCAAATAAATAAATAAATAAATAATCTTTTAAAAAATCTTACAACCTGGGGACCAGGAGGAGAGAGAAACATGGCTAGAAGGGGAGGAGACAAATTAATATGTACTATTCTTTCCTTCAACAGTTATTTCTTTGTCCTGAGGACACAGGGAGGACTGTGACAGCTCTGGTTCCTGCCCTGTGTTTCTCAGTTCACACATGGGTGGCCCTCAGGACATTTCTAGCCTGCAGTTCTATTTATTTCATCTTTTATTTATTCATTTATTTTTGGTTCTTTACTTTTGGCCTACATAATGTTTTAAAAATGTTCTTGACTTAGTGACCCAATGGAAAAATAAGAGTCCTTTGCTTAAAAGTCCTTATTTCCAGCTTCTCCCAAAGTGGAATTGTGGATGATCTCAGACCCGTATCCTCCTCAGGGTGACCAGAGACTGGGAGGTGGGACCTGGGCTTTTCAGCTCTCCAAAGGCAACACCATGCCCCAACATCTCCTGCTGAAGAAGCCTCAGTGCTGGGTGTTATTTTTCAAGGAGCCTGAGTCAGGGGCTTCTTAGAGTGGAATGTATCACATCCTGAATGTCTGCTGAAATGAGATGAAGGGGTGCCTGGGTGGCTCAGTCGGTTGGGCGTCTGCCTTCCGCTCAGGTCATGATCCTGGGGTCCTGGGATCGAGTCCCACATGAGGCTCCCTGCTCAGCAGGAAGATTGCTTCTCTCTCCTCCTGCTGCTCCCCCCTGCTTGTGCTCTCTCTCCCTCAAAGAAATACATTAAAAAATCTTAAAAGGAAATGAGATGTAGATTGGGTGAGCTGTGGGTTTGGTCAGTTATTTTACCAGGTTGGCTGGAGGGCCACGGGGTTAGAGACCCCCTCCCGTCTTCTCATCCCCACTTACTCTTTTCTCCGGAATAACACCTGTGTTCCCCAGCCTGGAGCTAATGGGGACCAGACCCCTGAGAATCTGGATGGAGCTGGCTCACTGGGCCGTGTGTGTTTCTGGTGAGTGCTCCATTATTCACATTGGGTTAGAGTCCCCTGGGCCCCAACTCTGAGCTTCCTGTTGGGTTGAGGCAGGACCAGCTGTAATTACATCTCCCTCCTGCCTCCCACCCCTCTCAGCTGGCTCCAGGCCAACTTGCATCATGTCTGTGGGAGCCCCGGGGGACACTGGGGACAGAGAGAGCCAAGGATGAGCTGGGGGGCGGAGTGGAGCTGGGGAGTAGGGTTATTGGGAGGGAAGTTGCCAGAGGATTCTGGAATTTCTCAGACACAGCATCCTTACATCCTAGAACCTGAGATGCAGAGGAATCTAGAATTGCGGACCTCAGAGGGCTGGAATTCTGGAGTATTTCGACCCTGTGGGGCCAGAATCTTGTTCCTTTGTCCGGCTGGGACCCAGAGCTCTGCAACTTCAGGAATGTAAGGATTTCCTGAGCCTAGACTGTTGGGATTTAGATCCTTTTAGAGCTGAAATCGTGGGACTGTGTATTGTGGATCCTTCCTCCTTTACATTCCTGGTCTTGGGGAATGGAAGTCAAAAGAAGCAAGGGGGCTGGATGAAGGGAGGGCTGACAGGATGGAGGTCTACCTGGAGGAGGTGTGGGAGGGAGGCGGGGGTGGGGGCAGATGCTGGATGAGCTAGACAGGGCAGGTCCTGGGTGACCAGCATCCACGCATGCAAGCCTGGGTAATCTTGTTAGCGGGTATGACTGTAGTACCAGCTTCTGGTTACCCGCTGCTCTTTCCGGCCAGCCTCCCCTGTGAGATCAGCTCTGGGGTCGGAGCCAGGCCAAGAGGCAGAGAGGGCACCACCTGAGGAAGTGCTTGCTGCTAGCAGTCCCGTCCCACTTCACCCCAAACCCTGAAGGGCGCTAGGCTGCCCCTCCCAGCAGCTGTCTGCCCTTTGCACTCCACATGCTCTGAGCCGTGCTGGGCTCTGCTGCGGGGGGTTAGGGGAGGGGTGGCCCCGAGTCACAACTATGGCCATCACTTATTAGAGTCCCGTTTCTGAAGCCCCACCTCACTTAATTCTCAGATGACCCCCCCAAAGGACTCTGTTTACCCCCATTTTATAGGCATGGAATCAGGCACAGGGAAGTGACAGCACCTGGCCAGTTGGGGCTTGAGGTTGGAGTGGACCCTGATGGATGAGGGTTTAGGAGGGATTGGAGGTGTTGGAGGGGGGCCTGAAGGACAGAAGTGAGGGTATCTCAGAGGAGGGGCCCAGCCCAGGCAAAGGCAGGGTGGGGATGGCAAGAGTAGAGCCTCTTGGAGCAGGGATGAGAAGCAGAGGCTGGCAAGGGCCCATTTGGGGTGTAGGAGAGGGTGGTGGGCAGAGACAAATGGCCTCTGTCTGAAGGCTTTGGCATCTGGCAATGAGGGACAGGTCAGGATGGTCACACAGCAACTTCCTGCAGCAGTGGAAGGACACAGGTAGACAGGTAGGCTTCACAGGTGTGAGAAGGAGATGGGATGTGCGGGAGCGCCTGCGCTCCTTAGTGTGTGTGTGGGCGGGGAGGGGTACGAGGTGGGGCCAACCTCTTCCCAGGGCAGGGTCAGGACACCAGGGAGTCAGAAGGTCAGGCCCCTGGTGAGCAGGGTCTTAGCTCAGGGGCAGGTCTGGAGGGGGGCCTGGGCAGGCAGCTGGAGGCACTGGCCAGCAAGTAGGCGTGGGAGAGGCCCAGGGCTGCGGATGACTCAGTGGAGGATTTCTGAGCTCAGGCTCCTGCTCTGCCCTTCCTTGCCACTTGGGAACACGCGTCCATCAGATGGTGCCCTCAGAGCCCCTCTGCACCCCCCACCCTCAGCACCCTGGAAGTGGGTGAGAGTTTGTCGAACGAATAGTAACAGCGCCAGCAGCTGGTTTGAGGGCTTCCTGGAGGCAGGCAGGGGCCACTCGGTCCCTAATCTTCGCACCACACCCCCAACAGGGGCAAGGCAGCCACGCCACAAAGAACATCCAGGCTGAGCCGGGGAAGTTGTTGTCCAGAGTCTCACAACACAGCAAGTGACTGGTGAGGGGCAGGAGGGGTGCTTCCAAAGCTGCTCTCTTCCCCCTGTGCCAGGCAGTCCCTCCGTGCAAACACACATACACACACACACACACACACACACGGAGACACAGCCATAAAGAAGCCCATGGGCCCACAGTATAACCACGCACGCACAGACCCACAACGAGGTGGACAAAGGAACACAGACATACAAATAGGTAGTCGAGAAAATCATGCCCACTCACAGCCACGGTGCCCACAAGCACGCACATTCACGGTGCTGTCTAAAATCGCCGGTGGGGGGCGCCTGGGTGGCTCACTCGGTTGGGCGTTTGACTCTTGGTTTCAGCTCAAGTCATGATCTCTGGGGTTCATGGGATTGAGCCCCATGTTGGGCTCCACACTCAACGGGGAGTCTGCTTGTCCCTCTCCTTCTGCTCCTCCCCCCACCTCGGATAGATAGATAGATAGATAGATAGATAAAATATTTTTTAAAAGATTTTATTTATTGAACAGAGACACAGCAAGAGAGGGAACACAAACAGGGGTAGTAGGAGAGAGAGACGCAGCCTTCCCGCAGAGCAGGGAGCCCCATGTGGGGCTCGATCCCAGGACCCTTGGTTTATGACCTGAGCCCAAGGCAGACACTTATCGACTGAGCCACCCAGGTGCCCCAATAAATAAATATATTTTTTTAGATTTTATTAATTATTTGGCAGAGAGAGACACACAGTGAGAGAGGGAACACAAGCCTGGGGAGTGGGAGAGGGAGGAGCAGACCTCCAGCTAGGCAGGGAGCCAGATGCAGGGCTCCACCCGAGTGGAGGGATCATGACCTGAGCTGAAGGCAGACGTTTAATGACTGAGCCACCCAGACGCCCCAAGAAAAATATTTAAAAAAAATGCTCACTTCAGTTCCGCAGGCCCCACTAATGTCACACAGACCCACGCCTGAAGTTCACGTGTCCGCCACAGCCCCTTGCATGCCCCCTCCCTGGTGCCCATCTTCCCCTCCCAGGTACTGTGCCAGCCATTCCCGGTTGTCCCTGGGCCGCCATCCTTCCTCTGCCCCTGTCCACAGTCCTTCTGGGGATTCCTGAGTCCTGTTCAAGCCGTGGGAGAGAAGGGAGGCTGATTCACCCTCCCAGAGCTGTTCCTTCCCACACTCCCCCCCCCCACTCCCAGTCCTGGAAGCTGCCCCCTCAGAGCCCAGCTGGAGTGACTTCTCACCCCCAAGACACCTGAGGGAAGAGGAACTTTTGTGGCCCTGGCTGTGGGTGTGGTCACAGATGGGCAGGATGCCAGGGTTCTGGAAAATGAGTGGAGGGGTTCCAGCACTGAAATCAGCCTTGGGGACCTCTCATTAGAGTCGCTGGCTCCCCCACCTGCCCCGGAGCATATGACGGACGGCAGGGATGCGGGCCCTCCTGGCCCCCAGGGGTACAGGTGGATAAACGGAGGCCTGGAGGGGGGCAGGGTGCCAGAGGCCAGGCTACACTGGGCCTGGGAGCCGAGTGGACTTCCTGAGTGCTCATCGGTCCCTGGTGGGGACAGGAAGCCAGGGGGAGGGAGGCTCCAGGAGCCAGAGCTGCCCCGCCCCCCCAACTCCCCTGATGCTGCCACAGGACATAAGCCCGCCAGACATCATCCCTCATTAATATCATATAACTTCCTGAGTTCCCGCTGGTCTGCCTGGGGATTGCAGAAACCAGGGCAGTGGGGGGAGCCACAGAGCCAGGAGGCCCGAGGCCCATGCCCTCCAGGCACCTCCCCAAGCCCCTGGTGTGGCTGGAGCTGAGGCCGGAAGCTGGGGTGCTGCTGTGCATGGATGATAGGGAGAGGGGGAAAGGGGTGAGGCACTTGTGGTCACCGAGGGGCTTGGGTGCAGAAAGGGGAAGTCTGCAGCTACCCAGTGTCCAGCCTTGGCATCGGGAACATCCCCTCCAGGGCTCAGACGTGACACATGTGTGCCCGCGTGCTTCTTGTCACAGAGAGGGCTCTGGCATGGGCCACTGGCCATGGCCGGCTGCCTGGCCCATGAAGCTGGGGTTACCCCATTGTACAGATGAGGAAACTGAGGCACACCGGCTTCTCGTTCTCACCCAGGTCATCACGCTGCAAAGAGGTAGTGGGACGGGGACAGGAACTCACGTCAAATGAATGAGCCCCCGAGTTTGTAATCTCTCCACTTAAACTGCCTCCCTCAGAAATAAGGGGCGTCTGAGAGGGGCTCTGGCCCTTCTGGGTGGGGAGGTTGCATGGGAAGCCATTGACTCCGTGGGGCCCGGGGCTGTGACCACTGTGTGGGCAGCAGGGACATGAGGGCTGAGCACACGGGCCCGGGGGTGGTGGCTGGGGTGTGTTTGGGGAGGTGTGGGAGAATTGGACATGACAGTGATCTTGGAGTCCTGAATGGCTGTCTGTGGCCAAAATATTAAAATATTATTCCTGGAAGTCAAGGTTTCCGGGGCTTGGCCTGGGGCCTAGGCTTGCTGGAGCGAGAAGCAAGAGGGTGGGAGGGCACGCCCCTCTGATACTCTTGGAAGTCCCGGGGCCTGTCCCCGGCAGACTACTGGACACCAAAGCCCTCCTCCCCGGAATCTGTCTCCCCAAGACTCGGCCCGGGTCGATAGGCTTGCACCCTAGGACAAACTCTAGGGACTGGCGTTCTTTCTCGAGCCCCACCATCTCTTTCCCGGCCTTCTGGAAGGAGCGAATTGTATCTGGGGAAGCAAAAATCTCAGGAGTGGCTGAAAAACACTACATCGGGGAAGAATTTCCTAGTCATTTCTCAATCCCTGGGCAATGTCCTAACTCCGGGGCCTGAAGCCCAGAATAGATCCCAGAGGCCACCCCAGACAGCCTCTAGGACTGGCCAGCTGTGCCCCTCAGGTCTTGGTGTGCTCCAGGGTGCAATGACTCAGGGATCCCCATGCGGCCCGAGATGCTGGGGAGGGGCAGAGAAGGGCAGAGACCAAGGTGTGGGGAAGCGGCAGGTGGCTCAGGGAATGAGACCAGGAGAGGAAGCAGGGAGGGAAGGAGAGTGGACTGGGCTGCACTGGGCAGGAGAATTGGAGGGAGCGGGCCAGGGAAGGGGGGAGGAAGCAGGGGGGGGCCCTCTGGAACAGGCAAGGGGAGAGAAGGCGGGGCAGTCAGAGGAAATGAAAAAGCTGGGGCGAGCAGGCTAGATGAGAAGGGAGGAGGGAGGAGGGAGGGAAGTAAGGAGCAGCTTTCTCAAAGAGGCAGAGACCGGTAGAGCCAGCAGACCGGAGAGCAGGGCACAGAGGAAGGGACTGAGCGAGAAGGCAGAGGTGTGGTGAGAGCAGGTAGAGGGCCTCTTCGGGGAGAGAGGGAGAGGCAGAAGGAGAGACAGGGTGGTGGGCAAGTGGGGGAGAAGGACAGAGCTAGGGAGAGGGAAGGACGAAGGAGAGAGGAGGAGAGAGGCAGAGAGCCGGCCAGCCAGCCGCACACACAAGGAGAAGGGGTGGCCCATGGGGAGGGCGGTGGGCGTCTGAGCTCCCCCTCTCCCTCACCCCCACCTGCGCCCCGGGGACCTCGCTAGTCCAGTCCGCACAGAGGCCGTGGGGCGTGGGGGGATGGCCGACTCGTGCAGGAACCTCACCTACGTGCGGGACTCGGTGGGCCCGGCCACCAGCACCCTGATGTTCGTGGCGGGCGTGGTGGGCAACGGGCTGGCCCTGGGCATCTTGGGGGCGCGGCGACGCTCACGTCCCTCGGCCTTCGCTGTGCTGGTCACTGGGCTGGCGGTCACCGACCTGCTGGGCACTTGCTTCCTGAGCCCGGCCGTGTTCGTGGCCTACGCCCGCAACAGCTCACTGCTGGGCCTGGCCCGGGGCCGGCCCGCCCTGTGCGACGCCTTCGCCTTCGCCATGACCTTCTTCGGCCTGGCCTCCATGCTCATCCTCTTTGCCATGGCCGTGGAGCGCTGTCTGGCGCTCAGCCACCCCTACGTGTACACACAGCTGGACGGGCCACGCTGCGCCCGCCTGGCCCTGCCTGCCGTCTATGCCTTCTGCGGCCTCTTCTGCGCGCTGCCCCTGCTGGGCCTGGGCCAGCACCAGCAGTACTGCCCGGGAAGCTGGTGCTTCATCCGCATGCGCTCCACGGAGGCCGGTGGCCGCGCCTTCTCACTGGCCTATGCCAGCCTCATGGCCCTGCTGGTGGCCGCCATCGTGCTGTGCAACAGCTCCGTCACCCTGAGCCTCTGTCGCATGCACCGCCAGCAGATGCGCCACCAGGGCCCCCCGGTCCCCGGGCCCCGGGCGGGAGAGGACGAGGTGGACCACCTCATTCTGCTGGCCCTCATGACGGTCATCATGGCCGTGTGCTCCCTGCCCCTCACGGTGAGTCCCCCTGGTGGCTGGGGTGGGGGAAGGGGGTCCGGCGGGGGGGTGGAGGGAGGAGGGAGGAGGGCAGCCCCCAGCTAGGTCTGCCAGTGGGGTAGTCTAGTTCCCAGACGGGGACGCCGGGGTCCCAAGAGCTCAGAGGCTTTGGGCGCGGTCAGATAGCTCCCAACTTTCTGGAGAGGTGTCTCCCCTCCCAAGCCCTTGGCTCGCCCCTTTCTTATCTGCGGCAACCCCCCCAAACACACCCCAACCTTCCCCCACCCCCTGTAATGGTCATAAGATAATCAGATCCTCCCATTCTGGAACTGTGGTTCTGTGTCTGCCCTGTGCCCTGCGGTTCACAAATTCTCTCTCAGATCGTCTTCAGATGACCTTAGGTACCCCTTCCACAAGCACTTGGCAAGGAGTGGAACCAAGTTCCTGTCCCGTCATTGTTTTTACAGACGGAGGGTGATGGGGCTTGTCCACAGTTACACAGAGCCAGGTCTGGACCTCAGGCTCGTCTGATTCCAGAGTCTGATTTCCCCCCAACCTCCCAGCCCCGCCCTCACCCCCCACCTCTGCCAGGGGCTCTCTGGGCCTTGCCCTTTTCGGGCAGAGCTCCTGCCTGCCTCCCAGGAATTGGATCAGGGGAGCCCCCTGTAATCATCCTTCCCACCTTTCCCCTGCCCTGTACTCTGCGCCTCGGCTTTTCTTTCTGTAAAATGCCAGAGCTGGTCCTCAAAACTTTGGGGGGATTACAGATGACTCACAGGCTGGGAACGTGGAGAGCCACACAGCTGTAGCCCCAGGCCTTAGCCCCACGACCTCCGACCTCTAGGCTGGTGGTTTCCTGGGGTTTTCTCTCCCTTTGCTCCCCAGATGCATTTCTCACTTACTTTCGTCATATCTTATTTCCTGCCCCTGCGGCAGGGAACCCCTCCCTCATTGCTGCCAGGAAGCGCATGGAAGGAGGGGAGTGAGGGCGGGGTGGGTGTTTGGTGGGGGGCAGAGGATTCGGGGGTGCTTCCTGACGCCCCCGCCCTGTCCCCAGATCCGAGGCTTCACGCAGGCCATCGCCCCAGACAGCAGTGAGATGGGGGACCTCCGTGCCTTCCGATTCAACGCCTTCAACCCCATCCTGGACCCCTGGGTCTTCATCCTCTTCCGCAAGGCTGTCTTCCAGAGGCTCAGGCTGTGGTTCTGCTGCCTGGGTCCCAGGCCTACCCACGGCAACTCGCAGGCACCCCACTCCCGGTCCGTCTCTGGGAGGAAGGACTCAAGGGCTCCCGCCACTCCCAGGGGGAAGGAGGGGAGCCGGGTACCTTTGTCAGCCTGGGGCGAGGGGCCGGGGGCACCCGGGCCCCAGGTGCAGCGAGCTGGCAGCACTGTGGGTACATCAACCAAAATGGGGTCGGCAGCCGGCTGCTCCCTCTGCTGACATCGGCTGCCTGTGATCTCCTGCCCCCGGCTGCTGGGAGCCGGAGCCCGACGCTCAGGGCCGTGGCTATCTGTGGATGAGCGGAAGTGAGCCCCCGGAGTCCTTGCCTGCCGGAATCCTGACCCCCCTGAACGCAGGGGGGGCAATCAGCTGCTATTTCCCTGTTTCTCCTTCTCGACAGGCTCTGGGAGAAGAGGGAGGGAGACGGGGACTGTCCTGGAGCAAAAAAGAACACTTCTCTCAAAATAACCCCGGGCCCAGCCAGCCCAGTCTGGTCCTCGCTTGCCCATCCATCTCACTGTCTAAATATTTAGAAGGCAGAAAAGTTTCCCAGAAGCTGCTGTGCATTCAGGTCGGCTCTGGTTTGGCTTCCGGCTCTGACACACACCAGTTCAGGGTGCCGGGCTGCGCACCCCAAGCCCCCACAAACAGCGCAGGTCCTCTCCCAAGCCGCTCTAAAAGCCAGACCCTCTGCCTCCTGGGACCCAGCGACTCCTGGACCAGCTCCCGGCCTCCCCTCACTCCTGATTTCCCATCAGACTTGGAAGCCCCCGCCCTCACCCTCCAAGGGGGAGGCCAGAGGAAGGAGAGACTGCTGCATTGCAAGGAGCATGGCTGGACGCGTACCTCGGTGGGCCGTAAGATGTGGACCGTGGGAGCCCGGGTGTGTGTGTGTTGGTGGGGGGATGGAGAAGCTGGAGGACAAAGGCATGGGGGTTAGGGATCCCGGGGTCCCCCGCAGGGGACATAGCCCGTCTCTGGATGAGTAGCTGTGGCTTACCTACAAAGCCTGCCCTTACCTCCTGCATTCTCAGAGCCCTCGCAAAAAGCTCATTCATTCATTCAACAGCGAGCAGCCCGACAGACCAGTCCCTGCCCCAGCCTGGACTCTGCTGGGGTGATTTCCAGCCTTCAGGCTTCTCCTGCCCTAAAGAGAGGCCCAAGATCAAGGGTGCTCAGGAGGGAGCCAACTGGCGGAAGGGAAGTGGTGTTTACGGGAAATGGGAAAGCCCTTTTCTCCCCCCAACCCCACCCAGTTCCCCTTTGAGGTTGTTCCAGGGTTGAAAGCACTTGATCTGGGGTTAAAAGGGTAAATGTGAACCTGCAGACAGGCCGGGTAGGGAGGCATGGGCCTCTGGAGAGATAACAGCACCTCAGCCCTGCTGTCATTGGAGCCTTTCCACAGACCCTGGAATCAAGGTCCAGAGAGGGTAATCGCCAGCCCTAGGTCACACAGCAAGGAGGAAGTCTCAGTGGGAAGCTGACCTTTCTGTCTCCAGAAGCCAGCTCCCTTGTTTGCTTACCAACTTTGCCTCTCTGCGCCTCACCCTCCTTTGGTGCAGAACCGCAATCGATCAGTAATCTAGAATTCAGTTTATAGGGTAGTGCGGAGGATTAACTGATTGCCTCTGATAAGCAGCTGAGCACTGGGCCTGACTGGAATAAATACCACAAAAATGTTACAGTTACTGCAATCCTGTTGTTGCTGCTGTTGTGTGTGGCTAGCTGGGCAAATGTGGGCTGAAAAAAACAACATTTCCCTCCATGGGTCTTTCCACCGCTATGATTCAAATCACATTACAGAAGAACAAGGGGGTGTCTGGGGAGAGTTAAAGATTGGTCAGGATAACTGGTTTATGGGGTATGGGTTTCCTTTTGGGGTGATGAAAATGTTCTGGAAACCAATAGTGCTGAGGGTTGCATAAGATTGTGAATGTACTAAATGTCTGAATTGTACACGTTCGAATAGTTTATTCTATGTCATGGGTATTTTGCCACAATAAAAATAAAATGTAACACTAAAAAAAAAAAATGAGGGTGTTTAGAAACATTTATGAGTCTTGCCAGAATGACGTATTGGTTGAATTTGGTAATGAAAAGAGTTGACCTGTTCAAAACCCAAACAGGGCAAGAAGCATCAGGTGGAGTCCTGCCTTTGTCACCAAACCTGGCCCAGCCTCGGTGGGGACCAACCCAGAAGGCTCCCCAGAGGGTGATGGGAAAAGGATGGCGTGGGCGGAGGGGCCCCCAGAGCGGTATTTGGGGAGGGAGGCTCAGGATAGGGGGCCTGCCTGCCTGTCCAGGCAAGACCGCCAGGGGGCGCTCGCCTCCACGCTTGGTGCTGTCCCAGAAAGTGGGTCAGTCTGTCTCTCCAGCCTCTTAGGGCTCACTAAGTGATGACCGCGCAGGGCTGGGCATTCCATCCCACGGCATCCAAGCCCGGGGTAGGCACTATTATCATCTCCATTTTTTCAGATTCGGTTTAAGGGGTTAGTGAGGCTTCAGCACGGAAGCTGGTTTTCTGCTAGCTTTTTCCCTCCAGGCCTAACATCTCAAGAATCCCTCTGCCCTCTGCAGACCACCACTGCCTCTGGCCTGGGTGTGTACACCCATCTACCAGGTCCGGGGTTTGCAAGCATTTCCTGGCCCATCTATCTCCACACAGCCCCTCTGGGATGATTTGGAAACTCCTCTCTTAGTTCATGATGCTGGGGACATGGCAGTGACAGAGACAGCCCTGGCCCTGCTCTCCTGGGGCTCGGAGTCCAGAGTGGGCAGAGCTGTGAAATGGGGGTGGGATGGGGTGCGATCTAAGGGGACATCGGGGAGGGCTTCCTGGAGGAGGCGATGGCTGAGCAGGGCCCGAGGACTGGAAGAAAGAGAGCCTGGGAAAGAGGGATGTTTTGTTGTGCTCACAGTTCTGACTCTGGCCTCCTAGCCTCCTGCTCCTTCATTAACTCAACAGATTCCCTGGAATCTGCTTGGGGCCCAAGGCTGCTCTGCGCCTGCTGGGGATACAGCAGTGACTGACACTGTCTTGGCCCTCTCTCACTCACGTTCCAGTTGGATGACAACTTCGTGATCACAGAACCAAGTATTCCAAGAAGCAGGGGAAAAAAATAGAAATTTGTGAGCTGGGTTATGTGCCGAGGTCCTGGCCAAGGGGTTTGCCTAGTGTGGAGCGGGCGTTAGGAAGCTAAGGAGAATGTGTGCATTTATAATTCGTTTTATTCATTTTGGACTTCCTAGAACTGGGCCTGGCCCACAGATGGGACTCAAGCACCATCTGTCTGTCTGTCTGTCTCTCTCTCTCTCACACACACACACACACACACACACATATAGACTGACTGGCTGGTCCCCAGGAGTCCCAGCTCTCCGTGGCCTTCAGTAGTCACTGCTGCCCCACCTGCTGGTCAAAGAGGGAGTGACATTTAGAAATGGTCCCAGTGGCCACTACCCTGGGGGTGGGGGAGGAGGGAGGGGACCCTGGGTGGGCACCTCCCGCTGTGTCCCTCGGCTAGTCCCCGCTGAGGACAGGTGTGAGCTGGTCCAGCGGACCCGAGAGCCGGAATTGGAAACGATTCCCACTGTCAGCCTCCTGCTCCGGGCTGGAATCAGCTCCCTCTGGGCCTGCCCCGTGTCCATTAGAAGCTCCGAGTGCTGTCTATGTGTCTTTGATTAATAAAGCATGGGAAAGAGAAGGCATGATTATTTAATAAAGCAGCCTGTCCAGGAGTAAAAGTCTTTCAAAACACAGGGCCCCAGGGGGAAAACTAATGATAGGAGCCAGAGCCGCGTGGGCAGCCTGGGGCGCTTGGGATATGAAGGATCCAGGGTTTGAGACCCAGCTCGGCTGCTGCCCGGAAGTGCGGTGTGAGAGGCATTACCTGCCCGGGGCTTCCGGTTCTTTACTGTCAGGTCTCGACACTTAATTCAGGCCTCTGCTCACCTTCCGTGGCCTGCGTGCCGACTGAATGGGGTAGGTCTAGAAAGTGGTTAGCACAATCCTCTCGAGTGGGTATTCTTATCTTCCTCCTATAGGGTCATTATTCTCCATCTTGCAGACCAGTAAACTGAGGCCCAGAGAGGTGAAGTCACCGCCCCAAGGTCATCAAGGAGGAAGTGGCAGAGAGAGACCCTGAGGGTTGGAGAGCGCGCTGACCTTGGGGTAGTCTCTTCACTCTTCTGGGCCTCAATTTCCTCTTCTGGAGTCACAGTGTCCTGGAGGCAGAGCTGAGAAGCACGCCTGTGAAGTGGGAGCCTTCAGTGAAGAACGGCCAGGGGTTGCTGTGCCCCCGTGTCCCTGTGGGCTCCCTCAGTCCTCAGCGGCCCCGGGGGGCAAGTGCTCCCATGTGCCCATTTTACAGACGGGCTCATCTGCCTGAGGTCGCGGAGCCAGCCCCAGGCCCAGAGCTCTCATCCATACACTCCACCTCCTTCACGTAGATAGACCTAGAGGCAGACAACTAGGTGGTAGGAAGAGGGGGCACAGACGCTGGGGCACTGGAGAAACGGCCTGCCGCTCCCGACTTCCCCACCCACCGTACTGGGCTCCAGCGATGGGCCCACGCTGGATCAGTCCAGTGCTGGCCTAGGGTCTCTGCCACAAGGAAGGCCCCCGAGGTCGGGCCCTGCTGCTGGGCTTCTCCACCCTTCCAAAGCTGGGTGAAGAGCGAAAGCAAGTTTTTTTTTTTTTTTTTTTAATTCCACTGGATTGGGTCTCTGCTTCCCTCCAGCCCCGCCGCTGCAGCCACGTGCGAGCAGGTCACAGGCCAGACGGTGTCCGTGAACTGTTCATTCCTTGCACCCCTGAAATGGGTGAGCACTTGGGATTTGCAGTTGGAGGCGGGGCTCCTCTATTTTGGGAAAAGCCCCTAAGGATTCTGTTCCATGCCTTCCTACAGTACCACAGGACCCCAGGCCCTCTCCACATCTCCACTTGTGGCAGGGGAAGTTAAGGGGCTTTCTGTTCCAAATCCCTGTCCCCGTGCCCTCTGGGGGGCTAAAGCTCTGTGAGTGCAGGGCCCCAGGGCGTGCAGGCTCTTTGACAGAAGGGGTGAATGCCACCCCTTCCCTAGAGTGCCCGAAGAGTCCCCAACCCAGGTCCCACCGCCGGGGTCTGCCTTCTTGCTGTTCCCCTGGATGACCCCCTTCCCGCCCATCATGTGAATGCTCAGCCTTCAGGTCTCAGCTTATTGGGCTGCTCTCGTGGCCCCGAACCGGCCCCAGGCCCCCGAAGTCCTCATGAGGCACTCATTCGTGTGACTGACACATGGGCCGGGGCTGGCCTCCGCGCTCCTGTGGCCCGCCCCCAACCCAAAGCTGACGGGCTGCGCAGCCAGGCCAGCTCCTGCCTTTAGGGACCACGAGATCCGGCTGGGATCACAAGCCCAGTCCAGAGGTCCCCCTCTGCTGCCCTGACCAGGACAAGGCTCTGGAGTGAGCTGTGTGCAGGAAAGGCCCTACCAGGGCAGGGCTGCAGGGCCCACGCAGGGAGCAGGCCCAGAAACAGAGGCAAGCGGGGAAGAGCCACGTCAGGTAGTCACTGTATTTTATTGGAAAACATTGATATATATTTTTCTTCACAGCTTGAACTGAACACAATATTGCCCGGTTTAAAAAAAAAAAAAAAAAGAAAAAAAAAAAGAAAGAAGAAAACCCAAACCAAAACACTCCAAAAACGTCCACAGCCTCACGCCTACCTGCCCTTCCCCTCAGCTCTTGGCTGGGTCTCCCATGACGCCCTGTCCCTCCCCTCCCCTCCCCTCCTCTCCCCCGGAGGCTGGGTGCCAGAGGGTGGATGAGGAGGTTCTCAAAGCTGGGCAGGTCCCAGGAGAAGCCACTTTAACAACCTGGGTGGGGGGGGGGGCAAGATGAACAGAAAAAAGGAAAAGAAGAATCCAGACGACCGAACTGCCCACATTGACTTACTTGTCCCAGAGGCGAAAATCAGAAGCAAGGTCACGGATCATGCTGGGGGAGTATGGGGGCAGGCGGGGGTGGGGGGAGGGGAGAGAGGGCACGGAGACCAGCACGGGTGCTATGGAGCCAACCGAGTCACCGCGGAGAAGCGGGAGGGGCCGGCTGACCAGGCCGCGGAGCTGCCCTCGGCCACCGGTCCCGGGCCAGATGGCCCGTAAGACTGTCTTATTGCAGGGGTGTCCTCTCCGGAGTGTGGCGGGCTCATCTTCCCTCTCTCCACCCTCCAGCTAGCCCGGCACGGTTTTCAACAGGATCAGTTTTAAGGGGAATAAAGAAGAAAACCAAAGGAGAACCTGTACAGGACAAAGCAACATCCCTGGCTCCGCAGCAACAAGGGGCCTTTGGCGCCGGGTGGGGGAGGGTGGGAGGGGGTCGCACGGGGCAGCGCGGGTGGCATGGGACGTTAGCACCAGGTATTTACAGAACAGCTCGAGATCGCTTTAGGAACACGGGCATGTACAATTCGCAGAGTGGCCATCTCAGCAGCACCCCCCAGGCCCCCCCCAGGAAGCCGATTGGATGGTCTCACATCAGCCAGTGGGACCTGAGCGGCATCCACTCTATCCGTCCCCTTCCAGGAGTCGGCCTCTTCCAGCGGGAAAAAGAATGCCAGCTTCCAAGACTCCCTCGCCCCCATCCTGGACCATATGCAGTCCACACTGCGACCCGAGTTCCCCCCCCCCCGCCCCAGCCCTTCTGGAATGCCTCTCTCGGCACCCCTGCCCCGAAAGGCTGCTGGGATGTGCACAGGGAATCACAGGGCTGGTCGCATGCAACAGCGGAAGGCATGCTCTCCTGCCTGGGCGAGGCCTCATCCCCTCCCCAGCAGGGCCGGGGACAGGGCCGGCAGCCACCCCAGCACCCAAAGTCAGAGGACACATGAAAGGAAACAAACCAAAAGAGAGGAGAGCCACCCGGGCTGGAGGAGGAGGACAGAGGCTCCCCTCGGGGGAAGGGGGCTGCGTCCAGGAGTGCATCAGGCCTCGGAAGATGAGAACGGAAAGGGGGGAGGGCAAGAGGCAGAGATGAGGGGCCTGGGAGGAGACTCAAGGAGGGAGAAAGAGCAGTCATGCAGCTTGGGACAAATCTTTTGTTGCTTTATCAGATTCTCAGTCAATCAACTGGTGTTTGCTAGAACCGGGGAACGCAGGGGAGTGTTGAAGAGAGCGCGCGCGCGAGAAGAGAGAGAGCACGAGAACGGGCATCGCCAGCTGCCCGGGGGCCTTCACTTGGCGGTCATCATCTGTACGAACTCTGGGAAGTGAAACAGAAGGAGCGGGTCAGAGCGGGCGAGCAGCCCAGGCCAGAGGCCCTCCCGGACACAAGTGCCCTGATGTTGTGACGCGGACTTGCTCCGGAGACCGCCCCCGCCCCCCCGGCTCCCAGCAGCCACTTACCTTCATAATTGACCTGGCCGTCCCCATCGATGTCGGCCTCTCTGATCATCTCGTCCACCTCCTCGTCGGTCAGCTTCTCACCCAGGTTCGTCATCACGTGACGCAGCTCAGCAGCACTGATGTAGCCGTTGCCGTCCTGGGCGTGGGGACAGGGCAAGGCTCTGAGCTGGTCGGGGACCGTCAGGGCACCCCCACCCAGCAGGGGAAGGGGTGAGGTCGCAGGGCAAGCAGGCAGCGGAGCCGGCACTGGGACCCAGGCCTCAGGGAAGTGGCGTCCCGGGGCCTCACCCAGTCTGTCCCTGGGCCGGAGCCCTAGAGCTACTGTGGGAGACGAGTACCTACCTTGTCAAAGACACGGAACGCCTCTCGGATCTCCTCCTCGCTGTCTGTGTCCTTCATCTTTCTGGCCATCATGGTCAGGAACTCCGGGAAGTCAATGGTCCCATTCCCTGGAAGGTGGGCAGGGGAGTCAGGAATGTTCTTGGCCCGGACCCTGGGAGACTGCCCCAGAGCGCTGGCAGAGGGGACGCACGCTCATCCGTCGCCCCAAGGGAGGCTCCCAATGGTCCAGAGATGCGACCGAAAAGGGGGCCACCCCCCTACCCCACGGGGCTCACCGTCCGCGTCCACCTCGTTGATCATGTCCTGTAGCTCCGCCTCAGTGGGGTTCTGTCCCAGGGATCTCATCACCGTCCCCAACTCCTTGGTGGTGATAGTCCCGTCTCCATCCTTGTCAAAGAGGGAGAAGGCCTCCTTGAACTCTGGGGTAAGAGAGGGAAGGAATCGGAGGTCAAGGACCACGGGGAAAGCCTCAGTGAAAGGCGGCCCCAGGAGTCCTCCCGGAAGGAGCCAGGAGCCTGCCAGTCCAGGCCCCTCGCTCCGGTGCTCGGGGCAGACCCCTTCCTTTCTTTGGTCAACATTTATTAAGCACCTACTTTGGCCAAACTAGCTCAGTGAGGACCAAGGGGAAAGAGGCTGACAGGGGTCCGCAGAGAAGTCTACGTTTCTTTCTGGTCCCTGGCTTTGGCCTCTCCCTCCAATGATGAAACGGACTGCTGTCATGGAGTGGACCCGAGCAGAGAGAACTCTCCACGGGAGGTACGCTGGCCAAGGTCAGCTGGCTGGGAGGGGCAGGGGAGGCTGCAGAATGCCTTGGGCGGTCCTCCTGGGCCAGTTCCCTGCACCTAGTGGCGGTGTGTGGCTGTGTGCGGTGGCATCGGGGGTGGGTGCGCGGCGGCGCGGCGGGGGGATGGAAGCAGAGGGGACGGCTGCCAAGCTGGGATGAAGAGCGAGTGGCGCTGAGTGGGAAGGCCACAGCTGGGGACGCATCAGGCGCGGGGAGAGGAGCACGTGGCTGCTGCCCTCCCACTGGGCCCATTTTGGCACCGGGTGCTCCCTACCCCCAAACCCTGGGAGAACAGATGCCTGGCAGCCTATTCCCAGAGAGTGTGGGCTGGGGTGAGGTGGTGGACAGTTTGCTAATGGGGACAGGGTGGGGAGCGTAGTCTGTTTGTGTCACGTAAGGGCAGAGCCCAGGCGTGGGTGGCAGGTGCGGCGGGAGACGCACACACAGCCCAGAAGCTGTGTTCCCGAGCCTCTGGGCCACAGGGACAGGAGTCTCCTTGGGGATGCCGGCACCTCTCTGTACTGAGGCCTTGGGCCTCTTGTGGAGGGCAGGACCCGGAGCTCATGATCACTCCACAACCAGGCGGTACTCCAGCATTCCGCCATGGGTCTCCTTGGCCAGAGTTTAGAAGAAGGAGGTGTGACTGCATGTGGGAGTGGGGGCAGGGAGGAACGGAGAGAAGGCGAGTCCACTCCGGCCTCCTCCCGCGTCGGCGCCGGACTCGGCACTTAGCCTGCAGCCTGTTGGACCTGACAGCAAACCTGGGGCTGGAGAGCTGCTGGGGCCCAGGGCCCATTCTGTGAATCCTTCCGCCTGTCTGCTCTGAGCTGGCCCAAGGCTGGGGGCAGAAACCAAGAGCTGGCTTCTGTCCTAAGCAGCACACGGTCTTGGGAGAGGGAGACCGAGAAGCCCACGGAGTGACACGGCAGTTCCTGTAGTGGTGACCCTTCTGGGGTGGATGGGCCAGGTGGCTACAAAAATGAATTAGATGGGATTCCAGGACTTCTGCCGGCTTCCTGGGGGATATACGGCCTTTCCTTTATTCACCTACATGGCCAACAAACATTTACGGAGCTCCTACTATATTCTAGGCACTAAAGGTACAGCAGGGACCAACAGAAACAGCCCCCAAAACGAGGAGCTCACGTCTAGTGACAGGAGATACAGCAGATGAAGACACGAAATACTTCCGACAGTGAGAAGGGCCACAAGGGCAATACACAGGGCGACGGGCCAGAGGGTAAAGGAAGGCTGTCCGTCCGGGCCGGGCAGGGAAGAAAGGCCTCTCCGAGGTGACATCGGAGCAGAGACCCAGAGAATGCAAAGGAGCTGCTCACGGCAGGAGCTGGGGGAGAGTCCTCTCTGGCCGAGGAAAGTGACTCGAGATGTGTGAAGGGGAGTGCAAAGCACAGGCCAAGTGCAGAGGGGGCAGTGACAAGCCATCCTCTGGATGGCTCCTGAAGTGGGACAGGAGCTCTGCAGCCCCCCGGGAGGCTCACCTTCGGAGCCCAACGGCGGGAGCTGGGACCGAGAGCTTGGTTTACCCGCAGCCACCAAGCAGTAAGAGGCCCCCGATGGCCCGCAGCCAGGAGGACACAGCTCTGACATCTGGTGCGTGCCCGGCTCAGGGCCACGGGGGTCTGTCTGGTGTTCCTGGGGGCAGCGTGCTTGTACACACGGTCCCCAGCGATCTAAGCACAGGACCCAGCACTGGGGCAGGGGCCACACGAGTCCAGCGGTCAGCGGCTACTCCCGCCGGGGTGAGAGCCGGCTGGGGATGCGCAGGCCTTCCTGGGGCAGGGCAAGGAGGCGGGTAGGCAAGCTCACCTGCGATCTGCTCCTCGGTCAGCTGGTCAGCCTGGAAAAGCGAGGAGGACACAGTCAGTCCCGGGGCTCACCCGCGGGGGTCCCCTCGTCCTGCCGGCTCAGTCCGGCGGTCCCCTGGTGAGGCTGGCTCCCCAGGACATCCCCTGCCCCTGGGCTAAGGAGCTGCACACCGCGGTTCCGGACTGCAGGAAGGCCAGGTTCTGGGAGGAAGTGTGGGGATTCAGGACTCTGGGAACTAGAGTGGACTGGAAACCCGGGCCTGCCTGCCACGGGGCCCAGTTAAGTTGCCCAGACCCAAGGCCTTCCAATCTTGACCTAGCGCTTGGGAGCCACGAAGGGTGGGGAGATGTCCTGCTCCTGCCCAGCCCAGCCCAGCCAGCACAGCGGGTTCCTGTCTCTGCTTAGCTGCTGTACTGCTGCCACCGAGAGCCCCAGGGGCTGAGTGAAGGGAGCACTTGCCCTGGAGGCCTAATCAGGCATTTCTAGAAGGCTCCAAACTGAAGCAGGCCAGTCCTTGGGTAGGACAGAGGGAAGATGTCTGGGGCTCTCGGCTAGTTTCTGTGTCACCTATTTGGACGCAGCTGGCAGGAATTCTCCTAACTGGTCGCTCTGAATCACTCCGGGTACTCTGGTCGGGCCACAGACAGCCGCCCCACTTCCCTGTGCACAGGGCAGGCACAGGGCACCACTCTGTTCTGTTCCTTTGGGGCCGGATGGGCCAAGGCTGGGGAGGGGCTGTGGGACCCAAGTCAGCTTCCCTGGGCTTTGCTGCAGCTTTTAACACTTTCCAGTCCTGGCCACTCTGGGGACTGGCCAGGTGGGGGCAGGGAGCCCTTGGTGCTTGCTGGGTTTGGGGGTGGGGCAGGGGAGAGGCACAGACCAGCTTTTTCTGCACTGGTGTCCTGCAGAGGAGCTGGGCAGGCGGCTGAGCCCCAACATTTAGCTTGAGGCAGCAAACACATGGATTTTCCTTGGTTTTTGCCAATGTTGCCAAGAGGGCACCACCCTGCCTGGTGCCCAGACGACCGCCCCCTCCTTTACTTCCTTTTACAATCGGGAAAGGGGCTCTGCGTCTCCGGCAGGGCTCCAGCCTGGAAGCTGAGAGCCCTCAAAACCAGAGCAAAGAGAGCAAACCATCTGCATCCCGGTTCCAGAGCTTCCCCGGCAAGCTAGCGGTGACCCGCCCACCCCCACCCCGTCCCAAATAGAAGAACTGGTCACATCAGAACTGGTCTAAAATGTCCTTTAAGTTTTTTTTTTTCTTTTTTTTTTTTAAATCAAAGGGGGAAGGAACTTGAGGCCAAGCCCCAAAAAGGCAGAAGGGGAGGGGAAATCGAAGTGATGATGACAGAGGAGAGATGGCCAAGGGAGGAGGGAAGAAGGAAGGTAGAGAAGGAAAAACGTGCACATTCTGGAAAAGTCCAAAGCCTAAAGGGAAGGTTAGGAAGCCAAACGGAGACCCTTCTGCATTGCCTCCAAAGGAGACGTGGGGCTGCCAGCCCCGGCCCACGAGCCCCCTGCTTGGGCCACTGCCCTTGGCTCCCACGGGCAGAGAAGCCTGGTCCTGACACCCGAGGAAGCTGCTCAGGGAACGTGAGAAGACAGGATGGGCTTCTGGTTACCAAGGCCAGGCAATGCCAGGGGAGAGGGAAGAGAAAGAACCGAGGGCAGAGAACAGTCTGGGGAGGAGGGTAGCCATTCCAGCTGCTCCGGGTTCTCTCTGCCTGGCCCAGAATGGAAGGAGCCTGCCCGAGCTGGGGGCTTTCCCACCCCTACCGCCCCGCTCTGCAAGAAGCCCAATTGTCTCCCCACTTTGGGCAGCCCTGTTAGGGGCTGGGACACGTGGCCCCACATGCCCAGGAGTGGCTCTGAAGGGCTGGGGCTGCCACCCGCGGCTGGAAGGCAAGGATGATCCACACCAGGTACAGGGCTGCGGCAAATAGGCGTGGCTCTGCTTCTAGAGCCCATCAGACACTCTCCTGCCTATTAGAAGACCCTCTCCCCGACCCCCGTGGCGTGAAGGAAAGGTCCCAGCTCCCAGCTATGGATCTCAAAGCATGGCTGCTGCCCACAGCACAGATCACCCAAGAAACTGTTACCACCGGGGACCCCTTCTCAGGATTTCTTCCCTTTCAAAACCTGAGAATTTTATGCTTCCAAAAAATTGTCTCCAAAACAACCCAGCTGGTCTCCTGCTTCCTTATCCCTCATCTTCGGCTCCAGCAAGGGGCCGGACAAGAGGAAAGAAAAAAAAAAAACAACAAAACCCTGGGGTGGGGGAGGGAAGAGGTATTATTTCTCTGCGGTGACCCAGCCCCCAGCCAATGCCAGAGAGCAGTGTTAGATGAGAGCAGAAACCAAGGCCAGGGCCCCTCACCCGGGCCAAGGAGAGCCACAGCGCTCAGGCCGAAGTCCAAGGCTGGTGACCAGGGCTCGTCCCACCCACACCTTTCCGATTACAAGTAGGAAGAGAAACTAGCTGGGGCCCAAGTCAGGTCCTATTTGGGACGCGATGGGGGGGGGGGGCCGCTTCTGGCACCGGCCAAGAAGGCCTTGAGGGCCCCTAGAGCAAGGTTCTGCTGGGGGAAAATAGGGTAGCGGCAAGAGGAGCCACTAGGTCTGTGTCAGCAAGTCTGAGATCTGATACACAGCAGCGGCTGCTTGCTCTCCCCGGCCTTGCCAGGGAGGAGGGCTGCGCGCGGTTCCGAAGCTGAGCCTGGGGGGGCTGTGGGTGCTGTGGGTGGCAGGGAGCAGGAAAGAACCAGTCTGCTGGTTTTCTCTCAAAGCTCCAGCTGTGTGAATGAACAGAGGCGCTCAGTGAGGGCCCCGGATGGAACAAGTAGCCCTCGGGCAGAAGAAGGGGTCCCTCTGGAGGTCCTCTCTGTTCCAGCTCTGCAGCCCCCACCCCGAGGCCAAGGGAACAGGCGTCCGATTGTCACCGACGCCACACTGTACTGCACTGTCATTTGGCACAAGTGAGGAGACGCGCAGAACAGTGCCCGGAGCTGGAGACCACAAGAAAACCAGCACTCCTGTGTGGAAAAAGCAGCTCTCTCTGTCTGGAAGGGGCAGCGAGGGGGTGAGATTCCAGGCTTAAAAGGCTGGCTCGTTTGATGCATCCCAAACTTTGGTCCCCCACCCCCCCATTTCATGCTGCTTCAGTGCGCAATAGGAGCCTGAACAACTCCACCCACCTGCTCCCACAGCCAGGGCGCCTCCTGCCCAGCCCCATCCTTCCTGGGGAAGGGGGACCGTCCAGCCACTCCCTTCAGCCTCAGCAGCCCACTCCCCATTTAGACTGAACAGTCTTTGTCCTGGTCTTTCCCTGGAGACTTCCAGGGAGCAGCCCACATCCACCTCCAAATCTAGGCCCACCTTGGCTGCCATTCATTTTCTCCTCCGACACCCCCCCCCCGGGGCCCCACCCCCGCCCTCCTTCCACCTCACCTCCCACAACCCAAGCCAGGCTCCTCTTCTACCCCCACCTTCTCAGGGGCCCAATGCAACACTCCGCCCCAGCCCCCTCCCATGAAAACCAACCTCCCTAGTTCAACAGCCTCAACCCACTAGTAACCTCAGAACCTTTTCTGGCCGCCCCCCAAACCAACCACGAGGTCTCCTGCTCCCCCACCACTGGCAAGACCAGTCTCACCATTCCCTCTTAACCACCTCCCCTACCCCAATCCTTTTCAGTCCCTGGAGGCTCGCAGAGCATCTTCCAATGGCCACTGCTACCCACCCCAGGCTCTTCCTGCCCTAAGCTTGCACCTCACCCTCCTCCTCCTCCTCCCTCTGCAATGCTGGTCTTCCCAGAACTCCCCCCTTCCCCTCCGGGGTCTGATCTGCAGAAGTCGCCCCCATCCCTGCGACTCTCCCCACCCAGGTCCAGCTACACACGGCTCCCTCTTGGGAGCTCGCCGGCAGCCTGGCCTTCCTCCGATCTCCCTTCCCCGCATCCTTTGAGGACCCAAAGTCTTCATTAGGGCCCGAATACCCCCTTCCCCGGCCAATGCTTCTTATCTCGCCCTCCAAGGGGTCTAAACACCCCACCTCAGAGATCCAACGCCCCACCCTGGGTCCAAAAGTCCTTTCTGGTGTCCAAACCCCCTCTGAGGGTCCAGATACCCCATTCTGGGTTCAGATGCCCCCTTTGAGAATTCGGGTGCCCATTTTGGGGTCTAAATACCCCACCTGGTATTAAAAGTCGCTTTTGAAGCTCCTAACCCTCTTCCGGGATCCAAACGTCCCGCTCTGGGTTCGAAGGCCCCCAACAGAGGGGCCGAGAAGGGTCCAGGGGCGCTCGCCGGGGCCCCGACACCCCCTATGCCGGGTCCACTCGCCCCTTCAGGAGTCCTGCCCCGCCATGCCCGCCTCAGAGCCCCCAGCCTGGGCGGCCCCCCAGCCTCACTCACCATGGCGAGGCCGGGGTGTCCGGAGCGCGGGGATCAAGGTTCCTCCGGCGGCGGCAGCAGCTGCAGCAGCTCGAGCTCCGCCGCGCGTCCGCGCCTCCACACTCACTACCCGCAGAGCGCGCCGCCGCCGCCGCCTCCCGCCCCAACGGTCCTCCAACGGCCGCTGCGCGCGCGCCCCGCCTAGCCCGGCCCCGCCCCGCCCTTCCCGCGCGCCGCCGCACTGCGGCTCCCGTGGATCCCTCCGCGCCACACTCCGCACCGACGGACCCGCGGATCTCTGGCGCCCGCCCCACGCAGAGCCGGGGTTTGCCTCCGGCCGCGCGCGCGCGCGCACGGGCCGCGGGACTACTTTTCGTCGCCGCGCGCTCCGCCCCCCTGCGTCCTCTCCACTTGCCCCCTCCGGCGGAGGGACACGGCTGGTGTGGCGCGTGACGCGTTCCTGTGTGAGCCGCGCCGCTATTGGGCCTGGGCCATGGCGGAAATGAGAGCGCGGTGCCGATTGGTCCGGCCTTCCCTGCAATGCGTCAAACTGGGGCGAGCCACTGCGTGGTGGCGGTGGGGAAGCCTTAAATGTGTGGCTGCGGGGAGCCGTGAGGTGTAACGAGGTGAAGGGAGAAGCTGTGTGGATGTTAGAGATGCAAACACATCGTCTTGGTGGCCAGGGAGTGTTAAAAGGGCTGGCGGAAGATGCAGAAGGAGTATCTCGGGTCTCCCCTCTAATAGATGGAAGATGGTGCAATCCAAAATGCTGTGGTCTGGAGGCCCCGCCCCCGACTGGGCCCTACCAGGTGGCGGGGTCTTCAAGGTTCTGCTCTTCAAGTAAAGGTTCTTCCAGTAAAGGTTCCACCTGTGGGGGCAGGTGTGCGGACCCCGCTTCACGCTTGATCAGCTCAGAGTCTATGAAATTGGGGCAGTCACAGGATAGCCTCTGGGAACAGGGCATTCATGCATGCTTGCATGCATTCATTCAATAAGCATGAATGGGGCGCCTGCTGTATGCAGGAACCTGTGTTTGGCTGGACTGGGGAGACCGTACTTCCCAGCTATTCTCCTGGTATCTCCTAGACCCACCTGATTCTTGCACTTCTCGTACCAAGATTCCAGCCTTAGGAAGAAAAAGAATGCGAAGATTAGCTGAAAACTGTTTCCTGAAGCTCAGAAACAACTTTTTTTGTTTGTTTGTTTAGAATAGGAGATGCCATTCCTGTATGTGCCCCGCCCGTCATCCGCCTACCCTTGGCCGAGGAGGATCGGGGAAGTGAGTCAGGCTGGGCCAATCCTTTTGTCCCACCTGGAACAGAATGTACAGGTTGAATCAATGAATGAGTCTTTCCCTGGGTTTTTGGATTTGGAGTCTGGGTGCAAGAAGTCTTTTCCTTTGCGGGGTGGGGGTGGCGTTCTGGCTGGTTCAGCCCCGAGAACATACCATTCTTGATCTTGGGGTTGTGAGTTCAATCCCCACATTGGGTGTAGAGAGTACTTAAAAATAAAATCTTTTAAAAAAGAAGTCTTTTCTTTATGGGTGGCGAGGCTTTGAAGGAATAGGTCTAGAGCTGTCTGTGGCCGTTTTCCCACTCCTGGAGGAGAGAATAAAACTGACACCAGGGAGAAGCAAGTTAGAGATGGAGTGAGAGCCCTGTTGACATTTATTACCCTGATTCCAGTACTCTCGAGGCCGGCTGCACACCATCATGTCAGGACTTTGAGTACACTAACTATTAAAATTTCCCTCGAGGGGCGCCTGGGTGGCTCAGTGGGTTAAAGCCACTGTCTTCGGCTCAGGTCATGATCTCAGGGTCCTGGGATTGAGCCCCGCATGGGGCTCTCTGCTCGGCAGGGAGCCTGCTTCCTCCTCTCTCTCTGCCTGCCTCTCTGCCTACTTGTGATCTCTGCCGGTCAAATAAATAAATAAATAAATAAATCTTTTTAAAAAATCTTAAAAAAAAAAATTCCCTCGAATCCCAAACTAGTTTGAGTTCAGTTTTTATCACTCGCATCCAAGCAACCTGAAAAGCCCACACTCCTAAACACCATTACACTACCAGTGAGAGTGATTTGATTTGTCTTCGATTATCCATTCTCCCTCTCTTCCAGAGTAATAGAAACATAGCTGGGCACACTGCCACCCCCAATAAAAACTACGTTCCCCAATCTTCTTTCCATTTAGGGGTGGTCATCTGATTGAATGAGGGCCAAAAAGGAGGTGAGCAGAAACGATGCGTGCAACTTCGGGGTATCCTCTTAAAGGGAGGGGACGTGCCCTCCTTCTCTCTTGCCTGCTGCTAGAGCAGCCATCGTGGGCGTTAGGAGAGACACCAGTGGTGAGTTGGGATCTTGATAATTTCCTGGAGCAGAGCTCATCCTTCCAGTCCCACTGCCAGACTTTTATTTAAGACAGAAATAAGTTTCTGTATCACTTCGTTACAGCAGCCAAACCCACACTTGCCTCCCAGCTCTGTGCCCCCTTGCTTACTCCCCTAGGTGACTGTCCTTGCTTTGGTGGAAGCTGACTGTAATGTTCACAGTGTGATTCAGACATAAGCCAATCAGCAGGTCCTACGTCCTTTCCTCTGAACCAATCAAATTGCTCTGATTTGTTCGGAGCCCAAGGTGTGACTTTTTTTTTTTTTTTATCTATAGCATAATTTCCATTCAATAAAATGCCACAGATCTTAAGAACTCAGTTCAGTGAGTTTTGACAATTGCCTACAACTTCATATCCACTATTCAAGACAAACATTGGAACATTTCCATCACCCCCAGAAGTTAGCTCCCATGTGGACCTTTCCAGTCAATTTCTGTACCTTTCAAGCAACTACTGTTCTGGCTTCTGTCATTAGAGATTAGTTTTGCCTGTTCTAGAGTTTTATAGAAATGGAATAATTGAGCATTTTTTGGTTTTGTTTTGTTTTTATCTCGGCATTCTTATGCTCAATGTAATGTTTTTAAGCAAAAGTTGCATGGGACATTCATCCAAGGAGCCTCTATTTGATAAATCTGATGGTTCTCGTCTCCAAGCACCTCCTTTCCAGGCTTGGGAAATGATCTTACAGACCTTACAGGGATCTTCTTGGGCTTCCAAGCCTCAGGTAGTCCTACACTACAGCCAGCCAAAACTCTGGGTAGTGGCTTCAAATCTTCTGAGCCTTCAGAATGATCAATAAAACTGAGGCTCAACCCCAATATAATCAGGGGAATTCAAATTATCATCCAGACAAATGCCATGTTAACCTTAAAACTGTTGGTTATTTTGCCAGCAAACATGGGTTTATTTGGGAATAACAGAGCACTGCCGCTAGGTAGTAAAACCACAGGCACATCTGTGAACGAAGGAAAGGAGCTCTCTTTTGGGGGGTGGGGTAGGTTGGCAAGAGGTTGTTACAAACCAAAAGTCCATTGGAGTAATCTGGGAGTTTGAAGTATAGAGGCTGTTCATTGGTTGGGTTGTGACTGCTCTCATTGGCTGGGCTGTTGCTGGGCAGGAGAGAATCTTTCTTCCTCCTCCGGCCATTGTGAGTTGAACTTCTACGGGCTGGGAATGCAAAATCCTTTCTTCTTGTTGGGGTCCACAATTGGAGGGGTAGGGAGCGGGAGCTCCCTCTTCTGGCCTCCCGCCCTCATTTTATTTATTTTTTATTTTTTTAAAGATTTTATTTATTTATTTGACAGACAGAGATCACAAGTAGGCAGAGAGGCAGGCAGAGAGAGAGAGAGGAGGGGAAGTAAGCTCCCTGCTGAGCAGAGAGCGGGATAGGGGGCTCAATCCCAGGATGCTGGGATCATGACCTGAGCCGAAGGCAGAGGCTTTAACCCACTGAGCCACCCAGGTGCCCCCAGCTCTCATTTTAAATGTTCACCCTGAGTCCAGGGGACCCACGCCACGATTGGGTGACCCTGTGATTTCTTTTGACATCACCTCCTGTGCTCTCCCCCTCACTCTGTCTGTTCTAGCCACTTCGGACTCTTTGCGGTTCCTTGAACACTTGGGTCTGCCTCGGGGCTTTTGTACTCTTTCCTCTTCTTCAGATGTTCTCACAATAGCCACAGGGCTTCACTTCCACTTACCTTCAAGTCCTGGTTCAAATGACACATTCTCAGGGCTCCTGCCTGGCTTGGGCAGTAGAGCATGTGACTCTTGCTCTCAGGATCTTGGGTTCAAGCCCCCATGGGGCATGGAGACTATTTTAAAAAAGAAAGAAAGAAAGAAAGGAAAGATTCTAGCAAATGACATGTTCTTGATGGTCCCATTTAAAATTGTAACCCAACACTCCCAACCCCCTTTACTTGGCTTTACGGCTTTTCATAGGAGCGACCACTTTCTCAAATATGAGAGTATGTTATTCTTTTTATAGTTTGAAACTGGCACTGAAGCTCCATGAGGCTAGATCTTCCTGTTTTTTGTGCTCACTGTTGTCTGCAGCGTCCAAACTAAAAGCCAAGATGTAGTAGGTGCTTAAGAAACATGTTTGTTTGTTTAAGATTTTATTTATTTATTTATTTGACACAGAGAGAGAGAGAGACAGTGAGAGAGGGAACACAGGCAGGGGGAGTGAGGGAGGGAGAAGCAGGCTTTCCACTGAACAGGGAGCCTGATACGGGGCTCCATTCTGGGATCTGGGATCACGACCTGAGCTGAAGGCAGACATTTAACCGACTGAGCCACCCGGGTGCTCCAAGAAACGTGTTTTGAATTAAGAAAAACAAGGAGATGGAACTCTCCTACACTGTTGGTGGGAGTACATGTTGATAGACTCACTCTAGTGAGTGAATCAGGTTAGACTAGGTTATAATGCAGTAAGAACTGCAACAATCTCAGTGAATATGGTTAAAATTTCTTTCTCCCTCATGCACTCTACTGTGGGTCTCAGCTGCTCTGCAGGACAGCTGTCCTCCACATGGTGACTCACTAACCTGGGCTCTGTCATCTCTCCCCAAGGTTTCTACGTTGCACAGCTGAGGAAGAGAGAGCTCGGAGAATCTCCTAGGGCATTTTCATGGACTCAGTCTGAGAGTGACACCTCTCACTTGAGCTCACATGTCATTGTTCAGAACCAGCCATGTGGGGGATGGGGAAGTCCATTTTCTCACGTGCCCAAGAAGAAGGCAGAGGAAGCGGGATTTGATGACTATACTATGGTCTTGGCAACAGAGAGCCATTGGAAAATCTTTATAGGCAAGTCAAATATGCACATTTGCTACTTATCTGACAGACAGAGATCACAGGTAGGCAGAGAGGCAGGCAGAGAGAGAGAGGAGGAAGCAGGCTCCCCGCCAGGCAGAGAGCCTGATGCGGGGCTCGATCCCAGGACCCTGGGATCATGACCTGAGCCGAAGGCAGAGGCTTTAACCCACTGAGCCACCCAGGCACCCCTGCATTTTGATTTTATCAAGTTCAAGACAATTCCTAATTTCCCTGGTGATTTCTTCTTTGATCTCTATATTATTTATTATTGTATATAATTTTCAAATATCTGGGATTTTCCCATGGGTCTTGCCATTGATTTCTACTTTAATTCCATGACAATCAGAGAATATACTCTTCAATCCTTTGGACTTTATTGAGACTTGTTTTATGGACCACCAATATATAGTATATATTGGTGAATATTCTATGGGCACTTGGGAAGAATGTGGTTGTTGTGTGGAGTAGTCTATAAATGCCAATTATGTAAAACTGGTGCTCAAGTCTTCTATGTCGTTACTGTTTTTTTTTTTTTTGCCTACTTATTCTAGCAACTACTGAGAAAGCAGTGTTAACACTTTCAACTGTAATTGTGAATTTGTCTAATTTGTCAAATTTTGCTTCATGAAACTTGAAACGCTGTTATTCGGTACATCTACATTTATGATTGTTATGTCTTCCTGACAAATGATTTTGTAAGTATGAAGTGACCCTCTTTATTTTTGGTATTTATATTTATATTTGGTATTCCTTGTCTTGAAGTCTAGTCAGTCTGATCTCAGTATAAATGCTCCAGGTTCTTATATGTCCTGTTTTCATGGTGCATTTTTTTCTACTCTTTTACTTTGGATGTGACTATCTTTATACTGAGAGTGTTTCTCTTGTGGATAGCACATAGTTGGCTCTTGCTTTTTTATCCCATCTGATGATCTCTTCCATCCTCCACATGTGGCTTCCTCGTCTGCATTCAAACAGCTGATACAGCTGTTGTGTTTCCCTGCTGGCAGAAGGGAGAAAATCAGGGGCACCGGGGTGGCTTAGTCGGTTGAGCCACTGACTCTTGGTTTCTGCTCAGGTCATGATTTCAAGGTCTTGGGGTCGAGCCCCAGCTCCCACTCCCACTTTCTGTCTCTCTCTCTCTCAAATAAATTTTAAAAATCTAAGAGAGAGAGAGAAAATGAAGAAGGGCACTTACTGCTGTCACTAGGAAGATGAACTAGTTACAGGGAGTGATGATTGTATTGTATTCTATTGTAACAAATAAGATCTCAAATCTCAGTGGCTTAACACAAAGAAAGTGTGTATATTTCACTGGCACCATGTGTCATGTGTTAGTTACTTTTATGCAGATAGCCTTCAGGGATCCAAATTCCTTTTCTCGTCTGGTTCTGCGGTCCCCCACACACTCAATATTCTCTCCCAGATCCACTGTCCAGCCAGGACTGGGGGGAAGAAAGGACATCGAGGACCATGCGGGTGAATTGTCCTGGATTCAGAGCATGTGTTTTAATTGCAGTTTGGGGGCCAGAAGCCAGGGCCATGGCCAGATGTAACTGCAAGAGAGGATGGGGAACGTAACTGGCTATTTGCCAAAGAAGAGGAAACAAGATGCCATGAATATAGATATTCTTTGTTGCAGCAGGTATGCTAAAACGAGTAGCTGAGAACTAATTATCCATATATACATTTACACATCACATTTTCTGGGGGCACATGGGTGGCTCAGTCGGTTAAGAGTCTGCCTTCAGCTCAGGTCATGATCCCAGGGTCCTGGGATCGAGCCTCGCATCAGGCTCCCTGTTCAGCAGGAAGCCTGCTTCTCCCTCTCCCACTCCCTCTGCTGTGTTCTCTCTCTTGCTGTCACCCTCTCTCTCTGTCAAATAAATTAAAAAAAAATCTTTTTTAAAAAAAGGAAATATTTTTCCTTCCTTCCTTCCTTCCTTCCTTCCTTCCTTCCTTCCTTCCTTCCTTCTTCCTTCCTCCCTCCCTTCCCTCTGCTCTTTCCCTCCCTCCTTTCTCTCTCTCTCTCTCTCTCTCTCTCTCTTTCTCTTTCTTTCTTTCCAGCCAGGATCAACTATTCTATTTAACTGCCACATTACTTTAGTTAGGAGCAGTTCCTCAGTCTTTCTTTGTGTTTTATGAAATTAACAGCTTGGAAATTTTTATGTCAGTTACTTTGTAGCATCTCCATCAACTGGTGTTTGAGGTTTTCTCATGACCAGATTCAGCTGATACACTCTTTTTAAGAAATATCCTAGAAATAACTCCATGTCCCCAGTGCCTCTTATCAGGAGGCCGTGGATGCTAGTTTGCCTGTTACTGGGGGTGGTGAGGTTTCTCGCTGAAAAGTTACTTTTTCCTTTTGGAACTAATGAGTAATCTGTGGGGAGATACTCCAGCCCTGTGTACCTGTCAGTTCTCACCAAGCCTTCATCTATTAACTTCAGAGGACTTTTTTTTTTTTTTTTTTTTTTTTTTTTTTTGCATAGCCTGCTTTTGCAAATCTAGAACCAGCCAGTCTGAACTGCAGGGTTCACCCCCCACCCCCTACCCCGGTCCCCATACAGAGCTCTTCAGAGTCAGAGTCAGTGCTCTTGTTAGTGTCTTTCTGTCTTTATATCAATCTTAACCCTCATCTTATCTTTCTCACCCAGACATGTAGGACCACTAATCTCAATTCCTTTATGACAATCCCCCCCCCCCCCACCCCGCGCGCACAAATGGCAGTGACTCTGTTCAGCCAAGATGCCTCCAGGGTTCCCTGTGCGTGTCTGTGACCCTTAGACTACCATGCACAGGACCTCTGCACGGATTTCCACCACCAACTATCCCTTTCTAGAAAGAGTGTCACAGGCACCTGCTCTCTGGAGAGATCCGCTCTGTACTCGGTGAGCTCCCTGTGCATCCCGCTGTGGGGCAGGTGGTGTTCTGGGTTATACTAATGGAATTTATTCCATTTATATGGTGCCAGTCCCAGCTTGTGGGCAGTTCTAATTGGGGACGGGGACCGTGAGCCTGAGTGACCCAGATGGAGGAACCTGTGCGCTCACAGGGGCAGGGAACGGCTCTGGCACTAATGGAAATGGAGACCAGCCACAGCGGGGCTAAGGGTGCCAGCCCCACGAGTTCTGGGTCTTGTTCTGGATTTTGCTCTTGTCCACACGCCTGGTTCTACAGGCTTCACCTAACCCTCCCCCACAACACTGGATATACTTTTCATTCCCACTTTGCCAGTGAGGAATCTGACGTTGCAATGGACCAAGGGTGTACACAGACTGTGACAAAGCTGGAGTTCTGGACACTGACCTGTTTGGCCCCAAAGGCGGAGACTTTGGGCTTGGTGCCATTCTGCCTCCAGAATGACCCACTGGATTCTCCAGAGGTCTTTCGTAAGTCCCCCAATAAAAGGCAGGTCCAGCCTAGGGATCCTTAAATACCCTCCCCCGAAAAGATACCCTCTCCCCAAATGACACATTCTGTCCCCAAAACAACTCTTAGGTTCTTTCTTTCTTTTAAAGATTTTATGTATTTATTTGAGAGAGAAAGAGCACCAGCAGAAGGAGGGGGACAAGCAGACTCTGTGCTGAGTGCAGAGCCTGACATGAGGCTTGATCTGGCCACTCTGAGATCATGACCGGAGCTGAAATCGAGAATCAGATGCTTGCCCAGCTGGGCCACTCAGGTGCACCTGATTCTTAGATTCTTTTTTTTTTTTTCCTTCCCAAAGATTATTTATTTATTTATTTGACAGAGATCACAAGTAGGCAGAGAGGCAGGCAGAGAGAGGAGGAAGCAGGCTCCCTCCTGAGCCAGGAGCCCCACGTGGGACCCGATCCCAGGACCCCGGGATCATGACCTGAGTCGAAGGCAGACATTTAACCATCTGAGCCACCCAGGTGCCCCTAAATTTTTATTGACTTTTTTTTAAGATTTTATTTTTTTTAAAAAGATTTTATTTATTTATTTGACAGAGAGATAGAGAGTACAAGTAGGCAGAGCAGCAGGTAGAGGAAGAGGGAGAAGCAGACTCCCTGCTGAGCAGGGAGCCTGGTGCAGGGCTCCATCCCAGGAACCCGGAATCGTGACCTGAGCCGAAGGCAGCTGCTTAACCGACTGAGCCACCCAGGCGCCCCTAAAGATTTTACTTTTAAGTCATCCCTACACCCAATGTGGGACTTGAACTCACGACCCCAAGATCAGGAGCCGCACACTCCACCCACTGAGCCAGCCGGGCACCCCTACGCAGCGCAGCCTTTAAAAGTAGGGAGGATTTTATTTTCCAAAGGCAGCCACACCTATGTGGCTCATCCCACATGCCCTTCCAGAGCCTTGCTATGCGGGCATTAAGAGGTGGGGTCTGGGTCCCCTTCCCTGGAACCTGCACGGACCTTGGGGACTGCCTTGAGGAGCAAAGTAGAAGAGAAGAGTTCGCTTGTAAAAGCGCCCCGTGCTTCTGTCTTGTTCCCTTGGCATCTAGCTGCCCGTGCTGCGAGGAACGAGGAATGTCAAGGAGCCAGAGGGAAGGGCCCCACGTGGAGAGGAGGTGAAGCCCGCAGCCCTCAGTGTCTCCGCCCAGCGCCCAGAAGACAGCTAGCGTGACCACGCCCCCTTGAGACCCGGCTTCCGCAGCAGAGAACTCTCCCCCCTCCAAGCTGCCGGTTTGTGAGCAAAATAATTAGCGGTTGCTGTAAGCCACCAGGTTCTGGGGGACCTTTGTAATGCTGCGGCAGATAACTGGAAGAAAGTCTCCAAAGAAGATAAATGGGAAAAATCGCTGGGCCTCTCTGACCCTCTGGCTCCTCCCCTGTGAAGTCAACACATTGATGATAATAATTCTCCCTAAATTTGTCAGGAGGATTTAGTGAGATTACACATCTGAAGCGCTTGGCCAAGAACATAGCACCCACCGGGCAAGAGTTCAGTAACTACGCACCAGGATTTACCATGACTATTATGTATAGTTGAGAGCCTCTTGCTGACAAACCCAGTCAGTACTGGATAGTCTCTCTTGAGAGAACATTAGAAGCCTTCTGGGTCCCAGCACACTGGTTTATGCTGAGGGAACTGCCCAGAGTCCGAAAGACCTGGCTTTATTATTATTATTTTTTAAATATTTTATTTATTTATTTGACACAGAGAGAGAGAGATCACAAGTAGGCAGAGAGGCAGGCAGAGAGAGAGGGGAAAGCAGGCTCCCCGCTGAGCAGAGAACCCAACACGGGGCTGGATCCCAGGACCCTGAGATCATGACCTGAGGCGAAGGGAGAGGCTTAACCCACTGAGCCACCCAGACGCTCTGACACCTGGCTTTAAATAACTCATGGCTCCTCCTCAGTTTCTGGCTGTGTGACCTTGGGCCAGAGACTTTACCTCTCTGTTTTTAGGTGTCCTCGCCTGCCGGAAGCGCAGTTAGGATGGCCTAGGGGACAAAGCACAGTCCCTGGCATACAGGAAATGTCCGTAGTGGGTGCTGAAGGCGGGAGGGAATATTCCCCTACTCTCTGCAGAATCCCCAGGGATTTCTGTCCACGCCCCACCCGCCATCCCCCGCCCTCCACCGCAAGCCTGGCCAGGTGGGTGGTGGTGGTGAGCCGCCCAGAGAGGGAGGGAGGGAAGGGGTGTCCTAGGAGAGCCAGCCCTGTTGTTCTCTCATCTCCCACCAGTGGGCGCTCTGGTGAAGGGACGATAGCCGCTCGCCGCACCTTCTGCGCAGATCTGACTGTGCTCGGGACTGAAGGCTTCGGTTTATTTAAATGACTCCGGACTCTCAAAAATAAGAAACCGAGCAGAACCGTAGGCTTTATTTCCATTATGTTTGTGGGAGAAATATGCAACGATCCTCTTCTGACTGAAAGAGAGAAAGGGGGAGGAAAAACCCCTACAAGCATTTATTCCTTTTAATAATAGAAAGATGATGTTATCACCATGGCAACAAATGATCAAAGAAGACAACCAATCAGAATTATGGGCTTCTCTGGAAGGTTATTTTTCTCAAGAGATAGCAACAATTTCTAGGAGACTTTCACAAGACTCTCTTGTTCAAAATGGTCCTTTCAAGGACAGCCTTAAAGAAACAGACCAGGTTGGGGCCGGGAACTCAAGCCTGGGGACCGCATGGGAAGACAAGATGCCCATTCCCGGGAATGTCCTCCGTCTGTTTACCTTACAAGGCAGTTTCTTTAAAAAGATGGGCTTGATTATGCAGAATAGTATGTCTGCGTGGAGCTGCAGGGGAAAAAAAACCTCGTCACCTCTTTTTTATGTTTTAAAAATGATTTTTGTTAAAAAGACCTTTTCGTCACTTTGTAACACTCTCTTTGTTAACAGTCGGAAGTCTTGCATTTTGAAGGGCTCCGTCTGAATTTCCTGGTTAACATCACAGGCAAAAAGGCAGGCCAGGGGAGCTCAATTCCCCCTGGCAGCCTTTTGAGCATTTTCTTTCAACCGTATATAGACATCTGAGCAGTCATTCCTCGATGTCCTCACCGTTCCTTAGAAGAGCTGTGCCCAGCGTGGCCCTGGGCAGGGGTGCCAGGTAATGGGAGATGCCAGAGGATGTGGGTCCTGGAGCCACACTGCTTGGGATGTGAATCCCAGGCTGTGTGACGTCCGGCAAGTTACTTCACCGCTCTGTGCCTCAGTTTGCTCATCTGTAAAGTGGTCGTAAAAGTCCTACTTCCCTGTGACAATTTAGAACATGCTCACAGGTTCTTTACAGGTCTCGTGTAAGAAAACAGATTCTACTATCCCCACAGTCTTGAATATGGGCTGGCCACACTGACTTGTTTGTCATGAATAGAATGAGGTGGGAGGCGGGCGCCTGGGTGCCTCAGTCGATTAAGCGTCTGCCTTCCTTCAGCTCAGGTTGTGATGCTGGGGTTCTGGGATCTAGTTAGAGGAAACCTCAGTGGAGTCCCTTCCAGAGCCCTCCCCTTCCAAGAAAGAGACACACGCTGCAGCCTCGTGTGTCAGAGATGGCTCAGAGATGAGTTTCCTTTGCCCGTTATTTTATTTTTTCATTTCAAGATTGGGAGACATCCCTAAAGCGGGAAGCCCTGTAACCGCCCGACTGCAGCTGAGTAGCTGGGACAGCGGTAAGAGGGATGTGGTTTCACCTTTTGCAAAACTGTTTCAGTGGCTCCTGGCCTCTGGAAATCACTTCCCCTTTTTATGCTCCCTACCACATCCTTTTCTTGCTCTTGCTCTGCCAGTCCTTCCCAAACCCCCTGCATTAACTTCCCATGCATTCCTCCATCTCCAACCACCACGCGTGCTGAAAGCTCCTGGAAGGCGTGCATGCCTTTGGTTAGAAGACAAATGCTAATCATGGCCAGAACAGCAGCCCCAGCTTAGGTAGAACTTACCAAGGGCCAGGCTCTGCCCTATGGTTAAAAATGAAGTTGCTGTTAAGACAGGAAGTAGTTTAGTGGTTGGCTGGGATTGCAGGACCGCACGGGGGTGATTGGTGAGTGGCTGCTAATTACTACAGTGTTTCTTTGTTTTAGAGTACACAGGACACCAAACGTGCCATTTTAACCATTTCAAAGCATACGGGTCAGTGTCCTTCAGGACAATGTTGGACAACCTTCACTGCTATCTCGTTCTAGAACATTCTCTTCACGCCCAGCGAAAACGTCTATGCCCACGGAGTCGTTACAGCCCATCCCACCTCCCACAGCCCTTGGCAAGCACTAATTTACTTTCTGTCTCTATGGATTTGCCTAGTCTGGATATTTCATGTAGGTGGAATAGGGCATTATGTGGTCTTTGGTGTCTTGTCTTCTTTCTTTAAAAAAAAAAAAAAAAAGACTTAATTTATTTGAGAGGGAGAGAGAGAAAGGGAGCACAAGCCCGGGGAGAGGCAGAGAGAGAAGAAGCAGATTCCCCATTGAACTTGAAGCCCGATGCAGGGCTTGATCCCAGGACCCCGAGATCACGACCCAAACTGAAGGCAGACGCTTGCCTGACTGAGTCACCCAGACGCTCCTGTGTGTCTGTCTTATCTGACTTAGTGTAATGTTTTCAAGATTCATCTACTTGTAGTGTGGAGCAGTGTGTCGTTCCTTTTTAAGGCCAAATAATATTCCATTGTGTGAATGTGCCACACTTTACTTATATGTATACCACTGATGGACATCTGGGTTGTTTCTGCCTTTCAGCCGTCATGCGTAATACTGCTATGAACATGGGTATTCACTTTTTGATGGAAGACTTTGGCATTTCTGCTTTGGGTGATAAAAAATGTTCTCAGACGGATGGCGATGGTTGTGTAACTTGGTGACTCTATCCCAAACCATTGAGTAGTACATGTTCAAAGGGTGGGTTTTCTGGGATGGGAGTCGTATCTCAGTAAAGCCTGACAATGAACCTGAAACCGGTTTAACATAAGTTCACATTTCCTTACACAAACTGGCAGTTGCGGTCCGGGAGTTGCGGGCCAGGGGGTGGTGGGGAGGGTTGGCGAACAGCGCACGGGTTCTTTATGCAACTCCAGGAGCTTCTCTGCCATTTCGGATTGCGGCGAGTTAATTATTATAACTGGATTAATGATGATATCATCAGGTGTTAAATCTTATGAACCTGAGGAATAAGTTCAAGTTCCTGTCAAAACCACACAATAATTAAACACATCTCCCTGTAGCAAGCACATAAGGCAAGCTTTGTGGTGTCCTCAGTCTCAAGGTCAAAGATGAAATGCTAGCTGGGATGCAAACAAATGACGTTGGTGGAGGGCACGTCTTCCCGGCAAGCCATTGGCTAAAGAACCAGCTAGGAAACACTATTCTGTCACAAAAATGAAATCATTTGTACAGGTCCAGCTTTCACTCATTCATTCCTTCAGTCATTCCTTCAGCCATTCCTTCACTCATTCATTTCTTCACTCATTCCTTCCTTCCTTCCTTCCTTCCTTCATTCCTTCACTCATTCATTCCTTCACTCATTCATTCCTTCACTCATTCATTCCTCATATTTCTGAGTGGCTCCTATGTGTCACGTGCTACTCTAGGACAAGCTTTCTCACTCCTGACTCTGTTGACATAAGGGGCCCACATTAATTTCCCATGGGCTGCTGTGACAATGATCACAAACTCGCAGGCTGGAAGCCACACCCATTTACAGCAGTGCCCTCTTACCCGGAAACAGACCGTCCTCCTTCTCGGTACCGTCAGAGGTCAATAGCAGCGTAAGGCGACATCACAGCGCCTACATCATCGTCGTTCACTTCCTCTCATCACGGGGGCATTTTATCAACTCGCATCATCACAAGAGGAGGAAGGGCGCTGGACCCGAAACTAATATAACCCTGTGTGTTAACTCTATCTGGATGAAAATTAAAAACTTAATTAGACGTTGTGGGGGTGGGTACAGTGCCTGGGTAGCTCAGTCAGTTAAGTGTCTGACTCAGGTCATGGTCTCAGGGTCATGAGATCGAGCCCCATGTCAGGCTCCGTGCTTGGCAGGGAGCCTGCTTGAGATTCTCTCTTTCTGCCCTTCCCCCACTCAAAAAAAAAAAACTTAATTTTAAAAAAAAGATATAACAAGCAAGATCTCTGCCTTCCTGATACTCAATATCCTAGGTCAGGTCAGGGGTCAGAAAGCCACAGCTCACAGGCCAAGTCTGCCTTGCTGCCTGCTTTCACACTGCCCACGAACTAAGAATGATCTGTTTTTAAGTGGTTGGAAAAAACCAGAAGAATATTTTGTGACGTGAAAAAAAATTTTTTTAAAGATTTTATTTATTTATTTGACAGAGATCGCAAGTAGGCAGAGAGGCAGGCAGAGAGAGAGGAGGAAGCAGGCTCCCTGCTGAGCAGAGAGCCTGATGCGGGGCTCGATTCCAGAACCCCGGGATCATGACCTGAGCCAAAGGCAGAGGCTTTAACCCACCGAGCCACCCAGGCGCCCGAAAAAAAATTTTTTTAAATACCTTATTTACTTATTTATTTCAGACAGAGAGAGAGAGAGAGAGAGAGAGAGAGAGAGAGCACATGATCAGGGGGAATAGGAGAGGGAGAAGCAGACTCCCTTTTGAGCAGGGAGCCCAATGCGGGGCTTGGTCCCAGGACCCCAGGATCATGACCTGAACCAAAGGCAGACGCTTAACCGACTGAACCACTCAGGCACCCCTGTGATGTGAAAATTATATGAAATTCACACTTCAGTGTTCATAAATGTGTTTTTATTGGGACACCCATGCACAAAAGCGTAAGAATGAATCCAGTACAGTAAGACATTTTGAGAGAGAGACCACATTCCTACAACATTTATTACAGTATATTGTTACGATTTTCCTATTTTATTTTTAGTTATTGTGGTTCATCTCTTACTGTGTCTAATTTATAAGTTAAACTTGATCACAGGTATGAATGGATAGGAGAACAGTATATCTGGGGTTCGGTACTATCCATCTTGTCTGGCATCCACTGGTGGGGGATCTTGGAATGTGTTCCCCACAGAGAAGGGGTGGGATGACTGTATTCTCTTCCAGTTTTATTTTGTTTATTTTTATTTTTTAAAAAGATTTTATCTGCTCTCTTCCACTTTCATTATTTATTTATTTTTAAAGATTTTATATATTTATTTGAGAGAGAAAGTGAGAGATCACGAGCAGAGGGAGGGGTAGAAGGAGAAGCAGACCCCCCCCCCCACTGAGCAGAGAGCCCGCTGCGGGGCTCGATCCCAGGACCCTGGGATCATGCCTTGAGCCAAAGGTAGAGCAAGATGTTTAACCGAGTGAGCCCCCAGGAACCCCAATTCCCTTCCAGTTTCAAAGCTTGGGCCTTCATGAGCTAAGATCAAGGTGTCGGCAGGGCTGTATTCTTTCCAGGAGTATCTCTAGTGGAGAATCTGTTATGTCTCCTTGTCTCTCCCAGTTTCTAGATGCCCACATGCTTTCCCTGGCCTGTGATCCCTTCTGGCATGCACAAGGCAACAGCAGTGAGCCCTCGCCCTTCCCATGCTTCCGGTCTGGTTCTCCCTCTTCCCGTTGAGATTATACTGGACACACTGGGGGATCTAGGGTAACCGCTGTATCTCAAGTTCAGCTGATTTGGCAAGACTTCATGTGGTCAGCAACCTCAGTACCCCTCTGCCATGTCACCTAACACATTCATAGGTTCCGGGGCCGAGGACTTGACTTCCGTGGGGGCTGTTGGTCTGCCTGCCATAGGACGGGATTCTTCTTCTGTGTGTGTGTGTGTGTGTGTGTGTGTGTGTACGCCAAGCATCATCCCTGGCCTCCCCTGGCTAGATGACCGTAGCTCTGCCCTTGACCCCAGCTGTGATCACCAGAACACTCCCATTGCCGAATGTCTCTTAGCATCACTGTCCAGTTTGAGACCCACAGTTCTAGATTCTGCAAACCCAGAGGTGAGCAAGGCAGACAAGGGCTCACTCTCATGGATTTTCCCTTTTCACAGTCGAACCAGCACATGGATCCTGTCACACTGGGAGATGCTCTGTCCCTAGTCTTTCCATTCACGTCTCCTGGTTATACCTTTGGAACCTGCCACCTATGGGTCCCGTGTAAGTGCAACCAAGGCCGGTTGGAACTTGGGGCTTTGGTGTCAGGGCAGGAGGGCCACACGGAAAGCCATCAGCACAGGGGTGACACTGGGATCTTCCCTGAGAAGTGGGAGCTCCGTGCTCCCTAACAAGTGACAAGTGTCAGCCCCGGCTTTTGTCCTTCATATCTTGCGCCTTCTCTTCCGTGGTTCATGCATGGCGAAGCCCTAATACCTCCTCACCCTTCAACCCCATAACACTCACCCCTACACTTCTCTCTCTTATACCTCCCCTCCCCTCCTGCGCATCAGCCTGCTGTGTTCATTTCCTGCTGCTGCTGGGACACATCGTCACAAATCTGGTGGGTTAAACCAACACATAGGAAAGATCTTAGCAGCTCTGGAACATAGCCATTGGACACGGGTCGCAAGGAGCTTATTTTAGCTGTTGGCAGGGCTGTGTTGCTTCTGGAAGCCCTGGGGGAGAACGCACCTGGTAACATTTCCCAGCTTCCGGAGGTGCCTGGCTTCCTCCTCAGCCGGGGCCTCTCTACCTGCAAAGCATCTTCCTCTCCCCTCTGACCTCTGTTCCCCTTGTGACCCCCCACCCCGCACCCCTCTTTCCTTATCTGATTGGTTTCCTAGGGCTTCTGAAACAAAGAGTCACAAACCAGGTGGCTTGAGACAACAGAAGTGCAGCGTCTCATGGTTCTGGAAGTTAGAAGTTCAAAGTCAAAGTGTGGGCAGGGTTGTTCCTTGCCTCTTCTGGCTTCCAGCAGTGGCCTTGGCCGTCCCTGGCTCTTGGCTGCCTAACTGTGCTCTCTGCCTCCATTGTGTGTGGCCCGCCCACCCAGATAATCCCGAATAATCTCTCCCCCGCCAGAAACCTTAATTTAAACATAGCCGCACGTTCTTTTTGCCATGGAGTGTAACATTTGTGGGTTCCAGGGACAAGGATGTGGGTATTTCTTGGGGGTCTGGATTCTGTGTACCACACAGCCCTCTCTCTGAGCTCCCAGCTTGGGTTGCCAGAGGCCTCCTGGATGCATCTCTCAGGATGTTCAAGGAGTTGTTTTTGGTATAAGCATATCCCAAATGTTGCATGGGACATACTTATATCAAATCTTCTTTTGTTGTTTCTCGGAATTCAAATTTAACAGGTCATCTTGTGTTTTATTCTGCCAGTACAACTGTGGGAGTTACCAGTAAAACTTCCCATCTTGTCACAGACCCTGTTGTTTGCCATTCCTTCCCACCAGATGGAGCCCTAGTCACACTGATGTTCACCTTGTCTACTTGGTAGGCAACCTCTAAGCTATGGGGTAATTTGTTACGCAACAGTAGATAACCAGTATGCTCGTTTAGTGACCCCTTCCCCCTACACTGGACTGTGACATCTGTGAGGGCAGGACAGGTCAGTAATGTCACCTCCATAGCCTGGGACACAGCCTAGCAAGGGCGTGCTTCTGGTGGGTGTTCAGAATCCTCCATTCTGGGGGCACTTGGGCGGCTCAATTGGTTAAGCATCTGCTGTGGGCTCAGGTCATGATCTCATGGGTTCTGGGATTGAGCCCCGCATCGGGCTCCCTGCTCACTGGGGAGTCTGCTTCTCCCTCTCCCTTTGCCCTTCCCCGCTGCTCATGCTTTCTCTCTCTCAAATAAATAAAATCTTAAAGAAGAAGGAGGAGGAGGAGGAGGAAGAATGGGCAAGGCCAGCCCCTGGATACTTAAGGACCATTCAAAGAGTGACACCCTCTTCCCTAACATCACCTGTCTTCAAGGGGCCCTAGAACTCAATGCCAAAATGATGTCAGGTCTTCAGCCTTCTCCCTCGCACATGAACTCCCATGGCATGGACAAATCGGGCTGAGGGGGAGAAACTCTGCTCTGTAGAAACTCTACCTCTAAGGGAGGGAGCAGTCAGAGGGGGAGCTGCTACAGGGCCCAGAAGGCCCCTTCCGCCTTCAGTCAGGCCCCTGCTGGCCCAAAGCCCATCTCTCTTCCTAAATAGTGCAGTGAGAAAGACCAGAGGCTTTGGGGCCAGGCAGTCCCCAGTTCACAAGTCTGGTTCCAGTGTTTCCCACTTGTGTGGGCCTCTCGGAACCTCGGTCTCCTCCTCTGTAAAATGAGCACCTAATGGTTTCTCTTCCTAAGGTCGTTCAGGATTTTGTGGGGGAGGAATTTGAAAAGGGTTGGGTTGGGGGTCATCTCCGCTCCGGGTGCCATGAGCTGAGGCTGCTGGGGCTGCAAGATCCATTTTCCAGATGGCTTCTTCACTCAGCGAGCGAGCTTCCGTTGCCCCCGGCGCCTTCTCATAGCGCGATGATGCTCTTACGGCTTTAAGAGACTAAGATGGAAGCTGCTTGTCCTCTTAAAAGCTGGGTCCAGGACCAGCATTGTGTCACTTCTGTCATATCCTGTTGGTCAAAGTAGTCAGCTGTTCTGGCTGAGTCTAAGAGCACCAGGAACGAAACCCGTGGTATTTGCTAGGGCTGCGCGGTATAACCGTCCACACAGCAAACTGGGAGCCCCACCCCACCCGCCGCGCAGACACAGTCTTGTTGTTCTCCCATTTACCGCCAGAGGGCGCGCTGAACGTAATATTAATAATTACCATCAGCAGGTGCGCGGACCCCACGCTGTGTTAAGTGCTTTTGTTACCCTAGTTGAGAGGAGACTTTCTTTTTTTTTTTTTAAGATTTTATTTATTTATTTGACAGACAGAGATCACAAGCAGGCAGAGGGGCAGGCAGAGACAGAGGAGGAAGCAGGATCCCTGCTGAGCGGAGAGCCCGATGCGGGGCTTGATCCCAGGACCCTGAGATCATGACCTGAGCCCAAGGCAGAAGCTTAACCCACTGAGCCACCCAGGCGCCCCGAGAGGAGACTTTCAATTATTTCGTTAAAAAACACATCTAGAGACTCCTGGGTGGCTCAGTCAGTTAAGTGTCTGCATTTGGTTCAGGTCATGATCTCGGGGTCCAGGATCGAGCCCTTCAACTGACTCTGCACAGCGAGGAGCCTGCTTTTCTTTCTGCCCCTCTCCCTGCTTGTGCTCTCTCTCTCTCTCTCTCAAAGGTGAATAAATAAAATCTTTTTAAAAAATCTAGAAGAGACTTGCACTTTTATTTCAACATGTTCGTGGAAGAGACGTGATCTTTGCCTGATTTAATAAAGACCCATTGTTATTTATTCTTTAAAAAAGAGTCTATTTGACCTCATTATCACCATGGCAACAAATAATCAGGGAAAACAGCCAATCAGAAATGTAGGCTTCCAGGGGGGACGGTCATTTTTCTTCAAATATTGCAACAATTTCTAAAAGAATCTCCCAGACTTTGCTCAAATTCTTCCCAAGGACAGGCTTAAATGAACAGGGAACAGAAGATATTGATAATGGAGCCTCTTGTCTGCACAGGGAACAAGACGGATGTTTTGGGAATGGTCTCAATCCGTCACTTTCTTGAAGCTGGTTCTTTTTTCCCTCCTCCTCCCCCTCCTCCCAGAAGTTGATTCTCTAAATGGATTTTATGACGCAAAATAGTATCTATCCCTCCCACTGCAGCTGCAGGAGAGAAGGAAATATCCATCTTGCTGTCTCTGTCTCTCAGTGTTTAAAAATTATTTTTTCAGTGGGCGTGAGTTCACCTCAGCACTGGTATTGTTGATTGGCTGATCTAACAGTCACTTCCAACTCCTCTCCCATTTACTACCTCATACAAAAGAGGTGAAGAAAGCCTGCTCCCCTCTTTCCCAGACTCCCCTGCAGCCACAGGTAGGCAGTGACCCAGTTCTGGCCACTGAGTGTGCTGGCCGCTTTTGGGAAATACGTTTGCTACTGGATAAAAGAGGAGAAGCAAGAGAGGAGAGGACTGTCACCACCACTTGCCCACTCTTTGGCTGTTGTGTGAAAATGTGATGCCCGGGGCTTGGCAGCCATTTTGTGACCATGAGGCAATAAACTTGAAAGCAAAAGGCAACAAGTGGAGGAATAGAAAGATAACGTACTTGACCTGCTAATTAAACCCAGAAGCCCCTTTCCTCCAAAATTTTAATTAAGAAACTAAGAAATATCCATATTGTTTATGTCTGCTGTTGGTTTGGCTTTCTGTAACTTGTAGCAAAAACATTTCTGGCTGACACATGCTGCTTTCCAAATGACACTAGAGCAGGACTCCCAAACTCAAGTATCTGCAGAGACCAGGCAGTGGTCGTGAGGGGGAGAAGTAGGTGGGACAGGGACTCTGGCAAGTAGAAACTTTGTGGGCGCCCCCACCAAGGGCGAGCCAGGACTCAGATCAGCGGAAATGCCAACGTGGGGTAAGGCATCTCTTGATTCCCAAAGGTTGTGAGTTAAAAATTTCAGAACATGATATGGCAACGAAGACTTGTGTGGGGGACTCTATAAGCCTCCTTGGACGTGACTCAGTTTGAGAAGGAAACACCCATGCTGGGGAGTCTTTTTCCCATCTCTGGCAAATGCAGGTGTCCTTGGTCCTGGAGAGACCCCTCTGGTCATTATGCAGAGAACGATCTTAGGAACAGCAACAGCTATGGCTTCTGCAGAACGCACTAAATGCCAGGCTCTCCCTCCGTAAGCTGCTATAGCCTTAATTCACTTCTATTCGCAAAAATGTGTGAAAGCAGTAAAAGCACACAGATTCATTTCTCACTCTAGAAGATTCTTCCCACTTCCAGATAAGGTGAGTTAATTCTGACAGAACTAGTAATGCTTTATTAGTTAAATATTTCCAGCTTCAGCAATGTTCTGCTTCCTATGGAAAACATGCAATGATTGGGGCACCTGGCTGGCTCCTGCGGGAGAGCACGGGACACTCAATCTTGGGATTGTGAGTTCGAGTCTCAGGTTGGGTACAGAGTACTCAAAAAATTAAATCTTAAAAAAAATGTGCAATGATTAAATACAATTTCTCATCACAAACAATTTGAAACAGCATTCGTAGGAACTGTGGCCTCAGGATGGAGAGCTAACATTCCAGAAGGGATCAGTGTGGAAACCAGGGGGTCAAAATGGCATCTTGTAGACGAGCCTCCCATTCGTTCATGTGCTTCTTCAGCTAACATGGATTTTCCCCTCTGTGTCAGGCACAGTTCTAGGCAGCGGGGGTCCACACAGTGAACACATAGGACACTGGTCACTGTTTATACAGATCCTACATTCCTATAACCAGGACCTTCTCGCACCTGAGGGGGATGGGGGGAGACCCTGTGCTCACACTGTCTCCAGTTCAGACTTTCCTACTGTTATGGGCTGAAGTGTATCTTCCCTCAAATTCACATGCTGATGTCCTAACCCCCAGGAGCTCAGGGTGTGACTATATTTGGAGAGACGGTGTTTAAAGAGGCAGTTGAAGTAATGTCCTCATTTGAGGACCATCTGATCCCCTACCTTGATGAAAACACAGTCTGGTGGGGGAGACAAGACCTGGAAAGCCACACGGAAAGAGGTTTTGCCTTTGCTGCAAGGCGGTGGTGTGTTAAGATTACTCTATCGTCGTGTTCCCTGCCGTTCTAAGGAGGGTACCACTCCGGAGTGTGGCCAGGCAGATGCTTGGTGTGGCTCCTGCAGGGGAAGTAGGCGCCGCCACCCCCGAAACATCAAGGTGATTGGTGACTTGCCTCGGCCCACGTCATGCGAGGGGAATGTACTGAGTGCCTCGTGGGAGCAGAAGCGACAACAGCCACTGAGCGGTCTGGCCGCTTAGTCCCGCAAACCACCAGAAGACCACACCCCAACGGGAGCTGCCCCTTTGGCTTCTAGAATCCAAAAGACCCACAGCCACTGCCCTGATGTGTAATAATAGGTGTGAAAAATAAACCACCGAGATGTCAGGGTGATTGTCCCAGCGACGATGCCCGCTGTCAGGGCTCTCTAAGCTGTCAGGGAGTTGGGAAACCACGGCTGCCCCGCACCCCACAATCTCTGGCAGGTGGCAAGTAACTTGTAGCTAACTGTGCATGCAAGTCAGCGATGAATGCCCTCGATTTTATAAACTGGAGAGCAGATTCGGATTCTCAGAGCTGTTTCCTAGGCAACCATGCTCTCACCCACGTTCCTTGTCATGTGCTCTGGAGGGGCAGGTGCATCTGGAGGGCCGGGAGCTTCCTGGATGAGGAGGGATTTGCAATCCTGGAGATTCAGGTTCAAAGCCAGGCTCTGACACGTGCCCATTGTGTAGGGTTGGGGGAGCCTCCAAACTTCTCAGTGCCTCAGTAAGATGGAGATTCTAGTAGTTCCAGTATATGAGGATCTAAGCACGAAGTTCTGGGGCACTTTCTTGTGCAGTGATAGATAACCAGACATGTATGAAATAATGTCTAGTGCCTACCCACAAACAGAACCTAGATTTTGTTCAGGTGGAGGACAGAGCTTCCTTGATCTTAATCAGCACCACCCTGGTGAGGGGGTATCCATGAGGCTCAGTACTGGCCAAAGAGATATGAAAGGAGGTCTGCTGACGAATTCTGGGAGAAGGTATTCCCATCCTTAATGAGGAAAAATTTCTTGCTTTCTGCTTTCCCCTGCTTCCTGTCTTTGAACATGATGTCTGGAGTGGCTGCAGCCATCTTGTGATAATGAGGAGCGGCCAGGGAAAATTGCAGGCTCTGAAACGGACGTTGTCAAGTTGTTAAATCAATCCCAGAGTGGGGCTGGTTCAGATCTCTGCTAGAGCACAGACCAAGGATCAGGGATTCAAGTGGATCTCAGCCTTGATTGCGGGGCTTCCCAGGCTCCAATGACAAACACATCCCTGCTCTGGGTCTGAGAAACCTGGTGAGGACAGGTTTGTGCTGGGGGAGGTGATGCTGGGGCAGGGAGCCAGGTGGGCGTCATAGGCACTAATGCAGGGTGGAAAAGGGGTTGCAAATCAGTGATAGGGCTGGCCCAGGTGTTCAGGCTGAACTACAGTTATGGGGGGTGGGGCATCTGTTCTCCAACCTCAGCCAATCCCCTGCCTTCCCCGGCCATCCAGAGCACAGAGACACTAGACCAGCATGTTCAAATGTTCAACTCACTTTATTGAAGGGTCCCAGGCGACAAGCGCACCAGGAGAGGCACTTACACCTGCTATGGGGCTCTCCCCAACCCTGGCGTCCACAGAGGCCGCTCAGCTCAGGGCCATCCACCGCCCCAAGGAGGAGGGGGCTTGTTCCCCAGGCCCATCCTGGCCTGCTCCCTGGTGATCTCAGGAACTGTCCCATGGGGGTCCCTGGAGTTCTGAGGGAGGAAGCTTCTAGAATGGTTGAGGCACGTCCCGAGTCTGCTTCTGCGCCTGGGTGTCCCCAGGTGGGACTTGCACAGTCCAGTTGTGCTGTGAGGAAACCCCCAGGCCCCTGTGCCTTTCTGGAGATGTGGAGGGAGGGCCCTCCTAGCACAATGGGCCTGTCACCCCCTGGGGGGCAGGGACTCTGGCACAGACACACACAGCCCCAGGGCGAGAGGACTTGGAGCAGCAAACAGTGCAGAGTGCTCCGGAAGGGACACGCTGAGGTGGGCAGTAAGGGCTGACACCTTAAGTCCGCTTCACCTTGGGACACGGACACCCCACGGAAGCAGCCACACTTGGGACAGCAGGTGCTGAACCCCACAGCGCTGAGCCACGCTCCTGGGGGGACCTGGGGGCTGGGCTGCAGCTCCCTCCTGGGGACACTTCCTTCCTCTCCAGCCATTCCCATTCCCAGGGCAGCTCCTGCACTGGCTGGACCCGCCCCTGTCCCTCAGGGTCCCCTCTGATGCTTGAGTCACTCAGGGGGTGAACCCGGGACCTGCCTCCTCTTGTGCCCCCTGCAAGGCCACTACTGAGGGCCTGGTCAGCCCACGGGACAGGCGGCACAGCTGCTGGGACAACAGGCGTGGGTGGGGCTGGAGAGGAGACCACAGGCCTGAGGGAGGTGAGCTGCCCAGCACAGCCATTGAGGGAAGCCAGAACTCCGGAGCTTATGGGATTGCAAATGGTGGCAAATAATTCAGATTCCTGGAACTCACTGGGCAGCCCGAGTGACAGATTCAGCCTGTGGACAGTAGCAGCTGCCTGGCCTTGGCCTTGAGGAGCTGGGTCACTTGTCTCAGCTGCACCTGAGAGGGGCAGGGCTGGTGCTTTTCCACCTTCTTCTTCCTCCTCCTCTTCCTCCCCTGCCCCACCCTTCCCCACCTGTCCTCCCTCCTCTCCTAGAGGAACTCTCCCTCCCCCAGGAGCTGCCCCCTCTGCCTTTCGACTGCCCCTCTTTCTGGAATCATCTCCTCCCCCAAGCAGGGAGGATCAGCCTTCAGGCGTCCACTCCGTGCAGACACCCACCTCCCAGCTGGGTGGCCCAGGCTCCAACCCAGGCCCCAGGCCCCATGAGACTGGGGCCCGGGGACACGGGCCCACAGACGCTGGCCAGAAGCAGGTGTCTGGAAGGATGGGCGCCTCCCAGAAAGCCTGAAAGAATTTTCTGGCACAGAGAGCCTCCCCACCGCCCCAAGGCCACGCTCAGCCCTGTGCTAACCCGGCGCCGCCCAAAGCCCAGCCCCCCCCCCACCGGGTGGGCACCAAGACGCCGTCCCATCCCCTGGGGCTGCTGCCTCTGGGGTGCCCGCGTGTCTCTCCCTCTTTCCTGGGGACCGCTCCCGCCACCCGCGATGGTGGGACAGAGAGGGGCGGGGGAGGCGGGCGGCCCGCGGCGCGGCGGAGCCGGGGTGGCAGGCTGAAGCCGGGAGGCCGCCTCTGCCGCTGGGGGCGGGGGCAGCGCCCCGGGTGCGGCCGCGCGACTCCGGGTTCCCCTAGCGGCACTTGGGGGGCTGCCTCCCGCCGCGACGAGCCTTCCTCCCGCGGGCTGACTCGGAGCCGGGGGGCGGCTGAGCCCTGGCCTCGCCGGCCTGCACCTGGGCCTCCGCGCCCGCGCGCCCTTTCTTTTTCCCTTGCGCCGCCGCGCGGTCCCCCGCGAGCGTCTCGGGAGTGATCGCCCGCCCGCCGCGGCCTCCGCCTGCCCCTCGGCGTCTGCGGGAGCCCGACGGGCCGGGGGCCGCCGCCATCTCGCCCAGGGTCCCGGAGGCCGTGCGCGCCCGCGTGGTCCGCGCCTTCCCGGACGCCAGGCGCTCGGGTCCCGACTCCCCGCTCTCCGCCGCCTCCGCCGCCGCGCCCTCCCCGGCAGCCAGCAGCGCCAGCACCTCGCCCAGCTGGCCTCCGGCGCGCCCGCCCCGCCCGCCCTCCCGGCCGCTGTCCCCGGCCTCCCGCGTCACCCCCGCCGTGTCCCGCGCGGCCAGCAGCGCCACGAGCTCCAGGAGGCCCCCCTCGCCGTCGTCCCAGCACGCCAGGAGGCCACGCGGCGCCCCCCTGCCCGGGGACTGGGGGTCGGGCGCCGCCAGGGCGCACACGCACTCCCGCAGGCTCCCGCCGCCCGTGGCCTTCCGCAGCACCAGGCCGTCCACCCGGCGGCCGGCCTCCTGCACCTGCACGCGGGCTCCCCCAGTGTCCTGGCACAGGACGGACAGGACCTCGCCCAGGGCATCGGTCGGGTCTGTGCGGGGACTCCAGCCCAGGGACGCGATCACGGAAGCGATCTTCAGCAGCTCCTCGCGGGCCGAGGGGTCCGACGGGTCCGTAGAGGCCACAATGGCCACAAACTCGGGGTGGTCCAGCGCCTCGTCTCCCGGAGCCCCGTTCGGCTGCGACTCGCCTTCGGGAGCGTCGCGGTCGACTGGATCCTCGTCTCCCGCGTCTCGCACAGCAAGCAGGGCCACTAAGTTGGGGACGCGGCTCCGGGCATCGCCGCTGCCACCGTTGCTGTCCAGGCTGACGGCCTGGGGCTCCGAGGCCTCTTTCTCCGTCGGCTCCTGGTTGGCCTCGTCGGTCACCGTCACCAGGGCCAATAACTCGCGGGGCCCCTCTCCCGTGTTGGCGCGGCCCTGCAGGGCCCACTCCTTCGTGCTGAGCTCCCTCTCAGCCTGGTGCAGTGTGGCGGACAGCGCGCTCTGAGCCTGGTCCGTGCTCAGGTCGTCCTGGTCCAGCTCCTCGAGCACGATGCCCAGGCTGCCCTCGGAGGAGGCGTCAGACTCCCACCTGGCAGATGTGGGCGGCTGCTCCTGTCCCTCGGTGCTCTGGCCCCTGGGGACCCACCTGTTGCCTCTAGCTCTGTTTCTGCGAGCCCTGCGGCCCCTCCTAGGAGGTGGGCCAGCCCTCTTGGCAGTTGGCTCTGAGTCCTGGGCCTGTGTCTCCGAGGCTGGAGAGGGGAGTGTGTCCCCGGGGGGCCCAGGACCCTGTGGCCTATGAGGGCCTGTCATCCAGCATCAGGTGTCTCATGGGCCTTAGGACTCCTGGGCCCTCCGCGGGGTCCTTGCCTGGGATCTCCCTGGGGAAGACGCATGATTTATGTCCTGCACAAACTCTGCCAGGGCAGCCTTGGCCTCGTGGTCCCTCTCGGCCCTGGTGTTTCACAGCCTGAACGTGCCCAGGGTTAGGAGGGCTGGCTGCAAGAGAGCCTCGATGGCGGCCGCTCCAGGCCCTCCGGGATGTCGAGTTCCAGCAGGGCCCGGTGCGTGTCCACATCCAGTACCTGGCACCAGTTCTGCAAAAGGTTCACGGCCATGGTGCTGCCCACTGTCTGGCGCCAATGGCCACTGGGGTGGGGGGGGGAAGCAAGCCTGGGGCGGACTTGGGCTGTGGTTCTCCGTGCCTGTCCTGATACCCCCTCTCCTGGGCTGTTGGAGAATCCACAGGGGCTTAGGCTTCTGCTTGCTGGTTTGGCCTGTCTTGTTGTGGGCCTGGCTGACAGCCCAGCCAGGATGAAGCTCTCTGGGAGCAACAGCTCCCCCCCCCTCCACCGCAGCTGCCCCCAGCGGCAGGGAGCTCCTGATTGAGGATCGCTGGTCTCAGGCTCCAGCCAAGTGTGAATGTTCACCTCCTTCTTCTTCTTCCAGATGGGGTTCTCTCTTTCCCAACCCTAGTGTAGGCAGCACGCTTGGGCTACTGATGCTGGCTCGCATCCCTCTTCCCCCCATTGGCTATTGCGATTTCCATGACAACCATCTTGAGGCGGTTGCCAGGGCCTGGGCAATTGTTTGAAGAAGCTCACTGGGACCTTTCATGATTCAGGGACGCAGGTCTCACCCCAAGAACTAGGTGTCACTAACCCCGGGACACATCTCAGGGAACAAGGCTTTAATGGCGGGGGGGGGGGCTTACTCTTGTGAAACAGAGAGAGCCACAGGCAGAGGGAGAGGCAGAAACACTCGGTTCTGATCAGGGAGCCTGATTCGGGGCTCAATCCCAGAACCCTGGGATCAGGACCTGAGCCAAAGGCAGACGCTTAACCAACTAAGCCACCCAGGTGCCCCCAAATCATCAATTTCTTTCCTCTCAGCTTACCTGGTGGCTGGACTGTCAGGCTGTCCTGCACACACCAGGACTCACAACTTGCCTACTGATGGGGGTGCTGGGGGTGGTGCAGGGGAGGGGCAGGGAGCCTGCCTTTACTGACCACCTGTTGGTATGAGACCTAGAGTTCCTGGAGAAGCCTTGAGAACTTATGGCAAGGGACGCCTGGGTGGCTCAGTCAGTTGAGCGTCGGAGTCTTGATTTTGGCTCAAGTCATGATCTCAGGGTTGTGAGATTGAGCCCTGAGTAATCAGGCTCATGCTCAGTGGCGGAGTCTGCTTCTCTGCCTCCCTCTTCCTCTCCCTCCTCCAATAAAAAAATAAATCTTTAAAAAAGAAAGGAAGGAAGGAAGGGAGGGAGGGAGGGAGGGAGGAAGGGAGGGAGGGAGGGAAGGAGGGACGGAGGGAGGGAGGGAGGGAGGAAGGAAGGAAGGAAGAAAGAGTGAACCTAAGACGGGGTGCCCGGGTGGCTCAGTGGGTTAAAGCCTCTGCCTTCAGCTCTGGTTGTGATCCCAGGGTCCTGGGATTGAGCCACCGGCTCTCTGCTCGGCAGGGAGCCTGTTTCCTCCTCTCTCTCTGCCTGCCTCTCTGCCTGCTTGTGATCTCTGTCTGTCAAATAAATAAGTAAAATCTTAAAAAAAAAAAAAAAAGAGTGAACCTAAGGTAAGTGGTGGGTGCCGGGTCTGAGAAACCAGGAAGACCCTTTCCCTGTCCCCTCGAGCCCTGGCCCAGCCTTGGAGCCAGAGGTCATGCCTGTGATTACAGTGACTGGAGTGACAGGAGAGGGAGTGAGTGCTCTGACTGGCCAGGCTTGGGTGTGTGAGGACCTCTACCCGGTTAGAGGTAGGGGAGGGGACTCCCCAAAGAGAAATGAGGTGAACCAGGTAGGAGCTGGCGGGGAGTGGCCACTGGGCTGGAAAGCAGGAGACTCTCTCCCAAGGGGATGAGGGGCAGTGGTGAGAGTCACTGTACCTGGACTGGGGAGAGCCTGAGAGGAAGGATGGGACCTTTCCTTGCCTGGGGATATTTTGGAGGGAGAGTCTCTAGATCCCTGGTTGGAGGAAGAGCATTTGCCTCCTTAGGTACTCACTGAAGTCACCCCCAGCCGGGAATTCATTCATTCAGTGTCTCTCTAGTCTCTAGTATCTGTTCTGGGACCCACCTGTGCAAGTCGCTGGGGATGGTGTTGACTGAGCCAGGCATTAACTCCTGAAGTTCATAGCTGTGATCGCACAGGGACGTGAGCACTTGCAGGGGAAGGCCTGGATTTTCAGGGGAGGGGAATGTGCCTGAGTGGAGGCACTGTCAGGGCCAGGCCCATGGGGACTTGTGGATATGACCAAGGAACAGAAGTCTTTGTTGGGTCCCCAGAGCTGGAAGCTTCACTACAGTTTAGGTGCTGTGTGACCCTGGGAAAGTTGAACAACATCTCTGAGCATCACTTTCCTCCATTATAAGCTACTAAGAGTGGCTGTGTGGACTGAGGCACTTGGAAGCCTTAGCACAGTGCTGGGGTTCAGTAGGACTTCAGGTAGCCTTAGGTAGCCTAAACTGGCCATAATCCTCCTCTAATTGGTTTTGTCTGTAGGCGAGGCTGTGGCGTCGCATGAGGGATTTGTTGGATCAGGGCGCCCTCTGGTGGGAAGAGGGAGACAGTTCAGGGAAGAAAGGTGGAGCTATGAGTTGGAGATCACCTTCCTCCCTCTCCCTTCTCTCCCTTCTTCTCTGCTTTCTTTCCTATCTCCCTCCCACACACACTCCCACAGGACATGCTCCCGCCTAGCTGGAGGTCCAGAGCTGACTGAGACAGCCCAGGCCCCGTCCGTCTGGGGTTCACAGTCCGATGGTGGGTGGGGAGTGGGGGACCCACTCGGGAAGTCCTCCTGAGTCCTCCTCCCCTTAACGCGGGAGCCGGTGTCCCAGCCTGGAAAGATGCCCCGGAAGGAGGCTGGGACCGCAGTGCCACGGTGAGGAGCTTGTGGTTCAGAGAAGGGGAGAGGCAAGGTCAAGTTTATGATGTCTTGGGGAGGACGAATGGTGGATGGATGAATCTCTGAAGGCAGGAGTGGACCCGGGGAGGAGGCTGGGGGTGGGGGGAGGGGGAGGGAGGCGCCAGAGCCCCTCCCCATCCCAGTTTGAGAGAGGAGCTCCCCTCGTCCCCAGTCTGGTAGTCAGTCTGATGGGGCTCTCCAACACACACCTCCAGACCTGGCCCAGGTCTCTGCTCCCCAAGCAGAGCTCCGGCTGGTGGTGGCGCCCCCATCAGCCAGAGGGTCTGCGCTCCCTGCTTCCCCAGGGCGAGTTCCAGTTGGCGCTGGTGGGCCTGAGGGAGAGTCTGGCCGGCCACTTGGCTGGGGATGGGGGGGGGGGGTACGGGACCGGGGGAGGCTCTGTCCCTGTATGGGGAGAAAGACTTCCGAGCTCCCACAGCGGAGTGAGAGGTAGCGGAGCCTAACAAAGAGTTGTGCAAACTCCTTCGGAGTCAGAGAACCATGAACCATCACTTTGCACTTGAGAAACAGACGAATCTTTGAAGTCTGGATAATGTCCAGTTTGGGGAGAGGGCTTGGGGGGCTCAGGAATTCTTAAACGCTGATGATGCGCACGTGGGCGGGGACAGCCATCGCACAGGGTGACTTGCAGGGCTGGGGAGAGTTAGCAAGACATGGACCCTACCTCTCGGAAGTCCTGCTTGTGGGACGCATACCAGGACCGTCTCATTCAGCATGGAAGGATGGTGTGAGGATGTTTTGCGGTGTGTGGAGGAAGAGATGGAGACAGGTGTGTGCCAGTTACTTTTTCTTTTCTTTCTTTTCTTTTTTTAAGGTTTATTGATTTATTTGAGAGAGACTGAGAGTCCGTGGAGCAGGGGGAGGGGGAGGAGCAGAGGAAGAGGGAGGAGCAGAGGGAGGGGGAACCAAGCCGACTCTGCGACTCTGCGCATGTGCAGAGCAGAGCGGTAGCCTGATTAGGGAAGGGGGCTGGATCCCAGGACCCTGAGATCATGAAATCAAGAGTCAGACACTTAACTGACCGAACCACCCAGGGGCCCCTCTGCCAGTTACTTCTGCCGTGCACCAAGTCATCCACAATTTAGTGGCATAAAAACAACATCTGTTTATGCACATGGGTTCAATGATGAAAGTGGACAGTGGGAACAGGGTCTCTCTGCTCTCCAATGTCTAGGGCCTTAGCCATGGTGACTCCAAGGTCAAAGGTCTGGAATCACCCAGAAGCTTGACCTCTCATGTGTTCAGTGCCTGGTTTGGGGTGACTTGAAGACTAGACCTAGCAGGAGCTGTAGACTTTTGTGCCCTCATGTGGGCTGTCCACGGGAACTGGGCTTCCTCACAGCAGGGCAATGGGGTTTCAAGGAAAAGCCTTTTATCCCTGGCCTGGGAAAACCCAGAGCATCACTCCCACCACACTTTATCAGTGGGGGCAGTCACGAGCTTGTCCAAGTTCAGGTTCAAGAAAATAATGTGGGCCCCACCTCTAGAGGGGACAGACTTGCAGCCATGTTTTATTTTGTTTTATTTTAAAGATTTTGTGTATTTATTTGAGATTGAGAGAGAGAGAGTCGGAGAACATGAGCGGTGGCAAAGGCAGAGGGAGAAGCAGACTCACCACTGAGCAGGGAGCCTGACATGGGGCTCGATCCCAGGACCCCAGGATCATGACCTGGGGCTAATGCAGACACTTAACCCACTGAGCCACCCAGGCGCCCCCAGATATAGCTTTGATGCCCTCAAACAGCAAAGCGTGATTTGGAAGAACATGTGAGAATAAAAGGACATGGGAACAATAGAAAGTGAAAAGAGTTGCCCGGGCTAGGGGAAGTATAGGGCAACTGGCTGAAGATCCAAAGGCATTTTAAGGAGCGGGAGGCAGGAGGAGTCCACAGCTCCTTGGGTGTAAACGTTCTGAAAGGCAAGCCAGCCACCATGATTCAGGCACCAGGGAGTTAAGTGTGTGTTTTGTGTGTGTGTGTGTGTGTGTAGGATGCGCTGATATGGTTTCTTTGGCAACGAGGATGGAGAGAGGGGAGCAGAAAGACAGAGGAGTGAGGACAAACCTGGGAATGCACTTCACTCCCATGATTCAATTAGAACTCCCTAGAAAGAAACAGCACCCCCCCAATCTTATCTGGAGGGCTCCCTAGGGACATTGTGTTGTATCTCTAACACAGCGTTCTCGAACTCTTTGGTCTCAGAACCTCTTACATTACTGAAAATGATCAAAGACTTCCCAAAGAGATTTTGTTTATGGGCATTCTACCTATGGATATTTCCTGTATGAGGAATTTCTGTCAAGAAATCAAAAGAATACTCACTGACGAACTCTTTTTAGAATAGCAATGCGTATTTGTTACAGGTTTGTGTAAAGAACACATTTTGTTTAAATAGCTGTATTTTCCTCCCAGAAGATTAATTGTTAAGTTCTTCCAAATCCTCTTCATGCCTGACTTGATGGAAGGTGCTGGAACCTTATACCTGCTTCTGCATCCAGTCAGTTGCAATAGTGCTTTCCAGGTAGCCTTTGGATGATTCCCCTGCACACTTGTGAGAGAATGAGAGTGAAAAAGGCAAATAATGTGTTAGTACTCTCATGAAAACAAGGTTGATCTCATGGACCCCTTGAATTGCCTCTGGGAACCCCTAGGGGTTCCTGGACCACACTTTGAGAACCCCTGCCCCAATGGTGCTATTACCACTTAACAAGCAGGCTCAGGCTTCCCCACCGTCCCCGCCCAAACACGGAGAGGTGGGAGAAGAATTGTGCAAAACATTTGCTATGCCTTCCTCTTCCAGCTGTTTCTATGGGAATGGAAGGTGGCAGCCAGGGCTAGGCAGGACATTTGGGTTTCCCATTGACCTGCCTGGCTGGTGACCATTCGATCTGCTCATGAGGTTTAGTGTTCAAGGCCCACTCTGATTCTGGACCCTGGAGCTCCTGCAAAGCTATAGGGACCTTCAGCTCCTGGACACCAGTCTGCTTCTGGAAGTTTCTGAACATCTCTAGTTCTCTACTTGGCTTCTGGGACCATGTCCCCACCCACTCAGTCCTGTTCCCTGCCCCATCAGGAGAGGAATGAGCAGGACTTTCTCTGAGGGACAGAGCAGCTAGAAAGGGGAATGAAGAGGACAGATCCTCACACGTACCATTCGTAACTAAATGTGGATTTAGAGCTAAGAGGGGGCAAGCCAGATGGAATTATGAAGGAAGTAAGCCGGGAGGGGGGCCCTAGAATGAAAGCACACATAGTCACCGGTGATTAAAACCATGTTTAAAAAGACGCATGGTTGGGATGCCTGGGTGGCTCAGTCGGTTGGACGTCTGCCTTTGGCTCTGGTCATGTTCGAAGGGGTCCTTCCTTGCTCAGCGGGGAGGCTGCTTCTCCCCTTTCCTCTGCCTGCTGCTCCTCCTGCTTGTGCTCTGTCTCTCTACCAAATAAATAAAATCTTTAAAAAAGTAAAAAAAAAAAAAAGAAATATAGAGTATTTAATATCTCATTATCAACTGTTTCATATTGATGGCATATGCAAATGAGCATATTTTGTATACCTTCGGATACATGAAATCTATTCTCTCTCTCTCTCCTTTTTTTTTAAAAGACTTTCACCTGTTTCTTTTTATTGACTGAGGGTGGCTGGTGGCAAATTCAACACTACATGTGTGTCTTGCATGTGGGGCTCAAATTAGATTTCTGACAATTTTGCTTGGGTAACAGCCATTTGGGGATCAGGAGGGTAAAAGAAGAGAAAAGCAGGGAAAAGAAGAGCTACAAGTGGGGGTTGGTAGGGGAGTGAGTAAGCAGTCTGGTTTGCCCTAGGCCCCGTTGCCATGGTAACTTTGCTGTAAACTCTCTTCTGACATTAAAAAGAGAGGAGCAAAAAGCCAAGGTGTTTTGATTTCTTATTTATTTAACACATGCTTATATAATGACGAGTTCTCAATAAATAATTTCCATAGCCACTCTACTATGGAGGATCAACTCTGGGCCAAAGAATGTCTCTTCCAAGTGTTTTCCTGGATCACGTGCTTTAACCCCCATCAGGGGCCTATGAGGTAGGGTTCATGGTCATTGTCATTTCACTAAGGAGCAAACCTGGCCTGGAACTGCTCAGGAATCTTTTCGGAGTGGGGTGGGCGCCGGTGGGAGCAGGAAGGGCAGCTGGACCGCAGAGCCTGATTTGCATAGAGTGGGCGGGACAAAGGATACAAAGCAAATGTGTGTTTCGGAGCAGCTATGATATTCACGTGTCCCAGCCAGCGGGGGAAACGCTTTCTCCAGGAACTGGAACTCACGTCCGGTCTCCGGACTGATCCTACTGATCCTACACCTATAGGAGGCACACACAAAACCCAGCTTAGTTGCAGTGCCATTTCTGATACCGGAATGGGCTCAAGAATGAAGCCTGGTCTAGGGGAGCTGGGCCTGTGTACCCTGAGGCCTGTGTACCTAGGCTGAAGCCTGAGTGACCCCGCAATTCCCAACAAGGCTTCTCTCCCCAGAGTGAGTCTCCGGACCACGCTGTATGAGGCCAGGACCCCCGGACTTAGGTCTCCTCTCCTGACCTCCACCTGTCCTCTGGGGAGGGGGGTTACAACCCGCTGAAGCATGTCCTCTCCTGAAGTCCGCCCCGCGCCCCCACCATCCTTTGAATGAGGTCGGGTCACCCTGACGGATGTCTCGTTGTCCCCCGTGAATTTGGCTTTTGTGGGTTCATCAATGAAGGTGGCACTGCCCAGCCCCACGTCCTCCTTTCCTCAGGCCCTTTAAGAGCGGCTCCTTGGACCCCAGCGACACAGACCCCCAGCTCCAGCCGGCCGCGTTACCACGGAGACCAGGCCCGGCTGGGGGAGGGGCGAGCCCGGGCGCGCAGGCGTAGGACCCAGCAGCCCGGTCGCAGCGCAACTGCTCTGACTGGAGCGGAGGGTGAGCGCACAGACTCGGCCAGAGCCCGGCTCTCCTCCCCCTGCCGCGGCAGGTGACCACGGTGGCGCCCTCCCCTGCACCTGGATGAGGTCGCATCACTGAGGCCATTCTCAGGGACAAATATCGGAGCAGCCAGGCTGGCGACATCCCTGGAAGTGACTCCTAAGCCCCTCTGCGGATTTTCCAACGGCCCCAGAGAGGGGGCATCAGGCCAAGCTGCTGCGTCAGCTGGTTAGAGGCGACAAGAGCCTGATCCAGAGGCCCCAGGACTTGCCACGTTCCCCTGAACCTGAACTCCAAGGCTGCGACACTGTTCCAAGGCGGGATTTGCACAGCGAACCGCAGTCCACGTCCGCCCCAGGCTTGCTGCCACGCGGCCAACGGCACCAGCCAGCAGGCGGCACCATGGCCGTGAGCCTTTTGCGGGACTGGTGCCGGGGACTGGATGTGGACACGCACCGCGCGCTGCTGGTCACCGGCATCCCAGAGGGCCTGGAGCGGGCCGCCATCGAGGCTGTCCTGCAGCCGGCCCTCTTGCCCTTGGGCACATTCAGGCTATGGAACACCAGGGCCGCGAGGGACCACAAGGCCAAGGCTGCTCTGGTGGAGTTTGTGCAGGACATAAATCATGCGTCCGTCCCCAGGGAGATCCCGGGCAAGGACGGAGTCTGGAGGGTTGTGTGTCAGGACCCTGCGGAGGACCCAGGAGTCCTGAGGCACATGAGACGCCTGATGCTGGATGACAGGCCCTTGAAGGCCACAGGGCCCTGGGCCCCAGAGAACACGCTCCGCTCTCCGGCTAAGGAGACACAGGTCCAGGCCTCAGAGCCTACTGCCAAGAGGGCTGGCCCACCTCCTAGGAGGGGCCGCAGGGCTCGCAGAAACAGAGCTAGAGGCAACAGGTGGGTCCCCAGGGGCCAGAGCACCGAGGGACAGGAGCAGCCGCCCACATCTGCCAGGTGGGAGTCTGACGCCTCCTCCG